>NC_135804.1:16507132-17183382 GCF_964213995.1 Mustelus asterias | reverse complement strand
AAAGGTTGGGGGATACCATATGGGGAGCAGACTTTTTGGGGGCACCCCAATCAGAAAGGTAGACCCATGAAGGAGATACACCACTCCCCCACCCCCTCCCCCCCTCCCTGCCACTTTGCTGACCATGGATTGATTAGGCTAGCCTGCCAGCCTTCCTCCTCCCACCCCTCCCACAATACAGTGACCTCAACCTAACCCACCATTCAACAAATTGTGGCAAGGTCAATGGCAGGCTGGTATGGGCATGGGTGATGCGTGGGGGGTGGTTGTTGGTGTGGGGGGGGGGTAAGTAATCTGCAGAATATTATAGGCTCTCCTGTTTGTACCCCCCCGCCCCCCACCCCCACAGAGTTTTGTAAAATTCTGCCCACGATATTCTGACGCAAAGGCAAACGTGGCCATGCTCCATGTCATGGCTGTCACTAACTCGTTCCAACTCTGAAATTTTCCCTATCACATAGTTATTATCTAATTTCCCTGCAGTCATTGGCAAATATTCAGGTGCTTTTGAAGAAAGCTGGAGTTGAAAAACATAGTGGCCAACAATCCATGTTGCCCTCAGGGCAATGCTTTCACCAATCAGTGTCAAGCTGCCTGGTTTAAATATTCAATCAATGCTTGGCAGTTAACTGTCAGTCACATTGACAGGTATATTCTCCATGGCAACATCTCTACCAATTAGAGTCCACTTGCCAGCCAGCCAGCACCCTGTCCACATATTGTATAAAGTTGTTGTTTCCCCCTAACATTGGTATTCTTGCGATTGTCCTGATGAGTGCAAAATGAAAAGCTTCGACAAATTGTATTTTTTCAGCAACACTCAAATCCATGCCGTGCTGACAAGGTAGGGGTTTGATTGAAGTGCAACTCAATTGTAGTGATTAGAATTCAGGGTGGGACCTGTTTTAGATAATTCTTTTTACTTAGTTTTCATTCTGACATAGTTTAAAGTGGCAGAGGCATTTCCTCCATTCATGCCTTCACTCAAGTACAGATCCAGTGAGGAGGCTTTTGTGTCCTACAGCAATAAGTTGCATCTTTTCTCCCTTCCCTCTTGGACCACTTTGATGTGCAGATCCCATGGTTTCAGACAGGCATAGCAACACATTTGGCTTGTGGGTGATGTTCCTATTCCACTATGGTTAAGTAGCCTTTGGGCCCTAGAATTTCTATCAAAATAGACAGAAACCATTTTGACAGGTGAAGGAGGCAAAGACCTGATGCCAGTCATTAGTAAGTTTGCCATTTTATGTTCAACTTTGATCAAGTTTCACTCATTCGGGTTAATTCTCACTTTGGCATTATGTATACTGACCCATTTTCATTTCATTGAGACTTATTTATTTTATTTATTATTGTCACAAGTAGGCTGACATTAACACTGCAATGAAGTTGCTATGAAAATCCCCTAGTTGCCACATTCCGGTACCTGTTCGGTACACTGAGGGAGAATTTAGCATGGCCAACCCACCTAACCAGCAGGTCTTTCGGACTGTGGGAGGAAACCAGAGTACCCCGGAGGAAACCCATGCAGACACGGGGAGAAGGTGCAGCACGGAAAGTGACTCAAGCCAGGAATTCGCTGTGAGGCAGCAGTGCTAACCATTGTACCACTGTGCCACCCAATGTGTAACAATGTGCAACAGATCAATATATGTAACAGGCAGGCTGATTCCATATTGCTTGATTTACACTGCCAGCCAAAAATATCTCATCAATATTTCAAAATCAATGCATTGAGAGTTCTGTCACAACAAACACTCAAAAGGTCACAATTTTCAGTTCTGTGGATATTTTGATCGTAACATTGCTGAGCAAACATCTGTCTTTGCTAAACACAATTTGTTACTTGTGCAATTTATGTTGCAATCATTCATTGCGTTGCAAAATCATTTTCTTCTGTGATATGTGCAACATCACTGAGCTGCATACCGTCGCTGGCATTGTTTGTTACAATCATAGTTTGAAAGTCAAAGTGATTAAAGAAATAGATCCACATCTGGAGCTTTGCAAGCTTATTTGTGGAAATAATTTTACGAGCTGTCCGGTCTGTCATTATGAAGGTGAAGCCAGCAATTTTTTGGATAAAAACTGGCTGGAAATCCAAGCAGTTGGAGAGATTCATTGACTTTCTTTTGTCAGCGTGTACTATAGTGACTGTTCAGAGCACACATCCTCTCAAATAGTGAACTCAGTCCATTAAATTTCTATTCAAGTTGCCGTATGAAGAGTTACAGTCCCCATTAAATAACACTGAGCAAAAGGTTAATAGGCAAGACGAGGGCTCATGAAGCTAGGGGCAATATATTAGCATGGATAGATGATTGGTTAACAGATAGAAAGCAGAGGGTGGGTTTAAACAGGGCTTTTTTAAGTTGGCAGTCAGTGAATAGTGGAGTGCCGCAAGGATTAATGCTGGGGCCACAGCTATTTACGATTCATATTAATGACTTAGATCATAGAATCATAGAATCCTTACAATGCAGAATGAGGGCAATTGGCCCATCGAGTCTGCACTGACCACAATCCCACCTAGGTCCTATTCCCGTAACCCCACCTATTTACCCTGACACTGAGGGGCAATTTAGCACGGCCAATCAACCTCACCCGCATGTCTTTGGAGTGTGGGAGGAAACCGGAGCACCCGGAGGAAACCCACGCAGACAGAGGGAGAATGTGCGAACTCCACACGTACACAGTGGGAAGTTTCACAACGCCAGGTTAAAGTCCAACAGATTTATTTGGAATCGCGAGCTTTCGGAACACTGCTCCTTCCGGAGGTGGGTGAACATGGCTGTTCACCCGTTCACCTGAGACTCACCTGAGGAAGGAGCAGCGCTCCGAAAGCTCATGATTCCAAATAAACCTGTTGGACTTTAACCTGATGTTGTGAGACTTCTTACTATGCCCAACCTAGTCTAACGCCAGCATCTCCACATCATGTCCGCACAGACAGTGATCCAAGGCTGGAATTGAATGCAGGTCCCTGGCGCTGTGAGGCAGCAGTGCTAACCACTGTGCCACCGTGCCACCACAGAAAGTAATGTATGTAAATTTGCTGACCATGCCAAGCTATGGGGAGGAAACTGAGAGACTTCAATGCAAATGGACAGGTTAAGTGAGTGGGCAACAAAATGGCCGTTGGAATATAACTTAGGCAAATGTTCAGTAAAAATAGAAAAACAGAACTTTTATCGAAGGTGTGAAACTTGGAAATGTTTACGTTCAAAGACATTTGGGTGTTTAAGTACAAAGAATGAAGAAAGCTAGCATGCAGGTACAGCAAGCAATTTGGAAGGCAAAAAGAACCATAGAATCATAGAAATGCAACAGCATAGAAAGGACCATTTGGCCTATCTTGTCCATGTCGACTCAAAGACACCAGAATATTGTATTTGATGATCAGCCATGATCAAAATGAATGGTGGAGCAGGCTCGAAGGGCCGAATGGCCTCCTCCTGCTTCTATTTTGTATGTTTCTATTTATAATTATATTCCTACTTTTGCACTCTATACCTCTGCCAGTGAAGGAGAGCATTCTATATGCCTCCTTTACAACCTTATCTACCTGTACTGCTACCTTTAAGGACCTGTGTACTTGCATGCCAAGACCTCTCACTTCATCTACCCCTCTCAGTATGTTCCTGTTTATTGTGTATTTCCTTTTACTGTTTGACCTCCCTAAATGCATTACCTCACACTTACCAGAGTTGATCTCCATGTGCCATTTTCCTGCCTGCTTCACCAACCTATGGCACATTGGTCTTTATTGAAAGAGTAAAGATTTCAAGAGTAAAGAAGTCTTGCTACAGTCGTACAGGGCTTAGGTGAGACTGCATCGAGAACATTGTATGCAGTTTTGGTCTCCATATTTAAGAAAGGATATCTTTACATTGGAGGTGGTACCAAGAAGATTCATTAACTTGGAGTCTGGGATGAGGAGGTTGTCCTTGGATAAGAGGCTGAGTAAATTGGGATTACATTCTCTGGAATTTAGAAGATTGAGAGGCAAACTCATTGAAATCTACAAAATTCTGAAGGGGTTTGATAGGGCAGACACTGAGAGATTGTTTCCATTTGTCAGGGAATCTAAAACATGAGATAAGGGGAGAAATCATTTCACTCAAAGGGTTTGAATTATCTGCAACAGTGGGTTGGGGGATACTCCATTTTTGAATACATTTAAGACTGGAATAGATTGATTTTTGGTCCCTCTGGGAATTAAGTGATATGGGGAGTGGGTGGGAAAATGGAATTCAAAATCAAGATCAACAATGTCCATATTCCATGGAGGAGCAGGCTCAATGGACCATGCTATCGGCTCTGCTCTTATTTCTTGTGTTCTCGTGTAAAGCCTTTACACAACCTCTTGGGTAGAAACATAGAAAATTTATGGCATCCAGGAGGCAATTCAATCCGTCTTGTCTGTGCCGGCTAAAAAAACTTTTGTATCATCGCATATTCTATATCTTGGCTCATAGCCGTGTTGGTTGCAGACTTTATTTGCATATCCAAGTATTTTTTTGAAGGCGCTGGACGGAATTCTCAGGCCGTTCATGCCAGCAGAACTCTCTGATCCTGCTGGTGGCACATCTCCTGCCATGGGTTCCCTGGCGTTGTGGGGTGGCTTCAATGGGAATTCCCATTGACAGCAGCAGGCCCAGAAGATCCCACCTGATGCCACTGAGAATTATGCTGAAGGGAGGCCATAGGATCTCGCCCAATGAATGTTTCTGAATCTATCACCTTTTCAGGTGGTGAAGCCTAGACCTATCACCTCTGGATGAAAAGAAATTTCCTTAATTCCTCTCTATTCCACCTCCCATTTACTTTAATTGTACAAGTCTTGACATCGCTGCTGAGGGAAATACATCATAGTTTTATAGTCCTCAATTAAAACACCCCTTAGCCTTCTCTATTCTGAATAAGACAACCGCAGACTATCCAATCTTCCCTTACATCTATGATTCTCCATTCCTGCCAACATTCTCGTAAATCCCCTCTGTACACTTTCAAAAGGGTCATAACCTTTCTGTAATGGGCTGACCAGAACAGTATGCCGTATTCCAGCTGTAACCTAGCTGTAACTGTTTTTTACAGTTCAAGCATATTTTGCATGCTCTTATATTCAATATCTTGGCCAATAAAGGGGAGTATGCCTGAATGCTTTATTAATCACCTTATCTAGCTTTCCTCCTATCTTTGGAGATATGCAGACATGCACTCCATTGTCCCTCTGTTCCTTTACATTTCTTAGTATTTCCTACCATTTATTTTGTATTCATTTGCCTTTTTTGCCTCCCCCAGATGCATTACCTCACACTTATTCAAATTAAATTCCATTTGCCATTTCTCTGCCCACCTGACCAGTTTTCTGATATTTTTCTGTAGTCTATAGCTTTTGTCCACACTAGCAAACACACGGCCAACTTTTGTGTCATCCACAGACTTCTGCCAGCCCCTCTGAGATAAAAACAGAAGATGCTGGAAAAGCTCAGCGGGTGTGTCAGCACCTGTGGAGAGAGAAACAGAGTTAGCGGCCATGATTTTCCGATCCTGTCCGCGATGGGCCTAGGTGTGGGTGGGACGAGAAAATATGGAGAGCAACCAAAAGTCCATTGGCTTGGAATGGGTTACTCCAGGCTCAATCCCGCTGAATGTTCAATATGATTTCTTCAGAATTGGTTTTCCAAATGAGTTTTTCCAGCATTTTCTGTTTTTAATTGGATCCCATTTAGCACTTTCCTTAGGTTCCAATGGCCTTTTACTTTTCTAACTCTTCAGTCATGTGAGAACTTTTCAGAAAGTCTGCTGAAATCCATATAGATTACATCAAATCTACTACCCCCATTGAGCATCCTTGGCACCTCCTAAAATAATTTAATCAAGTTTGGTCAAGTTTGGGCATAACCTTTCTTAATAAATCTATGCTGACTACTCATGATTAATACAATCCTTCTAAATTATGATTTACACAATCCCTCAGAAATCTTTCCAATAATCTGTTCAACCCTGACTCAATCGATCCCTTCCCCTCCTTTATAGGCAACGGTCAAATATTAACAGTCCTCCTGTCCTTGGCAGCATGTCTGTAGTCAGAAACAATTGGAAAATGATGGTCAGAGCCACCACCATTTCCTTCCTTGTTTTGTTTAGCAGTCTGAAATTCATTTAATCTGGGCGTGGCACTTATTCAATTTCAATGATGCTAAACCCCTGAATATTTCTGCACTCACTGTGGGACAAATGTTTCAGCCTCTCCCACCACGGGACGGAGAATTTGATGGACCATTTAAAAGTCCGTTGACTCTGGGTGGGAATTTCTGGTCTTGGGGTGGGCGTGACCAGAAAATCCCACCCTATACTTAACCCAGCCAATACTTCACATCCACGCTCCTTCACTACATTGTCCACCTAGTCCCCCTTTTCTGTGAAGAGAGATAGAACATAGAACATAGAACAGTACAGCACAGAACAGGCCCTTCGGCCCACGATGTTGTGCCGACCTTCATCTGAAACCAAGATCAAGCTATCCCACTCCCTACCATCCTGGTGTGCTCCATGTGCCTATCCAATAACCGCTTAAATGTTCCTAAAGTGTCTGACTCCACTGTCACTGCAGGCAGTCCATTCCACACCCCAACCACTCTCTGCGTGAAGAACCTACCTCTGATATCCTTCCTATATCTCCCACCATGAACCCTATAGTTATGCCCCCTTGTAATAGCTCCATCCACCCGAGGAAATAGTCTTTGAACGTTCACTCGATCTATCCCCTTCATCATTTTATAAACCTCTATTAAGTCTCCCCTCAATCTCCTCCGCTCCAGAGAGAATAGCCCCAGCTCCCTCAACCTTTCCTCATAAGACCGACACTCCAAACCAGGCAGCATCCTGGTAAATCTCCTCTGCACTCTTTCCAGCGCTTCCACATCCTTCTTATAGTGAGGTGACCAGAACTGCACGCAATATTCCAAATGCGGTCTCACCAAGGTCCTGTACAGTTGCAGCATAACCCCACGGCTCTTAAACTCCAACCCCCTGTTAATAAAAGCTAACACACTATATGCCTTCTTCACAGCTCTATCCACTTGAGTGGCAACCTTTAGAGATCTGTGGATATGGACCCCAAGATCTCTCTGTTCCTCCACAGTCTTCAGAACCCTACCTTTGACCCTGTAATCCACATTTAAATTAGTCCTACCAAAATGAATCACCTCACATTTATCAGGGTTAAACTCCATTTGCCATTTTTCAGCCCAGCTTTGCATCCTATCTATGTCTCTTTGCAGCCTACAACAGCCCTCCACCTCATCCACTACTCCACCAATCTTGGTGTCATCAGCAAATTTACTGATCCACCCTTCAGCCCCCTCCTCTAAGTCATTAATAAAAATCACAAAGAGCAGAGGACCAAGCACAGATCCCTGCGGCACTCCGCTAGCAACCTGCCTCCAGTCCGAAAATTTTCCATCCACCACCACCCTCTGTCTTCGATCAGATAGCCAGTTACCTATCCAATCGGCCAACTTTCCCTCTATCCCACACCTCCTTACTTTCATCATAAGCCGACCATGGGGGACCTTATCAAACGCCTTACTAAAATCCATGTATATAACATCAACCGCCCTACCTTCATCAACACACCTAGTTACCTCCTCAAAAAATTCTATCAAATTTGTGAGGCACGATTTGCCCTTCACAAATCCGTGCTGACTATCCCGGATTAATCCGCATCTTTCTAAATGGTCGTAAATCCCATCCCTAAGGACCTTTTCCATCAATTTACCAACCACCGAAGTCAGACTAACCGGTCTATAATTACCAGGGTCATTTCTATTCCCTTTCTTAAACAGAGGAACAACATTTGCCACTCTCCAGTCCTCCGGCACCATCCCCGTGGACAGCGAGGACCCAAAGATCAAAGCCAAAGGCTCTGCAATCTCATCCCTCGCCTCCCAAAGAATCCTAGGATACATTTCATCAGGCCCAGGGGACTTATCGACCTTCAGTTTATTCAAAACTGCCAAGACATCCTCCCTCCGAACATCTATTTCCTCCAGCCTATTAGCCTGTAACACCTTCTCTTCCTGAAAAACATGGCCCCTCTCCTTGGTGAACACTGAAGAAAAGTATTCATTCATCACCTCGCCTATCTCTACTGATTCCATACACAAGTTCCCACCACTGTCCTTGACCGGCCCTAACCTCACCCTGGTCATTCTTTTAGAAGGCAGATGCAAAGTATTTATTAAGAACCAAGTCCATGTTTTCTGTCAAGTTACCAATTTGATCTCTAATAAATCCTTCCATTCCTTTAATTATCTCTTTGCCCTTTATGCATTTAATTTAAAAAAACCTTTGGATTTTCCATGATTTTTGTTGCCCTCTCTTTGGGTTTCTGATTCCCTTTTTAGTTTCATTCCTATACTTTCTATACTCCTGTGGGGTTTCTGCAGTACTGAGCTTGTAGCATCTGGAATAAATTTCCCTTTTTCACTGGAGATTTTTCACTATCCAGGAGGGCAGTGGGCTGGATTTGGGAGCTCCACTCCTTTTCTTCCAGAGAATGTTTGTTCCAAATCCTTTCTGACTCCTCCATGAAAGTCTACCACTGCTCTGACTTGCCTTCGCATGGCAGCTTCCCATCCCCTTTTGATAAATTATACCTAAGCTCAGTAAAATTGTTTTATTTTCCCAATTCAAAATATTTATCCTCAGTCTTATTCCTTTTAGGTCTGTACAGTATTCTGCAGACCTGCTCCAAAGCAAGGCAGCACAATGGCACAGTGGTTAGCACTGCTGTCTCACAGTGCCAGGGACCTGGGTTCAATTCTGGCCTCGGGTTACTGTCTGTGTGGAGTTTGCACATTCTCCCCGTGTCTGTGTGGGTTTCCTCCGAGTGCTCCGGTTTCTTCCCAGTCCAAAGGTGTGCGAGTTAGGTTGATTGGCCATACTAAATTTTCCCTTAGTGTCAGGGGATTAACAGGTAAATATGTGGGGTAATGGGAAAAGGGCTTGGGTGGGATTGTGGTCGGTGCAGAATGGGCTGAATGGCCTCCTTCTGCACTATTGGGGTTCTATGAAAGCCTCTGCACTGATCTGAGTCATGACATGATGAGGTCGATCTCGATTGTCACAAAACTGATTAATGGAGTGGGCTAGTTGGCCATCCATACCGGTGACAAAGAAGCACCTATGATGCTGAGGCCCTGACCCTATTTAAATTTAAATTATGGGGCATCAAATGGTTGAGCCCATAGTGGAAAAAGCCAGAATAGAAAAACAAAATAAATAAGCCGGTTAAGGACAGCCCTTTGAAAGGCAGAAGTGAATTAGCTGGGATGAAGTAGAAGGAAAAACTGGTACTCAATACTGTCGGGAAATATCAGGGTGTGTTTTAAAGTAGAGATTGCAAAGAGACAGAATAACTGTGTGCCATTAAAAAGGGGGAAACTAATGGTAGTTTCAGGATGCCATGATGAAATAAAGAGATTCGGCACAAATTAAAATGGAAGGTCAGAACTTACAAGGGCGAAAATACAAATTTTTAAAAAAGAGAAATAAATGAAGAAACACCAGAGTATAAAAGGTAAGGGAAAGAGTGTGATAAGCTCCAGGGTGATAAGTAGGAATAACAAGCCCAGAGAACCATGGATGACCAGAGCTATTCAGGATACAATGAGAAGGAAAAGAAAGGGTTTTAAAAAGTACAAGGGGAGCAAACCAATGGAGACATTAGTGAGGTATAGAAATTGCAGGGTGGAGTTAGGAATGCAAAGAAGGGATATGAGAAAACTCTGGCCAGCAAAAGTAGGGAAAATCCCAAGATATTCTGTAAGAATATCAATGGGAAGAGGAGAACCAGGGAAAGAGTAGGGCCCATTAGGGACCAAGGGGAAAATCTGTGCGTGGAGCCAGAGGACATTGATAGATGTTGAATGAATACTTCACATCCGTCTTCACCCAAGAGAATGAGGACAAAGGTATGGAATCCAGGGAGATAGAGACTGTGCGGTTCTTGAGCAAATTGACATAGGGAAGGACAAGGTATTGGAGATGTTGGCAGCCATAAAAGAGGATAAACCTCCAGGTCCAGATGAATTGTGCCCTAGACTGCTATGGGAGGCAAGAGAGGAGATTGCAGGGACTCTGACCCAAATTTTCAATTCCTCTCTGGCCATGGGGGAGGTGCCAAATGACTGGAGAACAGCCAATGTAGGTTGCACTATTTAAGAAGGGTTGTAGAGATATACCAGGTAACTACAGACCAGTGAGTTGCAAGTCAGTGATAGGGAAACTATTAGAGAAACATCTGAAGGAGAACATCTATCTCCACTTGGAGGGGCAAAGCTTGATCAGGGATAGCCAGTATGGCTTCATCAGAGGGAGGTCATGCCTAACAAATTTGATTGAATGTTTTGAGGAGGTGACCAGGTGTGTAGACGAGGATACGGCAGTTGATATATTTTATGTGGATTTCAGCAAAGCCTTTGACAAGGTCCCACATGGGAGATTTGTAAAGGAGGTAAATGAACATGGGATACAGGGTAATTTGATAAAGTGGATTCAAAATTAGTTCAGTTGTAGGAGACAGAGAGTGATGACAGAAGGTTGTTTTAGTGACTGGAAGCCAGTGTCTAGTGGTGTACCACAGGGATCTGTGTTGGGCGTCCTATTATTCATCATTTATATAAATGACATTGATGACTATATTGGGGGGGGTAGGGTTAGTAAGTTTGTGGATGACACAAAGATTGGACGGGTGGTTAAAAGTGAGGCAGAGTATCTTGGGCTACAAGGAGATATAGACGGAATGGTCAAATGAGCAGATAAGTGGCACATGGAATTTAACCCTGAAAAGTGTGAGGTGAAACACTTTGGAAGGAGTAATTTGACAAGAAAGTACTCAATGAATGGTAGGACACTAGGAAGTTCTGTGGAACAAAGGGACCTTGGCGTGCTTGTCCACAGATCTCTGAAAGGGGAAGGGCATGCTAGTAGGGTGGTGAAAAAGGCATTTGGGGCACTTGCCTTTATCAGTTGAGGCATAGATTACAAAAGCAGGGAAGTCATGTTGGAGTTGTATAGAACTTTGGTGAGGCCACAGCTAGAGTAATATGTGCAGTTCTGGTTGCCACATTAAAGGAAGGATGTGATTGCACTGGAGGGGGTGCAGAGGAGAATTACCAGGATGCTGCCTGGGATGGAGCATTTAAGTTATGAAGAGAGGTTGTGTAGGCTTGGGTTGTTTTCATTGGAGCAGAGAAGTCTGAGGGGCAAACTGATCAAAGTGTACCAAGATTATGAGAGACATGGACAGAGTGGATAAGGAGCAGCTGTTCCCCTTAGTTGAAGGGTCAGTCATGAGGGGTCATAGGTTCAAGTGAGGGGCAGGACATTTAGGGCAGAAGGTGATGACAGTCTGGGAGAGTGGTAGGGGCGGGTTGCCTCACATCTTTTAAAAGGTATCTTGGCACATCATAACATTCAGGGCTATGGGCCAAGTGCTGGCAGATGGGTTTAGGAGGGAGTTCAGGCATTTCTAATCTGTCGGTGTGGACTTGATGGGCCGAACGGCCTCTTCTGCGCTGTGTGATTCTATAATTCTATGAAATCAAAAAGGAATGAAGGAAAATTTCAAAAAGTCAAAAGGGACGGTGAAGTATGTTTGCAGATACATCGGTTAAAAGTGAATTATCAAAAGCAATGTGGTATCTCAGAATGGAGATTGTAGATAACGATCAAATAATGGCAAAGGTATTTAATATGCTGATCTTTGCTAAAGAGAAGGACATCAGAGGGGAGGTGAGTTTGATGAAAGATACTGTGATCGATGAAGGAAAATTTTGAATGTATTAGTTAGGTTGAAGGAAGACAAGACTCCAGGCTCCAACAGGAGTGGTCCATAACACCATAAGACCATAAGATATAGGGGTAGAATTAGGCCATCTGGCCCATCAAGTCTGCTCTGCCATTCAATCATGGCTGAAATGATTCTCATCCTCATTCTCCTGCCTTCTCCCCGTAACCCTTGATCCCCTTATTGATCAAGAACCTATGTATCTCTCTCTGAATCCTCAGAGAGCTGTGGAAGTAAAATTGTCATAGCCGTGGAAATCATGGCTGGGGTTTTACCCTTTGGACATGGATCGGGAGGTGGGAGTGTTTGTAAAATGGCATCATCTTGGAAGCGCACATCTTACCGCCACCACAGGACATTCCCAGAAGAGGGAATTTCAGTGGCTCAGCTGCCCATCGAGCAGACTGTACATTGGCTTCAGAAAAGACACCACATGGGAGATTACTAAAGGAGATCACTCAGCACAGAATGTGGGAAGGATAAGAGGAGTGGATTAAAAATAATTGCCTCGAACAGAGAAAACTGTGATAAAAGCAAGTTACTGCAGATGCTGGAATCTGAAACCAAAAGAGAAAACGCTGGAAAATCTCAACAGATCTGGCAGCATCTGTAAGGACAGAAGCGAGCTGACATTTCGAGTCCTGATGACCCTTTGTCAAAGCTAAAAGGCATAGAAACTGGAGATATTTAGACTGTAGGGTGAGGGAATGAAAGATGAGTCATAGCCACAGAAACCAGGGGAAAAGACTACTAATGGCTGTCCACAGAGAGAATAAAGGGTGTGAATGGCCAAACGGCATCTGTGAATTGGGCTTTTGTCTTTATTGAGTTTCCAAGTGGATGTGATATCCTGTACGTTTCCATTCCAGTACCACTTCTGTTCAGTGCATTTATATCAATGATTTGGCTATAGGTTAAGGGGGAGGAGGGGCAAAATTTGCTGATTGCACTCAAATAGGAGATACAGGGCCTGATTTTATCATTTTCATTCTAAGTTGCTGAATCTGGGCGCAATTCAGATCCGACTTGGAAATTTGCTTTCAGGCGCCCCCATTAGCACTTCGCCTGAAAAAAAAAATCGCGGGTCCCATTCACGCTGTGGGCGGGGCTTAGCGCGTCCAAAACGATTGGAACTCTGATCTGCGCATGCGCAGTTAGAAAAAAAATTTGAAAAAGCGCGCCCGTGTCAGATCGCTCCCGGCCGCAGAAAGCAGAGAAAGTGGCCCGGGAGCGAAAAGCGGGAACGATGGCCACCACAGACATCACTATCCCCCTTATCCACCCACACCCCCCCCCCGCTACCCAGACCGATCTCCCTGCCCCCCCACCGATCGCCCGGAGAGTGGCAGCGGACCCCCTGCCCCCTCCCCCCCCCACCAGAGATACACCTTACTCGCCTCCCTCCTCCTCCCCCCAGAGAATGATCTGACCCGCCTCCCTCCTCCCCTCCCCATCACCAATCTGAATCAGTGAGCCATTGGAAGCTCTGAACTTGCCTCTTCAGCAGCTGGAGTGCCCGATTCAGACTTTTATTCAACATGTTCATTTCGGCGCAATTCCGGATTGCGAACGCGGTGGTAAAGGGGGAAATGCTGATAAAATTGGGTGGGCAGTTCATTAATTCAATTTGAATGCATGTAAATGCATTTAAATCGCCGTTGCGCCCGTTTCAGGCGCAAATTGGATCGCGGCCATTCCCGGGTCTCGATAAAGTGCCCATCTGCGCGGATGCGGGCGCGGATTGCGTCAATGGCCTCACACCCGACTTTACCACGTTTTTGCGCCTGAAAACGGGCACGGCGCAATGATAAAATAGGGCCTACAGTGATCTCTTTGTAAGACCAGAGGATATGGATAAAATGGGGGAATGGGCTCAAAAGTTGCAGACAGAATTCAATGTCAGTGACTGTGATGTGACGTATTTTGGTTCTAAGAGATGACAGTAGCAATGATGTTATCAACGGAAATCGGCATGACACTGTGCAAGATGGGAAAGATATGCGTTCAGAGAACATTGAAGTCAAATTCAATAAAAATGGTGAATGGAATTCCAGGTTTTATTAAGTATAGAGTATCAAAGCCAAAATGCATGAAGAATATTTATAAAACCTTTATAGTGAACTATGTGCATTACTGGGTTCCACACAAAGGAAGGATATTGAGGCTTTTCAAGCAGATTCATAATGAGGATGCTGCCTGGCATGAGGAAATAGAATTATGAAGCAAAACTTGGCAAGCAGATACTTTTACTTAACACAACAGTGCAGATTGTGAAATATTGCGGCAATGTAATAGTTAAAATACAGGAAAGAATGGGTCAACAAAGGTAGAAACCGACTGCTTCCAATAGCTGAGGAGTCTTGAGTGAGATGTCACACATGCAAGATTAGAAATGATTTAGAACAGAGTTCAAGAGAGACCCGTCTTTACATAGAGAGTTATGAGGCCGTAGCATTTCACTTCCCAAGTTTGCGGTAGAGGCAGAAACTTTGGATTATGGTGGTCGATAGAAAATAAAAATGAGGTGAATAGATATGGAACAGGACAGGTAACTATGATTAGGGCTATTCACTCACATGAAAGATAAATACAAAGATACAAACATTAATTAGGCTGAATGACCGGTCTCCATGTTAGAATTTATTTTGCATGTCTATGTAGGTGTGGTAGCCCTCTAGTTTCTCTTTTCGTTGCTCTCAATAATTGTCTTGAATCAGATTTAATGTTATGGTCAGGGTCTTGCGGAGAAAACCCCGTAGCTTACATAGGGGAGTCTCGACCAAATTAAAAACCCGTCAGGCACTTAAGTGCCCAGCACTTTCTTCCCCGGGACTTGTGACCCTGGGAGCAGCTCTCCATCATTGACAATGTCACTGGGGGAGGTAATTCTCCAAAGACTTCACAAAAGATCATTATTGAATCCCTGGATACAGGTGAGTGAGAGCTAGAATCATAGAATCCTACAGTGCAGAAGGAGGCCATTTGGCCCATTGAGTCTGCACCGACCACAATCCCACCCAGACCCTATCCCTGTAACCCCACGTGTTTGCCCTTCTAACCCCCTGACACTAAGGGGCAATTTAGCATGGCCAATCCACCCAACTTACTCATCTTTGGACTGTGGGAGGAAACCAGAGCACCCGGAGGAAACCCACACAGACACGGGGAGAGCGTGCAAATTCCACACAGACAGTGACCCGAGGCCGGAATTGAACCCAGGTCCCTGGCACTGTGAGGCAGCAGTGCTAACCACTGTGCCACCATGCCGCCTCTATTGTAGGATTGTAGGGATTTTGGGAAGGAATGGGGGCATGGGAGTGGGGGGGGGGGGGGGGGGAGGGGTGTCAGAGGCGAGGGAAGCAGGAGGGGGGGGGGAATGACTTTGAGTATGCCAATCTTTCTGATGCTTTGTCCCTCAGTCAGGCACTGAGTGTCTCATCATGAGAGGAACCCCAGTAGGTCACTGGCAAACTCAACAAATTTGCTGGGCGCTGTGCAAGAGGCAAAGGACTCACATTTAATCCCTGAGCCACCACTAAATTCCAGGGGGCTCAAGGAGAATTGGTGTCAAGTAGCTCATCAATGAGCCTAATTGGCAATCCACCACGAGTGGGCAAGAGTCTCGCATTGGCCACTTCCTGCCTCCAACTTAAGTGCAGGTGGCTTCCTGCTACTGGTAGACTCTCTTGCGATGAAGTATGTCTAGCTGCCACATTTCCCACCATGAGGGGCTTGATTAAATTGCACCCCTTTGTCTCCATTTAGCACATTGCTGTACCCTTTCCGCTGAGTTCGGAAACTCTCAGAAATAACAAGCTAGGTCCCGTATATCAGCTAGCAACCAAAAGGCATTACCTGGGCATTGAACCACAGGAGACGTATCAAACTTGCGAAACTGTAGGTAAACATTTGCAACCTTGAAATGAACAAGAGAATGGTCCAATGGTGTGTCAGAGCTCTGGAACTAATGAATGAGTAATTGGTATTCCTTATGGAAACTGAAAGAACCTTTTGAACCCAATTTCAAAGTAATGGCAGGTTTCACTCCAAATTTCTGTCAGAAGTTACTAAAATTAATTTACGATTTCCATTTCACTTAGTTTTTCTTTTAAAAGTCTGGGTCACATCAGTTTTAAACTTATTTCCATTTTAGATGTTTATATGTGTACAGCCAATGCAACATCTTATATTGTACCTCACTTAAACCTCCACTCATCAAACTATTCAAATTTGATTAGGTTTCGATTTTTAAAGATTTCTAAAACATTGTGGAATATAGGCAACTTTCTTTAGAGAATTAAGTCATTTGCTGGTACAAAATTTGAGTGTTTCTGAAAGAAGATATTGACTGGGATTTTACGACCTCGCTCGGGCGAGGCTCGTAAAATCGCGCCTGAGGCCAACGGAGAATTCCGTTCTGCAAGCCTCATCTGTCCCAGTAGAATTCCGGTAATTCTGTCAAAGCTTTTCATGTTGGACTCATCAGGATAATTGCAAGAGTACCAATTTCAAGGCAAACAACTTTATATTGTATGAGAAGAGAGTGCAAGTAGAGATGTTGCCATTGAGTATGCACCAGTCGGTGACGAACATTAAATGCCAAGTAATGTATAAAACTTAAGCCTGGTAGCTTGACTCTGGTTGGTCAAGGCATTGCCCTGAGGAATGAATTGTGAATGGTTATCACTTGTTCTGTTTAGCTGAAACAGGCGCAATGTGTGTACATGTTCTTTCTGCCCGAAAAAAACAAGGCCCTGTGTATTAAGATATGTAGCTTCCAGTAGACGCAAATGCATGATACTGTGAGCCCAACTGACAATCTTAAATTGATTGTCAGCATAATTTCTAGCACACTGGGGATCATTTTGCAAATGTTGAATTGCAGAATCATACCTAATGTTGGACACTGTGTTTTGCAAGCACGGGCTGGTTTGATACGGTCTATTCCTTGCATGATGCAAACAGTGGAAGGAACATGCTGTTTGATACGATCCACTAGACTTTGTGATGTAGGGCCTATATACCTGGTATCACACTGACACCAAAATTCATAGCGCACATTGCTTATTTGTGAGATTCGCATACATCTTGTTGGTTTGTCGGCGGCATCCTGTTAGTGGCGAATATCACTCGCGTTGCATAATAACAGTGTGAAACAGCTAGCTTCACCTCTTGTTCAAAATTTTGAGACAACTAAAAGCAGGATTCAGCTGTTGAGTTGGATGATCAGCCATGATCGTAATGAATAGCGGAGCAGGCTCGAAGGGCCAAGTGGCCTCCTCCTGTCCTATCTTCTATGTTTCTATGTTAACTTGCCCTTGCAGGGTAATCTGAGGTAGACTGGACACTTTTCAGGACCAAAAGTGACAGACCTGGGTCCACCCATTCATGAGTTTGCATGATATACCATGTGAAATAATACATTCAGGGCATCCATTATCTTTGATGCACTCTATTTCAGCATCTAGCTTTCTTCATCAGCAAAATGGTTTAAGCCCAATACATAAGGTTGCTGATCAGGCCAATCTGATGTGGAACTGTAAGAATCCCAACATGTGTATTGACCAGTGAAGGATGACTTGTGGTACAAGTGCCCTTCCACCATCTGAATTCAAAAGTTAACGTTGACACTTCACTGTAGTATGGAGGGAGTGCTGCACTATCAGAAGTGCCATCTTTTGGATGAGATGCTAAATTGAGTTCCCATCTGCCTTCTTGAGGTGATGGAAAAGTTCCCATAGCATTTTTTGAGGGAGAGCAGGTGAGTTTTCCTGGTGTCATGGCCAATATTCGTCCCTCGATCCACCTCGTAGAACTAAAATAGATTATCTGCTCATATTGCTGTTTGTGAGAGTTTACTCTGTGCAAACTGGGTGCTGCATTTCCTATATTTTATCGGTGAGTACACTTCAAAAGGACTTCAATGACTGCAAAGTACTTTTGAGGTGTTCAGTGATTGTGAGAACCACTCTATAAGTGTAAGTTTTTCTTTATTTCTTCCTTTATATAGTGTCTCTCATAAGCCCAGGATGTACCTTACAGTTGAAGAGGTAGTTTCAAATATGGTCATTATTGCATTGTAGGGTAGTGCACACAGTAGTGAAGTAGCTGACCAGATCATCACTTTTGCTGACATTAGTTGGGGGAGGAATATTGACCAGGACACTGGGAGAATGCTGCATATATCGTAACATTAGTAGATTCCTCATTGTTGAAGAATGTCTATGCTGTGAGGGATTTCATGGTCTTCTGATATCCTTCTGTGGTTGAAGAGTCTGATGTAGAATTGAGGTGGACTTCTAACAATTCATGCTTTTGTTGTTGGTGCTAGGAGGGTCTTCTGCAGCTGCGTCACCTTTGGGAACATCCGATGTGTTAACTTGACTTGGATGGCCCTCAGGACGTGCTGAACTCGATTTGCTTGCCTCTAGATGGTTCAGTCAGTTGCAATGTTTTCCCAAGAGAGGTGAGCTGCAATGCCAAAGATTTCAGGGTGTTCTCATATCATTTGTACTGGTCACTTTTATGTTATTTGCCCTGAGACAGAGCCCCATAGAAAATCTGCTTGGGGATTCTATCGTTAACCATATGGGAGACCTACCCATCAAAGCTGAATTTTCCGGAGGCTGGTTTCCATGCTGTTGAGTCCAACATGATGAAGGATCTCATTGTTTGCAATTTTGTCCTGCCATCAAATCCTCATGATGTCCTTGGTGCAAACATTCCAGGGCTTTGATGTGATGCCTATAGCAGACCCTGGATTCTCCATCATGCCGAAGGGTGGTAAAGACAATGGACTGGTAGAGTTTGATTTTTGCCTTCTGCTTAATGCCATGCTGCTCCCATGCATGCTCATGGAGTCTGCCATGGACAGAACTTGATTTCTGGATTTGCACACAGGTATCTTCATTGGTAATAATATCAGAGTACACCACCAAAGTATGGGAATTTTTCCAAAACCTTGAGACTGGTGCCACCAATAGTTATGTCTCGGACTTCATAGTGTGTATCTAGTACTGGATGAAGCATAACATGGGTTTTAGAGGCACTGATATAAGTACCAAACATTTTGATAGCACTCAAAAATGTCTTTGCCATAGTTTGGATGTTTTCATTGTTGTGCTTAGCTCGGACACAGTCACCTGTATACAGAAGCTCTCTGATCACTGCTTCTGTATCTTTGATGAAGGCAATCTGAGGAGATTGAAGAGCTTTCCCGAACAGAATCTAATGTTGATGCACTGTCTCACAAACATTGCAACAAAGAGATAGAAGAATTAGGGAGGCCCTAATGTATCATTGCTTTACAATGCTGAGAGGCATGGGACATCTTCCCTCAGGCAGAACAGCATCCAAACATGCCATCATGCAATGGGCATAGGAATTTGACAAACTCATGCGCGCATTCTAGTATAGAAAACGGACGAGGTCGCCTCACACTGACCAAAGACACAGTCACCTGTATACAGAAGCTCTCTGATCACTGCTTCTGTATCTTTGATGAAGGCAATCTGAGGAGATTGAAGAGCTTTCCCGAACAGAATCTAATGTTGATGCACTGTCTCACAAACATTGCAACAAAGAGATAGAAGAATTAGGGAGGCCCTAATGTATCATTGCTTTACAATGCTGAGAGGCATGGGACATCTTCCCTCAGGCAGAACAGCATCCAAACATGCCATCATGCAATGGGCATAGGAATTTGACAAACTCATGCGCGCATTCTAGTATAGAAAACGGACGAGGTCGCCTCACACTGACCAAAATATTAGTTAGGTCTCTGAACAGCATATATAGATCCTGATGTTGCTGTCTGCACTTTTCTAGTAGTTGTCTTGCTGCAAACATCACATCGGCTAACCCATGGTTAGCCCTAAAAGCCATGAAGAAGGAGTGACACTCCGAAAGCTTGTGCTACAAATAAACCTGTTGGACTTTAACCTGGTGCTGTGACCGCCCTAAAAGCACACAGGGAAGACATCAGGTATGAGGCTGTTTAGCAGATTGTTTGCTTTGATCCTTGTAATGATTTTTTCCTGTGCTTGAGATGATGGATAAGCCCCACTTTAGTGAATGATGATGAGATTATCACCAGTACTTGTGTGGGAGACAGACATAGGGATTTTGCCAGAGCAGTGTATCATTACCATCATCTTCACTGTTGGCCTTGCAATATGGATGTGCAAAACCAACAAAATTGGATCTTTATTCACAACCATTTGAACCATAACTCATTTTTAACTTTCAGATTGAACGGATTTGAATAGTGATCTTTCTGTCCTCTGTGAGGCCTCCACAGCGCAACAATCATGGCTGTAAAACTGTGGAGGAATTCAGCTTGTGATAAAGAACACGATAATGACATTTAGATGAATAC
The DNA here is from genome assembly GCF_964213995.1 of Mustelus asterias. Classification (NCBI taxonomy): domain Eukaryota; kingdom Metazoa; phylum Chordata; class Chondrichthyes; order Carcharhiniformes; family Triakidae; genus Mustelus; species Mustelus asterias. Next base: position 17,163,142 of record NC_135804.1, on the reverse strand, counting down.
ATTCAGGGCTGAGATTGCTTCATTGTTTGGTGTGTAACACGAGTGTGGTGCAGAAGGAAAGGAAGGACTATTATTTACACAGCACTATTCAGAGTCTCGGGACATCAAAAAGCACCTCAATAACCAACAGGTTACTTTCAAAATATCTTGTTTTTATTCATTTGCGAGACATGGGCGTTGCTGGCTGAGCCAGCATTTATTGCCCATCCCGAATTGCCCTTGAAACTGAGTGGCTTGCTCGGCCATTTCAGAGGGTAGTTGAGAGTCAACCACATTGTTATGGCTCTGGAATCAGATGTAGGCCAGGCCAGGTAAGGACGGCAGATTTCCTTCCCTAAAGGACATTAGTGAACCAGATGGGTTTTTCTGACAATCAACAATGGTTTCATGGTCATCAGTAGATTCTTAATTCCAGATATTTTTTATTAAATTCAAATTTCATCAGCTGCCGTGATGGGATTCGAACGCAGACTTAAGCATGGTGATAGCTACTAGCATGTACCTTTACTGTAAACCTATACATTGTTCTAGTTAATAAAGGCTTACAGTTAACCTGCTAAAGACTACGAAGACTTCATCAAACCTAGCTAGAAAGTAACCAACACCCCACAACACGAATGTAGCTTGTAACGGAAACCCAAAACCTCGCTAAAATGCAGGGACAAACCAAAAATGCTGGAAGACAGAGGAAAAACTCAAAAAAAATATTTTTGACCTTAAAGAAGCTTTGGAAGCAGAGCCACAGAGGACAAATCACCAGGAAATGCTCCAAAGCAAGCTTGGAAGCTTATGGCAGGAATTTAAAATTCCTCTCTGCAGCAGAAGACTTCATTGCAGCTCCTTTCGAAGTCCACTTTCAAGTCCCAGGGTGCAGAATCAGCAGGGTGAGCTAAATCTTTTAAAACACCAGGCTACGGTAAGGCCTGAGAAAGCTTCAAATAGTTCAGAGCCAGAAGTGCAGTTTAAAAATATCTGCTGCTAAAACCTAATTCTCGAGTTGGTGCATGTCCAAACTGAGTTTGACTGAGTGCTGTATCTCCCACACATGAAAGAGAGATATTGACCTGCCCCCAGGGTCAGTGTGGTGCTGAGCAGAGAACATAAGCATGGAGGTGGCACCTAGCTTATATTCTTTACTTTTGTCATGAAATCCATTGATCTGTATATCCCTGGGTTTTAAAGTAGCTATCTGTGGAGATTGTAACATTTAAGGTTCATGATATATTGGTTCATGCCTCATAACCAGGGTGGGACCTTCTGGAAGTGTTTAGAAGGGGCACCAGAACAGTTCAAGTGTCAATGAGATTGTTTGACTTGGTGTATACTGACATCTGGGTGGGTTTCTGAGAAATTCATGGACCCTGTCTTGGTTACATCTGTCATTTACTCCATAATGTGGTGGGTTCAACCACAATTCATCGGTTAATTCACATGCATGTCATACTTATCCTGAATGTTAGAATATACAATACATATTGTAAATGGTTTATCTTTCTGAACATGTTTTTGTTTGTTCAAACTCCTGGAAATCTTGTGGCTTTATTCCAAAGGCAGATATCTTGAATCTCAACCTTTATCAAACAAAACAGTATTGGTCTCTAACCAGATCTCTCCCCCACCACGTCTCAGTGTCTGGCCAAGGAACGTAGCACTGTACATTTGTAAATATGTCTAGTGGTTAATATAGGCTCACAGTTAACCTGTTAAAGACTACAAATATTTCACCAAACTTACCAACACCTCACAGCAGATTCTTATTTCTTGTCAGTTTTAAATGCATGTTTTTAGCCATTTTTATTCTGGAATGTCTTTTAAAATACCTCTTTTGACAGCCTGTGACCTGAAGTGATGTAATGCATGTAATTATATAGGTTTTGTTTTGTACACTTTTCCTTCTTTTTCCATGTTTCTGAGGCTTTTTGATAAATTCAGATTTTTCTCCAGGTAGGGATGGTCATGTGGAATAAATATTTGCTCATTCCATGGTTTGTTTTTAGGGCTAGTAACATCCATTAAACATTTACATGTGTGCAATACAGCTCACTGCCAGCTGGGTCTAACTTCATTTCAAGTCATTTAGCCTTTCAAGGCACAAAGTTTCTCTGAAGATTGAATAAGCGTGCATGAAAAACTGCACCTCGATTTACTTCCTGGCACTATAATCCTTTAGCTCGGCACTGTGTCCATTAGTTCAGCCAACTGTTTGTCAAAACGTGAGCCAGTTTGTTACTAAACCAATTTCACTTGCTTCTTTCATGAACTGAGGAATTAAGGCTGGTCATTTTGAAAAAATAACAATTGTTGTTATTAAAGATATGCTGCTGATTTATGGAGTCATCGATGTTTACTGCATGGAAACAAGCCCTTTGGCCCAACTTGTCCATGCTGCCCTTTTTTTTTAAACACCTAAGCTCGTCCCAATTTCCCGCATTTGGCTCATATCCCTCTATACCCATCTTACCCATATAACTGTCTAAATGCTTTTTAAAAGACAAAATTGTACCAACTCTACTCCTACCTCAGGCAGCTTGTTCCAGACACTCATCACCCTCTGTGTGAAAAAAATTGCCCCTCTGGACCCTTCTGTATCTCTCCCCTCTCACCTTAAACCTATGCCTTCTAGTTTTAGACTCCCTGACCTTTGGGAAATGATATTGACTATCTGGCTGATCTGTGCCCATCATTATTTTATAGTCCTCCATAAGATCACCCCTCAGCCTCCTATGCTCCAAAGAAAAAAGTCCCAATCTATCCAGTCTCTCCTTATAACTCAAACCATCAAGTCCCGGTAACATCCTAGTAAGTCTTTTCTGCAATCTTTCAAGTTTAATAATATCCTTTCTATAATAGGGTAACCAGAACTGTGCACAGTATTCCAAGTACTTGTCTTCCCCTCATGAACAGGTCCTTAAATTTAAGATTGAGTCAAAGAATATTAACATTCAATGTGAATTGATACTTTATTGTGCATTTCAATTTAAACCACAGTTCCATGAGTCAGTTATTACCAATGTTGTGTCCCTCAGTTGGGACTTGTGACTACCCACGTCCTGCAATGGCAAAGTGTAACATCAGCTTAGTTGTATATCTTTGGCTGTACATTGTCTCAAATCTCATGTCAAATAAGGGCAAAGTGAAAAGTCTCACCACACCAGGTTTATTTGGAATCATGAGCTTTTGGAGAACTGCTCCTTCATCAGGTGAGGTGAGTAAAGTAAGGCAGTGGTACGTGAAGGGAATTTGAAAATTAGTAGTGCAGTGTTTTAATATTGAGACAGACAAGGAGAGAAGTGAGTAAGGAGTGAGTCATCGCAAACCCTCACATACCTTACCTTCTGTCAGTCCGAATCACTCTTAATCCTTACTCTCTCTTTGCCTTTTTGCACTCACCCTGTTTTCCACTTGGCTATTTGTCCCCGAATTCCCCATTAACCATAGTTAGGAGTCTATCATTGCCTTACTGAAGGCTTTTAAAAATCCAAATATACTACATCTACTACATTACCCCCATCTACCCTTTGTATTACTTCTTAAAAGAATTCAGGAAGATTGGTCAAGCATGATGTTTTCTTTTGAAGTCCGTGCGGACTATTCTTCATTGGGCTGCATTTTATGAACCTGGGTGATAGATGGGAGTCTGTTTCGGATGTCAATGGTTCACCGACTCCCACCCTATCTTTGAAAGGTGACACATAATACATGGAGTGACCATAGAACCATAGAAAATTACAGCTCAGAAACAGGCCTTTTGGCCCTTCTTGTCTGTGCCGAACCATTTTATGCCTAGTCCCACTGACCTGCACTTGGACCATATCCCTCCACACCCCTCTCCTCCATGAACCCGTCCAAGTTTTTCTTAAATGTTAAAAGTGACCCCGCATTTACCACTTTATCCGGCAGCTCATTCCACACTCCCACCACTCTCTGCGTGAAGAAGCCCCCCCTAATATTCCCTTTAAACTTTTCTCCTTTCACCCTTAACCCATGCCCTCTGGTTTTTTTCTCCCCTAGCCTCAGCGGAAAAAGCCTGTTCACATTCACTCTATCTATACCCATCAAAATCTTATACACCTCTATCAAATCTCCCCTCAATCTTCTACGCTCCAGGGAATAAAGTCCCAACCTATTCAATCTCTCTCTGTAACTCAGCTTCTCAAGTCCCGGCAACATCCTTGTGAACCTTCTCTGCACTCTTTCAATCTTATTTACATCCTTCCTGTAACTAGGTGACCAAAACTGTACACAATACTCCAAATTCGGCCTCACCAATGCCTTATATAACCTTACCTTAACACTCCAACTTTTATACTCGATACTTCGATTTATAAAGGCCAATGTACCAAAGGCACTCTTTACGACCCTATCCACCTGTGACGTCACTTTTAGGGAATTCTGGACCAGTTAACAGCCAGCTGGTGGGGAGACGGCAAATGGCTTTTATGAATGGAAGGTCAATGAGGGTAAAATGTTGGGGCGAAGAGATGGTAGGCTCTGACCTGGAAGGAGGTCATGCCCACTCATTGAAACAGACCCCAGGCATGGACTACCCACTGCACCAGGGGTCGTCGTTTTGAGAGATTCAACACATTCTATTGGTGAAATCAAACTAATTTGAACCATTTCAAAGGTTCAAAATACTCCCGACTGTTATTGCGGATGGGAAGCTTTTAGGACCAGAGGTAGTGAAGATTTAATATTGGAATGTAACTGATCCATTACACTGATGAATGTCAAGTGTTTAGGGAGATATAAAAAATCAGCTATTAACTCTCTGGGTGCAATTTTCCAATATTTCTTCTGGAATGTTGGTTATGGTGAGACGAAGGAGCTGTGCTCCGAAAGCTTATGGTATTTGCTACCAAATAAACCTGTTGGACTTTAACCTGGTGTTGTGAGACTTCTTACTATGGTGAGAAAATCAGAGACAATTCCATCGGCGCCGGCAATGAGATAAATCACCATATCTTCAGCCATTTTGAAGAAAAAATGTTTGTATGAGTTTCACACTGCACTCATGGCAGCTTACCCCTGATTCACTCGCCTGGAATCACTTGATCTCAGCAATCAGTGGGGGAGCTCCTTTTATACACCTCCCCTGCACTGGTCTCCAATTCAGTGTGGTTGATTACACTGGGTGTTTAAACACTTTCTGCCACTTTGAGGTGGTTGAGGGCAAGAAAGGCATCTCTGCTCAGCAGAGAAAAGGGTCGATTGTAGAATTGTTGCCAGAACGGGGACAAGGTTAAGAAGGCAGGACGTTCATGAATAACCTTAGCTGGTACAGGAATTGAACCCATGCTGACCGGGCTGCATCATAAACCAACTGTCCAGCCAACTGCATGATACATTGTTGGTGGTCACACTCTATTTGCACATTGATGGAGTGATACCCCTTTCAGTTTCTAAATGCCCTCCTGGGTCCTTCAACCCTTTCCCTCTCCTCTGATCCCATCCCTCATTTCTGATAAAACGTTAACTCTGTGTCTCTCTCCACAGATGCTGCCTGATCTGCTAAGCATTTATTTTAGGAGAGGCATAAACCGGAATTTTACCACCCCTCCCACCACGGGAATTGTAGCGGGCGAGCGGTGGACAATGGGGAGGTCCATTGACCTTTGGCGGGATTTTACAGTTTCGGGACGAGCAGGGCCATAAAATCCTGCCCACTGTTGCTTTCCCTGTTCACTTAGGTTCGCAGGTGCCATCTTTCCCTCTCCACGCCATCACAAAATCTTTCAGCAACCTGCAGAATATTCAAAACCTAAAATTGCAAGCTCAAGCCTAACTAAACGCAAACACAGTTGCACGCACCGCCTTAGCCATCTCTGGCCCAGTCTCACCTCTAATGGGATGCATGTCAATATTTATATTTTAAATAAGGAAGATAATGCAGGAAATTAAACTAAAGTTCATGCAGAGACACATACCTGCCAATTATATAGAATATTTTCCAACCAGATTTTAAAATGTTTCATGTGATAATTTGTAACAGGAGTTGGGCGTCTGCTGCTGTACTTCCAGGACTCCGAGTCTGCACCTCACTACTGGGCATGTGATGGATGTGGGATGGAGTCTCAGATTCCTAGCTGTCTGGTGGTGGAGTATGTGGCTGTTCCCTGATGGTCTATGGCAGACGGCATGTCTGAATTCTTCAAAGTTTAGTGGTGGGCTGCATGTCTGACCCTTGGTGACCCACTTCACATTCAGTCTTGGGTGTTCTGTTGGTGAATTGTGCAGGAGGTTCGTGGTAATGGCCTGATCACAGGTACCTTACCAGTAATAAGCTCTTGTGTCTGGGCTCAGAAAGATCCAAATTCCAAAGCATAAATACACTGAACCATTCATCACAGGTCACAAAGTAAAAGCAAATAAAACCCCTAAGCTTGAATTCAATACAAATACCTCAGCTGTATCATTTTAGATTATTTGTGCTGTCTGTAAAATTATTCAGAAAGCCACTAAGTGCAAGACATCTTTAGTCTTTTTGAGATATTTTCAATCAAGTTTGTTGGATCATTAGGGGAGGCGGTGGCGTAGTGGTATTGTCGCTGGACTCATAATCCAGAGACCCAGGGTAATGCTCTGGGGACCCAGGTTCAAATCCCACCATGGCAGATGGTGAAATTTGAATTCAATAAGGAATTATTAGCACTGCTTTCCTCAAAGTGCCAGGGATTTTCAACTCTGGCCTTGGGTCAGTGTCTGTGTGGAGTTTGCACGTTCTCCCTGTGTCTGCATGGGTTTCCTATGGGTATTCCGGTTTCCTCCCACAGACAAAAGATGTGCAGGTTAGGTGGATTAGCCATGGTAAATTTGTGGGGTTATGCAGAGAGGGCGGGGGTGGGCCTGGGTGAGATACTGTCAGAGTCAGTGCAGACCTGATGGGCCTCCTTCTGCCCAGTAAGAAGTCTCACAACACCAGGTTAAAGTCCAACAGGTTTATTTGGTAGCACAAGTTTTCGGAATGTCACTCCTTCTTCAGGGAGTGAGAAGGAGTGACACTCCAAAAGCTTGTGCCACTAAATAAGCCTGTTGGACTTTAACCTGGTGTTGTGAGACTTCTTACTGTGCTTACCCCAGTTCAACGCCGGCATCTCCACATCATGGCTCCTACTGCCCTACAGGGCTTCTATGAAACCATTGCCTTCAAAACCCATCTGACTCAGTAATGTTCCTTAGGGTAGGAAACAGGTCATCCTTAACTGGACTGGCCTACATGTGACTCCAGATTCACTGCAGTGTGTTTTTGTTATTTGTTCATAGGATGCGGGCATCGCTGGCTGGGGCCCAACAATCATTGCCCATCCCTGAGACACTTAAGAGTTATCACATTGATTCTAAAATACCATCAGGGATGAACAACACTGGGCCCAGGTAGGGACACCCACATCTCATCAACGCATATAAAAAAAATAGATTTGATCATTAGTGAACTCATAGGAGTGTTGGTGGGAATGATTCTATTTGGTTCTGCTCGCCTCTCTTTATAACAATGATTTAAAACATCGAGGCTTCTTTCGTTTTAAAGCAAAGAACTAACTTTGCTGTTCTTCCTGAACTTTTTTACAACATTCATTTTAGAGTGTTGTCACGACAGCCGACACAATGTCAGAGCGAAAGCGAACAAAAACATGCAACTTTCCCACAAACATATTGAGCTGCTTAAAGAAGACCCCTTTAAAACAATACGGGAAAAGATATTGATCAAAAAATGGCTGATATTGTGAAGGGACCCCTTTGTGGATTATACTGAAAGACCTGCCCTGTGAGGAAATGGAATTTCACACCTGAAAAGGTGTCAAGACCTATTTCAGATAGAGACACTTGCAAGGAAAGTGTGGAAAAGCTAAAAGGCTGGACCTCAATCTTCTGTGTTCATGAAGACAATGGAAATTATCCCTCCCAGCCAGCTATGTCCCAAGCGACATCCAAACGCCCATCTCCTGTTGATTTATATCTTAGAATGCATTGAAAGGTTTCGGAGTTGAAAGCAAAATTAAGTTTGGATTCAAGGCATGCTTATTTTCCCTTGAGGGAATGCACAGCGAAATGAGTTTAAAACTGGCCCTGAAGTATGGTAAACACAGTACCAAACACATCCAAACACCCATCTCCTGTTGATTTATATCTTAGAGTGCATTGAAAGGTTTCAGAGTTGAAAGCAAAATTAAGTTTGGATTCAAGGCATGCTTATTTTCCCTTGAGGGAATGCACAGCGAAATGAGTTTAAAACTGGCCCTGAAGTATGGTAAACACAGTAAGAGTTTTAACAACACCAGGTTAAAGTCCAACAAGTTTATTTGGTAGCAAATACCATTAGCTTTCGGAGCACTGCTCCTTCGTCAGATGGAGTGGAAATCTGCTCTCAAACAGGGCACAGAGACACAAAATCAAGTTTCAGAATACTGATTGGAATGTGAATCTCTCCAGCCAACCAGGTCTTAAAGATACAGACAATGTGAGTGGAGGGAGCATTAAGCACAGGTTAAAGAGATGTGTATTGTCTCCAGACAGGACAGCCAGTGAGATTCTGCAAGTCCAGGAGTTGACACAGACATGAAGTGTGTGGCAGAGACAGAAGCTAGAAAAAACACCAGTCATCCAAGCCACCCTTGCACAGACAAGCAGGTCATCTCTTGCTCCTTGCTCTATCTCTCTCTCTCTCTCACTGGAGTCTAGTACTACATAGGTAGAAGGCAATAACAGGAAGAAAAGGAAATTCATTTCTGCAGAGGCAAGCAATTCACCTCTCCCTCTGGGGAGAAGCCAACAAGTGTCTCCAACAGACTGTGAAACTGCCAAAGTCAAGAGATCTACTTAAATCACCGAAGAGCCGCAACATACCACCGTCTATGCCTCATGGACAAGCCAAGGACTTATTGTTATGTTCTTTTCCATTTTTACTTGGACTCTTAACTTTCTTTTCTGATCTGTGTGAATGTGTGTTGCAACTTTTATTAATTTTTCTCTGGTTTAAGTGACTAATAAAGTTTCTGGGTGGGATTTTATGGGATTTTACGGGATTTTAAGGCCTCGCTCCTCTGAAACCGGAAAATCCCACCCGAGGTCAATGGACCTTTCCATGGTCCACCTCTCGCCCGCTACAATTCCCATGGTGGGCGGGGCAGTAAAATTCCAGCCACTCTCTCGTTGACTCAAGAAAACCTGGTTTGATTGGCTTCATATTAAAAAGTAAATATATTTGGAATGGAAACAGTGGCACAGTGGTTAGCACTGCTGCCTCACAACACCAGCGACCCAGGTTCAATTCCAGCCTCGGGTGACTGTCAAATTGGAGTTTGCATGTTCTCCCTGCGTCTGCGTGAGTTTCCTCCGGGTGCTCCAGTTTCCTCCCACAGTCCAAGGATGTGCAGGTTAGGTGGATTGGCCAGACTAAATTGCCCCTTCTTGTCCAAAGATGTGTAGGTTAGATGGATTAGCCATGGTGAATGTGCAGGGTTACAGGGAGAAGAGAGAGTGAGGTGTGCCTGGGTAAGATGCTCTTTTGGAAAGTTAATGCAGACTCAATGGGCCAAATGCCCTCTTCTGCACTGGAGGTATTCTGGATAAAAATGTATCAATGGAGGAAAGAATTTTAAACAAATATTTGTGGAGGCCAACTTGGGGGAGGGGGGGGGGTGGGAGAAGGAGGGGTGTAGAAAAAGGGGCAGCCAGCTTATGCCTCTTCACCCAGTCATAATGAATTGTGTTGAATAAATAAATGATTACAATACATATATAAATACAGACTGAACTGAGAAATGTCTAATCAAGGACCCCATGCATCTTAGACATTCTCTCTTCCACCTTCTTCCATCGGGAAAAAGATACAAAAGTCTGAAATCACGTACCAGCCGACTCAAGAACAGCTTCTTCCCTGCTGCCGTCAGACTTTTGAATGGACCTACCTTGCATTAAACTGATCTTTCTCTACACCCTAGCTATGACTGTAGCACTACATTCTGCACTCTCTCATTTCCTTCTCTATGAACGGTATGCTCTATCTGTATAGCACGCAAGAAGCAATACTTTTCACTGTATGGTAATACATGTGACAATAATAAATCAAATCAAATCAAATCAAATCATTGCTGTAAAAATCAGAGTTGAGGATGGGATGTCCCAAATTGCATTCCAGTTTGCTTTGAGATAGAAGATGTCAACAGAGGCAGTGTTGCCTCAACTCTGAGGGTGTGTGTTTGCTGGGGGAGAGAAATCAGCTCAACTACCCATTTCTGACCCATCTTAAGTGACTGAAGTTGGAAAGTGGACATGTGTCAACACTGAGTGAGGACAAAATCCTCAGATTTGGCCGCAATGCTCTCTGTTTATTCCCCACCAGCAAAAGTTTAAACCAGGCCCTTGCTGTATGAGGTCAATACTTGAAGGAAGGTCACTTGGGAAAGTTTTCAGAGGCCTGCTGGCATCCTCAAAACTGTACCTGACCAATAGTCCAGCCTTCTGGAGAGGAGGGGAGAAAACTGTTTATGGAAAACCCAGCATGTTACATTTTAAAGAACTAGAAGAAAAATATGGACAATGACTAACTTTGTTTTGAACTGTGCAATTAAGAATTACATGAATAGAAGAGTTTCTGTCCAACTTAGGATGGCAACCAACACTTTCTGCCTCCTTGCAGGAATCCCACTGGCCAAAGGCTGGCTTTGTCTGCCGACTAACTACTGGAATATAAAAGAATCCCTGTTGTAACAGTGAAGCATACTCAGCATCTCACCAACCTGCTGTATTCCTTCCAAAACCTAAAACCCACAAACCCAATCGCGCTGGCGATTTGTGCTAAGTAATGGCAGATTTTTCAGTCTGAGAAGGAGGCACAAGCATATCAAAAACATGAGGCAAAATCCAAGGTGTATTTTTGCAGGAAGTTTAGTCGCAGGGTTGCTTTTCGACTGCAACAAAAACAGAAAATGCTGGAAAATCTCGACAGGTCTGACAGCATCTGCGGAGAGTGAATAGAGCCAACGTTTCCAGTCTGGATGGCTCTTCATCAACAAGCTCTCTGCCCAGGTCCACTACTTTCTTCGCCCTGATATGCTATCGAGCCATCCCTTAATACTCTTTGCCCGAACAATTCCCTGTGGTCGCGAGTTCCACATTCTCAACACTCTTTGGACAAAAAAGGTTCCACACTTATTCCTATTCAAACACACCATGGAGGCAGCACGGTGGCACAGTGGTTAGCATTGCTGCCTCACAGCGCCAGGGACTTGGGTTTGATTCCCAGTTTGAGTCACTATTTGTGCAGAGTCTGCACGTTCTCCCCGTATCTGCGTGGGTTTCCCAGTTTCCTCCCACAGACCGAAGATGTGCTGGTTAGGTGCATTGTCAATACTAAATTCTCCCTCAGTGTACCCGAACAGGCGCCGGAGTGTGGCTACTAGGGAATTTCACAGTAACTTCATTGCAGCGTTAATGTAAGCCTGCCTGTGACTAATGAATAAACTTTAAAGATCTAAGGCCACTATCATTCACCTGAGCCACTCATGAATTGACTCGGTAACTTATTTTATTAATCATTACCTTCAATAGAAATGAAAGTCAAATGGTTTCTTAATGGACAGCCAATCTGCACAGACAATCTGTCCATTAAACAGCTATCCCAGTGTCTGCATCATCTGATCATTGTTCCTTTTTATGTAATATATTGGGCCATAACTTCCTTGGAGTGGTAATTAGTGTCAGGTTGCCACTCCATGCCCACTTGCCCAGATTTTCTTCCTGTCTTGCCTAACCTTCCGACTCAAGCCAGGTGGGCGCAGTTGTCCTCCAGGCACAGCGTTGAAGTCCCGGACTGTGGGGTTGAAGAAGGTATCCATTTAAAATAAGGAGAAATGCACTTTCAGGTGGATAAAATTACAAAAGGTTGTGAATGTGACCCAATCCATCACACAAACCAGCCTCCCATCCATTGACTCTTTCCACTTCCCGCTGCCTTGGAAAAGCAGCCAGCATAATTAAGGACTCCACACACCCTCGACATTCTCTCTTCCACCTTCCCCATTGGGAAAAATACACAAAAGTCTGAAATCATGTACCAACCGACTCAAGAACTGCTTCTCCCCTGATGCCATCAGACTTTTGAATAGATCTACCTCATTGATCTTTCTCTACATCCTAGCTATGACTGTTACACTACATTCTGCACTCTCTCCTTTCCTTCTCTATAAGCGATAGGCTTGGTCTGTATAGCGCACAAGAAACAATACTTTTCACTGTATACAAATCGAACATAGTTGGATTTCAGGGTGGACAAAGTTAAAGCCATTAAAGAAGTACCACAGCTGAAAAACATATTAGAATCAGAATCATTCCAAGGAATGGTGAATTATCATGGTAGATTCCGACAAATGTGCCGACAGATTTAGTCCCACTTCACCAGCTTTTGAAGAAGGATCAGCTTTGGAAATGGGGAGAGGAACACAATGTGTTAACTAAATAAAGCAGGCCTTGCAGTCATCGGTGCTGCTTGTGGACTTTGAGCCAACCGAGCCATTGGTGATGCATCACCATATGGAGTGGGAACAGTCCTGTCCTGTGGGACGTCTGATGGAGTAGAAAGGCTAAACGCCTTTGTGTCAAGAACCTTATCAGATGCAATAAATAAGTATTCCCTGATAGTCAAAGCAAGTCTGGAAGTAATTCATGCAGAGAAGACGTTTCATCAATGTATATATGATAGACACAGTAAGTAGTCTCACAACACCAGGTTAAAGACCAACAGGTTTATTTGGTAAACCTGTTGGACTTTAACCTGGTGTTGTGAGACTGCTTACTGTGAGACCACTTACTGTGCCTACCCCAGTCCAACGCCGGCAACTCCACATATTTCACTCTAGCATCAGATCACAAACCGTTGTTGGGTTTATTCTGAGAGGAGAAACCTGTGCCACCAATTGTCTCTGCGAGGGTAGAGAGATGGGCTCTATTGCTAACAGCGTATAGTTATTCGTTCCAGCATCAACCAGGGACACAAATATTAAGTGCGGATGCCCTCGTTTAGCTTTGCCACTGACAGTCCCTTCACCGCCAGTTCCATAAGAAAGAGTGCCGGCGGTGCAACTGATAGAGACTTTACTGTTCTCCGCTCAACATATAAAACTTGGACTGAAAGAGACCTCATGGTTTCAAAGGTTAAGGAGATGGTGACACAAGGATGGTGATATGATAAGTCAGAGCTACTTTTCCAGCAGAGAAGAACAGAGATAACAGGTGATGACGGCATGTTATTGTGGGGGGGGCTGACCCCCTCACCCAAAACTGACTGGACCCCCACCTTGCTCTGACCTAAATAGATCCGATTTAACTCGGCCCAGCTGGGCCACCAGTTAGTGCTGTTAAAAAGGGCGTTTCCTCCTTCACTGCCATTCTTCTGGCTCATGATGTGGAGATGCCAGCGTTGGACTGGGGTAAACACAGTAAGAGTTTTAACAACACCAGGTTAAAGTCCAACAGGCTTTTGGCTCCCCAGAGCTTGAACCAGGGACCCGCTATGCTACTTGGATTGGATCCCGCCTGAGACATGGAGGTCAGGTGAGGCAGACACTGAAGAAACCTAGCACAGGTAATCATAGAATCCTACAGTGCAGAGGAAGGCCATTCGGCCTATCGAGTCCGCACCGACCACAATCCCACCCAGGCCCTATCCCATAACCCTACATATTTACGCCAGCTAATCCCCCTGACACTAAGGAGCAATTTAGCCTGGTGAATCAACCTAACCCGCACATCTTTGGACTGTGGGAGTAAACCGGAGCATCTGGAAGAAACCCACGCAGACACGGAGAGAATGTGCAAACTCCACAGCATCACCAATAGACAGTGACCGAAGCTGGGCATTGAACCCGTCCCTGGTGCTGTGAGGCAGCAGTGCTAACCACTGTGCCACCCTGCCGTAAGTGGGTATGGAGTAGCAATCTAACGCTGATCGCCACTCTGACAAACTTATAGCTATGTTTTCCTCAAGGAAAGGCCACTGACAATCAATCATACTTGAAAGAGTCCATGTACATTATCCCTTGAGTGTTCAATATTTACCCAGTCCACAGTCAGTGCTTTGTGTATCTTTGCGTGGGATTCATTGTACCTATTTTCAGCGAATTCTAATCTAGCCACTTACTATTCCTGTAGTGGATTAGACTTTCCCACAGGAATAAATCTTCTCCTGTTAATACACACAACTGGATAAGTATTTTGACCACAAAACACGCTTGATGTGTAGCCTGGGATTGTCTTCCAGCCCGAAACACAAAGCTAAATATGTAACTCAACACGCGCTGGTTAGATTTTGACACTTCCAGCAGGAGGTGGAGATGAGCAGGAGATATTCCAGGCACGGTGAAAAATAAAGCCACACTTTTCCTTTCCTTTCCCTTCTGCCTATTTGATAACTTGGTTCGAATGTGGAATTCTACCATGAGGAATATTTAGTGTGAGAGTGAAGAATCCTCCTTCGGACACTATAAAGTAGACTTTGCAGTCTTGAATATATTAGCAAGTCTTTGTTAATACCATATACAGTGGAGGGTACAGAAATGGAGTTGACTCTATCGTAGGTCTTCACACATCTCTGTCCACCTCTGACTGACCCTGGCTCTGGGTCATGTGCCTTTTGACATCACTGTGTGGGCAGTGCTGCCTTCAGTTCCATAATTGACCCTGTAGGTACCAGACTACGATTACAAGTAGAATCATAGAATCCTACAGTGCAGAAGGAGGCCATTCGGCCCATCTAATCTGCACCGACTACAATCCCAGCCAGGCCCTATCCCCACAACTCCATGTATTTACCCTACTAGCTGGTTCGCTTGACACGAAGGGGCAATTTAGCGTGGTCAATGAACTTAACCCGCACATCTTTGGGCTGTGGGAGGAAGCACAGTAAGAAGTCTCACAACACCAGGTTAAAGTCCAACAGGTTTATTTGGTAGCAAATACCATAAGCTACCAAATAAACCTGTTGGACTTTAACCTGGTGTTGTGAGACTTCTTACTGTGCTTACCCCAGTCCAACGCCGGCATCTCCACATCATGACTGTGGGAGGAAACCAGAGCACCCGGAGGAAACCCACGCAGGCACGGGGAGAACATGCAAACTCCACACAGGCAGTGACCTGAGGCGGGAATCGAACCCAGGTCCCTGGCGCTGTGAGGCAACAGTGCTAACCACTGTGCCACCGTGCTGCCCAAGGGATGATGTACATGGACTCTTTCAGGTAGCACAGGTTAATTTAAGGGGCAGCTAGATTGACAAATGAGAAAGAATAGAGGACTTTTGATTTTCATTTGACTTATTCTTGTTGCATGTATTGGGATACAGTGAAAAGTATTGTTTCTTGCGCACTTTACAGACAAAACATACCATTCATGGAGTACATAGGGGTGAAGGAAAGGAGACGGTGCAGAATGTAATGTTACAGTCACAGCTAGGGTGCAGAGAAAGATCAGCTTATTGAAATAGAGCCTTGTTAGAGAGTTTATAAGTGGTAGAGTTTTAAATGCATTGAACGAGAGGGTACGCTGGGGTACAGTTCGCAAGAAGTCGCCACGCTCCGGAACATGAGATGTGACCGACCTCCTTCTGTGCTGTAACCATTCTATGATGCGACGATTCTAGGATCTCATTTACTGTTTCTTGGATCTTGCCATGTAGAAATTGGCTGCAGAAAATGGCTGGTGTACAGCAAACACTGCACTTTAAAAATAGTTCATGCTTTGGGATGCCCTTAACACATGAAAGGCACAATATAAATACAAATACTTTTTTGTATCTTCAAGTTCCAGATCTTCCACTTGCCTTGCGTAAATATCCGTTTAATTGCTTTTGAAACTTGAACTTTCAGACACAAGATTGCAAATAAATATCTTGATGATTTTCTATACCTACGAATCAAAGTCTTTTCCAATCCCAGACGCAATAGGAATCAATTGTCCAAAATGAATGCCTGTGCTCTGAATACATGCTGCATTGTGCCGGGGCCCAGATTCGATTCTGGCCTCGAGTGACTGTCTATGTGGAGTTTGCACATTCTCCCCATGTCTGCGTGGGTTTCCTCCCACAGTTGTGCTGGTTAGGTTGATTGGCCAAGCTAAAACTGCCCCTTAGTGCCCCAAGATGTGTAAGTTAGGGGGATTAGCAGGGTAAATATGTGGGGTTACAGGATAAACCAGGGAATGAGTCTGTTCAGACTTGATGGGCCGAGTGGCCTCCTTCAATTATTGTCAATGGCATAGCATTCAAATTAGCTCTTCATGGACAGCCTGGGCAGAAAGGGGTTGGGCTGGTTACCTTCAGGAGAACAGTGACCACGACACCACACAACCCTGCAACAGCAACCTCTGCAAGATGTGCCGGATCATCGACATGGATGTCATCATCTCATGTGAGAACACCATCCACCAGGTACATGGTACATACTCTTGGGACTTGACCAACGTTATCTACCTGATACACTGCAGGAAAGGATGTCCTGAGGCATGGTACATTGGGGAGACCATGCAGACGCTATGACAACGAATGAATGAACACCGCTCGACAATCACCAGGCAGGAGTGTTCCTTTCCAGTCGGGGAACACTTCAGCAGTCATGGGCATTCAGCCTCTGACCTTTGGGTAAGCGTTCTCCAAAGCGGCCTTCGCAACACATGACAGCGCAGAATCGCTGAGCAGAAACTGATAGCCAAGTTCCGCACACATGAGGACGGCCTCAACTGGGATCTTGGGTTCATGTCACACTATCTGTAACCCCCACGACTTGCCTGGGCTTGCAAAATCTCACTAACTGTCCTGGCTGAAGACAATACACATCTCTTTAACCTGTGCTTAACCCTCTCTCCACTCACATTGTCTGTACCTTTAAGATTTGATTACCTGTAAAGGCTCGCATTCCAACCATTATCTTGTAAATTGAGTTTGTGTCTGTATATGCCCTGTTTGTGAACACAGCTCTTCACTCACCTGATGAAGGAGCCTGAGACTCCGAAAGCTTGTGCTGCCAAATAAACCTGTTGGACTTTAACTTGGTGTTGTGAAACTTCTTACTGCACTTACCCCAGTCCAACGCCGGCATCTCCACATCAAGGCCTTTCCTTTGACCCAGACCTTTCACTGAGATTAGCCAATGGAGCAGAGGCTAGGATTTATATCTGTGAAATCTCTCTTACTTGTGAATTCCTTTCTGGATGGACTCACTGGGAAATCTGATCTAGTATTAACAGGAACTCTAGTTTGTCATTGTTTTCCTTTCCGTCCCCTCCAATCTTCTCCTTCCCAGAAGGTGCTGACTTGTATTGTGGCATGTTTCCACATGAACCATCCCCTGTACACCACTGTGGAACACTACAATTTACCCTGATTCTCTCCTTACCCAGTGCCCACGCAGCACTTTTTCCAACTGTGTAAATATTCCATCACCACTCTCAATCTTTGACTAATTTTAATACCATTGCGCTGATGGCTGAGAATGTGGATTGTCCCTGGGAAATTCCTGCCGCATTTGGCTTATTAGTGTTTGATTCAGTGCCATAGCTTGTATTTTAAAGATAAACTTATACAACATTTTACAGATTTTGAGAAGTACAATATACCTTAAGAAAGGCAATTGTTAGACAAATGCATATGGTAGGACTTTGCTCGGAATTCTCTATTACTAACATAAAAAATGAGACTATAACAGGAATTATAATCAATATTCCCAAATATTGTTTTCCTTAATGAAAAATAGAATAGATTGGAATAGAAATAGAATAGAATTTGGACAACTCATTTATAAATACTTATATACTGGGCATAAATGTTGTAGCTTCAGATGATGAATGGACAAAGAGTTGTCCTTAGGAGACAAATGTTGACCATCAAGTCTCTCTCTTTGATACTGCAATGAGGAGAATATATGGAACAGTAGTGGTCTCACTGTCATTCATCTTGTTTTATAGGCAGAGAAGAAGAGGTACCATGGTCCAATGGTCCACAGACCACACCTAACATACCTTCAGATGTCTGAGAACCAGTGTCACCAGAGACTTCATATGTCCAGGTCACACCTGGCATCCCTTCACCCATCTGGGACCTCTGCCTCAAGTTGCGTGCCCGCTTGGCCTGCATGGATACAGATGAAGAAAGTCTAAGCAGGAGGTGTGCCAGGGCAGATGTAAGGATGCGTGGCATGTCTGGAAGGTGAGCAGGACCAATGAGGTGATGAGGACATGACCTGCAGGGGAGATGAGGATGTGTGTCACACTCATGGAGTTTCATAGCGCAGCAAGAGGCCCTTCAGCCCATTGTGTCTGTCCCATCCATTCAGCATCTATCTATTCTAATCCCATTTTCCAGTACTTGGTCAGTAGCCTTGTGTGCTTTGATGTTCATGTGCTCAATGTTGTGAGGGTTCCAGCCTCTACCACCCTTTCAGGCAGTGAGTTCCAGATTCCCACCACCCTCTAGATGAATAGGTTTTCCTCAAAAGCCCGCTAAATCTCCTGCTCCTTACCTTAAAGTGTGGCACAGTGGCACAGTGGTTAGCACTGCTGTCTCACTGTGCCAGGGACCCGCGTTCGATTCCCGGCTTGGGTCACTGTCAGTGCAGAGTTTGCACGTTCTCCCCGTGTCTGCATGGGTTTCCTCCAGGTGCTCCAGTTTCCTCCCACAGTCTGAAAGACATGCTGGTTAGGTGCATTGACCCGAACAGGCGCCGTAGTGTGGCAACTAGGGGAATTTCACAGTAACTTCATTGCATTGTTAATGTAAGCCTTACTTATGGCTAATAAATAAAACTTTAAACTTAAATCTATGCCCCCTGGTTATTGACCCTTCTAGTAAGAGGTAAAGTTTCTTCTTATCTACCCTATCCATGTCCCTCATCATTTTGTACACCTCAATCAGGTCCCCCCGAAGCCTTCACTACTCTAAGGAGAACAACCTCAGCCTAACCAGCCTCTCTTCATAGCTGAAATGGTCCAGCCCAGGCAACATCCTGGTGGATCTCTTCTGCACCCTCTCTAGTGCAGAAGAGATTCACATCCTTTCTATAGTGTGGCAACCAGAACTGCATACAGTACTCTAGCTGTGGCCTAACCAGCGTTTTATACAGCTCCATCACAAACCCCTTGCTCTTATAGTTTATGCCTTAGCTAATAAGGGCAAGTGTCCCTGTGTATCCCTAAGTATGAGTGGGACAGCAAGTGGTGGTGTCCCTTGAGCTGGCATCACATGATGTCCTTGTGGATGTGTGATGGATCTGTGAGTGTGTGAGTTGAGAGTGATGAGTGTGACAGACCCTGGCAGAATGCAGGATAACATTCATCCTCTTGTGGCACTAGATGACTGTCCTCTTCTGCAGGACATGAGCGCTGACCACCGCTGTCACTGAATGCCATGCTGGATTGGAGAACTTGCGGGCATGTCTGTGCCCAGAGCATGCCATCGTGGGATATACCCATGCTCTGGGGGGGCTTTGGTGAATTTTGTGGAAGCCATGTCTTGCCAGCAGCAAGTGTGCTAGCTGTTTAATGGTTCTCTGTGCCATTGAACCCAGGCTTCTGCAGCTGAGAGAGTGCGATTGCTCCTGTGTTATGGTTCAGCCACAATAAAAACATTCTCATGCAGGTTTTTGTCCTCTTAACGTAGATTGAGCTCAGACAACAAGTATTGAGGCAAAGGTCCTGAGAGGCCAACTGTGCTGAATAGGGTATATGATTCGATTGGAGGATCATTGCAATCTGAGACATCGGCTGCATGAAGAGATAGCATCTGGTAAAAGAAACTAAGGACGGCTGCACTAGTGATACAAAGACATGGGTCAGGGAAATCTGAAGTGGTGCGGGATCAAGCGGGAAGAATAAGCATGAGAAGGAACTCACTGGAGAGCCATGGTCTATAGGGCTTCTGTCACTTTTTAAAAGAATTGACATCGATGTCTTATTGCTGCCCATGAACAATATCATAGAGCAGCATCTGCCCATCTCACAAGATCTGAGTTTCAATTCCCCAACTGTCCCTGACTATGTGCGTCCATATTGGGGCTACAGAATTATCTCCATATTCATTGCTGATAAGGCTGCGCATCCATCATCTTCTTCATACTCGAAGGACAATTGTTATCAACATCATCAACACGCAACTCTCCAAGCACCTCGCCTGATTCCTTCACTCCAGTTGATTTATCAAATTTCTTATCAGACATCCTGTAATAGATCAACAGAAATTTCTTCCAATTAAGTATTGGGTGGACTGAACCCATTAATTGTGGTGTCCCCCTCCAAACTCAGTTCCCTTGATATTTACTTCATCCTCCCCTCTGGTTACATTTTTGTTTTATTCTTTCATGGAATGTGGGTGTTGCTGGTAAGGCCAGAATTGATTGCCCATCCCTAATTGTCCTTGAACTGAGTGGCTTGCTAAGCCATTTCAGAGGGCAGTGAAAAGTCAGCTCCATTACTGTGGGTCTGGGGTCACATGCCGGCCAGACCAGGTAAGGATGACAGATTTCCTTCCCTAAAGGATGGACTTTTGAGACAATCAATAGTTCTTTCATGGTCATTATTACTGAGACAAGCTTTAAACTTCAGTTCTTTGTTAATTGAATTTAAGTTCCATCAGCTGGTGAGATTTGAACCCCCATCCAGAGCATTAATCTGAGTCTCTGGATTACTCGTCCATTAACATAAGACCATATGACCATAAGACGTAGAAGCAGGAGTGGGCCATTTGGCCCATCAAGTCTTCTCCAACATTCAATGAGACCATGACTGATCTGATCTGATAATCCTCAACTCCACTTTCCCACCTTTTCCCCATAACCCTTATTCCCTTACTGATTAAAAATCTGTCTATCTCAGTCTTGACCCAGCCTCTATTGCCCTCTGCGGTAAAGAATTGCACAGATTCACTACCCTCTGAGGGAAGAAATTTCTCCCCATCTGTGTCTTAAATGAGCTCCCTTACTTCAACATTAAGCTGACTGGCCTGTTAGTTACCTGTGTTTTGTCTCTCTCCCTTTTTGAATAAGGATGCTGCATTGGCAATTTTCCAGAATTTAAGGATTCTTGGAAGATTACTACCAGTGCACCCATTATATCTGTAGCTATTTCTTTTAATATCCCAGCATGCAACATGTCAATTATTGCATTTATTTCCCTCGACCCACTTTTTGCCCCCAATTATTTAGTATTTTTGGAATGTTATTAGTGTCTTCTACTGCGAAGACTAAAGTATTTGTTTAATTCCACTGCCATTTCCTGGTTCTTCATTATTATTTTCCCAAACTCATTTTCTAAGGGGCCTATATTCACTTTGACCTCCTTCTTCCTTTTTATCTATGTAAAGAAGCTCTTATTGTCCATTTTTATATGACTTGCTAGTTTAACCTCATTGTTTATCGTCTCTCTCTTTATTACTTTTTTGATCATCTTCTGTTGGTTTTTAAAACTTTCTCAATCCTCTGGCTTACCACTAATCTTTGTCACATTGTATATTTTTTCTTTCAGTTTAATACTATCCTTAACTTATTTTGTTAACCACGGCTGCTTTATCTCCTTCCTCGAATCCTTCATCTTCAGTAGGATATATCTCTGCTGTGAGTCATGAACTATTTTCAGAAACGTCTGCCATTGCTGATCATCGTCTTTTCTGCTAAATTCCTTTCCCTGTCCATTCCAGCCAATTCTGCCCTCATTCCTTTGTCATTACTTTTATTTAGGTTTTACACAGTCGTTTCCGACCCAAGTTTCTCACTCTCAATGCTAAATTCTACAATACTACGGTCATTGTTTCCGAAGGGTTCCATTATTCTGAGATTGTTTATTCAACCTGCCTCATTACACATCACCAGGTCCAAAATATCCTGATCCTTGGTTGGATCCATAACCTATTGTTCTAGGAAACTGTCCCAAATACACGCTGTGAATTCTTCCTCCTGGCTTCCTCTGCCAACTTGATGTTCCCAACCCACATGAAGATTAAAGTCACCCATGATTAATGTACTGCCTTTTTTACATGCTCTCATTACCTCCCGATCTATTCTTCATCCTACAGTATAGCTACTGTTAGGGGGTCTATGGACTACTCCCCTCAGAATCTTCTTCCACTTGTTACTTCTTACCTCCACCCATATGGATTCGACTTTTTCTGATCCAAGAACATTTCTTGCGATCAGATATATTCCATCTCGTACTAACAAAGTTGCCCCACCACTCTTTCCTTCCTGCCCGTACGAAAAGTCACACACCACCTAATATTTTGTTCCCAACTTTGATCCCCTTGTAACTACATCTTTGCAATGGCCATAAGAACATAGTAAGAAGTCTCACAGGTTAAAGTCCAACAGGTTTATTTGGTAGCACAAGCCACAAGCTTTCGGAGCACTGCCCCTTCATCAGGTGAGTGGGAGTTGTGTTCACAAACAGGGCATATATAGACACAAACTCAATTTACAGAATAATGCTGGAATGCGAGTCTTTACAGGTAATCAAGTCTTAAAGGTACAGACAATGTGAGCAGAGAGAGGGTTAAGCACAGGTTAAAGAGATGTGATTTGTCTCCAGCCAGGACAGTTAGTGAGATTTTGCAAGCCCAGGCAAGTCGTGGGGGTTACAGATAGTGTGACATCAACCCAAGATCCCGGTTGAGACCGAACTTATGTGTGTGGAACTTGGCTATCAGTTTCTACCAGTCCAATGCCGGCATGTCCCGAGGCATGGTACACTGGGGAGACCATGCAGACGCTACGACAACGGATGAATGAACACTGCTCGACAATCACCAGGCAGGAGTGTTCTCTTCCTGTTGGGGAACACTTCAGTAGTCACGTGCATTCAGCCTCTGACCTTCAGGTAAGCATTCTCCAAGGCAGCCTTCACGACACACAACAACGCAGAATCGCTGAGCAGAAACTGATAACCAAGTTCCGCACACATGAGGACTGTCTCAACCAGGATCTTGTGTTCATGTCACACTATCTGTAACCCCCACAACTTGCCTGGGCTTGCAAAATCTCACTAACTGTCCTGGCTGGAGACAATACACATCTCTTTAACCTGTGCTTAACCGTCTCTCTGCTCACATTGTCTGTACCTTTAAGACTTGATTACCTGTAAAGACTCGCATCCCAACCATTATCTTGTAAATTGAGTTTGTGTCTTTATATGCCCTGTTTGTGAACAGATGAAGGGGCAATGCTCCGAAAGCTTGTAGCTTGTGCTATCAAATAAATCTGTTGGACTTTAACCTGATGTTGTGAAACTTCTTACTGTGCTTACCCCAGTCCAACGCTGGCATCTCCACATCATAAGAACATACCCATTAACCACAAGTTTGTGCCATTAATTAATGTATTTTGTACTGAATACTACATGCATTTAAGTAAAGACCCTTAATTTTGCCTTTTTGAGATTTCCCCCCTTTTTGACCTCATTTGCTGCTTTTTTAAAATATTGTACACTTTGTCCCTTCCTGTCACACTAAATAGCTACCTTTCAATGCTGCCATACCGTTTTGCTTTGCAAGCCTATGTTTCCCATCTCCAGAACCACGTGTCTTTATTTAGTTTAAAACCCTTTCTACTTCCTTAGTTATATGAATTGCAAGAGCGATGGTCCCAGCATGGTTCAGATGTAGGCCGTCCCAACAGTACAGCCCCCTCCTTCCCTGGTACTGATGCCAATGTCCCACAAACAGAAACCATTTTGTCCACCCCAGTCTTTGAGCCACGTATTCATCTCTCTAATTTTATGTACCCCTGCCAAT
This sequence comes from Mustelus asterias, assembly GCF_964213995.1. Classification (NCBI taxonomy): domain Eukaryota; kingdom Metazoa; phylum Chordata; class Chondrichthyes; order Carcharhiniformes; family Triakidae; genus Mustelus; species Mustelus asterias. The sequence continues at coordinate 17,139,384 of NC_135804.1, read as the reverse complement.
TTGCACACGGCTCAGATAATAATCTTGGAGGTTCTACTGTTTAATTTAGTGCCGAGCTCTTCAAACTCTCGATGCAGAACCTGTTTCCTCATTCTACCTAAGTCAATAGTAACAACTATGCCTCCATCTCCCCCCAAACCCTTTGTGATTCAACAGAACAATTTGCAACCTCGGCTTGATATGTCACCTTGATATGGCTTCTAACCTTTGATTTGATTTGATTTATTATTGTCACATGTATTAACATAGTGAAAAGTATTGTTTCTTGTGTGCTATACAGACAAAACATATCATTTATAGAGAAGGAAACAGGAGAGTGCAGCATGTAGTGTTACAGTCATAGCTAGTGTGTAGAGAAAGATCAACTTAATGCAAGGTAAGTCCATTCAAAAGTCTGTTAGCAGCAGGGAAGAAGCTGTTCTTGAGTCAGTTGGTACATAACCTCAGACTTTTGTATCTTTTTTCCGATGGAAGAAGGTGGAAGAGAGAATGTCCGGGGTGCATGGGGTCCTTAATTATGCTGGTTGCTTTGCCGAAGCAGCGAGAAGTGTAGACAGAGTCAATAGATGGGAGGCTGATTTTGCAAGACCACCTATTTACACCTCAATGACATTTGTAATGGTCCCAGCTCTTGTTCATAGTGGTCAAGTTCCATTTCAGGGTGAAATCTGGCTCAATAGATCCTAACTTGGTTTTTGAAAAGCATGGAACTCAGTTACTGAACAGATTCACAGCAATCTGCTGCTGAACTTTTAATATAAAGAATAAAAATGTTTACTAAACAAGAAAAGTGAACTATATTGCACCAGAAAAAAAGTTTGCAAAGATCTCAATACAAACACAAGAAAATTCTTCAATTTCTCAATTTTCTTTTACCCCAGCTATACCTTTACAGACAAATATAAATTAGGAAAGACAAAACAATTTACAATATTTATCTTACACTCTAATATTCAGGGTAAGAATAAGGTACATGGAAATTAGCAACTGAACTGTGGTCAGATGCACCATACTCCAAAGTAAATGACATATGGGACCAAAGCAGATTCCATGGATTTCTCAACAATCCACTAAGTGCTAGTCATACTGTGAGCCAACCAGTTTCACTGAAACTTTGCCTTTTCACAAGGTTTTCTAATTCCACATTCAAAGAACTTGCACTGGAATTCCTCAAAGTTGCTTCCACTTGTACGGCTTCACAAGGATCCGCCTCCAGGGTTTCAAACTTGCCTCCTGAGATTCTATTTTCCTGGATCTTTGAGTACACACAAGCTTCATCTTCCAAACACACGATCAGATCTTGGCCATGCCAAGCAGAACACTACTGCTCCAAAAGGCATGTAGTAAGAAATCACCAACACTTGGCTGCTTTCTTGGATCTTTAGTGCTTCATCAAGGCTTCTCTCAAACCCACTCCAGTTCACTGCACCTTTGCAGCTTTCTCTTTGTTGTGGAATCTTTTTCCCTGCTCCTGTCATTTGTCCTGACTCAGTGGGATCTATCTCTGATTCCTGTCTTTATTCATATCTGGGACTTCCTTTTGGATACTCTTTCTGTCACACTCTTTGGTCTGGGACTTATTCCTGGTTCCCTGTCCCCTCCATGTGACTTGCTGCCTGAGACACCTTCACTGGAATGGCGCTCTGATTCCAGGTAACCTGACCTGTAGTTTTACACCGATTCACTTCATTTCTTCTGTGCCGGTGTGCAGGGCCAGTTCCTGGCCTGAAGAATGTAGAAAGACTAACCATGCAAGTGCAGCCCTTTCCCGGCTAGTTCATATGCAGAAGGCCTAGTCTCCAACCTCTGACTGCTGATTTAAGAGTGAGGTAAGTATTTTGTCGAACATTTCCTTATTTTACCCCCTCCGCTGATCTCATCTGCTGCTGAAACTCTCATTCGTCTCTTTGCTTTCTTTAGATGTGACTATTGGAACATACTGCTGAGTGGTCTCCATCCTATGTGAACTTGAGGTCATCCAAAAGTCTGCTGCTCCTGATTTAACCTGCACCAAATCCTTTTCACCTCTCACCCCTGTGCTCACTGAACTATACTGGTTCCTGTTACTGAGAGTCATGATTTTACAATTCTCATCCTTGTTTCAAATCTCTCCACGGCCGCACCTCTCTGTAATCTCCTCCAGTCTAACAATCCTCCAATATTCTGTGCCTACCTATTTCTGGCCTCCAACTTTAATGCTAATATTTTTAGTTGGGTAGGCCCCAGGCTCTGGAATTCCCTTTCTACCTCACTTTCCTCTTTCCGATACTCCTGAAAACCTATCTTTTAAGCTTATGGTCATCTGACCCAATATTTCCTTTCATGGATGTGTGTCAAATTTTGTTTCATAATGCTCCTGTGAAGCATCTTGGGATATTGTATTATTATATGGCGGCATAGTGGTTAGCATTGCTGCCTCACAGTGCCAGGGACCTGGAATCAATTCTGGCCTCGGGTCTCTGTCTGTGTGGAGTTTGCACATTTTTTTATTCACTCGTGGGACAAGGGCACCACTGACTGGCCAGCATTTATTGCCCATCCCCACTTGTCCTTGAGAAGGTGGTGGTGAGATGCCTTCTTGAATCGCTGCAGTCCATGTTCTGTGGATTGACCCACAATGCCGTTAGGTAGAGAATTCCAGGATTTTGACCCAGCAACTGCGAAGGAACGGCGATATATTTCCAAGTTAGGATGGTGAGTGGCTTGGAGGGGAACTTGCAGGTGGTGGTGTTCCCATGTATCTGCTGCCCTTATCCTTCTAGATGGAAGTGGTCAGGGTTTGGAAGATGCTGTTTAAGGATCTTTGGTGAATTGCTGCAGTGCATCTTGTAGATAATACACACTGCTGCTACTGAGCGTCAGTGGCGGAGGGAGTGGATGTTTGTAGATGTGGTGCCAATCAAGCGGGCTGCTTTGTCCTGGATGGTGTCAAGCTTCTTGAGTGTTGTCGGAGCTGCACCCATCCAGGCAAGTGGGGAGTATTCCATCACACTCCTGACTTGTGTCTTGTAGATGGTGGATAGGCTTTGGGGAGTCAGGAGGTGAGTTACTCGCCGCAGTATTACCAGCGTCTGACCCACTCTTGTAGCCACTGTGTTTATGTGGTGAGTCCAGTTTGAGTTTCTGGTCAATGGTAACTCCAAGGATGGGCGGCACGGTAGCACAGTGGTTAGCACTGCTGCTTCACAGCTCCAGGGACCTGGGTTCGATTCCCGGCTTGGGTCACTGTCTGTGTGGAGTTTGCACATTCTCCTCGTGTCTGCGTGGGTTTCCTCCTGGTACTCCGGTTTCCTCCCACAGTCCAAAGATGTGCTGGTTAGGTTGATTGGCCATGCTAAAAATTGCCCCTTAGTGTCCTGAGATGCGTAGGTTAGAGGGATTAGCGGGTAAAATATGTAGGGATATGGGGGTAGGGCCTGGGTGGGATTGTGGTCGGTGCAGACTCAATGGGCTGAATGGCCTCTTTCTGCACCGTAGGGTTTCTATGATTTCTATGATGTTGACAGCGGGGGATTCAGTGATGGTTACACCATTGAATGTCATGGGGCAGTGGTTAGAGTGTCTCTTATCAGTGATGGTCATTGCCTGGCATTTGTGTGGCGTGAATGTTACATTCTCCCCATGTCTACCTGGGTTTCCTCCAGGTATTCCGGTTTCCTCCCACAGTCCAAAGGTGTGCAGCCATGCTAAATTGTCCCTTCATGTCCCAAAAAGATGTAGGTTGAGGGATTAGCGGGATAAATGCATGGGGTTATGGGAACAGGCTGGGTGTTGGATCTGGGTAAAATGCTCTGTCAGAGAGTTTGGGGCAGACTTGATGGGCCTAACAGCCTCCTTCTGCACTGTAGGGATTCTATGATTTCATAAGCGCCATGTAAATATAAGTTATTGATATTGATCCTCAGCCATTGAAGTAAGATTTTAATTCACTAGTGGGGTGAAGGTCTATCCCAAGGTTTTCCAGCAGGCGGAGATATTCTGGTCAGTGTTTGCGAGGGTGGCTGGAATTTTATCACCTCACCCGCCCCAGAATTGGGGCGGGCAAGGCTCACAGAGTGGCATTCTCCGTTGACCTTGGGCGGGGTCTTACAAGCTTCGGGCAGGCAAGGCAGTAAAATTCAGGCAAGTGTGTCAGGCACTGGCTGTGATTTAAACTGCCCACTTACCATTTTACACTGGAGCCTTTGCACCACGCCATGCCGATTCCAGCAGAGATGCTGGGACAAACAGAGCCAAGAGGTGAGTGTGATTCCAATGCAGGCTTGTCCCCAACTTCTCGTCATTAGCTGAAGACGTGCACCCTTATGGTCAGTCCTCAGTTCATTGTCATGCACCATTTTAAATGGAGCTGCCAACCTCAACACTGCACAACCTCCCTTACCAACCCTGCCCCACCCCCTGACAATGTTCACTCTCCTTCCCTCACTGTCCACCCCTCCTCCACCCCCTGACAATGTTCACTCTCCTTCCCTCACTGCCCACCCCTCCTCCACCCCCTGACAATGTTCACTCTCTTTCCCCCACTGTCCACCCCTCCTCCACCCTCTAACAATGTTCACTCTCCTTCCCTCACCCCCAACAATGCACAGCACCCCCTGACCCCACACACTCCCCGGACAGGCAGCAGAGATTATCGAAGGTGAGTCAGGGGGGGTTGCAGGAGAGGTTGAGCACTCTCTGCGGTGGGGGAAGAAATGTGAATTGGAAGGGAAGGGAACACTTGCTGGGAGGAAGGGAGGCATTTCCAGGGAGTGCTGTGGTTGCTGGAGTGCTTTGGCCCAACTGCCTGGATATGGCCAACTGATCCCACTGCCATTGGAATCACGCAACAATCCGGGCAGGGTAGAACTGGCAATCAGAAGTTTAAACTTCCTATGTAAGGATTGCACACATTGCGGATGTGTGCACATTGAAACTTCCTCAGGGTCCCGATTCGCACAGGGATGCAAGATCAATTGGAGGCCTCCCCCTATACTGAAAGATTTGGGCCAATGTGGCCTCTAAGTGAATTCTAACATGTTTGGACTTGAACAAACAGATTTTGGAATAAGTCTATTTGGCTCCACCTAGTGGATAGCTGCAAATATAAAACATTTAAAAGCACATTCAGGTCGACACCATTATTGGACATGAATCATGATTTGGAACTTGCTCTCATTCGTTCCAATTGAAACAGGCACTCCACAGACCTGGTACTGTCTCCTCATTTACCTGATGGCATCATTGGTCCAAATGGGGCCCACTCTGCTGGCTGCCTGACCACTCAGCAGGGGATGGAGCAGTGTGTGCTCCTGCTCCTCTTAAAGAAAGTCTGCCCCTCTTAAAGGGGGCTCGCACCTGGTGGAATACACTCAGCGTATTGCCACTGGCTGCAAGTAGGATAAAGAGTGATGGCTCCGAGCTTCAAGGACGTGGTGTTGGTGGCCTCAATTGTGGAGGTGGACAGCAGAATAGAGGTGATGTTCCATGTATGGACCTGGAGACCCTCAAGGCAAAACCTCAGAAGGGAATGGGAACAGGTGGCCATGGAGATTAATGCCAGAAGTCTGGCCTCAAGGCTGGCAGCAGTGGTTCATCGGTCAGAACATCGAATACAGGAGTTGGGACGTCTTGTTGAAGTTGTACAAGACATTGGTAAGGCCACACTTGGAATACTGTGTACAGTTCTGGTCACCCTACTATAGAAAGGACATTATTAAACTAGAAAGAATGCAGAAAAGATTTACTAGGATGCTACTGTGACTTGATGGCTTGACTTATAAGGAGAGGCTGGGTAGACTGGGACTTTTTTCCCTGGACTGTAGGAGGATTAGGGGTGATCTTATAGAGGTCTATAAAATAATGAGGGGCATAGCTAAGGTGAGAGGGGAGAGTCAACATCTTTTCCCAAAGGTAGAGGAGTCTAAAAGTAGAGGGCATAGGTTTAAGGTGAGAGGGGAGAGATACAAAAGGGTCCAGAGGGGCAATTTTTTCACACAGAGGGTGATGAGTGTCTGGAACAGGCTGCCAGACATAGTAGTAGAGCCTTTTAAAAAGCATTTAAACAGTTACATGGGTACAGAGGGATATTGGTCACGTGAGAACAATTGGGACTAACTTAATGGTAAAAACTGGGTGGCATGGACAAATTGGGCCAAAGGGCCTGTTTCCATGCTGTAAACATCTATGACTCAATGTGGATGATGCAATTCAGTGAATGAATCTTCAAAGGTTCTCCTACCCACTGCGCCACCCACCTCTCCTGCTGCTCCGTGTGCCACACCTCCATCACTCACCCCTAAGTTGTCTCTGGCACTCAGAACCCCCTCAAGTTTCCCCTTGCTGCTGCCCCTGCTCCAACTCCTTGTTGTAAATCCAGAGGCAGGGCAACTGCAGCCCTCTTATCCATTGCAGCCTCTGCCTGGGCAGATCAGTAGATTATCCACTGTTAGGCTTGTCTCATAGCAATAAACCATTATTCCCTGACCGGAAATCGAACCCGCCACTCGGTGGTGAGGGTACTGAATCTGAACCACTAGACCACCAGGTAAGTTGGCTAAACGTAATTCAAACGTTTACAGAATTTGACCATCTGCCATGGTGGGATTTGAACTCAGGACCCCAGAGCTTAACCCTGGGTCTCTGGATTACTAGGGGCAATACCAATCTGCCACTGCTTCCCAGCAACACTATCTGAATTGTATATTGAGCGTTGAATTGTATTCGGATGGTGGCATGAACTGGGGATTCATGAACTGGTGTTTCTATAAATGGGAGAAGGTTTAATTGGTTCAACCTAAAATAGTGTAAATAGGAACGGTTTGAAACATTGGTGGTTGGGTTTTGTTTGTACTGTGCATTACTGTAAAACTTTTAAAAAGATAAAGATTGAACTCTAGTTCTGTCCTGCACCCCCAACTTTCTGGAATAAAACACTTGCTCCTGAATCCAGCGACCACAATCCAATCCATTTCACAGCAACTTTACAGTAATTTCACAGTAACTTCATTGCAGAGTTAATGTAAGCCTTACTTGTGACTAATAAATAAACATAGAAACATAGAAAAACTGCAGCACAAACAGGCCCTTCGGCCCACACGTTGTGCCGAACACATCCCTACCTTCTAGACCCTCCATCCTATTAAGCTCCATGTACTCATCCAGGAGTCTCTTAAAAGACCCTATTGAGTTCACCTCCACCACCACTGACGGCAGCCGATTCCACTCGCCCACCACCCTCTGTGTGAAAAACTTACCCCTAACATCTCCCCTGTACCTACCCCCCAGCACCTTAAACCTGTGTCCTCTCGTAGCAGACATTTCCACCCTGGGAAAAAGCCTGTGAGAGTCCACCCGATCTATGCCTCTCAACATCTTATACACCTCTATTAGGTCTCCTCTCATCCTTCGTCTCTCCAAGGAGAAAAGACCGAGCTCCCTCATAAGGCATGCCACTCAATCCAGGCAACATCCTTGTAAATCTCCTCTGCACCCTTTCAATCTTTTCCACATCCTTCCTATAGTGAGGCGACAAGAACTGAGCACAGTACTCCAAGTGGGGTCTGACGAGGGTCTTATATAGCTGCATCATTATCCCCGGACTCCTAAACTCAATCCCTCGATTGATAAAGGCCAGCACACCATACGCCTTCTTAACCACCTCCTCCACCTGCGGGGCCGATTTCAGAGTCCTATGGACCCGGACCCCAAGGTCCTTCTGATCCTCTACAGTACTAAGAGTCTTTCCCTTTATATTGTACTCCTTCATCCCATTTGACCTACCAAAATGGACCACGACGCATTTATCTGGGTTGAAGACCATCTGCCACTTGTCTGCCCAAACTTTAATAAACTTTAATATCCAACCACAGCACCTGCAAAAAGCCACTCCATTGTCCTTCCATAAACTTTACATAGCAGAAGAGATAACATAATGCAAGAGTTAGTTGATGATACAAAGTTAGATGGGAACGTAAACTGTGAGGGGGAGACAGAGAGGCTACAAAGAGATATAGATAGGTTAAGTGAATAGGCAACAGATGGAATATAATGTGGGAATGTGTGAGGTTGTTCAGTTTGGTGATAAGGAGAGAAAAACAGAATGGGCGAGATTCTCCGGCCTCCCAGCCGTGTGTTTCCCGCTGGTGGGAGGTGGCGTGTTGTTTTCTCTGGGCCTGCCGCTGTCAATGGGAATTCCCATTGATGTCACCCCACGCCAGCACGAAACCCGCGGGGGGATTGCGTTCCCAGCGGGACTGGAGAATCCTGCCGGCGTGAACGGCCGAAGAATTCCGGTGAATGTTTTCAAGGGGCATTAACCTTTTAAATGGTGATTTGCAGAGAGACCTGGATGTATTCATACCAGAAATGCACAAAATTAGCATATACTTACAGCATGCAATTAGGAAGGTAAGTGGCATGTTGGCCTCCACTGCAAGGGATTAGAGTTCAGGAATAAGTAAGTCTTTCTATATTGGTAAAGGGCGTTAGTGAGGTCACACCTGGAGTGCTGTTTGCAGTTTCCATCTCCATCTATTAGGAAGGATATAATTGCCTTGGAGACAGGGCAGTGAAGGTTCACTAGACTGCTTGCTGGGTTGAGAGTTTTGACTTCTGGTGAGAGCTGAAGTAAATTGGGCCTCTACTCCCTGGAGTTTAGAAGAATAAGGTGATTTGGTGAAAATATAAAAGATTTTGAAGGAGCTTGGCTATGTCGACACTAACAGGTAGGGGAATCGAGAACCTGCAGACACAGCCTCAAAATAAGGGGCTGGGTCATTTAGGACTGAGATGAGGCAAAATTTCTTCATTAGTGGATTGTGAGTCATAGAATCATAGAATCATAGAATCCCTACAGTACAGAAAGAGGCCATTCGGCCCATCGAGTCTGCACCGACCACAATCCCACCCAGGCCCTACCTCCGTATCCCTACATATTTACCCACTAATCCCTCTAACCGACGCATCTCAGGACACTAAGGGCAATTTTAGCATGGCCAATCAACCTAACCTGCACATCTCTGGAATTATCTCAGAGGATTGTGGATGCTCCTTACTGAATATATTTAAGACTGAGAAGTTGGTCTAAATCATCTTATCTCCAATTTGGATGTCTGATGCTTTAAAGCGAGCTAATAGAACACCAATCTTCCAGATACAAAAACGGGAAATGCTGGAAACTCTCAGCAGGTCTGACAGCATCTTTCGAGAGAGAATAGAGCTAACGTTTCGAGTCTGGAAGACCCGAAATACTAGCTACAGGTGTGACCTCACCAAAGCCCTTTCCTAATATAGCAAGGCTCACTTATTCATAAAATCATAGAATCTTACAGAGCAGAAGTAGGCCATTCGGCCCATGTTCTTCGATGATTGACAGATGAATGTTTTCAGGGGATCCCTGCAGTCCAGGATGGGAATATGCGTACCAAATCAGCAAATGTCTGTTTAACATCACAATCCAGGCAGCCGGGAAGGTCCCGGGTACAGCACGCCTGCACGGGTGCCCTTCCCAGCTTTGGACATTGTGCAGGTCATGGCAGCTGGAAGATCTGTGGGTCCGACTCTGAGGGACTTCGACTGCTGTAACACCAACTCCATCGACACTACAGAGCTGAACCTCTAGAGGCTATCATCAGATTAGAAGCATAATTTACCGACAATGTTCTGGCCTATGAATGACCTGAAGTTTGCTAATGCGATACACATGATTGAACTTTGCTGCAACTTATATTTCTAACCAATTTGCTCTAAAGTGCCTTCTGGCAATTGCAGTATTATGTTGCATTCATCCTCAGTGTTGCCTATTGTTAGTCAGAGAACATAGTCTTTATTATGACTGGAATGGTAACATATGATACAACAGATGTACATTTCATTGGCCACACACTTGGGATTTGCTCGCAGTGCTATTAAAAATCAATAAACATAATAAAGCACCCATAAAATTATGGGGGCATTGAAATGGGGACATTATGGTATCACAAGACATGTTTGAGTTTAAATCCTCATGAAACTTATATACTTTACACTAACTGAGTTTGCTAATATTGATAACCTAATTCTTGAAAACTCGCAGGCTTCCATTCAAAAATTAAACAGACTCATTTTCATTGACTTTTTGTCCAGATACAAAACTGGGAAGAGTTTTATTCAGAAAATGAGAATGCTATGAGGTGTACAAGATTATGAGAGACATGGACAGAGTGGATAAGGTGCAGCTGTTTCTCTCAATTGAAGGGTCAATCATGAGGGGACATAGGTTCAAGGTGAGGGGCAGGAGGTTTAGGGGGGATGTGAGGGAAAACTATTTTGCCCAGAGGGTAGTCTTGGCCTGGAATGCACTGCCAAGGAGGGTGGTGGAGGCAGGTTGGCTCGCATCCTTTAAAAAATACCTGGAGGAGCACTTGGCACGTAATAACATTCAGGGCTATGGGCCAAGTGCTGGCAAATGGGATCAGGTGGGAATTCAGGTGTTTCTAATGTGTCGGTGCAGACTCGATGGGCCGAGCGGCCTCTTCTGCACTGAATGATTCCATGATTATTCACAGAGAATTGAGCTTTCTTTGTTTTGGGCATTGCAAGGTTATATATTTATCTCCAATCCGCAAAAATACAGATAACATTGCAGTATAATGGATTGGAATATAAATCTGCTTTCCAATTCCACTCAGACTGATGGAAGGAAGCAAAGCTTTTAGACACATCAGCAGCTCACTCTTTTGTGCTACACTTTCTGCCTGAGATAGTGGTTTCTATATCTCTTATCATCTATACACTTTCCGAGGCTGCTGTCTTCTCCACCACTGTGATACATAAGCCAGTGGCCGCTACGTCCAATACTCTTAGACTGAGAGCTCCTCTGCATCACTGACTGTTGTGATGATTGGTGGGAAATCACTGTCGTCAAGTTGCTCGATCTGATGTGAATTGTAACAAATCACTTTTCTGCTTGACTTTTATTTGGAATTCTGCGCCAGATCATCACAAGTGAGACCCACAAGCAGGTTGCAAATAAGAAGCAGGTTTTTCTTTCAAGTTTCACCAGCTTTTATGTTTTTTTTGAAAAGGTAGAGGTGCCCCAAATGATAGTAAATAAGGAAAATAAATGACAAATGGTCTCACTTGACGTTATGGGAGTCAATTTGAACTCCTTGCTGCCACGCCCCACTACCAATGGAAGAAACAGGCAGGGAGGCAGGTAAAATGGAGAGGAGAATTTACTCACTCTTTTTCTGTCCATATTTAATTGACTGCAATTTTAAGTTGTGGATAGTGAGGTTGCTCAGCAGGGTTGTCTATGAATATACATTCCCATTCTGCTACTTTAACCCAATTTAATCCAAGGAACAAAGAAAATTACAGCAGAGGAACAGGCCCTTCTGCCCTCCAAGCCTGCACCGACCATGCTGCCCCAGGCTGAACTAAAACCCCCTACCCTTCTGGGAACCATATCCCTCTATTCCCATCCTATTCATGTATTTGTCATGATGCCCCTTAAAAGTCACTATCGTATCTGCTTCCACTACCTCCCCTGGCAGCAAGTTCCAGGCACCCACCACCCTCTGTGTAAAAAACTTGCTTCGTACATCTCCTTTAAACCTTGCCCCTTGCACCTTAAACCTATGCCCCCGAGTAATTGACTCTTCTACCTTGGGAAAAAGCTTCTGACTATCCACTCTGTCCATGCCCCTCATAATCTTGTAGACTTCTATCAGGTCGTCCCCTCAACCTCCGTCGGTCTAGTGAAAACAAACCAAGTTTCTCCAACCTCTCCTCATAGCTAATGTCCTCCATACCAGGCAACATCCTGGTAAATCTTTTCTGTACCTTCTCCAAAAGACCAAATCTTTCAGGAACAGCAACCAAGGCCAAAAGGCAGGTTTTATTGCCACAGTGGCAACTGTGAAGCCCCTTATTGCCTGGCATTTCCACCCTTTGCTCCTGACTGTCATTGTTCTCCTGGAACACTTACCTTGTGCCAAAGACTTTTCTTCTCATGTTGGGCAGCCACTTCTCAAATATTTTGTTTGAGGCGACTGTGGGGAGATTTAATTGACGTGCACAAAAATGCGGGGCCAGAATAAAGTGGATAATAAGGACCTTGTTTCTTTCAGCAGAGGGAACAATAAACCAAAGGGGTGTAGATTTCAAGTGATTGGTAAAATAAGTAGAAGAAGGTTGTTGAGAATTTTCCTTTCCACTCAGAGGGTGATGGGGTTCTGGAACTCATTGTCTGCAAGGGTGCTAAAGACAGAAAGTATTATCACACTTAAAAAAATAACTGGATATGCATTGGAATTGTGTAACCTACTGAGGTACGGACTAAGAGCTGGACAATAGAATTAGGCTGATCGCTCAATGGGCTGAATGGCCTCCTGCAGTGCTGTCAATTTTTTATACTTATATTCTACAATTTATGGGGAGGCAAGTAATTTGTGGGAGTGACTTTTTGCAGCTAGATAATCTGGAACCTCGGGCGGGATTTTCTGGTTTTGGGGCGAGTGCGGCCAGAATCTCCCGCCCTCCGAGTCCAATATGACTCTTATTGGGAACAGAAGCAGAGCCATTTGACTCTTGAGCCATTTGGGCAGCACGGTGGCACAGTGGTTAGCACCGTTGCCCCACAGCACCAGGGACCTGGGTTCAATTCTGGCCTCGGGTCATTATCTGAGTGGAGTTTGCACATTCTCCCCGTGTCTGCGTGGGTTTCCTCTGGGTGCTCCGGTTTCCTCCCACAATCCAAAGATGTGCGGGTTAGGTTGATTGGCCATGATAAATTGACCCTAGTGTTAGGAGGATTAGCAGGATAAATATGTGGGGTTATGGGAATAGGGCCTGGGTGGGATTGTGGTCAGTGCAGGCTCGATGGGCCAAATGGCCTCCTTCTGCACTATAGGAATTGTATGTATTGTATTGTATGTGTGAAACATTCACTCTGTTTCTGTCTCCACAGACGCTGCCAAACCTGCTGAGTTTTCCCAGCACTTTCTGCTTCAAATTTCCAGTGTGTGCAATATTTTGCTTTTATATCGTTGCAAACTTGATGCACTGTTAAACATTATTCCACTGATAGCACCCATTTTCCTAATGGTTCTTCTAAAAGAAGTCAATCTGTGAGCATTAATGTGCTGGTAATTCACTTAGCTTCTGTAGCCAGTTCCTAGAAAACTCAATCCAGGTATTTATAGAAACCACATCAATCTATTCTTTCTGTCAATTGTCCAGTGAGCTTTGCACACAGATTAATAAATCATATTCAAAAAAACTCATAATTAGAGAAATACTCAACTTATTAAAAGCACATGCAGGCACTTCATTTTGGTTTTGGTTGCTAAATCTGGTGTATCTTTCCAAGATATCTTTGACAAGAATTTAAGCTATTGATGCTGGGGGGTTCTATAATTTGGAACTGGCTTCAATTCAGCTCGAAGGATCAGTTAAGACCACCCACTTTATGTTGAGCCAAATGGCTGATAACCAAATGGCTGATGGCTAGATGACTACTCTAGCTAATGAGCACTCGGGATACATTAATTAAACTAAAAAAAGCAGTGATTAAAGTTATTTCTATTAAAGAGTGTTGTTGTTGAGTTGAATTGTAGAAGAATTGGAACGAATTGTGAACCCTGTTATCAACCCATTAAGAGTAACCAAGCATACGACACAAATGGAAAAATCCGATGATTGTTTCCACTGAGAAAACGCATGTTGGAATATTTTGAAAATCTGTTTATTGTGGGTTTGAATGCTGCGGATCATTTTGGGACAAAGCAAGGGAGCGTGTTTAAACAAACCTGATGCTAAATTACAGATAAAAACACATCCTATGGACAATTATTACCAGAATTAATGTTTATTTATTAGTGTCACAAGGTAGGCTTACATTAACACTGCAATGAAAATCCCCTAGTCACCACACTCTGACGTCTGTTCGGGTACACTAAGGGAGAATTTAGCATGGCCAATGCACCTAACCATAGAATCATGGAATCTACAGTGCAGAAGGAGGCCATTTGGCCCATCGAGCCTACACCGACAACAATCCCATCCAGGCCCTATCCCTGTAACGCCACATATTTACCCTCTTAATCCCCCTGACACTAAGGGGCAATTTATCATGGCCAATCAACCTAACTCACACATCTTTGGACTGTGGGAGGAAATCGGAGCACCCGGAGGAAACCAACGCAGACATGGGGAGAACATACCCAAAACAGAATTGAATCTGGGTCCCTGGGGCTCTGAAGCAACAGTGCTAACCATTGTGCCACTGTGCCGCCCTTACACCCTTCTTTATCTCATTCCATAACTTAACAAGTTACTGCTTTCGGCAGTGTTTTGGATTGTAAGTCCTGAAGTTGCCATTCATGAACTACTAATTGCTTGTTGGGAGAAATGTTGCAAGTTGGTTCATACCTGAATTTGGGCTAAAATGTGTCATGTTTTTCTCCCGCAGTGGGTCAACCAGTGGAAAAGTTACTTGGAAACACTTTGTGAACATCTTTACTTTCACTTGCACTTCAACCACTCTGGAAACCTGCCAGAACAGGGCATTTATTTAAAAAGAATTTCTGTCATGTCCATTCGGCCCATCGGGTCTGCACTGACTCTTCGACAGATCATCCCACCCGGGTCCTATCCCCGTAACCTCATGTATTTACCCCGCTAAATCCCCTAACCCAGACATCTTTGGACACTGAGGGGAAATTTAGCATGGCCAATCCATCTAACCTGTGCATCTTTGGAGTGTGGGAGGAAATCGGAGCACCCGGAGGAAACTCACGCAGACACGGGGAGAACGTGCAAACTCCACACAGATCTTAAAAGAGGAAAGAGAGTTAGAGAGTCAAATAGATCTGGGGAGGGAATTCCAGAGCTTAGAGCCTAAGCTGAAAGCACAGTCACCAATTGGAATGCAATTGAAATTGAGCAACTGAACGAGACTAGAATTGAATGAATGGAGATATCTCGGAGGGTCATGCGGCTGGAAGAGGGCAAAGGTCCTAGAGGGATTTGAAAAAAAGGCTGAGAATTTTAAAATCAAGGTATTGCTCAACTGGAAGCCAAAGTAAGTCAGTGAGCAATGGGCTGAAGGTTAAATCAGACTCAGTGCAATTTAAGACATGGACAGCAGTGTTTTGAAGATTAAGGAAGGTAGAAGGTAGGAGACTAGAGAGGAGACCAGTGCCCGGTGGGTAGTGCCAGGTTGGCACTGCCAGGATGCCAGGCTGACAGTGCCAAGCTGGCACGGCACAAGGAGTAATGCCCACCCCCACTCCCAACCTCCAGGAGGGCTTCAGTGGCCTCCGGTCCTACCGGTGAGGCCATCACGACAGGTCCCCGCAGATGGGGATCATTCGTGATCCTCGCCAGTGAGGCCCTTTGCCAGTGAGGCCCTTCACCGTAGGGGCAAGTGAGCCCGGACGATTCAGTCCCAGGCTCACTAATAATATTTAAATCACAGTTTAAATTGATTTAAATATTGAAATCAGCCTTGCCGGATATCTGGGACCGGTGAGATTGTGATAGGCAAGAGTTCGGGCACAAACCTGATTTAGCGCCTATCTCGTGATCTTACTGGCTCGTCCCACCCATCAAATGGCAGGAGGAGAAGGTAAGATCGCCCCTTATAAGTCTGTCCACTGTTAGCCCAGCTGCTCTTGCTTTTGTTTTCAGATGTCAACATTTTACACCCTGCTCCCAGTAAGAATCAACCTGAGCCTCGCTGTCCCCAAGGTAACCAAGCCACACAAGAACGGTGTGGACATTAACTGAGTTTCTGGATTAATAATCTAGTGATAATACCACTGGGCCATTGCCTCCCCCATATTACTGAGACAGATTCTTGCGGGGCTTAACATAGTAAATGCTGTGTGGTTATTTCCCCTTGTGGGAAAGTTCAGGACCAGAGGGCATAATCTCAGAGTGAGGGGTCACCCATTTCAGACAGAGGAATTTATTCTCTCAGAGGGTGGTGAATCTGTGGAATTCCTTACTGCAAAGATCAGTGGAGGCTGGGTCATTAAGTATATTCAAGGCTGAAAGGGTATCAAGGGTTATGGAGAAAAGGCAGAGAAGTGTATTAGGATTATTTGAGATCAGTCATAACCTCATTAAATGGCGGAGCTGACTCGATGGGCTGAATGGTCTATTTCTGCTCATATGTCTTATGGTTTTATAGTTTTTGCATTATCTGCCGATAGTTTTGTTATTGATAAACCTCATGCGTTGAAAGCAATTATTCCACCTGGTTTGATCTTGATAAAGTGGTCATTTATTTCAACTGGTGACTTTACCTATTAAAGCGGTTACTGTTTAGGCTTCTTTCCCAACATTATTTATAAAGAGAACAAAGAACAGTGGAGCACAGGAACAGGCCCTTCAGCCCACCAAGTCTGTGCCCACACAGGTGCCTCTCTAATCTAATATTTTCTTGCCTCTTGTGGTCCATAGCCCTCTATTCCCTGCCTATTCATGTGGATGAAGCTCAGTCCACCACGCAAACCAGCCTCCCATTCATTGACTCTGTCTACACTTCCCACTGCCTCAGAAAAGCAGCCAGCATAATCAGGGACCCCACACACCCCAGGCATACTCTTTTCCACCTTCTTCCGGGAAAAAGAAACAAAAGTCCGAGGTCACGTACCAACCAACCCAAAAACAGCTTCTCCCCTGCTACCATCAGATTTTTGAATGGACCTACCTTGTATTAAGTTGATCTTTCTCTGCATCCTACCTTTGACTATAACATCACATTCTGTACCCTCGCCTTTCCTTCTCTATGAATGGTATGCTTTGTACAGCTCGCAAGAAACAGTACTTTTCACCGTATAATATAATATATGTAACAATAATAAATCAATCAATCAATCAATTCAGAAACTTTGCTAGGGCCCAGTGTGCATTTTGTACCTATGCATTTGCTCTAACTTTGAAAGAACCAGCCTCAAGACATCCTCTTGTATTTGTTAACCTGGGCTAAGGGAGGATGAGTGAAGGAGAGATGCCCAGGAGGTCAGATTACAGGGCACTTTCCATATTAGTAGCCACTCACCAAGGTGAAGCAACAGTGCCGTAGTGTATCAGGGGAATGGTGGCTCAGAACACTGCTCAACAGAACAGAGGCCATGACAGAATTGCCGAGTATATCCAAAGCAGACCAGAAACTGTGCTCCCATTCAGTTATGGCAAATTAACATGTTAGGTCTCTTGTGGGCATCCACAGGAGTTATCAACCACAACTGCCAATGTGAAACACACAGGCATCCACACCAAGTGGCTGATATACATCATTAAAAGATACCCTATGATTTCTGTCTTCAAAGGCAATCGGTAGCACCTTCACAGCAGTTTGGGTTTCTTTACAAGACATGATTTCCAGAGTGTCATAGATACAACATTCCTGACAGCTGTCCACAACTCTTGTGTTTAGATGAGCTGTAAGGAGGTATAATTCCTTCAGCAACCACAGTACATACATTGTTTAAGTCACAAAGTCTTTCAGAGACATGGATAATGATAATTGTCAGACATTTAGACAATCAGTACCACAGTGAGGTGCACATAGTAACTGACATGACAATCAAATTTACCATAATGGCCTCCTTCACTGTAAAGGTTCTGTGTTTCTGTGATCTGTGGGTTTGACTGGAGGTCACTTTTTTGCTGTCTAATTTATGCGGAGGCCTCTGGATCTCAATGGAATATCAGAGAGCACCCTGGAGAAACACAATAAATGGAGGTTACATTGGTAAATCTGCAGTCTGAAACTGCTGCAAGGATGCTGCAGATTTCCCAATGCAACCCCTATTTATGGTGTTTCTCCAGGGTGCTCACTGATATTCCATTGAGAAGTCTCACAACACCAGGTTAAAGTCCAACAGGTTTATTTGGTAGCAAATACCATAAGCTTTCGGAGCAATGCTCCTTCGTCAGATGGAGTGGTTATCTGTTCTCAAACAGTGCAAACAGACACAGAAATCAAATTACAGAATACTGATTAGAATGCAAATCTCTACAGCCAGCCAGGTCTTAAATGTACAGACAATGTGGGTGGAGGGAGCATTCAACACAGGTTAAAGAGATGTGTATTGTCTCCAGACAGAACAGCTGGTGAAATTCTGCAAGCCCAGGAGGCAAGCTGTGGGGGTTACTGATAATGTGACATAAATCCAACATCCCGGTTTAGGCCGTCCTCATGTGTGCGGAACTTGGCTATCAGTTTCTGCTCAGCAACTCTGCGCTGTCGTGTGTCGTGAAGGCCGCCTTGGAGAACGCTTACCTGAAGATCCAAGGCTGAATGCCCGTGACTGCTGAAGTGCTCCCCCACAGGAAGAGAACAGCCTTGCCTGGTGATTGTCGAGCGGTGTTCATTCATCCGTTGTCGTAGAGATCCAGAGGACTCTGCAGAAATTCATCTTCAAAAAATTATGCTGCACAAATCTCACCTCCAGTCAAACAGGCAGATCACAGAATCACAGAATCTTTACAGTGCAGAAGGAGATCATTTGGCCCATCGAGTCTGCACTGGCAATCTGGAAGAACATTCTACCCAGTCCCACTTTCCTGCCTTACTCCCGTAATCTTGCACATTCTTTCTTTTCAGACAGCAATCTAATTTCTTTTTGAATACTGTACAAGGGGTTACTAGACATTAGCAGTTAACAGATAGAATGGAGAGAGACTTATAATCAATCTTACCCAACATAAGGATTATGAACAATTGATTATATGTGAAAGGATTTGAAATGGAATTGAATTATGATCTATGTGCTTTATATAAATGAAATCAATAATGATGATTTTGAAATAATCTGTTGTATTAATTGTATTAATTAGGCTTGTAAAGCAAAAGCGTGCAGTTCGTCAGCTCCTTGACTAAAGATATCAGCAACTTTAATGAAAGAATACAAGATTCCGCAATATTTTGATATAAAATTGAGTAACTGGCATTAAAAAAACAATGGGCGCAAACAAATATATTCAAAATATATCTGTATGAAGGAACATTTTAAGATACATTTTATAGGATTCAAACTACCCAGGCCTGGAATGATGCCGAGTGATAGGCTCTCATTCGGCATGAGACCAAGTCTTGGCATTTAGCTAGTGCTAACTTAAGCAAAATAAGGTTTCTTGGATACTATGGCAACTATGCCAAGAGGTGAACTTCCGCTAATCAGAATGAACTAATGAAATACCATTATTTAAGGTATTAGATTTCAATTGATTTAAAATGTGCCATGATTAGATTGACATCTTGAATTATAAATGAAATCATACTTAGCTAATTAATGGGTTGAACTATCGATAATGAAAGAGTATAATTGACTTGCATTTTGGCAAGAAAGACGGGATCTTTTGAGAAAGCCCTGTGGCACTGTTGTGCTGCCTGAGGTATATCTGAGGTCTCCCTTCGGCCAAAGTTATTGTTCTGTCTTTTCATATGTCATGTTTGTTTTTTCTATGTTTTAATAAACTAGTTTTAAAATAATTTTGTGACACTTTTAAATTGAGTCACTTTACCTTTGCGAAGTTTGCATTTTCAGAAATACTTCAGTCTTTCTAAAGATATCCGGCCACCAAATCAAAATTCCCCACGACAAGTACCTCAATCAAACCTGCCTCCACCACCCTCTCAGGAAGTTTCTTCCAGACTCCAACCACCCTCTGAGTGAACAAACCTTTCCTTGTTTCACTTTTACTCCTTTTACCAATCATTTTGAATTTATACCCTCTAGATCTTGTTTATCCACATACACAAAAACAATGTTGCCCTTATCAACCTTCTCTGTTCCCTCCTCAAAAAACTCCAGCAAGTTAGTTAACCATGATTTCCACCAATTAATCCATGCTGGCTTTCCTTCATTATCCTGCACTTATCTCAGTGGCTAGTGATTTTGTCCCAAGGTATAGTTGAAGTCAAACTGACTGGTCTGTAGTTGTCAGCTTTATCCTTGCACCCCTTTTTGAACAAGAGTGTAACATTCGCAATTCTCCGCTCCTCTGGCACCATCCCGGTGTCAAAGGAAGACTCGAATATTATCACCAGTGCCTCTGAAATTTCTACTCACTTCCCGCAGTCCCCTGGGATGTTTCTCATCCGTTCCTGACACCTTATCAATTTGGAGTAATGGTTGCCTGTCCAGCATCTCTACCTTCTCAATTATAATTTTTTTTAATGTACCAGTTACCTCCTCTCTCACCTCGGCCTGGATAACATTTTCTTCCTTTGTGAAGACAAATGAAAAATATTCATTTAATTCCTCTACAATTTCTCCTGCCTCCATGTGCAAATCATTCTTAAACCCAATCAGCACTATTCTTTTTATTACCACCCTTTTATTGTTTATATGCTTATGGAAGACCTTGGTGTTACCTTTTATATTAGCTGCCTGGCTCTTTTCATGCTCTCTCCTTGCTTTTTTTATTAGCATTAACTTGGTTGGCTCTCAACTGCCCTCCAAGGGCAAGTAGGGATGGGCAAAATGTGTTGGCCAGTCAGCGATGCGCATGTCCCACGAATGAATAATAAAAAAAAGTTTATTCTTCTAAACTCCAATGAGTACAGACCCTACCTACTTAACCTCTCCTCATAAGAAAATCCCTCCATACTCAGGATCAGCCTAGTGAACCTTCACTGGACAGCATATCTTTCCTTAGATAAGGAGACCAAAACTGCTCACAGTATTCCAGGTATGGTCTAACGAGTGCCGCGTATAGTTTTAGCAAGATGTCCCTATTTTTATATTCCATTCCCTGTTGAACTTGCATGGTAGCTTTTGTGATTATGCATGAGGACCCCCAAATCCCTCTGTGCTGAAGCTTTCTGCAGTCTTTCTCCATTTAAATAATATTCAGTTCCTTTATTCTTCCTAGCAAAGTGCATAACTTCACATTTTCCTATGTTATATTCCATCAGTCCAAAGATGTGCAGCTTAGATGGATTGGCCATGCTAAATTGCCCCTTAGTGTCAGGGGGACTTGCTACGGTAAATGCATGGGGTTATAGGGATAGGGGCTGGCTGGGATTGTGATCCATGCAGAATCAATGGGCTGAATGGTCTCTTTCTGCTCTGTAGGATTCTATGATTCTATGATCTGCCACGTTTTTGCCCACTCACCTAACCTATTTTCCTCTGTAGAATCTTTGGACGGGATTTTCCGACCACGCTTGTCCCAAGATCAACGGACCTTTGCATAGTCCTTATCCCGCCTGCTATGATTCCCATGGTGGGCAGGGCAGGAAAATTCTGCCCTTTGTGTCACCCTCACCATTTGCCTTCCAACCTATTTTTGTGTCACTGTGATGAGTAACTCATCTCCTGACACCACAAAGTCTGTTCACCATTTAGTCTCCTCTGGATGAGTGTAGCTTAACAACACTCAAGAAGCGCGACACTATCCAGGACAAAGAAGCCCACTTGACTGGTAGCCCATCCATCACTTTCAACATTCACTCCCTCCACCACCAATGCACAATGGCAGCAGTGCGTTGCAACAACTTGCCAAGGCTCTTTCATCAGTAACTTCCAAACCTGTGACTTCTACCACCTAGAAGGACAAGGACACCACCACCTGAAAGCTCCCCTCCAAGTGACAAAATATCTTGACTTGGGAACTATATCATCATTTCTTCACTGTCACTGGGTCAAAATCCTCAAACTCCCTTCTTAATGCACTGTGGGTGTACCTACACATGCTCTGCAGTCGTTCAAGACCACCATTCTCTCAAAGGCAATTAGGGATGGGCAACAATTGCTGGTTGAGCCAGGAACGCCGGTATCGTGTGCAAGAATAAAATAAAGTATAATATTGTTTAAAAGTTAACCTTCTTCTCCCTTTTTGTACGATGTGGCCTCTTATTAAGATCAATCTGTCATATCAACTGCTATGAGGCTTAGAGGCCACTTAGATTATCACAACTTCATGCAATATAATGTATGTAGAAGTCTTTATGGATATAATACTGTAGGGCTTCTTTATTCTTCTGCCAGTTATGTCATAAACACTCAATCCTTTTGGTTTCAACTCAAAAGATGAAGAACCACTTTTGCATTAAGGTTGTTACTGATGAACTGTCACTAATCTAGCTATTTTTCAGAACATTTGGCAAAATTCTTTGTGGCAGAATTCTGCGAATGAACTTATTTATCACTGAGATGAGAATATTCCGTGTTAAGATTTCTTGGTTGATGCTCTACTTTTCGACAATGCTAGCGTTGTTATTTCTTGTCAGTTGTGACTCAGTAGGTAGAACACTTGCCTCTGAGTCCAAAGTTTGTGGGTTCAGAAACTTGTGCACAAGATCCAAGGAACATTCAAGTGCTCTGATGAGCGGGTGCTGCAAAGTCGCAAGTGTCATATTTTGGATGAGATGCTAAACTGTCTACACTCCCAGGTCAACACTGAAGATCCTGTGAAACAGTTTGAAGAAGAACAGCAGTGTTCTCTACGTTGCCATGACCAATATTCACCCTTACCCAACATCCCTAGAAAATGGATTACGTGGTCAAAATTGCATTGCTGTTTGTCTGAACTTACTGTGTGCAAATTGGTTGCTGCATTATTTACATTACAACGGCGACTGATTATACCTCAAAAGCTCTGATGCACATACTTTCTCTCTCCACAGATTCTGTCAGGTTCTGCTGAGCATTTCCAGTGTTTACTGTTTTTATTTCAGATTTCCAGCATCTACAGTATTTTGCTTTTGTGTCAATAGACCCTCCTTGATAAGGATCCATGGAGTGGATCTACTCTGAAGTAATGAGAAGTTCTACGCAAATGCAAGTCTTTACTTTGCGATCTTTGTACAATCTGCAATTAGATTTATTCAGCTGGCTTACTTTAAGCCACTTCTGTTTTGAGAACTGTCTTGTGTTGTTATTGCCTACATTTTTCAAATGCCACTGCAGCATCATGATGGGGGCATATTGAAACATTGAGACATAAAGGGCTGGTTGAAGAATGAGAGACAAAAGATGGAGGTGGGGTTTGTTGCAGAAGCCAAAATGTATTTGATAGCTAAACCGATGTGGAGGAAAAAAGCTGAGCTTAGATTTGAGTCGGGATGCCAAGATTCTGCATTTCCTGCCTCAGCGTGGGATGGTAGCCAGCACGGTTACTGGACTCAAGACCAGGAAATTGGAGGTGTTAATGGCAGCCTTGGAAAATGGCCTCGGTCTTATTGACATTTAGCTGAAAGCAGTTTTGGCTCTTCCAGGTCTTGGCATCAAAAAGGCAATCTGAGAGCATGTGATGCCAATCTTTGGGGCAACAGTATAGTAACCAAAGTGGAACTGGATGCCACCACCATATATTTGGAAACTGATCTCATGTTTCCAGATAACGTTGGTGAGAGTAACCTATGGATAATGAAGAGGGGACTTGAAGATAAACCCTTGAATTACACCAGAGGTGTGCGTGCGAGTGCAGGAGGATAGTCTGTTGGCAACAGTGAGTCAGCTGAGAGAGAATTGGGAAAGACATCGGCCTGGAAAGGGAAGACGCTGGAGAACAATGGAGCGATCACATAGAATGACATACATTGCACAACACAGAAACAAGCTTTGGGCTGTCAACCTGGATTAGACTCAGTCAATATTGTGGTCAGGACCAATGGGGTACTTGAGTTGTATTCAACCGTGAAGGGAGATAAAAACAAACACAGGTGGCTAGAAGGTGATAGAAATCCACTGAGCTGACAGCTGAATCTTTAACGAGGCACTGCACATTGAACTTGTTGCAGATCAAAGGCTTCAAGTGCAATGGAGAGTTTTCAATGATTTCAGCCGACTGGGAAACCTCAGCAACTTCAAATCAAAGTTGTGTGCATACATTGGGGTTGGGTGCACAGCTGGGCAGATTGGAACCCCCACCTATCTTGCATTTAAGGGACTTTTAAAATGAAGAATTGCAGGTTCTCTATACATAATAGACAGCCACTATATATTATATGGAATATTGGAAAATGTCAATGGCTCCATTTACTTTCATTACCATTTTTATGTTTCAGGATATTGTAACCATTTTCCAAGCAGCTGTCTTTAATTCTCACAATTACCTGATCCAAAAGCACAAAGAACAACAAAGAACAAAGAACAATACAGCACAGGAATAGGCCCTTCGGCCCTCCAAGCCCGTGCCACTCCCTGGTCCAAACTAGACCATTCTTTTGTATCCCTCCATTCCCACTCCGTTCATATGGCTATCTAACTAAGTCTTAAACGTTCCCAGTGTGTCCGCCTCCACCACCTTGCCCAGCAGCGCATTCCAGGCCCACACCACCCTCTGTGTAAAATACGTCCTTCTGATATCCGTGTTAAACCTCCCTCCCTTCACCTTGAACCTATGACCCCTCGTGAACGTCACCACCGATCTGGGAAAAAGCTTCCCACCATTCACCCTATCTATGCCTTTCATAATTTTATACACCTCTATTAGGTCACCCCTCATCCTCCGTCTTTCCAGTGAGAACAACCCCAGTTTACCCAGTCTCTCCTCATAACTAAGCCCTTCCATACCAGGCAACATCCTGGTAAACCTCCTCTGCACTCTCTCTCAAGCCTCCACGTCCTTCTGGTAGTGTGGCGACCAGAACTGGACGCAGTATTCCAAATGCGGCTGAACCAACGTTCTATACAACTGCAACATCAGACCCCAACTTTTATACTCTATGCCCCATCCTATAAAGGCAAGCATGCCATATGCCTTATTCACTATCTTCTCCACCTGTGACGTCACCTTCAAGGATCTGTGGACTTGCACACCCAGATCCCTCTGTGTATCTACACCCTTTATGGTTCTGCCATTTATCGTATAGTTCCCCCCTATGTTAGTTCTACCAAAATGCATCACTTCGCACTTATCTAGATTGAACTCAATCTGCCATTTCTTTGCCCAAATTTCCAGCCTATCTATATCCTTCTGTAGCCTCTGACAATGTTCCTCACTATCTGCAAGTCCAGCCATTTTCGTGTCATCCGCAAACTTACTGATCACCCGTTACACCTTCTTCCAGATCGTTTATATAAATCACAAACAGCAGAGGTCCCAATACAGAGCCCTGCGGAACACCACTAGTCACAGGCATCCAGCCGGAAAAAGACCCTTCCACTACCACCCTCTGTCTTCTGTGACCAAGCCAGTTCTCCACCCATCTAGCCACCTCCCCATTTATCCCATGAGATCCAACCTTTTGCACCAACCTACCATGAGGGACTTTGTCAAACGCTTTACTAAAGTCCATATAGACGACATCCACGGCTCTTCCCTCGTCAACCATTTTAGTCACTTCTTCAAAAAACTCCACCAGATTAGTGAGGCATGACCTCCCTCTCACAAAACCATGCTGACTATCGTTAATGAGTTTATTCCTTTCTAAATGCGCATACATCCTATCTCTAAGAATCCTCTCCAACAACTTCCCCACCACGGACGTCAAGCTCACCGGCCTATAATTTCCCGGGTTATCCTTCCTACCCTTCTTAAATAACGGGACCACATTAGCTATCCTCCAATCCTCTGGGACCTCACCTGTGTCCAGTGACGAGACAAAGATTTGCATCAGAGGCCCAGCGATTTCATCTCTCGTCTCCCTGAGCAGCCTTGGATAGATTCCATCAGGCCCTGGGGATTTGTCAGTTCCCTAAAATAAAAGTATTATTTTCATACTTAAACACTCACCTTAAGACTTGGTTTAGCTCATAAACACACTTTTGATATCTGCAACTTTCCTTCAATCAGCTTGACTTATAATCGGTTAGTAAATCACTAGAAGAAAATCACTGGGCGGCACTGCTGCCTCACAGCGCCAGGGACCTGGGCTCGATTCCTGGCTTGGGTCACTGTCTGTGTGGAGTTCGCACATTCTCCCCGTGTCTGCGTGGGTTTCCTCCCACATTCTGAAAAAAGTGCTGATTAGGTGCATTGACCCAAACAGGCGCCGGACTGTGGCGACTAGGGGAATTTCACAGTAACTTCATTGCCGTTTTATTGTAAGCCTTACTTGTGATATATAAATAAACTTTCAGGCGGCATGGTAGCACATTGGTTAGCACTGCTGCCTCACAGCACCAGGGACCCGGGTTCAATTCCCAGCTTGGATCACTGTCTGTGTGTGTGGAGTCTGCACGTTCTTCCCGTGTCTGCGTGCGTATCCTTCGGGCCCTCCAGTTTCCTCCCACAGTCGAAAGATGTGTGGGTTAAGTGGATTGGCCATGCTAAATTGCACTAGTGTCAGGGGGACTAGCTAGGGTAACTGTATGGGGATATGGGGATAGGGCCTGGGTGGGACTGTGGTCGGTGCAGGCTCGATGGGCTGAATGGCCTCCTTCTGCACTGTAAGGATTCTATGATTCTAATACAGAAATTTCAATGTTAACCATGTTGTTTTGCAGTTGCTGCCAAGGTGGGCCCAGGTTGTGCGATCATTGGCGAAGTGCCTGTGCCCATAGCTGATCTCAAAGAAAGCTGTCCACTCTGGTCTTCCCTTTCCCAAAGTCAGTTCGAATCTGGAACCAAGTCAAGGGAATCTCCAGGTGTCCAGCAGCAGCGATGTCATCAAACAATGTAAGCTGCCAATCACGTTGAAGCATTTAAACTTTAAAAAATTTTAAAAATGTGAAATGTTATCATAATGGAAAAATCTGTCATTCCACAAATAAAAAAATAGTTTTCAAAAGCTGGAGAGATGTTTCAGCAGTAATTATTCACTCAGCATGCCATTAGAAACCCATTACACCTCATTAAACAAAGTTTAACTTTCTCAAGGCTTTTGAGAAACCAGGAAATATATCCTTCATTTAGGTTTTGCGGAGAGCAAAATAGATGACTGGAGCATACATGGGGTGACACGGTGGCACAGTGGTTAGCACTGCTATCTCACAGTGTCAGGGAACCTGGGTTCAATTCCGGCCTTGGGAGACTGTGTGGAGTTTGCACGTTCTCCCCGTGTCTGCATGGGTTTCTTCTGGGTGCTCTGGTTTCCTCCCACAGTCCAAAGATGTGCTGGTTAGGTGGATTGGCCATGCTAAATTACCCCTTGGTGTCCCAAGATCTGCACGGTGGCACAGTGAGTTAGCACTGCTGCCTCACAGTGCCAGGGACCCAAGTTCAATTCCGGCCTCAGGTCACTGTGTGGAGTTTGCACATTCTCCCCATGTCTGCTTGGGTTTCTTCCGGGTGCTCTGGTTCCCTGCCACAGTCCAAAGATGTGAAGGTTAGGTTGATTGGCCACGATAAATTGGCCCTAGTGTTAGGGCGATAAGCAGGGTAAATATGTGGGATCACGGGGATAGGGCCTGGGTGGAATTGTGGTCGGTGCAGACTTGATGGGCCGAATGGCCTCCTTCTACACTGTAGGGATCCTATGAATTTGCAGAAAATATACAGGGTTACAGGGATAGAACCTGGGTAAGATGCTCTGTCTGTCGGAGAGTTGATGCTAACACAATAGGCCGAATGGCCTCCTTCTGCACTGTGGGGATTCTATGGCAGGGGCCAAAGGTAAAAGCTGAGATATTTTAAACTTTAAACTTAAAAAAAAAGTGAAATGTTATCATAATGGAAAAATCTGACATTCCACAAATAATTAGTTTTCAAAAGCTAGAGAGATGTTTCAGTCGTAATTATACAGTCAGCATGCCATTAGAAACCCATTGCACCTCATTAAACAAAGTTTAACTTTCTCAAGGCTTTTTACAGTGAATCTAATAGCATAAAATGGCAAGTTCCCGTTACTACAATGATTTTCACGATAACAAGTTTGGGCAAACTTCAACAGCATGTCCGATGGGGAACTATAAAATCAATGATAGCAACTTCTGGATCTCCATATTTAGCAGCCTTGTGTGGCCTCCAAAAGTTGCTGACAGTTTCAGGGGAGTAATACCAGCAATCTCTGATAATTTTATTGTTGTTATGACGTCAAATCCTGGGCCATGGTCTGAGAGGATTGTGATCGGTATAGTGCCATCTTCTGGCGTACCCCAGAGTGAATCATCATTTATACAGGAAACCTTTTTTACTGCAATAAATTTTCATCTTGCTGTCTCTTTATAAGTTACATATAAATATCCTTTTCATAGAATTGGCTCTGACGCATTTATGATTTATTAATTTATAATTGCAATGACTAAACTTATATGATGGTAAAGCATTTATAATCCGGTGACATTTATCTCATTTGTCAGGGAACTCTTTGCAGCATTTTACCTGTTAGTCATCTTCAGGTGTGGCACTTTCCCAAGGAGGGCATTGTTTTACTTGTTAATACCCGGTGAGAGTGGTGAACATAGAGGCGAAACAGAAGACAATCCTTCTAACATCCAACTGTCTGCTTCAAGACCACAATAAATTTTACAGCCATTGTGTTCAGGGCCATGTCAATCAAGAGCTTGTTATCAATGTCCATTAGTGCTGTTTACCACAGGATACTGTAAACTTTCCATTTCAAATGCAGTGAATATCAACTGGTGTATATCTTTCTTGTCTGTGTCATGTCATCATTTTTGGTTTCTCTGAGTGGCCTCTCTTTCTTAATTAGAATCATAGAATCCCTACAGTGCAGGAGGAGGCCATTCAGCCCATTGTGTCTGACAGATCATCTTACCCAGGTCCTATCCCCATAACTCTGTATTTTTTTAAAAGTTTATTTATTAGTCACAAGTAAGGCTTACATTAACACTGCAATGAAGTTACTGTGAAATTCCTCTAGTTGCCACATTCCGGTGACTGTTTGGGTCAATGTACCTAACCAGCACGTCTTTCAGACTGTGAGGGGAAACCGGAGCACCCGGAGAAAACCCACGCAGACACGGGGAGAACGTACAGATTCCGCACAGACAGTGACCCAAGCTGGGAATTGAACCTGGGTCTCTGGCGCTGTGAGGCAGCAGTGCTAACCACTGTGCCACCGTGCCAGGGTGTATTTACTCCCCAATCCCCCTAACTTACACATCTTGGGACACTAATGGGCAATTTAGCATGGCCAACCCACCTAACCTGCGTATCATAGAAATCATAGAAATCATAGAAACCCTACAGTACAGAAAGAGGCCATTCGGCCCATCGAGTCTGCACCGACCACAATCCCACCCAGGCCCTACTCTCATATCCCTACATATTGACCCACTAATCCTCAGTGTTCCTCTGGGAGCGGACCTGCGGGGTGGAGACTGTGAGCGGTGAGAGAGAGAGCGCGGACTGTGAGTAAATTCTGGGTTTTTTTTTTGTCTAATTTTCGGGAGGTTTTTTGTAATTAACGGAAACCGGAAGGCCGCATCGCGAAGCCTGCCGGTAGCTGTAGTTTTTTTTTTCTCTCGGGCCCCTAGCCCTATAAATTGGTGCAGAGGAGATACCCGATCCTCTACACTGGTAGAGGATCCCACCCTTCCATCCTCCTCTAACCTAATTATAAGTGTGGGGAAGTTTTTTGTTTTCTTTTTTTCTTGCTGGTAATGGCTTCAGGGATGGCAGTTCAGGCAGTATGCTGCATCTCCTGTGGGATGTATGTGGTGAGGAAATCCAGTAGTGTTTCAGGAGATTTTAGTTGTAAGAAGTGCATTAGATTGCAGCTTCTGGAGGAGCGTGTAAAGGAGATGGAGGGGGAGTTAGAGGAACTCCGCATAATTCGGGAGGCGGAGGTGGAAGTTGATAGGAGTTATAGAGAAATAGTAACTCCTAGAAATGAGGCTTGGGTCAATGCCAGGAGGAGGGGTAAGAAGCAATCGGGAAGACAATCCCCTGGGGCGGTTCCCCTCCATAATAGGTTTTCGGTGCTGGAGGCTACAGTTGAGGAGGAATCAACTGAGCATAGAGAGCAGATCTCTGGGGGTGAGCCGAGTGAGAAAGCTCAGGTGGTTAGGGGCTGTAAAAGACTGGGCCTTGTGATTGGGGACTCCACAATTAAGGGGACAGATAGGAGGGTCGGAACTAAAGGTAGGGACTCAGGGTTGGTGTGTTGCCTACCAGGGGCTGGGGTCCGGGATGTGTCTGACAGGGTATTCAGGACTCTTAGGGGGGAGGGAGATAAACCACAAGTTATTGTACATGTGGGGACACACGACATAGGGAGGATAGGGGAAGGGGATATTAGGCAGGGATTTATGGAGTTGGGGTGGAAACTAAAGGCCAAGACTGACAGAGTGGTTATCTCTGGACTCTTGCCTGTACCACGGGATAGTTTAGAGAGGAATAGGGAGAGGGAAGGTTTGAATTCATGGCTGAGGGGATGGTGCAGGAGGGAGGGGTTCAGGTACTTAAGCAATTGGGGCTCGTACTGGGGAAGGTGTGACCTCTATGAGAAGGATGGTCTACACCTTAATCAGAAGGGGACCAATATCCTGGGGGGTAAATTTGCTAAGGCCATGCAGGGAGGTTTAAACTGATTCGGGGGGGGGGAGGGATCCTGAGTAGTGGGGCTGAAAGTGAGGGATGCATGGATGGGGACTGCAATGCACGGCATTGCAGAGGTGGGGTGGAGCAGGGTTTGAAATGTGTATACTTCAATGCCAGGAGTATTCGCAATAAAGTGGGTGAACTTGCAGCGTGGATCAGTACCTGGGACTTCGATGTTGTGGCTATTTCAGAGACATGGATAGAGCAGGGGCAGGAATGGATGCTGCAGGTCCCGGGGTTCAAATGTTTTAGTCGAAGTAGGGAAGGAGGTAGAAGAGGGGGAGGGGTAGCATTATTGGTCAGAGATTGTATCACAGTGTCAGAGAGGAGGTTTGATGAGGACTTATCTGTTGAGGTAGTATGGGCGGAGATTAGAAATAGGAGAGGAGAGGTCACCCTGTTGGGAGTCTTTTATAGACCTCCTAAAAGTTCTAGAGAGGTTGAGGAAAGGATTGCGGAGTCAATCCTGCTTAGGAGTGAAAGTAATAGGGCAATTGTTATGGGGGATTTTAACTTGACTAATATTGACTGGAATTGTTATAGCTCTAGCTCGTTAGAGGGGTCAGTTTTTGTTCAAAGCGTGCAGGAAGGTTTTTTGACTCAGTATGTAGACAGGCCAACTAGAGGTGAGGCTATATTGGATCTGGTGCTGGGAAATGAGCCAGACCAGGTGCTAGACTTGGAAGTTGGTGTGCATTTTGGTGATAGTGACCACAATTCGGTTACGTTCACCTTAGTGATGGAAAGGGATAGGCATGAACCTCGGGCCAGTGGTTTTAGCTGGGGGAAGGGTAATTATGAGGCTATTAGGAGAGAATTAGGAAACATAGGTTGGACTAGGAGATTACAGGGACTGGGAACGTCCGACATGTGGAGTTTTTTCAAGGAGCAGCTACTGCGAGTCTGTGATAGGTATGTCCCTGTCAGGCAAGGAGGAATTGGTAGGGCTAGGGAACCGTGGTGCACCAAAAAAGTTTCTTTGTTGGTTAAAAAGAAAAAGGAGGCTTATGTTCGGATGAGACGTGAGCACTCGGGTAGTGCACTAGAAAGCTTTAGATTGGCTAAGAGGGAGTTGAAGAGCGAGCTTAGAAGGGCTAAAAGGGGACATGAGAAGACTTTGGCGGATAGGGTTAAAGAGAATCCTAAGGCGTTCTATAGGTATGTCAAGAACAGAAGGTTGGTTAGGGCAAGTTTAGGGCCAGTTATAGGTGGCAGAGGGAAGTTATGTGTGGAACCGGAGGAGATTGGTGAAGCATTGAACCAATATTTCTCTTCGGTGTTCACGCAAGGGGACATGAATATAGCTGAGGAGGACACTGGGTTGCAGGGGAGTAGAATAGACAGTATTACAGTTGATAAGGAGGATGTGCAGGATATTCTGGAGGGTCTGAAAATAGATAAATCCCCTGGTCCGGATGGGATTTATCCAAGGATTCTCTGGGAGGCAAGAGAAGTGATTGCAGAGCCTCTGGCTCTGATCTTCAGGTCGTCGTTGGCCTCTGGTATAGTACCAGAAGATTGGAGGTTAGCGAATGTTGTCCCATTGTTTAAGAAGGGGAACAGAGACTTCCCCGGGAATTATAGACCGGTGAGTCTCACTTCTGTTGTCGGCAAGATGTTGGAAAAAATTATAAGGGATAGGATTTATAGTTATTTGGAGAGTAATGAATTGATAGGTGATAGTCAGCATGGTTTTGTGGCAGGTAGGTCGTGCCTTACTAACCTTATTGAGTTTTTTGAGAAAGTGACCAAGGAGGTGGATGGGGGCAAGGCAGTGGACGTGGTATATATGGATTTTAGTAAGGCGTTTGATAAGGTTCACCATGGTAGGCTTCTACAGAAAATGCAGATGTATGGGATTGGGGGTGATCTAGGAAATTGGATCAGGAATTGGCTAGCGGATAGGAAACAGAGGGTGGTGGTTGATAGTAAATATTCATCATGGAGTGCGGTTACAAGTGGTGTACCTCAGGGATCTGTTTTGGGGCCACTGCTGTTTGTAATATTTATTAATGATCTGGATGAGGGTATAGTTGGGTGGATTAGCAAATTTGCTGATGACACCAAAGTCGGTGGTGTGGTAGACAGTGAGGAAGGGTGTCGTAGTTTGCAGGAAGACTTAGACAGGTTGCAAAGTTGGGCCGAGAGGTGGCGGATGGAGTTTAATGCGGAGAAGTGTGAGGTAATTCACTTTGGTAGGAATAACAGATGTGTTGAGTATAGGGCTAACGGGAGGACTTTGAATAGTGTGGAGGAGCAGAGGGATCTAGGTGTATGTGTGCATAGATCCCTGAAAGTTGGGAATCAAGTAGATAAGGTTGTTAAGAAGGCATATGGTGTCTTGGCGTTTATTGGTAGGGGGATTGAATTTAGGAGTCGTAGCGTTATGTTGCAACTGTACACAACTCTGGTGCGGCCGCACTTGGAGTACTGTGTGCAGTTCTGGTCCCCACATTACAGGAAGGATGTGGAGGCTTTGGAGAGGGTGCAGAGGAGGTTTACCAGGATGTTGCCTGGTATGGAGGGGAAATCCTATGAGGAGAGGCTGAGGGATTTGGGATTGTTTTCGCTGGAAAGGCGGCGGCTAAGAGGGGATCTTATTGAAACATATAAGATGATTAGAGGTTTAGATAGGGTGGATAGTGATAGCCTTTTTCCTCTGATGGAGAAATCCAGCACGAGGGGGCATGGCTTTAAATTGAGGGGGGGTAGTTATAGAACCGATGTCAGGGGTAGGTTCTTTACCCAGAGGGTGGTGAGGGATTGGAATGCCCTGCCAGCATCAGTTGTAAATGCGCCTAGTTTGGGGGCGTTTAAGAGATCCGTAGATAGGTTCATGGACGAAAAGAAATTGGTTTAGGTTGGAGGGTCACAGTTTTTTTTTAACTGGTCGGTGCAACATCGTGGGCCGAAGGGCCTGTTCTGCGCTGTAATGTTCTATGTTCTATGTTCTAATCCCTCTAACCTACGCATCTCAGGACACTAAGGGCAATTTTTAGCATGGCCAATCAACCTAATCCGCACATCTTTGGACTGTGGGAGGAAACCGGAGCTCCCGGAGGAAACCCACGCAGACACGAGGAGAATGTGCAAACTCCACACAGACAGTGACCCAAGCCGGGAATCGAACCCAGGTCCCTGGAGCTGTGAGGCAGCAGTGCTAACCACTGTGCTACCGTGCCGCCCCTATCTTTGGAGTTAATGAATTCTTTCTTATAAATAACAGCCCATTTGAGATTTCCCAAATTGTGGCAGACTGCACTATTTGCAGTCTATTTCCACATTCATTTCAACTGTCATGTCACGAGGCCCATGTCATAATAAAGCAGAATGCTTACATTGCAGCAGCTTCTTGTAAATTGCCCCATAAACCTATAGATCCTTCATTGCTGCATTTACATATTAATATTGGCTTACCTATATGCTTCTGCCTCCGACTCATTTATGATCTCATTAGTGATACTGGGGCTCAAGGAGCTTGGCAGCAACTTGCTCCCTTATCCCCCCCACCCCCAGCATCAACCTGGCAAGTCTTTCTTGACCCATTTTGCATCACTTTTGGGTGAACACTCTGTGGTGGACTACAGTTGCGCCTTTGTCCTGTCTGGACCACCGTTGTGTGTTTGTCATGCCTGGACACATCCCCTGCCGGCTCCTCCCCTTGTCACCTAGTATAAAGGTGGCTGTTTCCTCCCCCTTGTTCAGTTCGGGTCGGTTATCTGTTAGGATATGCTCCTAGTTCTGTAATGAATAAAAGCCTACAGTTGTATTGGCACACAAGTAGTCTTTTGCCTAATTGATAGCGCTTCACACTCCATTGCAAGTTCAGTCAAAGCCCTGTCCATAAAGTGAAACTGAGAAAAAGTTGCTCTGGAATCATGTTCTGAACATCAAGTTTGCCTTTGGCAGGCACAGTACGGGTCACAGAGCTGGAAGCTACTTCAGAACAATGAACCAATATTGTGAGAGGAAATTAGCAATGTTGTGGTAAAACGGGAGGGTTTTCACAAGTGTGAATAACACTAAAAAATAACCTTACCAGAAGCAAAAGTGGAAACATGCCCTAAAATACTTGCACAGTTAGTGACAATAATTTCTCGTGATAAGATCAATATAATATCAGTTTCTTGAGCAGTGCTAGCAGAGACCTGGTGCAATCAGATAAAATTACCCTGAAAAAGATGAGTCGTAGGGCGTAATCTTACCAAAACAATGGCAGTGCTGTTTCCAGTGAGAAAACCGGCGTGTTTCTCTCCAGAGAAACAAATCGGTTTTCTCTCCAGATTTTACGATACTCTTCCAAAAGAATTAAAGGAGCGTGTTTCACACCATCATACGGTTGGGGGGGGGGCGGGGGGGGGGAGGAGGAAGCTCAACACACCGGCAACAGCCGGCTGCATAGAGATCGGGGTGCCATTTTTATAGGGTGCCCCGATCATAACTTGAGTAAATCTCCCCCCCCAGCCCACCACAGAGGTCTCATGAGCCCCCCCTCCCTACTGCCAATCGGTGTTGGTACTTCTCTACTCTCCCCCAATCAATGACCCCTTCTTCCCATTCCCCCTGTCTCCCCACTACCACCACACGCCAAAGAAAAGTTTTAATAAAGAAACTTCATTACTCCAAACTTGAGGCCTCACCCAGGGCCATTCCAAGTTCCCCACAATTCCCAACATGTTCTAATTTGTACTGAGCCAGCTGATCATCATATCATTCTGTCATTGGTTATGTGGTTTACTGAGTCAGCTGACCCTTACAGCTTGTTACCATTGGTAACATTACAACAGATCCAATGTTATCACCGGTTACATTCTAACATTTATCTTTTGAAATTCCTGTTGTCTGCATGTCTCTGGACTCTGGTCTCCGCTCATTAGCAGAATAGCATCTATCAGATTCTGACAGCCCTGAGAGGCAGCTGTACGTACCCTGACTTCCATGGTCTGCAAGCTGCAATCCAGGTTGTTCACAGTTTATTCTTGCATTGCAATCAGAGCTGCAGTCTGCTTTCGCTGAGGTGGAGACAGTCTCTCATTTCTGGCTCGATCTACAGAAGAGGAGGATAAAAGCTAAGAATGGGGGGTGTATGAAAGCTTGGGATTAAGGTTGTGAATATGTCAGGGAGGGGGGATAGGTCTCGGTATTGTATCCTGTGAGAAAAATGGGGCACTTTTCTCAAAGTAACTCAGTAAGCAGTGGGGATATCTAATTGTTCTATGAAGGTGGTAGTAATAACAGCTCAGTGGTTGCTGGTTTTGTAAAGGGAGTATTGGGGGATGGTTACAAGATCCACCCTGTAACTCAATAAGTAGTGGGGATACCACATTGTTCTATGGGGGTGGTAGTAATCACAGTAAGAGTTTTAACAACACCAGGTTAAAGTCCAACAGGTTTATTTGGTAGCAAATACCATTAGCTTTCAGAGCGCTGCTCCTTCGTCAGATGGAGTGGAAATCTGCTCTCAAACAGGGCACAGAGACACAAAATCAAGTTACAGAATACTGATTAGAATGCAAATCTCTACAGCCAACCAGGTAATGACAGTTCAGTGGTTCCTGGTGTTGCAAAGGGAGTATTGGGGTTTGGGACAGTTTTGCTGTTTGGGAAAGGAGGGTTTTTTGTGTCCCATGGGGACAGGAGTTTTCTGAAAAGTCCTGCAACAGAAACGCTGGTATATTAGATATGTTTCTCAATCATACATTGTGCTACTGACCTTGAAAGAGCTTGAGTCCTGCTCTGCACTTCTCAGGCATAGACTCACCACTAGTCATTGGGCACACCAAATTGATATCCATTAGCTGGCACATGACGCCGAGGGAGTTAATGCTTCACCATTGCATTCCATGGTTTTTGCGAATCTCTGATAATTTTCTGCCAGTCTCCTTGTTTTCCTTTTCATCGCCTGAAAATGTGCTTATTTCTCATGTGGACAGGGGTTTAGCGCTTGGGGCTGGGGAAATGTTTCTTCTTTTGCACTGCTCTATTTCAGTGTGTGGATAAGAGGGACTATATGTATGAAGCATAAATACTGATGTGGGATGAGCAGCGGGGAAGATAAACTGAGCTCAGTTGAATGTGGCACATAATTCCAGAGAATCAGTTCAATAGGATTGACTCATAGTGGGGTTCACACGATATTGTGATTAATGAGGCCCACCCATAACATGATAAACCCAGCACCACCTACAGCCATAGTAACTTGTTAGGAATACAATGAATATTGAAGGATGGGGCTGGTTTCTATCTCATGGAGGACAATGACCCAGGAAGTTGGGACTGGGGCAAGAAGGGGAAGGCAATTGTTGGGCTCAAAGCCTGCTGTGGCTTCCCACAATTTTTAATGGCATATTGATCAGAAAATAAGATCCCAAGAAGTGTGAGCTGGAGTAGGCTATATGAACCCTTAAGCCTGAACTGCCATAAAATACAATCATAACTGATCATCAGTTTTGCCTCCACTTTCCCGCTTTCTCCCCCATATCCTTTGATTCCCAGAGAGATCAAAATCTGTTTATCTTAGCCTTAAATATATTCAACAATAAAGCATCCACAAGCCACTGATCTAGAAGAATTCCAAATATTTGAGTGAAGGTATTTCTCCACATTTCAGTTCTAAATAATCAGCCCTGTATCCTGAGGCTGTGTCCCAAGTTTTCTGGTTTCCCCAGCCAGGGGAGCCAACCTCTCAGAGTTTACCCTGTCAAGCCCCTTCAGAATCTTGCCTATTTCAATGCGTTCACGGTGGCACAGTGGTTTGAACTGCTGCCTCATAGCACCAGGGACCTGGGTTCAATTCCCGGCCTGGGTCACATCTGTGTGGAGTCTGCACATTCTCCCTGTGTTTGCGTGGGTTCCTTCTGGTGCTCTGGTTTCCTCCCACAGTAAGAAGTCTCACAACACCAGGTTAAAGTCCAACAGGTTTATTTGGTAGCACGAGCTTTCGGAGTCTCGCTCCTTCTTCAGGTGAGTGAGGAGTTGTGTTCACAAACAGGGCATATACAGACACAAACTCAATTTACAAGATAATGAGAGTTTGTGTCTGTATCAGGTGAGTGAGGAGCACAACTCCTCACTCACCTGATGAAGGAGCGAGACTCCGAAAGTTTATGCTGCCAAATAAACCTGTTGGACTTTAACCTGGTGTTGTGAAACTTCTTACTGTGTTTACCCCAGTCCAACGCCGGCATCTCCACATCATTCCTCCCGCAGTCCAAAGATGTGCACGTTAGGTGGATTGACCATGCAAAATTCTCCCTCACTGTACCCGAACAGCCGCCGGAGCGTGGTGACTAGGGGATTTTCATGGTAATGTTAATGTAAGCCTACTTGTGACTAATAAATAAACTTTACTTTTTACTTCTCTTGACTCATTTCTCTGAACACCAGAGAGCGTGGGACCAACTTACTCAGCCTCTCATCAGAGGGCAACCCTGGAACCAATCTGATGAACAGTCGCTGTGCTGCCTCCAAGGCAAATATATCCAATTGAATCAAATATTCACTGAGGCTGCTACATCAGCCATTTACCTTACATAATCATTAACATTAAAAACACTGACAAAAGTAATTAACTACACAGTTGTTTTAGTTTAGCCTTCCATTAGCACACATGCCTGGGATTTCTACATTAATATCCGTGGCAATGCTTTCAAATACTCACTGTTTTTCTTCATCCAAAGCTGCGTTATACTTAATGAGTAACTGATTTTATTGCTTGTAAAATTACAGTGTAAGCAAAAATAAACATTTCAAATCTTGTCTTATCTGTGTGGGTGGCTTACCACTATCTCAGGCTGAGAATCAATAACAGTAACGCTGTTCTTGTTAACCTTTTCTCCACATATATTATGGCATTGTTTTTCTGTGATTTATGACAAGGGTTACAGCAGGAATTTCACACTGGTCTCACCCTTCTCAAAACCCATGAGTTAGGTTTTCATGATCTTGTGCCTGGATGGATTGAATCCCTGTGCATCATGAAGCCAGGAAAATCAGGTGGGAAGGACTACACAACTTGAGGAGGCCCGTCTGATTTTCTCTAAACTGCTCCCAGGAGATCTATTACATATAGATGCAAGTTTAGGAAAATCTACCTCCATATTTTAAATCAAAGTCAGTCTTTAGATTGTTATGAATTTTATATAAACTGGCTGATGCGCTTTTCAAACACGAGGCCAGATGCTCGGGAAATAAAAGGCTTTTATTTACTGTAATGAAGCAGCCAATAATTATATACACTATCCCAGACTGAAGGGGTCCCAGCCAGAGCAGGGACTTTTATACCTCTCCCAGGAGGCGGAGCCCGACTAGGATGTACCACAACACTACAGTACAAAGGTGTAACAACCCCACACTAACCCCAACAGCAACAAGTAGCACAACCCAACAGTAACATATGTACATCCTTGTAGTACTGGCCAGACCCTGGCTCAGTACTATCCAGTGGGAACCAACGATGGTTCACCACATTCACCCCTCCTTTGAGAACAAAGGCCAGCGGGGTACAAAACAGAATAAAGTGTCATTAATCTATAAGTTCAGACGGTCAGGGGGACCGCACCGTCGTTGTGACCTCCTCAATACCGGCGGTGACACCGGAGTAGGCACTTGCGGTGGCATTCTCCCCAAGGTGGCGTCCAGCTGTTCTTCCACGGACTCACAGGCCGGTTGACCCTGAGGTGACGGTAGTCCATGGGGTCCTGACACGCCCTGCAGTGGCGACCATCTCCTGGGCTCAGGCAAGCTGTACACGGGAGTAAAAGGGTTAAGCAATGGTCCCGATGCTGCCCGCGCCGTGTCCGGGGGAGAAACAAGAGTTAAGGGGTTTGTAACAGGGGGTATGGGAGCGACAGGGGTTGCTACGTCCCCTGCTGGCGCCAGGTCTCGGATCGAGACCGTGTCCTCTCGCCCGTCAGGGTATGCCACATAGGCATACTGAGGGTTGGCGTGGAGGAGATGGACCTGTTCGACCAATGGGTCGGACTTGCGGGCCCTTACATGTCACCGCAGGAGGACAGGTCCTGAGTACGTCAACCAAGACGGTAATGAGGTCTACGAGGAAGACTTCCGAGGGAAAGAGAACATCCTCTCGTGGGGAGTAGCATTGGTTGCCGTACACAGGAGGGA
Source organism: Mustelus asterias (assembly GCF_964213995.1). Taxonomy (NCBI): domain Eukaryota; kingdom Metazoa; phylum Chordata; class Chondrichthyes; order Carcharhiniformes; family Triakidae; genus Mustelus; species Mustelus asterias. Next base: position 17,099,880 of record NC_135804.1, on the reverse strand, counting down.
GCGAATAGAATGGAGCGCATCAGGGAGCACCTCTTGCCAACGGGAGACTGGAAGACTTTTTGACTTCAACGCCAGCAAGACAGCCTTCCAGACTATAGCATTCTCACGTTCCACCTGTCCGTTACCCCTAGGGTTGTAGCTCGTGGTCCTACTAGAGGCAATCCCGTATGAGAGCAGGAATTGCCTCAAGTCATCGCTCTTGAACGACGAGCCCCTGTCGCTATGGATGTAGCCGGGGTACCCGAACAGGGTAAAGAGATCACGGAATGCCTTGATAACCGTGGCAGCGGATGTATCAGAGCAGGGAACAACAAAAGGGAACCGAGAGTACTCGTCAATGATATTGAGGAAGTACACATTCCGATCTGTTGAGGGAAGGGGGCCCTTAAAATCGACACTCAGTCTCTCGAAGGGACGAGTGGCCTTGACTAAATGTGCCCGGTCAGGTCGGTAAAAGTGCGGTTTGCATTCCGCGCAAACCCGACAGCTTCTTGTTACTGACCTGACGTCCTCCACCGAGTAGGGCAGGTTGCGGGCTTTTATAAAGTGGTAGAGCCGAGTGACCCCAGGATGGCATAGGTCATTATGGAGAGCCTGCAAACGGTCCTCCTGTATACTGCCGCATGTTCCACGCGAGAGGGCATCCGAGGGCTCATTGAGTTTCCCTGGACGGTACATGATATCGTAGTTATAGGTGGAGAGTTCAATTCTCCACCGCAAGATCTTGTCATTCTTGATCTTGCCCCTCTGCGTGTTGTTAAACATGAACGCCACGGACCGCTGGTCCGTGATCAGGGTGAAGCGTTTTCCCGCCAAGTAATGGCGCCAGTGCCTGACGGCCTCCACAATGGCCTGGGCCTCCTTTTCCACCGCTGAATGCCGAATTTCGGGGCCTTGGAGGGTGCGGGAAAAAAAGGCGACGAGCCTGCCCGCCTGGTTAAGTGTGGCGGCCAGGGCGAAATCAGATGCATCGCTCTCCACCTGAAAGGGGATGGACTCGTCAACAGCGTGCATCGTAGCTTTCGCGATGTCGGCTTTCAATTTATCGAAGGCCAATCGGGTCTCTGGCGTTAGGGGAAAAGTCGTGGACTTAATGAGCGGACGGGCTTTGTCCGCGTAATTGGGAACCCACTGCGCATAATAAGAGAAGAAGCCTAAGCATCTTCTCAGTGCTTTTGCACTAGCAGGCAAGGGAAGTTCAGAAAGGGGGCGCATACGGTCTGGATCAGGGCCAATGACTCCGTTTTCCACCACGTATCCTAGGATGGCTAAACGGCGCATACGAAACACACACTTCTCCCTGTTGTCGGTCAAGTTCAGGCGAGATGCAGTGCGTAGGAAGTTCAGGAGATTCGTGTCGTGGTCCTGCTGGTCATGGCCGCAGATGGTGATATTATCCAGGTACGGGAAGGTAGCCCGCAGCCCGTTCTGGTCCACCATTCGGTCCATAGCACGCTGGAAGACCGAGACCCCATTGGTGACACCAAAGGGAACCCTGAGAAAGTGATGCAAGCGACCATCCGGCTCAAAAGCCGTGTATTGTCGGTCCTCTGGGCGAATGGGGAGTTGGTGGTAGGCAGACTTGAGGTCTATGGTGGAGAACACCCGGTACTGCGCAATCTGATTGACCATATCAGATATGCGCGGGAGAGGATACGCATCCAGCTGCGTATATCGATTAATGGTCTGACTGTAGTCAATGACCTTCCGGGGTTTGTTCCCGCTCTTGACCACCACGACCTGCGCTCTCCACGGACTAGCGCTGGGTTGTATGATCCTTTCTTTGAGGAGCTGCTGAACCTCAGATCTAATGAAGATCCGATCCTCAGCGCTGTAACACCTACTTTTAGTCGCGATGGGCTTGCAGCTTGGCACAAGATTCTGGAACAAGGAGGGTGTGGTGATCTTCAGCGTCGAGAGGCTACAGGCGGGGCGCGTTGGGCAATTTGGAGACTGCTGCTGTTTTCCCACTGCCAGTGAAGGGAGTGGCCCACCGTACTGTAGGGTTACACTCCTCAAGTGGACCATGAAGTTTAGTCCGAGAAGTCTTGGCGCGCAAAGATACGGCAACACGAGGAGCTTAAAACGCTCGTAAACTGTGCCTTGCACCTTCAAAGTTACCACGCAACTCCCTAGCATGGTGACAGACCGGGACCTCGATGCCATAGAGATTGTCTGTTTGGCAGGTTGAATCTGGAGTCCACACCGCTTCACAGTGTCTGGGTGGATAAAGCTCTCAGTGCTCCCGCTGTCAAACAGACAATAAATCACGTGGTCATTTACCTGGATATTCATCATAGATTTGTCAAGTCTATGAGGCTTGGCCTGGTCCAGGATGATCGACGCCACCGTTGGTTCATGAGCGCCACTGCAGGCAGCTGAAATCGATGAGGAGGACCCCTGCTGGTCGTTCGCGGTCAGTGCCGACCAACATGGCCGCTCCCATGAGTCGCACGTGGGTGATGGCGCCAAACTCAGCGACCCCTGGTGGTCACACACCTCCGACTCCGTCGACTGTAATGGCGTCGTCCTGGCCTTGCACGTGGATGAACCCCTCGATGACTTCGACGACGAAGACCCGAGCTCTGAAGAATCGCAGGCCGCACTGCCGTTCCTAGGTTTAGATCGGCACACTTTCGAATAGTGCCCTTTCTTACCGCATGCGGTGCACAACACAGCCTTAGCGGGACACCGTTGCCGAGCATGCTTCGCTCCCCCACAGAAGTAGCACCGCGGGCCGCCCGGAGCTGCTGCTGTCGTCTGGCCTGAGTGTGAGCACGCCATTACGCAGCATTTCGAACCCGAGGGACGAGGAGGGATTGGCGACTGCTTCTGCCACGTTGTCTCCACATGGTCCTCCGGATATAATACTAAGCTTTTGGAGGCCGTCTCGAGCATCTCCGCTGGCTCGATTGCCTGGGTAAGGTTAAGGTTACCCTTCTCCAATAGTTTAAGTCGAATTTACGACGATCCGACTCCCGCCACAAACGCATCTCGGGCGAGGTCGTTCATGCTCTGCTCAGCCGACACAGCTTTGCAGTTACAGCCCCTGGCTAGCTGTAGGACTCGTTCGCATAGTCCTCCATCGTTTCGCCAGACTGCCGCCGTCGAGTGGCTAGGAGGTAACGAGCGTGTATTTCATTGGGTGGTTTGATATAACGCTTCTTCAGAAGCTCGAGGGCCTTAGTATAATCGGTGGCCGCATGGATCGCGAGGTAGACAGTGTCGCTTACCCTCGCATGGAGGACCCGGGGTCTGTCATCATCTGTGGTGACCGCTGCGGAGGCTGCCAGGTAGTCTTCGAAGCACTTCAGCCAGTGGTCGAAGGTGTTAGAAGCGCCCACCGCACGTGGATCTAGTGTAAGGCGTTCCGGCTTCAGGATCTGCTCCATACTCTCTTTTTTTTTCTCTTCGACGAGAGTTTAACAACAGTAAATAAAATTGATGCGCTTCTCAAACACGAGGCCAGATGCTCGGGAAATAAAAGGCTTTTATTTACTGTAATGAAGCAGCCAATAATTATATACACTATCCCAGACTGAAGGGGTCCCAGCCAGAGCAGGGACTTTTATACCTCTCCCAGGAGGCGGAGCCCAACTGGGATGTACCACAACACTACAGTACAAAGGTGTAACAACCCCACCCTAACCCCAACAGCAACAAGTAGCACAACCCAACAGTAACATATGTACATCCTTGTAGTACTGGCCAGACCCTGGCTCAGTACTATCCAGTGGGAACCAACGATGGTTCACCACACTGGCTAACCCCAAAACCCTGATAAGTACGTCATTAAGAAAGTCTTGGATTAATATAGTTAGAAAGTCAAGATCCACTTGAAGGGTTGTGCACATAATTTGGGTTGACAGCGTGGTATTGAGGGTGTATTGTATTGTCCGATATGCTGTCCAGGGTTGAGAAAGAGGGGGGAGTTTTTCTGTCCCACCCGTCATGGGAATCATAGCAGGCGGTGGGGGTGGGCAGACCGTGCAAAGATCCGCTGACCTTGGTCGCGGTTTTCCGGTTTTGAGGTGAGCGTGGCGGAAAATCCTACCCATTGAGTTAAGAGCCTACCTAGTTCAGGTGGATTGTGGATATTAAAGATCCGATGAAACTATTTGGAAGGACAGGTCGTTCTCCTGTTTTTAAACCGTGCAGGTCTCTTAATGGATGTGGGTTGACTGTTCTTCTGGGTGGTGTTCTTTGTACAGAGTTGTTCTCTGTTGTTCCCTTGTGGTTGTTGAGGATTCGTGGACCTCTGGGATCCATGATGGTTCTGTACTCAGTACAGCTGGTGAGATCCTTCCTCCCCAACTGGCCAATTGCTGCAAAGGAACAGCTTCACTCATTGATTGGATGTGCCTACTGATGCACTGATAAATTTGGACATTCACTTCCACTACATATAATCTAGTTGACAATTTCTTTACACACATGCCAAGTTTCCATGTGGGCTGACTCCTGTTGGGAGGGGTGAAGGTTTACATCCTGACTGATTCTCCGATACTCAGTTCTGGTAATGGTTTGGTAGTCTTGTCAAAATGAAATTTGTCTTTCTGCTGTTTCATTTTGATCTTTTCCCTCATGCCCGAAACTACTTCTGGTTTTAGTAGCTATTTTGCTATTGGAAGAGTAGTTTGCATGTGGCTTGACATCAGTCTTTGCTCAGGACAACTTTCCATGCCTCAGTCAGTGTGTTTCTCCATTCAAGGGTTAACTTGTATACATCAGTGACACACTCACATGGTTTCTTGGTGGGTTATTTAGAAATTTTCACTGCTGCCTCAACCTTTCCATTTGACTGGGGATAGTATGGAGATGATGTGTAATGTTGACTTTCCCAATCCTTTGTGAATCACCTGAATTTCCCACTTGTGAACTGAGGACCATTGTCACTCATCACAATGTCTGGAAAGATGTACCGACTGCAGTGGGCTTTCAGGCATTTAACTATTTCTCTCACCATCTTTGAAATCTGATGGGCTAATTCTCAATAGTGAGAATAGTAGTCTCCAGTGATGAGATAATCAGTTCCTGTCAAAGCGAAAAGATCTACTCACAGCTTCATCCATGACCTGTCTGGGATGTCATGTGTCATCAATGGTTCTCTAGCTTGTTTAGCTCGGTGCTCACAGCAAGCACCACATTGGCCACTGGGGTCTTTAATTTCATTGCTCATGCCTGGCTAGTAAAGCACATCTCTTGCCTTTCTCAGAGTCAATTCAGTTTCCTGATGACCTGCATGGGTATGCTTCAGCATCTCTCCTCTCATCTCCTGAGCGATGATGACTCTATCACCTTCATAGAAGATGTCATCTTGAGCTGTCAATTCACGTCGACGTGCCCAACATGCTCTGTGATCACAGGAGTGTCCTCGGTACTCTCGGGCAGTGTTCTTATAGTGTTTGTAGAGTTGCATCTTGTTGGGTAGTTCATTTGATATGAGCTGCCTGTCAGATTAAATGTTCCTCCTGCAATGATGGCTTCCAGATCATGTCGAGCAGTTGCTCCATGTTGAATCTGAAAGATGTCACATTTGTTGTAGCATCCTCAACTTTCTTCATGGGGAGCGCTGCTTTCAACAGCATGTCTGCATTCTACATCTGTTCCATTGCTTGTATGTCACGTCCAGATGACATGTTTATAAACCAAGTAACATCCTTCACAGTCACTTTAGAGCAGGTAGCAGTGGTTTGCGAAAATTGCCTTGAATGGGCTTGTGGTCAGATTCCACTTTTACTTTGTCTCTCCCAAGCAGGAACTGACAAAAATACTCACAGGTAAAAACGACATTCGAGCACTCTTTCTCAATCTGAGCATAGCGTTCTGACAACATGGGCAGAATTTTCCAGCCATGTTTGCCCCAAGGCCAGAAATTCTCGCCCGAGGTCAATGGACCTTTGCATGGGCCGCCCCCCCCTGCCTGCTACCATTCCCGTGGCAGGTGGAACAGGAAAATTCCTTCCCATGTTTCAATTATAAGGACAGCAGTCTTCTTCAGTATGTGCTCAGTGAGAGATCTTAAGGTCGCTGCCTCCAGTGGCAGGGTGCCTCCTGGCTGAGTCACATTTCTATGGCAAGCCAGGTAGTCTGTGCAGGATTGCATTTCCGAAACCCAAACACACACAATGCGAACTGACCATTGGCCTATTGACATGCTGAAGCACTGTAGATTCAGTCCAAGATAAGTTATTCTGGCATGCTCTATATATAGCACTAGCCCACCCCCATATTTCATCAGGAGCACCCACATTCACTAAATAACCAGCTAACAACCTTATTGTGTAAGAAAGTATGACTTGTAATCAGATAGAGATCTCGGTGAGATTGATATTGCAGAGCAGAGTCCAAGGTTAAGGTTTTCTTGGGGTTATAATATTTATAAGGCACCAGTCATGCATTTATGTTGGTGATTTCCAAAAAGTGCCAAATATTTGCTACCTCTTGGCGAAACAATGGAATATTTGAATTGTGCTCGAATGAGCCCGTAAAGTAACAGGTTCAATATATTCAACGTACTAATTCAATTCACTATAAAAATTGCATTTTGTTTGCTCTGCTTTTGGTCATGTTATGTTAATTATGGGGGAGGTAAGGGTGGAATGTGGGAGTATTTAGCTCAGTTGGCTAATCCGATCAGTTTAATGCCAACAGCACAAGGATCGATCCCTGTTCTGGCTGATCTAGACTTGGGGCCTAATAAAAGCACGATACTACAAAATACGGGAAATCTGAAATAACAATAGAAAATGCTGGATAAACCCGGAAGATCTGGCAGCATCTGTGGAGAGTGAAACAGTGTTAACATTTTGGGTCCATATGACCTCTCTATAGAACTGAAGAGAGGTAGAAATGTGATGAATTAGATAGTTGGAGAGGAGGGTGGAAGAGGCGGGGCAGAATAGAATATAGAACATAGAACATTACAGCGCAGTACAGGCCCTTCGGCCCTCGATGTTGCGCCGACCAGTGGTACCAATCTAAAGCCCCTCTAATCTACACTATTCCAATATCATCCATATGTTTATCCAATAACCACTTGAACGCTCTCAACGTTGACGGGTCCACTACTGCTGCAGGCAGGGCATTCCACGCCCTTATTACTCTCTGAGTAAAGAACCTACCTCTAACATCTGTCCTGTATCTCTCACCCCTCAATTTAAAGCCATGTCCCCTCGTGCTAGCCAACACCATCCGAGGAAAAAGGCTCGCACTATCTACCCTATCTAATCCTCTGATCATCTTGTATGCCTCTATTAAGTCACCTCTTAACCTTCTTCTCTCTAACGAAAACAACCTCAAGCCCCTCAGCCTTTCCTCATACGATTTTCCCACCATACCAGGCAACATCCTGGTAAATCTCCTCTGCACCCTTTCCAACACTTCCACATCTTTCCTATAATGCGTACATAGTATACATGTATACATAGTGGGCATTGTACGCATTGTCTGTGGCTAGCTTCAGGTGCGGGACATGGCTGTATACCACAGCGTACAGGACAAGGATAGGTCAGAACAAAGGAGATGTCATGGTAATAAGACAAAGGGGGTTGTTAATGCTGCCATTAAGAACTGAGGAGTGTTAATAGTGACAAAAGGCACATAACAGAATGTGTCAACAGGAGAAGAAAGATTAGTGCTCTGTGGAAGCAGAATTAAACGAATGGCACAGGTGGCCATGTGAGGGAGAGGTAAAACTGTGTTGGGGCAAGCCAAGGGAACTGAAAAACAAAATATAAAAAGGGGGAGTGTGTCAAGATGAAGGGGAAAGTTCACAATCTAAAGTTGTTCACAGTCTAAACTCAATGTTGGGTCCGGAGGGCTGAAACGAGCCTAAATAGAAGATGACATGCTGCTCGCCCAGTTTGCGTTGGACTTCACTGGAGCATTGCCGAGAATAGACATGTGGCATGAGAGCAGGATGATGAGTGGAAATTGCAAGCGACCGGGATCAGTTGGGATCATGATTGTGGACGGAGCAAAGTGTTCTGCAAAGCAATCACACAACCTGTGTTCTTATTTATTCATTCGTGGGACATGGGCGTCACTGGCTAGCCAGCATTTATTGCCCATCTCCAGTTGCCTGAGGGCAGTCAAGAGTCAACCACATTGCTGTGGATCTGGAGTCACATGTAGTCCAGACCAGATAAGGACGGCAGATTTCCTTCCCTAAAGGACATTAGTGAACCAGATGGGTTTTTCTGACAATCAACAATGGTTTCATGGGCATCAGTAGATTCTTAATTCCAGATATTTTTATTGAATTCAAATTCCATCATCTGCCGTGGTGGGATTCAAACCCGGGTCCCCAGAACATTAGTTGAAATTCTGGATTAGTAGTCTAGTGATAATACCACCAGGACATTGCTTCCACATTTAGTCTCCCCAGTGTAGAGGAGACCACATTGGGAGCAGTGAATACAGTAGATCAAATTGAAGTAAGCGCAAGTGAAACGTTTCTTCACCTGAAAACCAGGTGATTGCATGGGAAGGTACTGTGGGAAGGGGTCGAAGGGTTGGGGGTGATGGAGGAGTGGGCCAGATAGTAACAACAGAGGGACTGGTCTCTGTGGAATGGTGACAGGGTGGGGGAGGTGGAGGGAAGGGAAGATGTGTTTAGTGATGGCATCATGCTGGAGTTGGCAGAAATGGGCAGGGGGATTGAGAATGGAATCAAGATAGGAATAAATGAGTTCAATGTGGCAGGAACAGGCCGACATGATGGGTCTACCTGGGCATTCCTGTTTTTGGATTTTGGAAAGCAAATAGAAGCGAGCTTTGCAGGGTTGGGGAACTGTGAGGTTGGAGGCTGTGGAGAGAAGAACCCAGGGGCGATGGGGTTTGCAACACACTTAAAATTGGGGCAGTACGCTCAGCGAAGCATCTTCGAGAGTAATGTGTCCGGGATCGCACAGATTACTGTTCTGCACTCCTCAGCTTGTGAAATCTACCACAACAGGGCCTGCCCTCGTCAGCACAGTGACTCTTTTCCAGGTGCACCAGGAGCACAATTCCTAATGCCGGGGCTCTGCTGCAACCCAATCCTGAAACCAATGTGAGTGGTATACTCATGGAGCACCGATTAAGAAGCAAAATGCACTATTGTCATAATGCCCACAGACCCGGCCCTGTAATACCTGGTCAAACAATCAGGATCCAGACCACACTCGGCCATGACAAGTTGGCTGTGGTATACAGCCATGTCCCGCAACTGAAGCTAGCCACAGACAATGCCCACTATGTATGGAACTGTTGTCACCTACTACAGTTAAGGGAACCAGCACCAGCAGATGCCACAGTACCTCAGCCAATCAGTCTACAACATAGGCCCACTACACCAGTGGACACGGAGGCTCCTCCAGAGGCCTACGCAGCAAGCCCTGCAGCCACAGATACATTGACAGAACATCCCAGGTCATCACATTGAGGACTCCAGCCTGAGAAAAACTACATCACAGCCAATGTCGCAATCACACACTCAGTATGTGTGACCAAACCAAACACAAGGTTCCAGGAGTACGTAACCAAATAGTTTGCAACTGGCCTTCATCTCTCATCTTTACACAAGAAAAAGGCAGGGAGAAAGGAGACATGATGGGCTATGCATCAGCTGCAACAGCTTAATCCGTGTTTCACCATATGTAAATAGCAATATATTGCTAACCTGTCGTATCTGCTCAAAAGTGACTGGCTTAAGGTATGATAGAAGTTGGAATGTTTTAAAATGATGATACAATCATACAACACATAGTGCACAGGACAAAACATTTACCAGAGATTTATTTGGGTTTATCTCCCAGCCAATAGGCATAAATTTGATGAAGACTCTTATTTGCTGAAGTTGTGGCAGCTCAGGAAATTCCCAGCAGCTGTCAACTCCTACTCATAACCAAAATACAGAGAAGATTATTCTGAAACTTTTGAAATGTTTCAACAAGTATAGAACAGTTGACATTTTCTTTTGCAAACTGGAACTTTAGAATTGACAGCTTGGATCTGAGGAGTCTAAATTTGGAAAAGTTCCAAAGGTGAATGTTGCGAGTGTCAGGGAGATGAGCAGGATAAATACGTAGGGTTACGGGAAAGGGCCTGGGTGAGATTGTTGTCAGCGCAGGCTCAATGGGTCTAACAACCTTCTTCTGTTTAAAGTTTATTTATTAGTGTTATAAGTAGGCTTACATTAACACTGCAATGGAGTTACTGTGAAAATCCCCTAGTTGCCGCACTCCGGCACCTGTTCAGGTACACTTTAGCATGGCGAATGCATCTAATCAGCATGTCTTTTGGACTGTGGGAGGAAGCCGGAGCACCCGGAGGAAACCCACGCAGACACGGGGAGAATGTGCCGACTCCACACAGACAGTGACCCAAGCCGGGAATCGAACCCAGGTCCCTGGCGCTGTGAGACGGCACGGCTAACCACTCTGCGATTATATGCACTGTCGGGATTCTATGATTCTAAAAGATAGGAACAGGATTTTAATAACAAACTAAAAACAGGTTCGTACAGAAATATTCAACTTGATCTCTGTCATATTAAAAACTATTTGCCTCTTTAAGTGCTGGCGCCGTACAATGGAATATTCAATAGATGTACATTCTTTTCACATCTATTTGAAGTCTAATCCCTCCAAACGGCACAGCGGTGATAAAACACATAGCATTAAACACATTTTAAGATTCTTACGGTCAGTTTGCTTTTTTGTCAGACTCTCAAGGTAACATTGTTAATGAAACTTTATCTTCAAGTTGATGTACATCATATTGTCACTGTAAAACTTGTACTAAGGTCTTGTGTAAAGGCAATTGTGAACATTGAAATTGAGCTTGTGATAAGATAGCTGGAACATCAGTGGAGTATGTTTATGCCTGATACACTTTGAACTGATATCAATTGATGAGGTCATACCAGAGAAAAAAAATCCTTTTCTAAAATGTATTGTACAAATTGCATGTGCAGTTTGGTATAAAATAATACAATGCTTGACTTTCCTCTCTTTGGCCAATGGTTAGCAGTGCTGCCTCACAGCGTCATGTGATGTATACTCATGGAGCACCAATTAAGAAGCAAAATGCACTATTGTCATAATGCCCACAGACCCGGCCCTGTAATACCTGGTCAAACAATCAGGATCCAGACCACACTCGGCCATGACAAGTTGGCTGTGGTATACAGCCATGTCCCGCAACTGAAGCTAGCCACAGACAATGCCCACTATGTATGGAACTGTTGTCACCTACTACAGTTAAGGGAACCAGCACCAGCAGATGGGCCACAGTACCTCAGCCAATCAGTCTACAACATAGGCCCACTACACCAGTGGACATTGAGACTCCTCCAGAGGCCTACGCAGCAAACCCTGCAGCCAGGTTCGAGTCCCGACTCGGGTCACTGTCTGTGTGGAGTTTGCACATTCTCTGGATTGCCAGAAGCTTTTTCCCAGGGTGGAAGAGTCAGTTACTAGGGGGCATAGGTTTAAGGTGTGAGGGGCAAGGTTTAAAGGAGATGTATGAGGCAGTTTTTTTACACAGAGAGTAGTGGGTGCCTGGAACTCGTTGCCAGGGGAGGTAGTGGAAGGGGATAAAGTAGTGACTTTTAAGGGGCATCTTGACAAGTACATGAATAGGATGGGAATAGAGGGATATGATCCCCAGAAGGGTAGTGGGTTTTAGTTAAGTCGGGCAGCATGGTCGGTACAGGCTTGGAGGGCTGAAAGGCCTGTTCCTGTGCTGTAATTTTCTTTGTTCTTTGTTCTTTGTCTGCCTGGGTTTCCTCCGGGTGTCCCGGTTTCCTCCCACACTCCAAAGATTGATTGGTTAGGTTAGGTTAGGTTAGGTTGATTGGCCATGCTAAATTGCCCCTTGGTGTCAGTGGGACTGGCAGGTTAAATACATAGGTTTATGGGGATAGGGCCTGGGTGGGATTATTGTTGGCGCAGGCTCGATGGGCTGAATGGCCTCCTTCTGCACTGTAGGCATTCAATGGTTCTATGCACAGTTTGCAATCACAGGTTGGGAATCTGAGAATGGGATTTAATCGCATTTACGTTCACTGGGCAAAGCGTAAACCAAACTCAAGACTTTCATCAATCAGTGAGTCTAATTGGCAAATGGAAAAGTTATCAAATCCAGGCAATGGGCAAAACAGCAGCAGCTGACTCCGATGTCACTGAGTAAAAGAAGTTGAACAATGGAAGAAAGATTGTGCAGCCAGAGATAGAAGCTCAGAGCTAATACTGGACTCAATTATTAACATATCAGGGCAGGTTTGTATTGCTGTAAAGTAGGGAGGTACCAAAGTTGAAACGAAGGTGCCTGACTTACAGCTCCTTTCCTGGGATCCTCCACTGGGCAGCACATGTGATTGCCAGAATTAGGAAGCAGCCTCACTGATCTATGCCATGATGAGTTGCCAAATTTTCTGCCAGTTGCAAAGCTAGCGAGATGCCCATTTGGGCGTACAATTCGTTGGTGGAACGTTAAAGAGGACCCAGCCCTCAATTTGGACCAGGCATTTATCCAGAGGGATCCGGAAAATGACCATCCTTGGAGTGGCTGGCTAACCATTCATTAAAATCATTGCTTTCTCTTTGTCCTTACCATGGTGACGGATATTAGTGCAGGTGAAAATAAATCTCCTCAGTTACCAAGTGTTAGTATCAGCTCCCAATACTAACAGCACAGCCCGTTGCATATTCAATGTACAACAAATTAACCTGCTGATCAACATTATTGGGCTTGCCTTCAGAGAATGTTTAGCAGTCTCCTGGGCCATGTCTGGATTGGACTGGTTGGGTCAAATGGTCTGTTTCCATCCATATATCCTGCCATTGCACCATGGGATATTGGGCAGTAAAGCTAACTACCTGATCATAAGGGTTGCAGGGTCAAGCTACTGGAAAGCCAGTCAACCAAGAGAACATCAACTGCAAAAATATAACAGCGACTTTGATACTGTGCCTAGCATTGATTCCTCTGTCAAAAAGCTGACCAAAGTTGCTGAAGGCAGAGTGCAGACAAGAGGCATTGGTCTAGAAATGTGTCGACTCTGCTCCCATTTTATAGGTGTAAACTGTTGGCCTATTGGTTTAATATGGTGCATTCCAAACCCAAAGTGTGACACCTTCCATATTGGTAAAGCTCTAGGTATAATGAGCTGATGCCTGATATCCAAGTAGTTGATGTAAAGCCTGCTGCAGGCTCCCTTCCTGAAACTGGGCTGCCCTGAACATAGTCAACATGAGGATAAACAAATGTATGTGTGAATCTAACCAGTGGGCCTTAAAGGAAAAACTGGAAGCAGTTACAACATGTCGAAGGTTTTAAAGGACATGGGAGCTCCTGACAACACCCCCAGCTCCAGTTTGCTGGACTTGCGTAAGAGCCATGAGCTGCGGCGTGACATATATGACAGGGCTCGTCCTCACGGCACGCTGCATCCATGTATGTAAGGGCTGCCCAAGACCACACAAGATTGATATCCCTTTTATGCCCTATTGTATCCAAAACTGAATCTGCACAATATGAATTGGCCAAATGGCTGGGCAAATTGTTGCAACCAGTTTTGAACAAGTTTTCCACTTACGCAGTGAAAGATTCCTTCACGTTTGTGAAGATCATACAGCACATGGCTATCAATAACAACACTGTATTCATCTGCCCAATGGTCATTATAAGCTTATTCACCAGTGTCCCACTTTAAGGAAGTCGTAGATATTTGTGCTGCAGGCCATATCATGGTGATTTAGATCTGCCACTACTGCAAGAATCAGTATTCATTGAGTGTATGAACTTGACAATTCGCACAGTTGAGCTCAGCTTTAACAGCATCATGCATGCCCAAATAATTGGTGTTGCCATGGAATCCCCTCCAGGCCCAACTCTTGCAAATAACTTTATTGGGTTCCATGAAAACGTGTCTCCAATTGAATAACACCCATCTCCTGCAGATTTCCAATATGTGGAAAATATGTTTGCTATGTTTAAATCTGCATGTAAGAGTTTCCTTTTATGTCTTAATGGGCTTCATCCTGTTCTCCCTTGAAATGGAACAGTCAAACAAACTCCCTTTCCTTGATGTACTAGTTGAGAAAGCTACTGGGGGTTCTCTATCATGGTTAACCACAACCAACCTTCACTGGTCTATATACGTGTTGGGATTCTTACAGTTATATGATTGGCTGCATTAGCAACCTCATAAATAGGGCTCAAGCCTGTTGCTCACCATGCAAGCTTGATGCTGCAATAGGGCACATCAAAGACATCTTGTGGGATAATGGCGACTCTGATCAGATCATTTTGTGCTGTATATCAAGAAAACTCATGATGGCACTTTGGAGCCGGGAATGCGCTTTGCTTATTCAGCCTGAATCAGGAAGGTCAGGCAAGACAGGAGCTTTTCCTTTCAAGCACAGGTACATTGCTATGGAGTGGCAATCTACCACAGTCACCTGGCATTGGTATTTTCAGGTGAATTGTCCTGATGAGTCTAAGGTGAAAAGCTTCAACAAGAAATGTCTCTTTTTTCAGCTCCACTGTCCTCCTTTGACAATCTCCTATTCACGTCCTCTCCCTCGCGGGACATATCGGAGACCCATCATTATAAATCCACTTCGCTGGCTTTATTTAAATGAGGCCCAATTCCAAATTATGTTTGCCTTTGAGCTAGCCCATTTGGCAGACAGGTTGATCAGGGATTGGCAAGCTAGTGCTAACTAAATTGAACAACTTGATCCCTTGACACAAAGCAATGAGTCGAGGAAAATATCTTTTGAACCTTGAGATTTTCAGTTTTAAACCAGGAAGAAACAACTTTACAGATTTCTCTAAGACAGCAAACTATACAACAGAGGGTATAGCAAAGTTTATTTAAGAACGCGGTTAAAATATAATAAAAAGATTTAGCATAAATTTTACCAATTACAAAAATCAAACCTGATACAATATAAGACTTAACAGCTAGCTATCTATGTTGTTCCAAGTGTCCCACAAACATACACCCTCTGCTAGACTTGGCACAAAAACAAGTATGCTCATGTGATGCTGGATTTTGGAGCTTTTTAACACCTGCTGTGAATTGGTCCTTTGAATGTTGGATTAAATCTCTGAGGCTCCCCAGTCCTGGAACTTTCCAAAAAGGCCTTTGAAGAGAGAGAGTGACAGAGACACTGCCTGCTTCCACCAGCTTCTAACAGCAACTGAACCAAAACTAAAAACCTGGGTTTTTCTGTGGAAAGAAACTGTTCCCAAGCATCACCTGACCTGTCAATCATCCTCAAATCAAGCTCCACTCAGCAATCCCCAAAGGACCACAAACCCCAGGACCCTGCATTAGGCCATATTAAAAATAAACATGGGGGGTGCTATTCTCCCAAAAACGTTCTAAGTGCTGAATTTGCAGGAAACTGGTGTAAATCAGGATTGTTTTTTTCAGTGGGTGGGAGTTCACACTCGAATCTCCCACACTCTGTGCAATGCAGAGGTCACAATCAGGAATATCATTAAAAGCTTGGGGGTGGGGCCTATTCATGCCAGAGTCTGACAGCTCCAGAACCTTGCGCAGGCGCAGTGGCCCCAAACTCTCAGCCTGCACTTTGCTGGCCAACTCGATCGCTGGCCAGCCCGGGACCCCCACAGTGCTGCCATTCCCAACACCTGCAGGGCCAACAATGACGATGCCCCCCCCCCCCACCCCCAGCAGACGCCCAGCCCCCATGGGAGGCAGACCCCCCCCCCCCCCCAGCAGACACCAACCCCCAGCCTGCCTCAATCACTAGGCTCCCTCTACCCCTCCCAATCATACCTTAGGCTCTACCCCCAGCTGGCCTACCCCCTAGGACCCACCCCCTTGGCACTGCCTCCTTGGCACTGCCCCATGCCTGATGGGCAGTGCCAAGGCACCCCCTGGGCATGGGCACTTTGCCCCTCTGACAGTGCCAGGGGCACAGGCTGGCATTGCCAGGGTGCCCATGCCCAGGGGGCATCACATCCCCGCTGCCCGACTTCCTAGGGGACCCTATTTCCCCCGCCTTCACTCCAGCAGGTTCGGGCTGCTAGATTACTGAAAGTAGGGAGCTAGTCTGAACCCTGCCGGAGTGAAATTGTGCTGGTGGGGTGGGAGATCGTAGCGGGCCTGGAGATTTCAGTCCCGAGCCCGATAATCACATTTAAATAAGATTAAGAATAGATTAAAATGACTTACCTGCTATTCTCGCCAGTTTCCAGCGTGATCCCAACTGCGGCGGATATCCAGCGCTGGGAGATGGGCGCGCGTCGGGAACGTCTGCGCAAATCTCGCGAATCGGCCGACATGCGATTCTCCCGACCCACCACACTAAAAAATTAACATGGCGGGATGGGAGAATCGCCCCCATGATATCCATTATATTGCTTCAGTAATTATTAGAGGACACCAGTTACAGACTTCACAGTGCCAATAAAATGCTTGGACGCACTTGAAAAACGTTTGGAGAAACATCATTAAAATATATTTCTTAAAGGCACAGTATCGTCACAAATCTACCATTTGTTGTGTAATAAGTATCTTGTCTTACTTGCCCTGCTCAAATGCATTACTGCACAATTATTCTGGCACAAAGCAAGATGATTGTGGTTGTTGGAATTTAAATATCTCAGTTCTGGACATTACTACGGGAATTTCTCAGGGTAGTGTACTAAGCCTTGGGCTGACAATTGTCAAGTAATATTCACACCACACCCCAGGCAATAACCATCTCCAACAAGAGAGAATCTATCCATGACATTCATTGGCATTACCATCACTGAATCCCCCACTAGCAGCACTCTGGGGGTTACCATCGACCAAAAACTCAACTGGACTAGCCATATAAAGATGATGGCTACAAAGAAGGTCAAAGGACAGGAATCCTGCAATGAGTAACTCACCTCCTGACTCCCCAAAGCCTGTCCACAATCAATGAAGCCCAAATTAGGAGTGTGATGGAATACTCTCCACTTGCCTGAATGATTGCGGCATCAATAAGCTCAACACCATCCAGGCCAAAGCAGTCCGTCTGATTGTCACCACATCCACAAACATTTACTCCCTCTACTATCATCACACAGTGGCAGCAGTGTGTACCACCTACAAGATGCACTGCAGGAACTCACTAAGCCTCCTTAGACAGCACCTCCCAAATCCATGACTGCTATAATCTAGAAGGACAAGAGCAGCAGATATATGGGAACACCACCACTGGGAAGTTCTCCTCCAAGCCGCTCATCATCCTGATTTGGAAATATATCGCCGTTCCTTCACTGTCGCTGGGTCAAAATTCTGGAACTCCCTCCCTCACAGCACTGTGAGTGTATCTACCCCACATGGACTGCAGCGGTTCAAGAAAGCAGATCACCACCACCTACTCAAGGGCAACTAGAGATGGGCAATAAATGCCCACGAGCCAGCAATGCCCACATCCTTTGAATGAATAAAAAAAAATATTCAGCCTGCAACTTGACAACCTAACTGGCACAAGGGCAGAAGACAAATGAATTGTGAGTGCAGCCAAGATGTTGGGTTCAAACGTATATGATGTGTGGCCTGTGGCCACAAACTGTCTGGAGGCTGAGCAAGTGGAATTTGTTTGAATGATAAAGATTCTCTGATGGAGAGGACAACAGTTTTTCATATCCCTGGCCACATGAGCCAACTATTGGACAGAACATTATACTTGACTGTCTGATTTTCTTTTCTGCTCATGATAAGCATTTGTACCCCACCCTACACAGTAATCTGTACCTCACTCAGATCACTCCTTTAAGTCCTAACATTAACTGTTGGAGAAAATCCACTCTGTTGTTATTTTACTAGATCTAAGGGACTATGCTGTGGGGGCGCAAACAACATTTCAAATTATGTACTGGCAGTTAAAAATTTGCATGTTCTACTCAACTGCCTTAGTCCAGAATGTTACTGGTTGTTTAGGAATAAATTGCACGGGTGGCTCCACAAAAACCAATAAGGTATTACACCTTTTATGTTATGTACACAGCAGCGCAGATAAGCGGATTGCATGAAAACAGGGATGTTAGTTATCTAGTTACATTCAAGGCCTTATCAGTGTCATATGCTCATATTATGAGAAAGACGGTGTCGGGAGTGCCGGGACAGAACTTGGGTTCAGCTTCCAGAACCTCAATGTTCAACATGAATATGTAGGGATTTTTCTTTTTGGGAGGGGGCGTCCTCTGCGATTGGTGAGGAGTAGGCAGGCGGAAGGCTTGTCGTTCCTTCCATAACCATTTGAAGCTGTAACGACCAGCTTATTACTTATATTGGCCAGCTCATAATAATGAAGCTTTGTGAACCCATGATGGATATGAATATGCCCGATTACACAGAAACACTGGATTCATCCTATACCATGCTGGAGTTTGATAGCTTGAGAGTACTGCCATCAAATAACGGTGAGTTCTGATGGGTAAGTGCGTTTGGCTGCTTAATGGAAGAGTTTTGATATGTTTCAAGTTGGGTTTGAACGAGAGTCCTACTACCTTAAAAATAAGCCATTCAGCATTAGGAAAACAATGTAAATTGTCGGTCACAAATCCAATTGGAAAGACAGCAACAAAATGAAAATGAATTGCGATACTTTTGAGAATTTCAATATTTCAATTTTGCCACACAATTAGTAAGTTTAAACTTCATAATTCTCGCTAACAATTTGCATCGAGCATATGAAATGCCTTACATTGGGTGCACTAAAATAATCAGGAATATAAGCTGTTAAACCCTCAGCTGTCAACGAGTTGTCAGACGGTTTATACTTATGTCGGTCTATTGGTTTTGGGATAACAGAAAGTTACATGGTAAAAAAAGATTGTATCAAAATACATGTTTATCAAAACGATGTTTTACTTCTATATTTCCTTTTTTAGTAAAACATAAAAACATTGAAGAATTTTGAATAAAGTGTTAAATTTATAGGAATTCGCAGTCTAGTTTTGGAGGCTAATGGTATCTGGGTCATTAAAAGACTATTTGACTTGTAGTTAAAGTTTAACTAGGTTTTAGCCACGGTATCTATGTTGAAACCAGATTGTTTGATGTATCATTTCATACTCTAACATCATATCATGACTATGAATAATTGGAACTCTGTCAAAAGAGTAAAAGGACATTTATTACTCAACTGTTTTTTCTATATAATCTAGCGTTGTGCCTCCCCTCAAAAACATCAACCCCTGGCCCCTTCCTACATTTTCCTCTCCAACGTCCTGAACACATCGTCACCTCTCAAATCTGTGGCCATCTGACCCGGAACTCCAAGTCTGAATCCTCCAATCAGGTTTCTGCCTTGCCGCAGTTCCAAAATGGCTCTTACCAAAGTCACAAATGACATTTTATGACACATGTACACAATCCCTCCTCATCCTCCTCGACCCCTCTGCAGCCATTAATGCAGTTGCTCACACCATCATCCTCCAACACCTCTCTTCGATCGTCCAGTTGGGTATGGGACCGCAGTCATTTGATTCCATGTTTAGTTATCTAATCCTAGCAGAATCATTTAGAATTGTTTCTCTTTCTACTGCCCAAAACGTTACCTTTGGTGGCCCCCAAGGCTCCCCTCCTATCTGTTATCCACATGCTACCCCTTGGTGGTACCATCCAAAAATACAGTACCAGACCCAGTTCATAGGAAATTGGAGCAGATGAAGGCCATTCGGCCCCTTGAGCCTGCTTCGCCATTCAGTTAGATCATGGCTAATCTTCTACCTCAATGACATTTTCCCGCATTAGCCCCTTATACTATCATATCTTTAATGTTGTTACAGACAGGAGGGGGATTAATTCAAAGATTCCTCCTATCACCACCCATCCATAAACAGAAAGGTGTTTTTGATTTTTGATTTCCCCCTTTATAACTGGTGGTGTATTTTCCCCAACCCTTCAGCTTGGAATGGTCCAATCCTCTATTAATAATCCCACAACAAACTCGAACTGAAGTAAAATAATTGGATTGGATTATTGGAAAATAGTTGGATTATTTCACACATATACAAAATGTGATTTGATTTGATTTGATTTATTACTGTCACGTGTATTAGTATTGCTTCTTGTGCACTATACAGACAAAGCATACCGTTCATAGAGAAGGAAACGATAGAGTGCAGAATGTGGTGTTACAGTCATAGTTAGGGTGCAGAGAAAGATCAACTTAATGCGAGGTAGGTCCATTCAAAAGTCTGATGGCAGCAGGGAAGAAGCTGTTCTTGAGTCGGTTGGTACGTGACCTCAGAATTCTGTATCGTTTTCCCGACAAAAGAAGGTGGAAGAGAGTGTGTCTGGGGTGCGTGGGGTCCTTAATCACTTCGAATGGTTTACAAAATGCGGAAGTGGGTTTTGCGATATCTGCTCTTTTTGCCCTCATCCAAAAGGAGAGGAATAAGGGAAAGCAAGGGGTACAGGGAAAAACTACGATAATTTAAGAGTTATGGTTTGATGTGAGTCCAGAGTCCAGAATCAGAAGTCCAATGGTTCATTGCTTCAGAGGTTAGCAGGCTGAAACTTTTACAGGGTGATTGGTCTTTCCAGAGTCGAGAACTTCCATGATGGAAGAAGGCGCACAGAGATGACTTAGTCTTATAGGCACATTTGCAGGAGTTGTGATGTGTCCAATAATTCACAGTTTGATTCAGGGCCGGGCCATTTACCTGGACAGATCTTATGCTGCTGCCACCTGTTGGGTGTAAAATGGTAGACAGCCTGTGTTCAGTTCCACATGACAATATTATGGGTTCTAGCAGCTTGGAGGACATTCCTCCCACTTCTTCTCCTGAGTTTTGGGCAAAAGATGTGCTTTTTCAGGTCTGGAATCTTGGGAGGTTTAATAGAGGAGTCAGGTCGCCACTTGCAGACATACCATCTCCATTGGTTAGAGCTCTGCCTTAGAAATGTAAAGGCTGTTGGTGCAAATCTTTGGAATTTGATTTTCTGTAGTCACTCAGGCATCAGCACATCTTTAAGGGTAAGGAGGTTCCTGTAAGGGTAAGGAGGTCCACTTTCTTCCTGTGTCTGCGTGGGTTTCCTCTGGATGATCCGGTTTCCTCCCACAGTCCAACAACGTGCGGGTTAGGTGGATTGGCCATGGCAAATTGCTCCTTAGTGTCAGGGGGATTAACAGGGTAAATATGTGGGGCTATGGGGATAGGGCCTAGGTGGAATTGTGGTCGGTGCAGACTCGATGGGCCAAATGGCCTCCTTCTGCACTGTAGGGATTCTATTCTTCATGTATTTTCCTTTCAATCGAACACCGTCTTTAATGTACTCAATGAATGAGTCCCCACAGCCTCTGGGATAGAACATTCCAAGGATTCACCATTCTCTGAATAAAGAGATTCTTCCTCATTTCAGACCTAAATGGCCTACCTCTTATTCTGAGACTGTGTCCCCTGATTCTCGACACCCTTGCCAGGGGAGAATTTTCTATGCTCCAATGAGATCACTCATTCTTCTAAATGCTAGAAAATATAAGCTCAGTCTCCACAACCTCTCCTATCACCACTTCTCTTGACCCTTTCACTGGTGCTAAATTATCAGAATTTTTGTCCAACATCCAACACTGAGAAAAATTTCCTCCAAATAAATTGGCCCCAAGCTTCCAATCTTCGCCAACCTCCAGGGCGGAGGCTTCATCTGGTAGTTACCTCAGAAGATGTGTTGGGGAGTTCCAACCCACATTCCACCCCATGGTTTCCAAGCAAGGATTGCATGGAAATTGCCTGGGAAGTTCAAACTTCCAATGGGCAATTTTCCCGCACTGGGAACTCCAATTTATACCAGGGAATTCAGATGGTTCTGATTGTCTTCTCTGAATAGTTATTCAGGAAAAATAAAAGAATGAAAACCACTTCTAACTCCTGAGTAATGACACCTGTCAAACACTCTCCTGACACTCCGACTATCTCCCAACACATCCCAACTACTCTTCCAACTTCCCAACTATCCCTACCCCCTTGACCACTCTCTCAATACCCCACCTACCTTCGACTGCCATCGGAGCCAACCACCTGACCCCACCACCCCTTTCTCCCCATCCTACCCACTTACCTCCCATGCTTACCTACCTAATCCCTGGCTTCTCAAAGTGACTGGGACTTTTAAACCGAACTGCTTTGCTCTAACTCTGCTGCCCTAGACCGAAGACTTCAGGAAGCTGCTGCACTACGGCTTTTCTCATTGGGCCAGAGTCAGGCGATTGGGCACAAAATGTGCAGCAACTAAGGGAAGTGAAAATGTTCAGAGTGACAATCCGACTGTGAATGCCAGTCCTCAGAAGTTCTGGCCCTTTGGTCCCCTGTGAAAGACTCAGTTCCGGTGGCACAGTGGTTAGCACTGCTGCCTCACAGTGCCTGGGACCTGGGTTCGATTCCCAGCTTAAGTCATTGTTGGTGTGGAATTTGCATGTTCTCCCCATGTCCGGGTACACTGGTTTCCTCCCACAGTTAGGTGGATTGGTCATGCTAGATTGCCACTTAGTGTCAGGGGGACTAGTAGGGTAAATACATGGGGCTAAGGGGATAGGGGCTGGGTGCACCTGTGGTCAGTGCAGACTTGATAGGCCGAATGGCCTCCTTCTACACTGTAGGGATTCTATGATTCTCTGATTCCCGAGCCACTGACGGTCTCCCTGATCTCTCACCCTTGCACTGAGGCTGAACAAGACTGTTCACAACTTGGGTGTTATATCTGATCCCGAGATGAGCTTCTGACCACATACCTGTGCTATCTCTACCTCCATTTTCCACCACCACCCTTGCCCAAGTCCACCCCTGCCTCAGCTTGCCTGCTGCTGATTTCCTCCCTCTTCCTTGAGACTTGACCAATCCAACACTCTCCCTAGTTCTGAAATCGCTTCCAGTTACATCGCCCTCTACATTCATCCAATTCTGGCCTCTTGGGCATTCCTGAGGGCTCCATCATTGGAGGCTGTGCCTTCAGCTGCTTGGACCCTTAGCTCTGGAACTAAACCTTTTTGTTGATGCATTTCACTTTCCTCCTTTAGAATTCCTTAAAGCCTACCTATTTGGCCAAGCTATTGCTTTGATATTTTTTTATGTGGCCTGGAGTAGTATTTTACCTTCTGGTTCTCCTTTAAAATGCTTTGGGACATTTTAATGCATTAGAGACACAGTTTTAAAATAATTGCTGCTGCTGTTGATTAGTCCATTGTGTTCCACTTACAATTAAATTGCAAAAAATTGAGATAAATGGCTTTTATTTTTGTGTCACTTGGTGCTAAATATTATTCCCAACTGAACTTAAAAATGACACATGTTTAACTGGAACAAGTAAATCTGACAGGCTCTTTGAATCCATTCTCTTAGAATAGAATCCCTCCAGTGAAGAAGGAGGCTATTTGGTCCATCGAGTCTGAACCTACCGCAATCCCATCCGGGCCCTATCCCCGTAACCCTCATTTACCCTCGCTAATCCCCCTGACACTAGGGTCAAATTAGCATGGCCAATCAACCTAACTCGCACATCTTTGGACTGTGGGAGGAAACCCACGCAGACACGGGGAGAATGTGAAAACTCCACATAGATAGTGACCCGAGGCCAGAATTGAACCCAGGTCCCTGACGCTGTGAGGCAGCATGCTAACCACTGTGCCACCTTGCTGTCCTCTTGCCTGAATATGAGCGATACTATTGCCAAAGCTCAACCCCATGTGTAACTGTGCCTCTGATTATTTCCTTCATCATAAAAGTGTAAAGTGTACCATAAAATCTGAGCAATCAAATTGCTCAATTCTTTATATCGCTTTCTGCTCTACTCTGGTCTGGTTTATAGATTATGGAAAATTTAGAGACTTTTTTTTATAAAGTACTGCTTTCTGTTTGAGACAAAACAAATCACCTGGCATAAATTACAAATACAATGGAGTAGTATACATTAAGGCCAGAAGCAATTGGAACAGGAGTAGGCCATTCAGCCCCTCGAGCCTGTTTCGTCATCCAACAGGTTCATGGCAAATCTGACACATTCCTCACGTCCACTTTCCTGCCTTTTTGCCATAACCGGAATCAAGGTTAAGGGGAAAGGGCAGGAAAGTGGGCATGAGGAATGTTGCAACAGCCATGATCCTGTTTGGCGGAGCAGGCTCGAGGGGCCAAACTGCCTACTCCTGTACCTGTTTCTTGTGGCCTTATGGTCCAACCCTTGAGTCCCTTACTAATCAAAAATCAATCTATCCAAGCCTTAGATCTGCACCCATAGCTCTCTGTGGCAACGATTTCCAAAGACTCAGAATCCTTTGAGAGAAGAAATTCCTCCTCATCTCAGTCTTAAATTGGTGCCTCTTTATTCTGAGACTGTGCCCTCTGGTCCTAGACTCTCCCATGAGGGGAAACATCCTCTCAGCATTTACCCTGTCAGGCTCCTTAAGAATTCTATACGTTTCATTGAAATCACCTCTCATTCTTCTAAGTCCCAACCTATTTAACTTTCCCTCATAAGGCAATCCTTCCATACCAGGGATCATGCTAGTGAACCTTCTCTGAACTGCCTCAGTCATTAATGGGATATGTTGCATTATTAACTAGACTTACCTGGTCATTAAAATCATGCAATTCAAAGCAGGCTTGCCTTTGGCAGTGCTGATTCCACATTTTGGTCCATGCATCATCTGGAGACCAATACTCCCTCTAAGCTGTGCGAGTGAGTGGCTGCAAAGTACTGCAGAGCGCAGAACAATAAAGGGGATGCACAGCAAAGAAAGATCAGAGGAGGGATTATTTGAAGCTCAAGTTAAATTTGCCTTGTGCCTCATTTTTATTCTACCATCAAGCTGCAGGAACAAATTGAGTACCTTAAGACCATAAGACCATAAGACATAGGAGCGGAAGTAAGGCCATTCGGCCCATCGAGTCCACTCCACCATTCAATCATGGTTGATTTCAACTCCATTTACCCGCTCTCTCCCCATAGCCCTTAATTCCTCGAGAAATCAAGAATTTATCAATTTCTGTCTTGAAGACGCTCAACGTCTCGGCCTCCACAGCCCTCTGTGGCAATGAATTCCACAGACCCACCACTCTCTGGCTGAAGAAATTTCTCCTCATCTCTGTTCTAAAGTGACTCCCTTTTATTCTAAGGCTGTGCCCCCGCGTCCTAGTCTCCCCTGTTAATGGAAACAACTTCCCTACGTCCATCCTATCTAAGCCGTTCATTATCTTGTAAGTTTCTATCAGATCTCCCCTCAACCTCCTAAACTCCAATGAATATAATCCCACGATCCTCAGACGTTCATCGTATGTCAGGCCTACCATTCCTGGGATCATCCGTGTGAATCTCCGCTGGACCCGCTCCAGTGCCAGTATGTCCTTCCTGAGGTGTGGGGCCCAAAATTGCTCACAGTACTCCAAATGGGGCCTAACCAGTGCTTTATAAAGCCTCAGAAGTACATCCCTGCTTTTGTATTCCAAGCCTCTTGAGATAAATGACAACATTACATTTGCTTTCCCAATTACGGACTCAACCTGCAAGTTTACCTTTAGAGAATCCTGGACTAGGACTCCCAAGTCCCTTTGCACTTTAGCATTATGAATTTTGTCACCGTTTAGAAAATAGTCCATGCCTCTATTCTTTTTTCCAAAGTGTACGACCTCGCACTTGCCCACGTTGAATTTCATCAGCCACTTCTTGGACCACTCTCCTAAACTGTCTAAATCTTTCTGCAGCCTCCCCACCTCCTCAATACTACCTACCCCTCCACCTATCTTTGTATCATCGGCAAACTTGGCCAGAATGCTCCCAGTCCCGTCATCTAGATCGTTAATATATAAAGAGAACAGCTGTGGCACCAACACTGAACCCTGCGGGACACCACTTGTCACCGGTTGCCATTCTGAGAAAGAACCTTTTATCCCAACTCTCTGCCTTCTGTCTGACAGCCAATCGTCAATCCATGTTAGTACCTTGCCTCGAATACCATGGGCCCTTATTTTACTCAGCAGTCTCCCGTGAGGCACCTTGTCAAAGGCCTTTTGGAAGTCAAGATAGATAACATCCATTGGCTCTCCTTGGTCTAACCTATTTGTTATCTCTTCAAAGAACTCTAACAGGTTTGTCAGGCACGACCTCCCCTTACTAAATCCATGCTGACTTGTCTTAATCCGACCCTGCACTTCCAAGAATTTAGAAATCTCATCCTTAACGATGGATTCTAGAATTTTGCCAACAACTGAGGTTAGGCTAATTGGCCTATAATTTTCCATCTTTTTTCTTGTTCCCTTCTTGGATTGGGTATCCCCTGGGCAGAAAGGACAGGGAATCAGACAGCTGCTATATTGAGTCAGTCAGGAGGTTGAGTCTGGAGGAAGATGAAGGAATCTCAGTTAGGATAGGGTTGCCAACTGTGATTAATCCTGGAGGTTTCATCACATGACTTGCCCCTACACTCCAACCATTAATCAGCCAACACACCCATCCTAGCAAAGCATTGGCTTCTTATGCCAATTGGAAAGCAAAAAGACTCATCGTCCAATTGGATGATGTTTGACTATCAGCCAAACAACTTTTCCTCCTCCCCTCCCCATTTTCAACATTTTTATATCTGATAAAGAGAAATATTCAAAGAAAATGACAAAAGAAACAATCTTTTTTAATGTCCAAATGATTTTTCTCCAGGGTTGCACACAGCATCCCCCCCCCCGGATTGTGCTTTGATGTGCATCGCCTATTTATTGCACTGCACTGTGCAATATACTCCAGGTTACTCTGTGGCCCCATGACCTGACAGCTTAGAGGGAACATCATGCATCAGCCACGCATGGACCCATGTATGGAATCATCACTGTGTGCCTGCTTTGAATTGCAAGATATTTAAGAGCAGGGAAATCTTGCTAACAATCTGATGATCCCATTGATGACTGTTGGGGCTCATTGTACAATGATCCTTTGTATTTACAGCTTATGCCAGATGATTTGATTTTTCTCGATCTCTGGCTGATGTTCAATTCCTGGAGACTTGAGGCTAATTCTGGAGGGTTGGCATTCCTGGGTTGGGGTATTTTTTGGGTGGTCTGCAACAGTCCTGCTAAGGAATGCTGGTTAGACCATGCAGCCAAACAAAGAATTTATTTGTCCCATAAACATACTTTATTCATAAAATGGTGTAGACTTATATTCCATAATACTTCAAATGGGACATTATTGACACTGTAATCAGTTAAAGTTCTTTCCATGTAGCATGCGGCACTGTGAAATGCTGCAATACAATTGGACTTACAAGTAATATTTACAATCAAAGTTTCATTTTGGAGATACCTTCTGAGAGGCTTTGCAGAGTTTCCTTCCTCTTGGTACACTCTGGCAGGCAAACTTAGACAATGTCCTTTCCCTGAGCAGCAGCTGCCCCAAGCTTTAATGCATCCCTCAGCACGTAGTCCTGCACCTTGGAATATGCCAGTTTCCAAACACTCGGTCGTGGGCAGCTCTTGGATTGGCAAACAGTGCTTGGAAATTACACAAATGAGAGCGATGGATTGAGCTGATTAAAAATACCGGGAAATGTTTCCTTCCGCACACTACAAAAAGTTCTAGTAACTGGTATGGAACTTCCAGTAGCCCCTCCCTTCTTTTTAGTGGAGTACAGGGAGCGGATAAAATGAAAAAGCTAGGGGCTGCCTTCTCCTCAGTCTCAACTAGGATAGTGGAACATCTCCACATTCTCCCCAGTCCTCCCGCCTCTTTGTTCTCTGTAAGTCACCTGGTGCCAACTGACAATATCTAATTTTCTAGGGTTCATGCCTGAAATAGTGTGTTGGAGTCCGAAAAAAGGTGACATATGGGGTGAAAGGTCAAAGGTTGGGGGAGAGGAGCAACAATTGGGATCTTGAAATTTGGGACTTCTGTTTAGCCCTGTCCTCATTATCATTTTCATAGTGCATTAGAAATAATTTCTGCCACTCCTCCACAGTATCATATCTTCCTCATCCTCTGTCTACCATTGTTTTAATGGATCTGTAAAAGGAGGGTTGAGATTGAGAATGGTTGAGGGTAACTCCTGTTGGAGTAAGGAGGCAGTGAAGGCATTTGGAAAGCTTTTGGCTGCTTCTTGCTTCACACAGATGCCTTGGTGACTGTAACCACACATCTATTAACGTGATGACTGCATCAGTCCTTCCAATCTCACCAACTCGGGATAATCAGGCGTAGGGGCCTGATAATGAAATTCAAATTTATTATAATGATGCTCCTGATGTTTAACGTCAGGATTCCCGTTACATCACTGGTGGGGTGGGTGGTTGCGGTGAGACCTCCTTCCGACATAAAATGCGATTTGGGCCTCTCGCAAGATTTTCCACTCCCATCACCAAACTCCGAGAAGAACAGGAATGGAATATCGCGGCTGAGATGTGCAGCACGGAAGGGCAAATTTAAGCTTTAAAAGCAGATACTGAAAATTTTAAGAAGCAAATCAAGGATCTGTTCAGGGCGGCACGGTAGCAAAGTGGTGAGCACTGCTGCTTCACAGCTCCAGGGACCTGTGTTCACTTCCCAGCTTGGGTTACTGTCTGGGTGGAGTCTGCACATTCTCCCTGTGTCTGCATGGGTTTCCTCCGGGTGCTCCGGTTTCCTCCCATAGTCTAAAGATGTTCAGGTTAGGTCCATTGGCCATGCTAAATTGCCCCTTAGTGTCCTGGGATGCGTAGGTTAGAGGGATTAGAGGGGTAAGTATGTGGGGTTATGGGGATAAGGCCTGGGTGGGATTGTTGTCAGTGCAGACTCAGTAGGCTGAATGGCATCCTTCTGCACTGTAGGGTTTCTATGATCTAATGAGTAGTTCGGAAGATTCTAAGGAGCAGTCAGTGACCATGGAAGAAAGATTCCAAAATGAACTTAATGGCCGTGTGAAATTGTTAAGGTTGCACCCAGATTCAGGAGGTGACTCTGATGCAAAGACAACTGAGCTGTCAAAGGCTGAAAAAAATGATTAATAAGCTTGGAAAATAATTAGGAAATAAGAGCGTCAACAAATAATTGGATGAAATTGTGAAAGTAGGGTTCAGTTTTCCAAGCATCGGAGAAAAGAATGATAAACCTGTACAGAAAGCAAGTTTCATCTTGTGTTGATCAACAATGAAACGGTAAAATCTGGTATGGAGGAAGTGAGTGAGGAAGATAATTGTGAAACCAGTTGTCTATCAGACATACACGGTTGCCATAGCAAACTTAAAGGCCCCATTGAAGCCATGTTTCCATTAACAGGAAACAGTAAGAAGCCCCCATGTTCTCAAGGACAATTAGCAATGGGTAGTAAATATTGGCTTTGCCAGCGACACTTGAGCCTGTGAATGAGTTAAAAAAAGATGAATTTAAACACAAGTATGCAGTTACACAAAAGCAAAGTACTGTGAATGCTGGAAACCTGAAATCAAAACAGAAAAAGGGCTGGAAATATTCAGCAGGTTTGGCAGCATACGTGGAATATGGAATAGAGTCAGGTTTCAGGTCTCTGACCTTTCATCAGAAAACAAATACGTGGCAGTTTTATCAACAAGATACTTCACTTTCAGACACAATCATGTGCCGTCTGCAGGCATCCCACTTGTTACATCATTTATCTATTGCTCAATAATGTTCCGACAAATATACTCAGGCCTGTAATTATTCCCAAGGCCTGTAGTTTCCCATTTAATTACTTAATGTCTCAATACAGCTACACGGAACAGAAAGAGGAGTTTTGGAGATCATTGAAGGGCAGGAATAAAGAATAGGAGATTGGAAAATGGAATGTCGAGTGTTCAAGGGGTTTGTTAATTGCCTGACCCGAAAATTCTCAAGGGAAAAGTTCTCTCCTTCAAGCAACTAGCATAGGGAGAGGCTTTCTAAATCTAGTCCTGTTTCCAGGAGTAATATCTTCACTCAGAGAGTGGTGAATGTGTTGGAATTCACTACAACAGGTTGATTCGCCATGCTAAATTGAGCCTAGTGTCAGGGGATTAGCATTAGCAGGGTAAATATGTGGGGTTACAGGAATAGGGCCTGGGTGGGATTGTGGTTGGTGCAGTATTGCTGGGCCGAATGCCTTCCTTCTGCGTTGTAGGGATTCTGTGATTCTATAACACAGAAAGTAGTTGAGGCCAAAACATTGTGTGATTTCAAGAATAAATTAGATATAGCTTTAGGGGCTAAAGGGATCAAGGGATATGGGGGGAAAGCAGGATCAGAATATTGAATTTGGTGATCAGCCATGATCATAATAAATGGCGGAGCAGGCTCAAAGGCCAAACAACCTACTCCTGTTTCTATTTTCTATGTTTGCAAAAGGCTTATTTCAGGCAGCAATTATGTGAGGAGATGATGGTGTAGTGGTAATAACACTGGACTAATAATCCAGAGCCTCAGGCAACTGCTCTGGGGCCAAAGGTTCAAATCCCACTATGGCAGCTGGTGGAATTTAAAGTCCATTAATAAGCTGGACTTGAAAAGTTTGTAATACTTCAAAGGCAGTTGGGGATGGGTAATAAATCTGTGGGGCCTTGTCAGTAATGCCCATATCCCAAGAAAGAATAAATAAGAAAAGTTAGAAATCACTCATCCATCAACTTCCCTCAAGTTAAAAATCCCCATGCTTGGAATCATCCACAAGCATAAATTTGTTTCTGTCCCCAGTTTCAAATCATTTGAAAACTCATAAGATGTTCTGTTGCCAAGTTTAAGGTGACATAAAAATTGGTAGGAAAGCAAGTGGTGAGGTTGTCACAAAAGCTGGAATATTACTGAAATATGAGAACGGAATTCTCCATTGGCCTCGGGTGGGATCGTACGGGCTTCGAGCGGGCGAGGTCGTAAAATATCGGCCAAAGAGTCTACAGAGGAATTATAGACAGGTTAAGCGAGTGAGCAAAAACATGGCGGGCGGAATATGATGTAGGAATATGATGTGAAGTTATGCACTTGGTAGGAAGAATAAGGGAGCTGAGTGTTATTTAAATGGAGAAAGAGAGCAGAAAGCTGCAGCATGGAGGGATTTGGCGGTCCTTGTGCATAAGTCACAAAAAGCTAGCATGCAAATTCAGTAGGTAATAGGGAAAACAAATGGAATATTGGCCTGAAAGTTTTGGTCCCCTTATCTAAGGAAAGTTATGCTGGCATTGGAGGCAGTCCAGTGAAGGTTCACTAGGCTGATCCGGGGTATGGAGGAATTTTCTTATGAGGAGAAGTTGAGTAGGTTGGATCTGTACTCAATGGAGTTTAGAAGAATGAGAGGCAACTTTATCGAGACATATAAGATTCTCAGGGGGCTTGACAGGGCAGATGCTGGGAGGTTGTTTCCCCATAAGGGAGAGTCTAAGACCAGAGGGCATAATCTCAGAGTAAGGGGTCACTCATTTAAGACAGAGATGAGGAGGAATTTCTTCTCTCATAGGTTGATGAATTTGTGGAACTTTTTTACTGCAGAGGGCTGTCGAGGCTGGGTCGTTAAGTATGTTCAAGGCTGAGATAGACAGGTTTTTCATCAGGAAGGGAATAAAGGGTTATGGGGATAAGGCAAGAAAGTGGAGTTGAGAATTAGATCAGATCAGCAATGATCTCATTGAATGGTGTAACAGACTCAAAGGGCCGAATGATCTACTTTTGCTCCAATGTCTTATGGTCTATAAACAGCAATAGCTCTAGTACCCCAGTAATGATGCCTTGCTAGTGTACAGCTAACATTTATATCATAAGTGTACTCATCTTAAATACCATAAAATAATTGTAAAAAACCCTTGTGTCAAATTGCATCAAACCTTTTGCAACAGTAGACTATACGATTTGTCTTAAGCGATTGAATTTAATGAATTTCACATTTACATTGGACCAAAGCTCCACTAGGAATATCTTTTCTAGAAAGAAGGATGAAATGTAGGAGGTAAGGCCGAGGGAAGGGACAAATTCATTTAAAAATGAAAGAAAAAACCACATGAAATCTCCTTCACTAAATGTGAAGGGATTCGGGGAGCTGGCAAAATGATGGAAGAATTTCAATAGTCAGTATAATGAAGGTGAGATTACATCCATGCAAAATAATACACCCGCATGAATGTACACTCGATGAATTACTGAATTCTAACTGATGAGAAGCTTAATATCAAAGCACTGACCAGAAAGTTTGGCAAATGGAAAGCTCATCTTGAGTTTACATAAAGGAATAACATTAACAAGGGCATCAGGGGTTATGGGGGAAAGGCAGGAGAATGGGGATGAGAAAAATATCAGCCATGGTTGAATGGCGGAGCAGACTCGATAGGCTGAGTGGCCTAATTCTGCTTCTATGTCTTATGGTCTTATAAATCGGATGATTGACTAAAGAATTTTAAAACTGAGTTTTGTTCCAGAGTAATTCACAAGCCGTCTCAATGGTTTCTAGAAACATTCGCTGTATCTGACTACGTAGAGAATACTTCTGCTTCATTCTCATTAACTAGATGATTGGACACATTGAAGTCATTTTTGCAAAAAGGAATAACTTCAATTGTAAATCCAATTATTTTTAGACACAACAGGAGAAGCAGATTACTCATTGAAATAAGCAAGACAGTTCGGGCTGCAGAGAAGGATAATACTATAGGTCATAAATTTAGTGATTTTCTAACAATTAACACTCTCCTTGAGCTACTGTGATTACTTCGTGAATCAGTGTGTTCTGTGGTAAGTTTGAGGATCTTGGCTGGGCCTGCAGTAGGAGATCTACAATTAGATTCGGAATTCATAGACAAAACAAGAGAAAAATTGGGAGGCATTCCTTTTCTGTTGCGTTTTGATGAAGTTTCATTGACCTGAAACATTCAGCGGAATTTTACGACCCTACCCATTGGTGCGATCTTCCAGTCCCGCCCAAGTAACTGGATTTGAATTGCTCCTGCATTTTCAGGCCCTGTCCCCTGATGCAATGGGGCTGGAAAATTCCTCCCACTATCTCTGGTTCTCCTCACAGCTAGACCTCTGGGTATTTCTAGCATTTTCTGTTTTTATTTTGGATTTCCAACACCTGCAGTAAACGCAACAGAAAAGGAATGCCTCCCAATTTTTCTCTTGTTTTGTCTATGAATTCCGAATCTAATTGTAGATCTCCTACTGCAGGCCCAGCCAAGATCCTCAAACTTACCACAGAACACACTGATTCACGAAGTAATCACAGTAGCTCAAGGAGAGTGTTAATTGTTAGAAAATCACTAAATTTATGACCTATAGTATTATCCTTCTCTGCAGCCCGAACTGTCTTGCTTATTTCAACGAGTAATCTCTTCTCATTTTGTGTCTAAAAATGAGAAGGTATTTTGTTGAGGTATTCCTCTTCTGGGTCACTGTTCAGTGATCTCTGATAGGAGCTCAAAGATATGAAGGGCAGGTGGGAGGAGAATCATGGACAGCCATGAAAGCATCCACATTGAGTCATAGGGCATTATTTTACCATTTTGATTCTAAATGCTGGGTGGACTTGAAACTGGGAATGTTTCAGATCAGACTTTTAGACCAGTTCTCAGGTGCCCCCATACGCACTCTGCCTGCAAAAATATCAGCCATTCTGAATCGCGCTGTACAAGCCTGTGGGCGGGGCTTAATGCACCCGAAATCCTGCAACTCCATTCAGCTCCTCCAACTGCGCGTGCGCAGACAAAAACTGATAGAATGCTGCTCCCCTGCTACATCTCTCCCTGGCTGGATAATGCCTCCCCCTGGCCCCCACAGACATTGACCCACCCCCCACAACATTACTGACCCCTTATTCCCCCCACCCCTTGCCACCCAGACCAATTGCGGGCCCCTCCCCCTCTTGCTCCCCACTGACCACAGGCAGATTGGCAATGGACCCCCCCTTTCACCCCCACCGATCTCAGGCAGAGTGGCAGCGGACCCATCTTCCCCCCCCCTCCCCCTCTTCCTACTGATCTCAAGCAGAATTGAAATGCGCTTGTTACAATACATTTTCCTTGCCTCAACACTTACGTCCTCTGACTCTTGGGGAAGAAGAAAATAATGAACAGGAAGGAGCAGACGCAGACCACAGGGCCTCTATGTCATGGATGTCCTTCTGCCTCTCCTCCACTTCCTCACCCCTTCCCCATATCATTTAATTCCTTGATAGGCCAAAAGTCTGTCAATCTCAAACTTAAATATATTCAACGATAGAGCATCCATATCCCTCTGAGGTAAAGAATTCCAAAGATTCACAACCTTCTGAGAGGAAAAAAATTATTTTCATCTTAGTTCTAAATAATTGACCCTTTGGGCGGGTTTCTCCGGCTGCATGCTCCCTAAGACCGGAAATTCCCGCCCAACCTCAACGGACATTTAGATGGTCTGCCACATTTTCTGTCTTGCCCACTACAATTCCCATGGCAGGGACTGGAGAATTCTGGCCCTTATCTTGACACTGTGCCCATGTGTTCGAGATTCTCCAGCCAAATGAAACAACCTCTCAGTATCTACCTCTTCTAAACCTCTCCTAAATCTTTTTATTTCAATGTGATCACCTCTTGCTATTCTAAACTCCAGAGGATATAGGCCCAATTCACTCAGCCTTATATCACAGGACAACTTGGTCATCCCAGGAACTGGTCCAGTGAACTTTCTTTGTACCACATCTAATGCAAGATGTAACATCACAAAAGCCCAGTACAAATGTAGCAAGACATCCTTGTTCTGTAAAACTAATTCCCTTGCAATAAAGGATAACATGCCATTTGCCTTCCTAATTCCTTGCTGTACGTGCATGCTAACTTTCTATGTACCCTGTGCAGGGACACACAAGTTTCTCTGGTCATCCACATTTACAAGTTTCATGCCTTTTAAAAAATATTCTGCTTTGCTATTCATATTACCAAAATGAATAACCTCGCACTTAAGCATATTTTACCACCTTGTTGCCATTCTATTTCTTTTCAGCCTCTTTGTGTCCTCCTCACAGCTTGCATTTCCACTGAACTTTGTATCATCAACAAACTTGGACACATTATTCTTGGTTGTTTTGTTTGTCATTAATATAGGGTATAAATAGCTGAGGCCCTAAGACTGATTCTTGCGGCACAATGCTAGTTATAGCCTGCTAACTTGAAAAATGCCACATTTTCCGTACTCTGCTTCCAGTCCACTAACCAACTCTCAATCCATACTAATGCATGAGCCCTTTATCTTGTGTATGAACCTTTTGTGTGACACTTTATTGAATGTTTTTTTGGAAAATTAAATAGACTACATCTACTGATTCTCCTTTATCAACCATATTAGTTGCATCCTCAAAAAGATTCTGTTGAATCGCCCTTTCACAAAATCATGTTGACCGATCATACTATGATTTTCTAAGTGCATTGTTACGACTTGCTTCATAATAGACTAGCATTTCCAGACGACTGACTATTGGACTATAAAACAGAAAGTGCTGGGAAAACTCAGCAGGTTTAACAGCATCTATGGAGAGAGAATAGAGCCAAAGTTTCGAGTCAGGATGCCCTTTCATTAGAACTGTTGTGTTTTTCCAGCATTTTCTGTTTTTGTTTCAGATTCCAGCGTCTGCAGTATTTTGCCTAGATTATTAGGCTAATTGTTCTGTAGTTTCCTGTTTCCTCTCTCCTTCCTTTCTTGAATAGCACTTTCACACTCACTAACAACTGGAGCCGTTCTAGAATCTAGGAAATATTTAAAAATCATAAACCCATTAGCTACTTCTTGTAGATCACTATGACATAGACTATCAGGGTCCTTAGGATTTGTCAGCTGTAAGTTTAGTTTATGTTTCTCCAATAGTTTTCTCTGCTGATATTGATGACGTTTAAGCACCTCACTCTGCTTAGCCCCTTGCTCATCCACTATTACTGGTATGTAATTCATATCTTCCACTGCAGGTGGTCTTTAAGATATATTCTGACAGAAAGACACCTCAGATGGAAAATTCAGTGACAAGTTAAAATCGTATCTTCATGTTTCTTTGCTCCAAGCTTGCGTTGCCAGTTATGAGACACTTGGCTCAAAATAAAGACATATCTCATTGAATATTAGTCGACCAAATCACTTCTTGCTCACTCCAACAACGTAGAACTATTGATCTGCCCAAAACAATTTACAACAATGTTCTGATCCAAGCATAAATGATTAATTTTCAGTGTCCAATTTTCTATGTTGAAATCTAAACTGTGTGAGCCAAGGCACTTTGATAATCTAATCACCCTGGGCGTTGGTTGCATGTTTCATGGCATCTTTTGTTTTTTTTTCATCTAAGCTGAATTGAATGATTGTAGGAGCTGTGGTAGAAATCACTTTGTTTTGTTTGCAATGTACAGAACTGCTGATCCAAATGTAACTGTTGTTGGCAAACTGGTTAAATACTTATCAGGATTAAGCTGGGCTACTCACGTATATGT
Source organism: Mustelus asterias (assembly GCF_964213995.1). Classification (NCBI taxonomy): domain Eukaryota; kingdom Metazoa; phylum Chordata; class Chondrichthyes; order Carcharhiniformes; family Triakidae; genus Mustelus; species Mustelus asterias. The sequence goes on along the minus strand of NC_135804.1, from coordinate 17,063,505 downwards.
TTGTGTGTCTGTGCACACTGTCTTGTTAGATAGAATGAGGATAGATTGAATGAAATGCCAAATTAATAGCATTTGTGGCTTTGCAGTATCTTAAGTTTACATGGATCAAACAAAGCTTGCATTATCTTATCAAACAAAAACAGAAAATTTACGAGAGTCATTGAATTAATCATAGGGGCGAATTTTACCATTTCGGCAAACATTTTACCAGGAATTGGAAAGGTCCATTGACCTCGGGAGGGATTTTATGGTTTTGGCATGGGCGCAGCTGTAAAATTCTGCCCATAGAGTCAGAGCAATGTAGCACGGAAACAGGTCCTTCGGCCCAACCGGTCCATGCCAACCATGGTGCCCGCCCAGCTAGTCTCAATTGCCCGTATTTGGCCCATATTCCTCTAACTCTTTCCCATCCATGTATTTATCCAAATGCTTTTTAAATATTGCTATTGAACCTGCCTCTGGCAACTCATTCCATATACGCACCACCCTCTGTGTGAAGAAGTTGCCCCCTCAGGTCCCTTTTTAAATCTTTCCCTTCTCACCTTAAACCTACGCCCTCTAGTTTTCAATTCCCCTTCCCTGGGAAAAAAAACTGTGGGTGGGGTTTTATGGCCTCGCTCGACCCGAGACTGGAAAATCCCGCCCGAGGTCAGTGGACCTTGTCTGCCTCTTGGCCGCTCCGATTCCTGTGGTGGGCAGGGTGGTAGAATTCCGAAGTATGTGTGTTCATCCTATCTATCATGATTTTATACACCTCATTAAGTTCTTCGGCAAGCAATAATAAAGTATTATTAGTAGAACAGTAATCTTAGTTTGGTTTAGAAGTAAATCACCGTGGATTTGCGTTCGAAAATAATATTTAGGAGAAAGAAATCTTGAAAAATATCAAAGCTTTTGAATGAAAAGTTTGTGGGTTCAAGCTCAAGACTCAAACATACGATCCATGTAGACACTCCACTAATTCATGAGGACGCGTTGCACTGTCAGAGATCCCGAGGCAAATTTTCATCTTCAAGTTGGGCAGCTGGAGTCACTTGTTAGACCCACCTTGATGGAAAGTGCGCCATCAAAACCAATTTTCACTCTGAATGGGTGTGGTGGGGTGTGGGCAGGGGGGTTGGTGTGGGATGGGGTCATGCCCGCTGCCTCCGGAAGCAGATCAGAGTGGCCGAGTGCTGAGGTGGGCTATTTAAAAGGCCCACCCCGGTTCTCTGGAACTTCATCCCAGTTGTTTGCTTATATTTTAGGCCATTTAGGCTCACTTGCTCCCTGTATCGTCTCCATATCAAGTCATGCCACCACCCACCTCCCCTCCCGAATGGACTCTCATATCCTCCATGCCAACACATGACCCCCCACCCAGATCTAAATGCTTGCTCGGTTAAGAGCCTAGCTCCCTATTAGTCTGTTGAAACACATGGACACAAGGGAAAATATGGCTTAATTGACAGTTTTTTCTATTAGATCTGCTTCGCAGATGGCTCAATGTTGATTTACACAAGATAAAGAGGTGTCAAGTGCTTATAGTCCTGCTATTGATACTTCAAAGGTTTAGTTGATTGACACTTTTATAAGGTTATAGTAACAGCAGTGTTTTTTGAAAAAATTGTGAATTACTGTAATTTTAAGCTTTCCCACACATGCCATTGTTCCTACGGGGTTAATTCTGTCCATTGGGTGAATGGAGATGGAAGAGCTTTGCATTCACATGGAGAATATGAGGGGCCATTGAGATGAATGGAGGGGCATGGGTTGGAATGGAGGGGCCTTGGGAGTGGTTGGGGGCTATGGCTGGCATGAGTTGGTATGGATGGGGCATGGTGAATGGGGGGGTGATGGGATGTGAGGGGTGTTGAAGTTCCAGAGATCCGAGAAGAGCCTTTTAACCAGCCAGCCTGAACACCAGCTGTCCTTATGACTGCCTCTGAACTGTTTCCAGGGGTGGCAAGTTGACTCCAGCACCCACTTGTCCACCCAGAATAAAAGTTACACCTTTTGAGGCATGGTTTGCAGAGACAGGTGCACCAGGGAAGGAAGTTTCCCAACTCCCACCATCAGCATCTGACATGTAAATCCAGCTCATCCACCATGATCCCGAGGTCTCTTTCAAATTCATTGACCATTATGCTAACAGGGTTTGATAAGTGAAGAGGGATAGGAAGAGGCTTGTATGCAGCATAAACATAAACAACCTTACTGCTGGATATAGACCTGTCAGAGTAGATCGCAAGCTTCTGTGCAGTACATTCGATATGAATCTTAGCAATTTCAGGACTGTTCATAGAATATGTACACAGACAATGAATAATAATGAATAATAATGAATAATTGATAAGAAAATGTAGTTACAATTAACTGCCAGGAAATGTGTTCCTTTCAAATCAAAAACAAAGTGAAAATATTTTTGTACACTCCTGCCAAATAAGATGGCCACTGACAGCAGAAGGATTCATAAAACCAGAAGACTTAAGAGTAGAAATAGGCCATTCGGCCCATTGAGTCTGCTCTGCCATTCAATGAGATTATGACTGATCTGATGTGATAATCCTCAACTCTACTTTCCCGCCTTATCCCCATAGAACATAGAACATAGAACATTACAGCGCAGAACAGGCCCTTCGGCCCACGATGTTGCACCGACCAGTTAAAAAAAAAAACTGTGACCCTCCAACCTAAACCAATTTCTTTTCGTCCATGAACCTATCTACGGATCTCTTAAACGCCCCCAAACTAGGCGCATTTACAACTGATGCTGGCAGGGCATTCCAATCCCTCACCACCCTCTGGGTAAAGAACCTACCCCTGACATCGGTTCTATAACTACCCCCCCTCAATTTAAAGCCATGCCCCCTCGTGCTGGATTTCTCCATCAGAGGAAAAAGGCTATCACTATCCACCCTATCTAAACCTCTAATCATCTTATATGTTTCAATAAGATCCCCTCTTAGCCGCCGCCTTTCCAGCGAAAACAATCCCAAATCCCTCAGCCTCTCCTCATAGGATCTCCCCTCCATACCAGGCAACATCCTGGTAAACCTCCTCTGCACCCTCTCCAAAGCCTCCACATCCTTCCTGTAATGTGGGGACCAGAACTGCACACAGTACTCCAAGTGCGGCCGCACCAGAGTTGTGTACAGTTGCAACATAACGCTACGACTCCTAAATTCAATCCCCCTACCAATAAACGCCAAGACACCATATGCCTTCTTAACAACCTTATCTACTTGATTCCCAACTTTCAGGGATCTATGCACACATACACCTAGATCCCTCTGCTCCTCCACACTATTCAAAGTCCTCCCGTTAGCCCTATACTCAACACATCTGTTATTCCTACCAAAGTGAATTACCTCACACTTCTCCGCATTAAACTCCATCCGCCACCTCTCGGCCCATAACCCTTGATTCCCTTACTGACTAAAAATCTGTCTATTTATGTGTGGGTGAGGAGTGAGATCACATGTAGAATCACATTTCTGCTTAAAAACTAACAAGAGTAAATCATGGTGCATTTTTTTCAACCAAACAGATTTTTTTATTGCATCATCATTGGGTTTGCATTTTCCCTTTAGCCATACTGGGGAAATTCCTTGGGTGGCACGGTGGCACAATGGTTAATACTGCTGCCTCAAAACACCAGGGACCAGAGTTCAATTCCAAGCTTTGGTCACTGTCTGTATGGAGTCTGCATGTTGTTTGCATGGGTTTTCTCTGGGTGCTCCGGTTTTCTCCCACAGTCCGAAAGACGTGCTGGCTAGGTACATTGGCCATGCTAAATTCTCCCTCAGTGTACCCAAACAAACACCGGAATGTGGCAACTAGGGGATTTTCACAGTAACTTCATTGTAGTGTTGATGTAAGCCTACTTGTGACACTAATAAATAAGTTAAACTTTACTTAATTTTTTTGAGTCGGTTAATTTTCAATAAACTACTGGTTTCTTATTGGAACGATATTTGTCACATGATTCCAAGTTAAATGACAATTCAAAGAATGGAGTACTGTAAACCACTGGTAACATTTCTGACCTTTAGATATTTTAGTTATTTAATCTTCTGTTGTTTATCTTGGTATTTCTGAGGGAACGAGCACAAGACTAATCAGTCTTTACCGAGTGTAATGTGAAAGGAGTTTGTGTACATCATTAACCTCATCTTTGACATCACCTCCCCAGTGGTGCTTTGCACATCCATCTAAGATAACATTGCTCATTGAAGGCACTTTATGCACCAATGCTCCATGTGCCCAATAAGCAGAACTGCTGTGTTCTTTAACCAGAACTTCAGTCTGCTAAATCTCTCTGGTGCTAAACAATAATTTTTAACTGTGGAGGTCAATTACTGAGTTTAGTCAGGTTTAACGTTTTAAAAATCAGAAGGCTTTCAAATACGCTGCCTGGATATGTCCCTATTTATTCAACATTTACAGTGCAAGTTATACAAACCTTCCTTTCATGCCAAATAATAATTTAAATGATTAGTTGCGAAATCTCACACAATTTTCAGTTTCACATCACAGAACACTGTCGAAAACTATTGTAGGTACAAGTGCTACAAGCCATGAAAGGAAATTTCAATAGGCCCAAAAATTATTTTTATCACATGTCCCAGGAGGACTAAACCAGATTTCATCTTGGTAGAACACTCTTCACACAACCAGTTTCCTGACCAAGTGAATCTTAATATAAAGTTTCTGGAATTAGAAAAATTAACACCAGTGAAGAACGATAGATAGGGGGCAGCACAGTGGCAGAGTGTTGCGGGGGGGGGAGGGGGGGGGGCAGCATGGTGGCACAGTGCTGAGCACTGCTGCCTCACAGCATCAGGGACCTGGGTTAAATTCTGACCTCGGGTGTCTGTCTGTGTGGCGTTTGCACGTTCTCCCTGTGTCTGCATGGGCTTCCTCCGGGTGCTCTGGTTTCCTCCCACACTCCAAAGATGTGCGGGTTAGGTTGATTGTCCACGTTAAATTGCCCCTTAGTGTAAGGGGGATTAGCAGGGTAAATATGTGGGGTTACAGGGATAGGGCCTGAGTGGGATTGTTGTCAGTGCAGGCTCGATGGGCCAAATGGCCTCCTTCTGCACTGTAGAATTCTTTGATTCTATAACTGTGAAAAGAACAGAGATTAGGAGAAACATGTTATTGTATGAAAATAAATATGAAGAAGAAAGAGTTATGCAAATGTAATAAATACAATACTTCAAATGATTAAGTGATTATTTGAATTGTTAAGGCAATTTATGTGAGAATGTACTGGCACGGTCAACAGTGCAGCTCTCGATATGTAACTGGAGGATTCACAAGTACTCAACATGTGCAACATGTTAGACTGCTGAAGGTGCTGCCTTTCAAATGAGATGTTAGATCTGGGCACTGTCTACCCTTGCAGGAACACAAAAGATCCCATGGCATTATTTTTCAGAGAAGTTGGGGTTTTCCCCCCATTGTCCTGCTCAATATTAATTCCATCATCAAACAGGTTACTTGGGGAGGCGATGGCCAAGTGGTATTATCGCTAGACTATTAATCCAGAAACTCAGCTAATGTTGTGGGGGTCTAGGTTCGAATCCCACCATGAATACAATTAAAAATATCTGGAATTAAGAATCTACTGATGACCATGAGCCGATTGTCAGAAAAACCCATCTGGTTCACTAATATCCTTTAGGGAAGGAAATCTGCCGTCCTTACCTGGTCTGGCCTACATGTGACTCCAGAGCCACAGCATTGTAGTTGACTCTCAACTGCCCTTGGACAACCAGGGATGGGCAATACATGCTGGCCAGCCAGCGACGCCCATGTCCCATGAATGAATAAAAGACAAATTTAGTAATTAGTGGCGCAGGAAACCTCTGATCTGGCCTCCAGCTGGGATTCTCCAGTGCAGCTGCTGTGAGTTTTGGATGAGTGTCAAATTGCCCATTCTGGCTGGCAGTGGTGGAGGACGAACGAGATCAGAGAATTCCGCCCCTCAATACTGCTTGCTGGATTGGCTGCCACAATTCATATAACAGCAACTCAACTTCAAAAGTATTTGTTGCCTCTATATTTGGGAACATCTTGTGGTCGCAAAAGTTGCTGTGTGAGAGCAAATCCTCTCTACTTCTGCCTTCAAATAGATACAGCCATTTTATATGGACATGCAGTTTTCTGTGAACGGGATTCTGTCCAAAGTGACCTTTTCCTCGCCATTAAAACATGTGCTGTCTGTGGGTGAGGTTCCTTGTTCTGGCACACCCTCAGAAAGTTCAATCTCCGTGCCAAATGTTCTGGATTGATGCAGAACATTTAAGGTGCAGCTGTAGCAGGTCTTGTGTTCTGGTCATAAACACGCACAGTGGTTAGCATTGCTGCCTCACAGTGCCAGGAACCCAGGTTCAATTCTGACCTCGGGCGACTTTGCGAAGTTTGTACGTTCTCTCCATGTCTGCATGGGTTTCCTCCGGGTGCTCCGGTTTCCTCCCACACTCCAAAGATGTGCAGGTTAGGTGGATTTGTCATGGTAAATTACCCCTTAGTGTGCCAGGATGTGTAGGTTAGGTGGGTTAGCCATGGTAAATGTGTGGGGTTACAGGGATAGGGCAGGGGGGCGGGTGGTGGGCTTGGGTGGGATGCTCTTTCAGAGAGACTCCACGCTGTAAACGGAACACTTTGGTGTTGAAAATCTAATGTCTGCACTGTGTTTATTTTTTTGCTTCATAGAGAACATTCCATCAGAAGCTGGCAATATTAATATGTTGATGAACAATGGTATCAGTCCCATGTGCTCAATCTGTGGCGATCGCGCAACAGGGAAACATTATGGTGCTTCCAGCTGCGATGGATGCAAAGGTTTCTTCAGGAGAAGCGTTCGGAAAAATCATGTCTACTCATGCAGGTAAGCTTCATATATTTGGACTTCAAGTGATTGGAGCCATGATTAAGGTGGACAATACTTAAATTCAACAGCTGTCGAGGTGGTGCTGTAACAGCTATTATAGAAAGAATATTATTAAACTAGAAAAAGTGCAGAAAAAATTTACTAGGATGCTACCGGGACTTGATGGTTTGAGTTATGAGGAGAGGCTGAATAGACTGGGACTTTTTTCCCTGGAGCGTAGGAGACTTAGGGGTGATCTTATAGAGGTCTATACAATAATGAGGGGCATAGATCAGCTAGATAGTCAACATCTTTTCCCAAAGGTAGGGGAGTCTAAATCTAGATGGCAAAAAGACTATTTCCTCTGGTGGATGGAGCTATTACAAGGGGGCATAACTATAGGGTTCATGGTGGGAGAAATAGGAAGGATATCAGAGGTAGGTTCTTTACGCAGAGAGTGGTTGGGGTGTGGAATGGACTGCCTGCAGTGATAGTGGAGTCAGACACTTTAGGAACATTTAAGCGGCTATTGGATAGGCACATGGAGCACACCAGGATGATAGGGAGGGGGATAGCTTGATCTTGGTTTCAGATAAAGCTCGGCACAACATCGTGGGCCGAAGGGCCTGTTCTGTGCTGTACTGTTCTATGTTCTATAGGTTAAGGTGAAAGAGGAGAGATACAAAAGGGTCCAGAGGGGCAATTTTTTCACACAGAGGGTGGTGAGTGTCTGGAACAAGCTGTCAGAGGTAGTAGTAGAGGTGGGTACAATTTTGTCTTTTAAAAAGCCTTTAAACAGTTACATGGGTAAGATGGGTACAGAGGGATGTGGGCCAAACGTGGGCAATTGGGACAAGCTTAGTAGTTAAAAAAAGGGCGGCATGGACAAGTTGGGACTAAGGGCCTGTTTCAATGCTGTAAACCTCTATGACTCTATGACTCTCGCTCAGAGAGACTGTTGAGCAGACACTTACTCAGATATATGAAGGATTATGTTGCATAAATAAGGTAAATTCCACATAATATTTCAATCTGAGCGAACTCAGAATATTACCTCAAGATCAATAGGGCCAGTGGACGTGAAGTTAAATGAATTTAAGACAGGTCTTTTAAAAAAATCTCACACAAAAGGAGCAGTTTATCAGGTGAAATAATGCAGGGAATGAGAATTGAGAAGTTCTAAATGCCATTGGACGCTAGGTCTGGTGATTGGAGTACTGGATGGTTCTAGGATATGGTACTGGATAAATGCTAAACTGGGTGTGTTGAATAGATATTAGACAGGATGGTTGAAGTACTGGAGGAATAGTCATCTGAGTAACTTAGAAATCTGGTGAAATCCACTTTATCAACCGAATCGCCTTTCCATTTCTTTGCCATTTTCTCTGTGTTGAAATAATGATTTATGCAGATGGTTCAGTCACATCTTTTGCAGTATTTTCAAAACAGATCACATCATGCTTTTGCAGCTTTTCCCAGAAAATACAATCTGTATTTCATTTGGCAGCTTTCATTTTCATTAAAATGCATAGCAAACACAAGGCTGTTACTGAATGTCATGCGGACCCCCGAGAGAGAGACTTACTTTGGTTACGTTAGGATCTGGTAGTACATCGATTGTGAAAATGCCACTCAGGATTAATAAGAGTGGAACATATGAAGAGCAGAAAGCTCATAGATTATCGTGTTTGGGAATCTTTGTGATGATTATTACAGATTACTTATTTCCTGTGAGCCTGCAAGAACCAAACTTGTTTTCTTTTGAGCAGGGATTGAGCAACATGATGAGAAATACATAGGATACTTTGAGATTAAATAAAAGGTGGCTCAGTAGTTGGATCTAAAGACTGCCACTCAATTTCCAAAATTGTTTTCTTCTCATGAGAAAAGAACAAAGAACTATACAGCACAGGAACAGGCCCTTTGGCCCACCAAGCCTGCGCAAATACGTGGTTTCTATCCCTCTGTTCATCTCCTGTTCAAGTGTCTATCAAAATACACCTTGAACGTTGCTAACGTGCCTGTTTCCATCACCCCCAACGGCAGCACGTTCCAACTACTCACCATCCTCTGTGTGAAAACCTACCCCTGCATGTTTCCCCTAAACTTACCACCTCTCACCTTGAATCTGTGCCCTCTTGTAGCCAACCCTTCCATCCTGAAAAAAAGCCTCTGATTATCCACCCTATCTATGCCTCTCATAATTTTGTAGACCTCTATCGAAAGAAAACCAGGAGTGGACCTAATTTGGGGCATTAGCATCATGCACACACATTCGGCTCAAATTTTAACAGGATGGGAAGGGATTGCATACATGAAAAGGTTCGGGTTGTATAGGCCTTGCTAATCTTAATGGCGGGGCCTCATTTGAATAAAACATCTCAGATTCCTTCTCCCCTATATACTCTATGAACGGTATGTTTTGTTTGTTTAGTGCACAAGAAACGATATTTTTCACTGTATCCCAATATATGTGACAATTAGAAATCAAATCAAATCAAGGTTTCTCTACCTGGCTGGCAGGTAGCATGGAAGCAGTAGTCAGGTTGCAGGAATCTGATTTCAGGAATCTGGTCACAGAAGTCTGGTCACAGGAATCTGCAACTGAGAACTCTTGGAGATGGTTGTAATATATGTATATAATGTATGTTGGCGTTTAGGGTGCGAACTGCCCCTTTAAGATTGTGGGTCAGGAGACCCCTGGGGGATTAACTCCTCCCAGTGTGGGACCCAGTTAGGCAGTCTTAGATCTGACTGTGAAACAGTGATTAGTAAGTTTGCGGACGACACAAAGGTTGGTGGATTTGCAGATAGCGATGCGGACCATCAGAGGATACAGCAGGATATAGATCGGTTGGAGACTTGGGCGGAGAGATGGCAGATGGAGTTTAATCCGGACAAATGTGAGGTAATGCTTTTTGGAAGGTCTAAAACAGATAGGAAATATATAGTAAATGGCAGAACCCTTAAGAGTATTGATAGGCAGAAGGATCTGGGTGTACAGGTACACAGGTCACTGAAAGTGGCAATGCAGGTGGAGAAAGTAGTCAAAGAGGCATACGGCATGCTTGCCTTCATCGGCCAGGGCATTGAGTTTAAAAATTGGCAGATCATGTTGCAGCTTTATAGAACCTTAGTTTGGCCGCATTTGGAATATAGTGTTCAATTCCGGTCGCCACATTACTAGAAGGATATAGAGGCTTTGGAGAGGGTACAGAAAAGATTTACCAGGATGTTGCCTGGTATGGAGGGCATTAGCTATGAGGAGAGGTTGGAGAAACTTGATTTGTTCTCACTGGAACAACGGAGGTTGAGGGGTGACCTGATAGAAGTCTACAAAATTATGAGGGGCATGGACAGAGTGGATAGTCAGAAGATTTTTCTCAGGGTTGAAGAGTCAATTACTAGGTTTAAGGTGCGAGGGGCAAGATTTAAAGGAGAAGTACGAGGCATGTTTTTTACACAGAGGATGGAGTGCCGAGAACTCGCTGCTGGGGGAGGTAGTGGAAGCAGATACGATAGTGGCTTTTAAGGGGCGTCTTGACAAGTACATGAATAAGATGGGAATGGAGGGATATGGTCCCCAGAAGAGTAGGGGTTTTTCGTTCAGCCGGGCAGCATGGTCGGTGCAGGGTTGGAGTGCTGAAGGGCCTGTTCCTGTGCTGTAATTTTCTTTGTTCTTTGTTCAGTGCACACCTACAATAAAGACCTTCCAGTGTTCAAGTTACCAAGCCTACCTCATGGTTCTTTAGGTATCATAAGTCGATAGGTGCACACATAATATAAATAATTAAGGACCCAGCACTGATCCTTGTGGTATTTCACTAGTCACAGCCTGCTGACAGGAAAATGCTAATTATACCCACGCTTTGTATCCTACCAATTAACCAATCCTCTAACCATGCTAATATATCATCCCCAACCTCAAGAATCCTTATTTTCTGCAATAAACCTATGTGTGACACCTTATTGAATGCCTTTTGGAAATCCAGGTATACTACATCTACAGGTTCCCCTTTATCCTACCCAACTAGTTATATCCACAAAACACTCTTAAGTTATTAAACAGGATTTCCCTTTTGTAAAACCAAGTTGACTCATAAAGTACTTTTCCACATTTGTTAAGGCCTCCTGAGTAATAGAATCCAACATTTTTCCAGTGACTGACATTGGGCTACGTGGCTTGCAGTCCTTGCTTCCTCTCTCCCTCATTTATTGAAATGCAGTGCAACATTTGCCAACTTCCAATCCCCAACTTAAGGGAATGCCAGTGGGAGAATGAGTGAGTTCGCAAAGGAAGAATAACAGGAAAAGGATAGCATGAGCTCTGAACTTTACACTGACCTATTCCCTTTCTGTTATCAGTTCCCAGGATGTTAAGTTCAAGTTGACTCATTGCAGATTTTTTGCCAAGGTGCAGTTTTATGGATTATGACTCTCGGGGCGATTGCCAAATAAAATATGAGATTGTGAGCAGTTGAGAGGAGCCTTTCAGTTCAAACTTGCTTCTCTCATTTCAGTTTATCTATTTCTAATCAACCATGCACTTTTGTTTCTATCCAATAACTTGCCAGGGAACGATATTTAGATTTGATGCTGTGCGACAGAGAAAACATGAAAGCATCTGTTCAAAAGCCAAACATTTGGAGTAGTTCAAGGATCGATTATACCAGGAGGTCATTCATGCATAATTCAGAATTGGAGCCACTGTTACTCTAATAGTGTCTTCCAGAACCTCTGGGCAGCCCAAGGCCCCTTACAACCAAATATTTTTGGAGATGTGATAATTGCTGTCTCATGGACACACTTTCAAGCAGTTTATGAGCATGGCAGTGGTTAGCACTGCAGCCTCATAGCGCCAGGAACCTGGGTTCAATTCCCAGCTTGGGTCACTGTCTGTGTGGAGTTTGCACATTCTCCCCTGTGTCTGTGTAGGTTTCCTCCGCGTACTCTGGTTTCCTCCCACAATCCAAAGATATGTGGGATAGGTGCATTGGCCATGCTAAATTGCCCCTTAGTGTTCCAGGATGCGTAGGTTAGAGCGATTAGCGAGGTAAATATGTGGGGTTCCGGGGATAGGGCCCAGGTAGAATTGTTGTCAGTGCAGACTCGATGGGCTGAATGGCCACCTTCTGCACTGTAGATGTTCTATCAGTACCTCAGGTCTGATATAATCTGATAGGATTGGAATATATAAATACCAATAATACAATTTTTTAAAAGCTACTGTTTTTTGTTTGTGTGTGCGATGTAGTGAAATCTGACTGGACTGGACTGCACTGTAAGTTTCAAATGTTATTGTGATGGATAAATATACAAAACACATGATGCAAGAACCAATTAAACAGTGCAGGAACCAAAAAAAACAATACAGTTAAAGTACATGAATAATAAATCGCTGCAGTTAATCAAAATACTGGACTTAAGCTTCCACATTGGATGCTTCGCTGGATTATTGTCTCTTATTGAGGTCCTGAATGACCACCTGCTATAATTCATAGGACATGTGATATAATTCATAGAATCATACAGTGCAGATGGAGGCCATTTGGCCCATCGAGCCTGCACCGACCACAATCCCACCCAGACCCTTTCCCCATAACCCCATGTATTTACCCCAGCAAGTCCCTTGATACTAAGGGCAATTTAGCATGGCCAATTCACCTAACCCATACATCTTTGGAGAGTGGGAGGAAACCACAGCACCCGGAAGAAACCCATCCAGACACGGGGAAAACATGCAAACTCCGCACAGACAGTGACCGAAGCCGGGAATCGAACCTGGGTCCCTGGCGCTGTGAGGCAGCAGTGCTAACCACTGTACCACCGGTCTTGAAAACCTCCTCCCCTGGATCTAGAGTCATGGGTGAAACATGCTGTAAACCTAAAGAAAAGGTTTAAGTTTGAAATTAGTTGGGACTTCCAAGACAGACGATAAAAGGTCTCCAAGCCAGCCTCCTCTATGTTGCCTGCAATAAAATAGCAGTCAATTCAACAAACGGACTCACAGCTAAAGTCTTGGTAAATGACAAATTCGACCTTTGGCTATGTGTGTTAATCCACATTCCCTCAGGTATCTCAATACTACCTGGCAGTTAAATCTGTCAGGAAAATCAGGGGCACATTCAGTGTCCTAAATAGAAATAGATAAACTACAGCCCCTACAAGTGGTTACTCAACATTTCAGACTCAATGAAATGAGGGGCGGCATGGTGGCACAGTGGTTAGCATTGCTGCCTCACAGTGCCAGCGATCTGGGCACGATTCCTGGCTTGGGTCACTGTCTGTGTGAAGTTCGCACTTTCTCCCCATGTCTGTGCGGGTTTCCTCCGGGTGCTCCGGTTTCCTCCCACAGTCTAAAGATATGCGGGTTAGATGATTTGACATGCTAAATTGCCTCTTACTGTCAGGGGGACCAGCTAAGACAAATGCATGGGGTTATGGGGATAGGGCCTGGGTGGGATTGTGTTCAGTGCAGACTCGATGGGCCGAATGACCTCCTTCTGCACTGTAGGATTCTATGCATGACGAGTCATTACTGAGGGAGGCTAGTTGTACACTGCACCTACCATCATGATGATCCGTCACTTTTTTGAAGAACCAACATTGATTATCAAATGATTTGCAAGTTAATTCTAAGAATCGTTAGCTTATCATTAATTGCGATTTACAACTGCTCTTTGCGTTCTACATAGGGAAGTTGCTGACTCTGCCTTGGAGGGGTGTAGGCATCTCCAATACTCTGCTTGAGTGGTGCTAGTGCATCAACTCACCTAACAACATGATGAAAAGCCATCAGCATCATTCATACATCAGTGTTGGGAGGTCATTGCACAAACCCAGTTCACTCTATCATCTGTTTCTAACTGGATAGAGCTGTGTTAGTCACGGAAAGAGGTGTGCTATGTAACATTCAAATAGCAGTTGTATCTCACCTATTGTTGACCGTTCCGCGATGGCCTAGTTGTATTGTTGCTAGACTATTCATCCAGAAACTCAGCTCATGTTCTGGGAACCTGGATTCGAATCTTGCCATGGCAGATGATTTAATTTGAATTTTTTAAAAATCTGGAATTAAGAATCTACTGATAACCATGAAACCATTGCCAATTGTCGGAAACACCCATCTGGTTCACTAATGTCCTTTAGGGCAGGAAATTTGCCATCCTTACCTGGTCTGGCCTACATGTAACTCCAGAGCCACAGCAACGTGGTTCACACTTAAATGCCCTACAAGATGGGCAATAAATGCTGGTCCAGTCTGCGATGCTCACATCCCAGAAAGAAAAATGAACAAAAAAAAGCTTGTGGTCCATTGTCTCCAGCTGCTTTTTCCTGGACTGGAGGGTTGGTCTTATCGAAACTTCCTGGCAGCCGTTCTCTCTTCCAGTGTTGCTCTCAGGCCTTTGTTGCAGACAGACTTCTCCTTAATTCTGACAGAGAGAAGGTATTTTTGGAAACATTTAGCTTTCATCTGTGATCTCATAAACCAGTTGCAATGAAAATCAATGAGAAGATATTTATCTCAGCTGCATAAGCGCTCCCGTGCAGGTGGAACACTGCTGTTGTCTGGGACAGCACTGTTCACAATCTCAGGTACTCTGAACATTGGGCTACTTTGTACCTTCCTGGATCAAGAACAATTTAATATCATTACATGGCACATTTGGGGTATGCGTTTGGGGCATTATATCAAGTGAATGTTTTCCAAGATTCATGAACCTCTTCACCCATTTTAACGAAGGGAAAGTTTTCTTATATCATAGAATTCCTACAGTACAGAAGTAGGACATTTACAACAATCCCACCCAGGCCCTATCCCCGCAACCCCATGTATTAAACCTCCTAATCCCCCTGACATTAAGGGGCTATTTAGCATGGCCAATGCATCTAATCAGCACAACTTTGGACTGTGGGAGGAAATCGGAGCACCCGGAGGAAACCCACGCTGACACGGGGAGAAGTGCAAACTCCACGCAGACAGTGACCCAAGCCGGGAATCGAACCCGGGTCCCTGGTGCTGCGAGGCAGCAGTGCTAACCACTGTGCCACCGTGCCATCCCGGTGTCTTTGGAATCTACCTGTGAGGATCATAGCAAATTTACAGCACAGAAAGAGGCCACTTGTGTCTGCTTCAGTTGAGAAATGAACCAGCCAGCCTAGTCCTACCTTCCAACATTTGGTCCATGGCCCTGCAGGCTGCGGCACTTGAGGCGCACATCCGGACAACTTTTAAACAAGGTGAGGGATTTTGACCCAGGCAGTGGGTTCTAGACCCCCACATTCTGCTGGGTGAAAAATGTTTTCTTCCTCTCCCCTCTAATCATTCTATCAATCATTATCCAAAGTCACTAAGCTGTCTTGCTAAAGTATTTATTGAAACTCTAAGAAGAATTAACTATTGGTTGCATGATCTTAGAACTCAAAAATCCACTTTCTCTTATAATCCTCCGGTGTTTGATGGATCCATTGCACCAAACAGGCATTTATGTTGCTCATGGAATGATGTGCAATTTGACGAATGTGCTATCAATCGAGGAATTAATTAAGGAAAACTCTGACAGGCATTAAAGAATTGAGTTAAAATAGAAATCTACCTGTGAAAAAAGAGCAAAGATGTTACTTAAATGTTTAAAGAAATGATATTAAAACAGTTCTGTAACCTTAGATCTAACTCCAGTAAAACTGTCAAATCCTCGTTTTCTCTTCTCTGAGAAAATTCAAATCAACAGGGGCAGCACAGTGGTTAGCACTGCTGCCTCACAGCGCTAGGGTCCCGGGTTCAATTCCGGCCGTGGGTCACTGTCTGTGTAGAGTTTGCACATTCTCCCCGTGTCTACGTGGGTTTTCGCTGGGTGCTCTGGTTTCCTCCCACAATCCAAAGATGTGTGGATTGGCCATGCTAAATTGCCCCTTAGTGTCAGGGGGATTAGAGGAGTAAACATTTTTTCCACGCTCACCCCAAAACCGGAAAATCCTGCCCGAGGTCAACAGACCTTTGCATGGTCCACCTCCCCGCCACCCCCCTCCCCCCCACCCCACTGACCCCCAATCCCGCCCGTTACAACTCCCATGGTGGGCAAATCCTCCCTGTGGGGTTACGGGAATAGGGCTTGAGTGGGACTGTTGTTGGTACAGGCTCAATGGGCTGAATGGCCTCCTTGTGCACTGCAGGGATTCTATTCTAACAAATTTTCCCTCCTTCGCCCACAATGCAACACTGCAGGGGTTTGAACACATTTTGCCGATTGTCAGATAGTGGTTTTAACTAAAACGGGCCATTTCAGGGTGTGGTGCGGGGTTCTCCTCAAGCTTGCCTGCGCTGGCTCTCTCCTATTGCCCAGTAAAGGCTGCCTCTCACCCATTCACCAAAAATGACATCCCTCTCCTGCTGCTTCCTGACCACCCAGTCATCAAATCTTTTGTTGGGACCTC
Source organism: Mustelus asterias (assembly GCF_964213995.1). Classification (NCBI taxonomy): domain Eukaryota; kingdom Metazoa; phylum Chordata; class Chondrichthyes; order Carcharhiniformes; family Triakidae; genus Mustelus; species Mustelus asterias. The sequence goes on along the minus strand of NC_135804.1, from coordinate 17,047,211 downwards.
ACGCCTTCCTTCAACTCACACCTCTCGAGCTGCTCATCCTTACCAAAGCCTCGGGAAGTGTCATCAGAAGAGTGCAAGCAGACCCAGCAAGAGACTCAGTGATCGAGAGCAGTCCCGCAAGCGGCGGGAGTGAAGCATCGAATGCCTGGGAGTATTGTTGTCTTTTTTGGCAATCCCTCAGGGTCGAGGATTACTTGCTTCCACTCCGGGGAGGTGGGTTCAGCGGTCGCTGAATAGTCAAATCCTGGAACCGCAGACTCTGCCACAGGTTTGGTAGATGGTATTCGATGAGGTGGGCGGGACATTATCATATGGAAAGCGGCTTGAACAACCTGGAACATAGAATCATAGAATCCCTACAGTACAGAAGGAGGCCATTTGGCCCATCGAGTCTGTACCGACCACAGTCCCATCCCAGGCCCTATTCCTGTAACCCCGCACATTTACTCTGCTAATCCCCCTCACACTAGGGTCAATTTACCGTGGCCAGTGACCTAACCCACACATCTTTGGACTGTGGGAGGAAACTGGAGCACCCGGAGGGAACCCAGGCAGACACGGGGAGAACGTCCAAACTCCACACAGACAGTAACCCGAGGCCGGAATTGAACCTAAGTTCCTGGCGCTGTGAGGCAGCAGTGCTAACCACTGCGCCACCATGCCGCCCCGACATGTTGAAGATATGTTGTCTTCATCATCCTAATGTAAAAAAAAGAACATTGGAATAATGAGCCATTCAGCCCCTCAATTCAGTCACACAAAGCAGAGTCTTCTAGTGGGTTATTCAGTCTGCTGCATTGCACAGTGCCGGTCTGCTGCTGGTAGGAACAGACAAATTAGGTGCATGAGTAGGCCACTCAGCCCCTCGAGCCTGCTCCATCATTCAATCAGATCACACCTAGCCCCCAATGTCCTTTTATCCCCTTGTTAATCAAGAATCTAACTCGCTCTGCCTTAAAAATATTCAAAGACTCTGCTTCCACTGCCTTTTGAGGAAGAGAATTCCAGACACTCACGTCCCTTAGAGAACAAAATTCTCCTCATCTTTATCTTAAATGGACGACCCCTTATTTTAAAAATTTCTAGATTCTCCCACAAGGGGAAACATCCCCTCTACCTCCACTCTGTCCATACCCCTCAGGATCTCAAAGGTTTTGCTTGCATCTTAATTATTTTTTTTCAGAATTACTCTAAAATGCAACCAATCATAAGTCTGAGGTTCACCAGTGATGTCCCCAAGCACATTGCATTCAAAAACTGAAGTGATCTTTCCTGCAAGAAATTATATTCTGGTGGCACAATGACACAATGGTTAGCACTGCTGCCTCACAGCACCAGGGACCCGGGTTCAATTCCGGCCTCGGGTAACTGCCTGTGTGGAGTTTGTACTTTCGCTCTGTTTCTGCGTGGGTTTCCTCCCATACTTCAAAGATGTGCAGATTAGGTGGTTTGGCCATGCTATATTACCCCTTAGGTGTCTAGGTTAGATGGATTAGCCATGGTAAATGTGTGGGGCAATGGAATACAGTAGTGGGCCTGGATAAGATAGTCTGCCAGAGAATCAGTGCAGACTTGATGGGCAGAATGGCCTCTTCTGCACTGGTGGGATTCTATGATTCTATGAGCTTAATCCTTTTTGTATACTGCATATTGGCAGTCTGAGTTGGGGCGGCACGGTAGCACAGTGGTTAGCACTGCTGTCTCACAGCGCCAGGAACCCGGGTTCGATTCTCAGCTTGAGTCACTGACTGTGTGGAGTTTGCACATTCTCGCTGTGTCTGCCTGGGTTTCCTCCGGGTGCTCCGGTTCCCTCCCAAAGTCCAAAGATGTGCTGGTTAGGTGCATTGGCCACGCTTAATTCTCCCTCAATGTACCCGAACAAGCGCCGGAGTGTGGCGATGGGGGCTTTTCAAAGTAATTTCATTGCAGTGTGAATGTAAGCCTACTTGTGACTAATAAATAAATGCTATATCAAAACATGTGCTATGTTTTGGAGAAGGCTGAAAGGTACAACAATGAAAAAATCATTTCAACAAGTGAAATGATCAATATTATCTTTCCTGTCCACAGGTTTAACAGGCAGTGCGTGGTTGACAAAGATAAAAGAAACCAGTGCAGGTACTGCAGACTCAAGAAATGCTTCAGAGCTGGGATGAGAAAAGAAGGTAGGGACATTCATCCATTCTGTTGCATTCTCCGGTTAGTTCTACGTAAAGTTCCCATTTTGTCATGTAGGATCAGACCTGATACAGAATAATTCTTGCTACCACTGTCATCCATAAAGGCTTAATGGTATAATAATTCCTTATCTTCTAGTGTTGTGTTAAGAGAAGGTTCCATTAATCCTGCACACTGACACTGAAATCTCACATCTGTTCAAATCTTACAACACATTACAAATACCACTGTTAATCTTAATTTGTTGAAAAGACACAATAAAATATTACTGGGAACTCCAAACACGACCATTACAGTTTAACCATCACTTGGCTGCCCATGTATCTTGTCAAAGCTTGGCGTTACAACCACGGTGAACCATGCCTCAGCTAATCTATTAACCTGCCTGAGCAAATCAATGTTGTAGAGGACCAAGTGTTGACTGAATGAATGAAGAAGATTTGTAACTTATATATCTAGGATTTTGCTAAATACAGGAAAACTGGATAAAGTCAAATTTACCTTCTCCCGATCTCACTCTCTTTCAAAAACATACTCACGCTCCTGTAGGAATTCCAATTCTCCTCCCGTATCTAGTGGTACACTAAGGAAGACTTTTGTCTAGTAAATCCCCGAACAGGTTTCTAGAGGCTTAATACTTGAAGGGTGCCAGTCTGCATCAAGTATGGCTGACCACTCTTTGGGGGATTTGTCACCATCATCTTTCCTATCTCTCACTCATTTTCTTCTTACCTTTATCTTCTGTCTTTAATAACTATGTGCCGGGCAAATTTCCTTGCGGGATCCTCAAACAGACATTTATGCCAAAAAATCCTCTGACCTTGCCCGCGGCTGGGTTTCTCCAGTGCCGCGATGGTGAATGAAGTTTTGGCTGAGCTCCAAATTCTCCGTTCTCACTGCAGCACGGCGGGAATGGATATCGGAGAATCTGGCCCTTAGGCTCTTCACTGGTATCTGCAAGAGGCTCAACACTTGTTGTAGGCGGTCGCCCCAGATGCCTGAAAAATGCTGCACCCAGTTTCACGTTGGATGATTTACAACAATCTTGAAGGGGAGAGGGCAGGACATTTGTCCAAGAGATACAGCTTCATTGCACCTATTTTGCTCCCATAAACCAGATCCACTTCTACCCCCAAACTGTTTTGTACATTTTCTTTCTACTTGCCTAGCATGTGTCAGAATATAAGAACTAGGAGCAGGAGTAGGCCATCTGGCCCCTCGAGCCTGCCCCGCCATTCAGTAAGATCATGGCTGATCTTTTCGTGGACTCAGCTCCACTTACCCGCCCACTCACCTTAACCCTTAATTCCTTTACTGTTCAAAAATCTATCTTTGCCTTAAAAACATTCAATGAGGTACCCTCAACTGCTTCACTGGGCAGGGAATTCCACAGATTCACAACCCTTTGTGTGAAGAAGTTCCTCCTCAACTCAGTCCTAAATCTGCCCCCCCTTATTTTGAGGCTATACCCCCTCGTTCTAGCTTCACCCACCAGCGGAAACAACCTCCCTACTTCTATCTTATCTATTCCCTTCATAATCTTATATGTTTCTATAAGATCCCCCCTCATTCTTCTGAATTCCAATGAGTATAGTCCCAATCTATTCAATCTCTCCTCATATGCTAACCCTCTAAACTAAAGTAAAATTGAAGTCAGTCATCATATACAACTTGGAACCTGACGCACTAAACAATTCTCGAAAAACTATGGAGAAAATAATATTTTTTAATGTCCAGACTAAGTTGCTATTGTGCTGGAGAATGCAAATTCTACAAATCTGCAGTTAACTTCACCGATTCATTTGTTATTTTAGAACCATATAATTGTAGTTTGTCCCCATCAAAAATGGAGGAAGATATTCTGTCTGTTAGATGCTTCTAAAGAACAGATTTCTGCTTTTCTTACAGCTAGTCCATGCAGGAAGTCTTCTCCCACTGTAAGATACTATTGTCAATCTGTGTATGAGCCTTGTGAAATTCTTTTCATCTAAAACAGTAAAGAAATGGTGAGAAGTGAACCAAATCTGCAGAATACTTAAGGCGATTCACATTTCTTCTTTCCAGTAATTGGAGTTCATAAGAAATACACGGAACAAAATGTAGCAGCAGATTGCCATCTGCTGGTGAATACATGCAGTACAGAACTGCCCAGAGTACTGAAGTGGCAAATTGTAATCTCAGCAGACGTTCAACCCTCCAGGAGTGTCTTGTGAACTTGTGCTCTGTACAATTTTCCATACATTATCTTAAGTAAATAGCGCTGGCATTTGGTGGAACTAGGTGGAGGGGGTGTGGGGGTGGAGGGGTTCAATGTTGGCGATGGGGTGGTGCCTACGGGCATGAGCCCCAGATCGCCTCTCTTGGGAAGACCTACCGGAATTAAATGCCCATCAGACACTTAACTGGCCAGCGTTAGATCTTCTCAGGCTCTAGGACCCTGGGGACAGTAACAATAATTCATTTCCTCCCCAACCCCCATCCCCCCTCCCCTCTCCCCACTGGTGTAAATTCTGTTTTTAGCCACTTGCGAGATGTAGCAGCCATTATGGGATTTGAACCCGGAGCTAACAGGGTTGCTAGATCATGGAGATGCCTTTTGGGTGAGATATTAAACTGAAGCTCGGAGACAAAGGTCTGGGACTTGGGTTGGATCCACTCGGGTTTTGGGAAGAGGTGGGGCAGGGGGGTGGTGGAGGGGGATGTGGAGGAGTCCCCTGCGGTTGGGGTAATCCCATGGGGGAAATGGTCAGGGGGTCATGGGGGTAAGTCCTGGGATGTCAGGGGTGGGAGTATTCCGTGAGGGGGGGGAAGTGGGGGCAATCCCCTGGGGGCCTTGCTCTGGGTCTGTGCAACAGTTACCCAGAAGTTGGAAGCCATTTACATTGTTCTATCATTTTCTGGGTAACTGTTAGCGTAGCAAGCTCAGAACCATCCAAAGTTTGCGATTTAACTCACATTTTTGGATGGTTCTTGGTGCAGGGCAATTGACCAGGAAAAGTTTCCATTTCCAGACAACTGGTATGGAAACCCTACCTGTGAAGGTCTGAGTGTGGTACCCCAGCGCATCTTTGGGGGTCCCCCTCTCCCCCTACCTCCCTCCCCCTTCCCACCACCCACCTCTCTCCCCCTCCCCTTCACCCTCTCTCCCTCTTCCCTTCTCCCTCTCCCCCTCCCTCTCTCCCCGTCCCTCCCCCCTTCCCTCCCCCTCACCCTCTTACCCCATCCCTCTCCTCCTCCCCCTCCTCCTCCCCTTCCCCTTCCCCCTTCCCCCTCCCCCTCTCTCCCTCCCCTGCACCCCCTCCCTCCCTCCCACTCCCCACCACCTCCCCCCCCCACTATCCACCCTCCACTGCCCACAACATGATGTTGGGGAGCTCAGATGTTACCTCAAACTGCAAACTTTCTGGTCCTATATCCCCATTGGGGGACCCAGTGTGGAAATTGGTTGCCATTAGTGGCTACACTTCAAATGCAATTACATGGGTGTAAAATAATTTGGGAGTTCTTGGGATCATGAAAGGTGCTATAAAAATGCAAGTTATTACTTGTCACTAAGTTACTGAAGGCAAAATGTTTCAGGGAGAGATGTACAGTCTAATTTTTGAACATTAATTTAAAATGTAACTTTTTCTTTTGCAAAGCTGTACAGAATGAAAGAGACAGAATCAGCATCCGCAGAAGCAGCTATGAAGATATTGGATCTCTTTCGATTGCTACATTGGTACAAGCGGAAGCAATGGCTAGGCAGGTAACTTTACCCAAACAACTGAACATCATGATGCTCAATGCTATGAAATATCTTGCAAATTATTTCTCAATGAAAAATGGAATTCAATAATTAATTTCACACCAGGAAAATGGGACTGGCACGCCTTTAATGTAATTATGGTCGGTGCAGACTCGATGGGCCGAAGGGTCTTTTCTGCTCTGTATGATGTGTCTGATCAAATTAATTAGGTTATGTGCTTTCATAAACTGTGTAAATGGAGTCCAGGCAGTTTGTAAATATCACCTTATCTGAGTGCAAGGTTGTGGGTTTAAGTCCTCACAGAATTTTTTTTAATACATTTGTGGGACATGGGTGTCGCTGGCTGGCCAGCATTTATTGCCCATCCCTAGTTGCCCTTGAGAAGGTGATGGTGAGCCACCTTCTTGAACCGCTGCAGTCCATGTTCTGTGTGTTGACCCACAATGCCATTGGGAGGGAATCCCAGGATTTTGACCCAGTGACTGCAAAGGAACGGCGATATATTTCCAAGTCAGGATGGTGAATGGCTTGGAGAGGGACTTGGAGATGGTGGTGTTCCCATGTATCTGCTGCCCTTGTCCTTCTAGATGGAATTGGTCGTGGGTTTGGAAGGTGTTGTCGAGAATCTCTACATCCCGGAAGAGGCAACTTATCCCATCAAGCCTGCACTGCCTCTTTAGCAGAATATCTTACCCAGGCCTTCTCCCCGCCCGATCCCCATAACCCCACCCATTTACCAAAGCTAATCCATCTAATCTACACATTTTGGGACATTAAGGGGCAATTTAGCATGGCCAATCCACCTAACCTGAACATCTTTGGAGTGTGGGACTTTGGACTGAAAACCACACAGTCACCCGAGGCCGGAACTGAACCTGGGTCCCTGGAGCTGTGAGGCAGCAGTGCTAACCACTGCGCCACCGTGCGATCCTAGACTAGAAAAGCAATTCTTTGACTGTAAAACATTTTGAGGCATCCTGAGATCATGAAAGATGCTGTATCGATGTGAATCTTTCTTTCCCAACTGAATCTTAAAATTTTGTCACGATTTAATCTAATTTATGATGTGTCTAGCTGTTGGGTTGCATTTGTATTTACAAGTGGTTACAGTACTGTAAAGCTAGCAACAGCCATGGAGTTACCGACTCACCAACAACCTGTCTTGGTGGATTGCTGAAAATTATGGGAAGTTTTTTATGGAGTGAAAATATGATGTAAGATACAATAGTTGAACTGGCAAAATGCATGGATTAAATCATGTCTTGAGAGGAGTTCCACTGATGCAGACCTATATAGATTCATAGAATCCTACAGTGCAGAAGGAGCCCATTCAGCCCATTGAGGCTGTACTGACAGAGCATCTTACCCAGGCTCTATACTCATAACCCCATGCACTCACCCCGCTAATCCTCCTAACCTACACATTTTGGGACACTATGGGGAAATTTAGCTGTTTTAAATGGGTGGCACGGTGGCACAGTGGTTAGCACTGCTGCACCGCAGTGCCAGGGACCTCGGTTTGATTCCAACCTTGGGTGTCTGTCTGTGAGGAGTTTGCGCGTTCTCCCCATGTCTGCATAGGTTTTCTTCGGGTGTTCCGGTTTCCTTCCACAGTCCAAAGATGTGTAGTTTAGGTGGATTGGCCATCCTAAATTGCCGCTTAGTGTACCAAGGTGTGCAGATTAGGGGGATTAAATGTGTGGGGTTAGGGGTGTAGGGCTGGGGTGGGCCTGGGTAAGATGTTCTGTTGGAGAGTCGGTGTAGACACGATGGGCTGAATGGCCTCATTCTGCACTATAGGGATTCTATGAGGTCCTCGTCATGTTGTATTTCAATTGGTGAAATAACGAGTTGGCCTTTCCACTTCTCCCTGCCTGTTTTAACTTTCTAAAGCTTATTGTCTCCAGACAGTTATTGTTCTAATCTGTTTCATAACCATTGGAAAGTAATTCCTACATTAAAAGTGTGCAACTTGACAACCATCTGTAACAATCGTTCATTACTCAGGGTTATCCATATCTTCTCTGTTTGGAGTGCATCACCGTGACGCCATCTGCTGGAGATGTTCAGTAACAGTTCTTATACACATTGAATTGAATAAAGGGCACCGACTACATTTCCTTTCAGATCTTCACAAACACTAATCATGCTGGAATGCATTATTGCACTAATTATTAATGGGGCGGCACGGTGGCACAGTGGTTAGCACTGCTGCCTCACAGCGCCAGGGACCCGGGTTCGATTCCCAGTTTGGGTCACTATCTGTGCGGAGTCTGCACGTTCTCCCCATGTCTGCATGGGTTTCCTCCGGGTGCTCTGGTTTCCTCCCAAAGACATGCCGGTTAGGGTACATTGGCCATGCTAAATTCTCCCTCAGTGTACCCGAACAGGCGCCGGAGTGTGGTGACTCGGGGAATTTCACAGTAACTTCATTGCAGTGTTAATGTAAGCCTTACTTGTGACTAATAAATAAACTTTTAATGGTTTGTGTCATTACTGAAATAGATTTGGCCCTTGTGGTGCCCATGAATATTATTCCATGCAAACAGTTTCATTTGAATGTCTGCCTTCTTCAGCTGTAATTAGTTCGCTTGATATCTTTAATTAAAAAAGCTCACCTACCACTTACAATTCTCCAATGAGCTGATCTAATTAACTCTCCCTGACGATGTAACACTGCCTTTTCCATTCTCGGTACCTCACTTCAGAAGTCACATCTCATTATCACAGACTCTCAAGTACCTCTTGTAATGATTGAAGAATTTTCTCCTTTGATAGATGTCTGCTTTAAATCCTGTTCACCATGCCGACATTGCGTTGAAGAAGGTGGCCACTATCAACGATGTCAGTGAGTCCATGAAGCAGCAGCTACTTGTCCTGGTAGAATGGGCAAAAGCTGTCCCGGCATTCTGTGAATTACTACTGGATGACCAGGTCAGTGAAAGCCACACAAAATAGAAATGTACTCTTGTTTAAAAGAATATATTTTTATGTTACCCTGGGTGGTGTTGCACAATCCTGTCCCTGTCTTTGGCTAGTGTACCAAGATGTGTAGGTTAGGGGGATTAAATGTGTGGGGTTAGGGAGGTAGGGCTGGGGTGGGCCTGGTAAGATTTTCTGTTGGAGAGTTGGCACAGACACGGTAGGCTGAACGGCCTCATTCTACACTATAGGGATTCTATGAGGATTGCGGCACTAGATCCTCAATCATGTTGTATTTCAAGTAATAACAAGTTTCCACTTCTCCCTGCCTGCTTTAACTTTCTAAAGCTTATTGTCTCCAGGGAATCAAACCCGGGTCCCTGGCACAGTGAGGCAGCAGTGCTAACCGTTGTGTCACCATGTCGCCTATTTAAAACAATGGCTAAATTTCTCCATAGTGTCCTAAAATGTGTAGGTTAGGGGGATTAGCGGGGTGAGTGTGTGGGGTTATGGGCATAGGGGCTGGGTAAGATACTCTGTCAGAGAGTCGGTGCAGCCGCAATGGGCCGAATGGCCTCCTTCTGTTGTATTTGTGGACTATAAAATGACAATAAAGTTGAACTGAATTGAATTAGTTTAATTTGGCGTCATGTTCAGGACAACATCGTGGTCTGAAGGGCCTGTTCCTCTGCTGTACTGTCCTATGTTATATGATATCTGAGAAGCACAGTCCATTCATTTAAGATCTGGCCCTACATTTTTGGAATGATGGGAACCGAGCCCCCCCAAGCCCACCAACTCGAGAGCCCTGCTGCCATTTAACACTCCAATGAGTGTTGATTGGCATAAAGCAGGACTACTACCCCATAGCCATTAGGGGATGTCCCACTTTGGAGAACTGCCAACCAGCAGCTCTCCAGTCACTCCAGTAACAGCGCCCCAATGGCTGGAAGAGGATCTGCACAGAGCTGCCAGAGTCAAATTCCCAGGAGCCAGAGACCGAGGAAAATGTCAGGGGTCCCAGGGCAGGGAGGGTAGGGAAGGCCTTGGGGGCAAATCAGGATCTCAGAGGATAGGACAATGGGGAGAAAGGTCCAGAGGTCACCCGGCCTTAAGTAAAGGCTGTTTCCAGTCAGAAGGGAGCTCCTGATGCTGGCGCCCCCACCCCCCCCCCCCCCCACTCTCCTTTCTCATCCGAGGTCAACCTTTCTTCTATTTTTGGGTTTCTTCCCTCTGAACTGTCAGCCCCCTGCCAGACTAAAATTCAAGGCTGGGTGGGAAATAGCCATTAATTGGTCAGGACGACATGGTGGTGCAATGGTTAGCCCTGCTGCCTCACAGTGCCAGGGACCCGGGTTCAATTCCCGGCCTTGGGTCACTGTCTGTGTGGAGTTTGCACATTCTCCCCGTGTCTGCGTGGGTTTCCTCCGGGTGCTCTGGTTTCCTCCCACAGTCCGAAAGATGTACTGTTTAGGTGCACTGGCCATGCTAAATTCTCCCTCCGTGTACCCAAACAGGCACCGGAGTGTGGCGACGAGGGGATTTTCACTGTAACTTTGTTGCAGTGTTAATGTAAGCCAACTTGTGACACTAATAAATAAACTTTTAAAAAAGCTTCAATTGGAGCAAGGGTAGACTTCCTGAGTGGAGCCTTGCCCAACCCAACCTCAAATCAGCGAGGGAGGGGCTGCTGGTGGGAAGTGGGAAGCCAGAGGGAATCCCATCCTGCAATCTCATGCTCGCACCACCACCTCCCACCGCACCCCCCCCCGCCCCGCACCCCCGCCCCGCCCCCCCCGCCCCGCCCCCCTGCCACCCAACCCACCATCATTCCTACCTGCCTCAGAACAACCCCCCGGGGGGAGGGAATTCTTCCCCTGAAGTAGTGTTAACCAAGAACCAGGTAGTACAAGAACTGTTTTGAACAATGTATTGATAATATTTAAACTACGTGTGCATTGATTCTATACACAATAAAATGTTAGGTTTGATAAAGCTGATTGCTTTTAAACATTTTGATAGCAGGGTGTGAGGTTTGTGATATGCACTCCCCCAGATGGTATGAGGAGACATAGTAAGCTGTGTAGATTGGAGCAGGATGTTGCAATGGGACATGGAGAAATTAAGTCAGGAAGCAAATTGATGTGGGACAATCCACTTTGGACCCTGAAAAAACAAATTAAAGTATGTTTATAATGGTGGGCGAGGGACTAGGAACCATGCTGGATCAAACTGGTTTCGACATCTGGGTACATTAATCCTTAAAACACAAGTACAACATGCAATCCAGAAGGAAGATGGAATGCTGGCATTTAAATCAAGGGGGAAAGTGATGTTTCGTCTTTGATCAGAATCCATTCAGTTTTGGGCACTGATCCTCTAGAGGGGTATAATTAATCATGGAGGAGATATAGGGCAGGACCTTCAGGCCGCACTTAGACCATAAGACATTGGTCAGAATTAGGCCACTCGGTCCATCGAGTCTGCTCCGCAATTCAATCATGGCTGATATTTTTCTCATCCCCAAACTTGTACCAAAACCGGAAAATCCCGCCCGTGATCAATGGACCTTTCCATGGTCCGCCCCTCGCTACAATTCCTGTGGCGGGCAGAACGGGAAAATCCGCCCCATAGTGTAGCATCACCAAACTTGTTATCAGAGCTTAGAAGACTAAATAGTGAGGACAGGTTGCATGAACCTAGCTTGCATTTCCTTGAGTTTGAATGTTTAAGGGGTAATCCCTTTGGTGTGTTTAAAATGATTTAATGAAGTCGATACAAGGAAGTAATTTCTTCTGGTGGTGAAATCCAGATTGAGGGGCATAATCTTAAAATTGAGCTAGACTAACTGAAGCTGAAATCAGGGAGAAATGTTCCATTAACAAAGGCAATGGAAATGAGGAATTCTCTCCCCCAAGAGACTATGCGTCAATTGAATATTTCTAAACTGAGATTAACAGTTTTATGAGCTGTGGATGTCAAAGGATTCGGAATAATGGTGAGTAAGTTTGAGAGACAAATCAGATGCAATATTTCAGAATAGCTTCAAGGTGCTGAAATAGTCCTGTGATCTTCTCATTGTCGGTCTAGGTTGCACTGCTTAGAGCTCATGCAGGGGAGCACTTGCTGCTGGGTCTGGCCAGACGTTCGATTCCCTACAAGGACATCCTCTTGCTCGGTAAGAATTGTCCTCTTGGATGTCATGAGTGGCTTTTCAGTTTTCAAATTGCTTTGATTTTCTGTTAACAAGGGTGGTCAAGATGTCTTCTTTTTAAGTTCCAGCTCCTCATTGTGACCTGCGGACTTCGCTTGAGGAACATTTAATCAACTGTAGTTTCTCGCTGTTGTCCTGTATATAACTTTACTGATTCAAATGGGCTATGGTTAGACTTCATCCAAGTGTGCAAAAACTGGAGTTATATCCCAGTGTGTGCAGTGTATCGCCCATTGGGTTTACAGGACTCATTTAGAAAATATCAGACTAACAGGATGACTACTTTTTAGCAAGTTGCAATGGATTTCAGCTGGCATATGTTGCAACGTAATTACACATAATTGGGGTTATCCGTTTAATTAGATGTCAGAGATCTCTATCCTAGAAATTACTGCTTTTGTATATTTATTTACTCCCATGATTTTAATTCTGCCATTAATTGCAGTGACACTTCCAGGCATTGTGATGAGCTGTCAACCATTCATAAATGAGTCAATAAAGCAATTGTACTGCTCGGCCATTTGTAAAGCATCAATGTCTTCGGAGTTTGAGGGGACCCAAGAACAAATGCACACCATACTCTATTAGAGAAAGCTCACATCTGTCTTAAACATACAAATGTAGTTTGTGTCCCCTCACACTCCAAAGACTTTGGGGTGGCATGGCAGCACAATGGTTAGCATTGCTGCCTCACAGCACCAGCGACCCATGTTCAATTCCGGCCTCGGGTCACTGTCTGTGTGGAGTTTGCACGTTCTCCCCGTGTCTGCGTGGGTTTCCTCCGGGTGCTCCAATTTCCTCCCACAGTCCCAAAGACGTGTGGGTTAGGTAGATTGGCCATGCTAAATTGACCCTAGTGTCAGGGGGATTAGCGGGGTAAATGTGTGGGGTTACGGGAATAGAGCCTGGGTGGGATTATTGTCAGTACAGACTCAATGGGCCGAATGACGTCCTTCTGTACAGTAGGGATTCTATGAATGGTTGATAAATAAAACAGCTCATGTAGTCCTACTCACTGAACTTCAATGGCTTGTGAAATTTTCCCCACCACCCTTTTATGACACTAATTTCAAAGTTCAATGTTAAAGATGGTTCAACTGAAGCTTTGTAAATTTTAGCTATTCGCTCATTGCAGGTGTAGATTGCATGTTCCCCTGTTGTTTTTATGTATGTATTTATCGAAGTATGGTGCAAGGAGAACCACGATATAGGCGTTGTAACTTAAACACTGGGAAACTCTATTACAGGCGTGCACTGTCTCACAGTCAGATCCCTGACTGCTTAACCCTGGGAGGAGCTAACCCCACCTCAGGGGTCACATGACCCACACTCTTAAAGTGGCAGTATGCACCCCAAACCCCCAACATACATATATCACAGTATCTTGTTAATTCACAAGTCTATTTTGAGTATCTTAATGATTGGTCAGAGGCCTTCCCCACATTCTGAGAATCTGTGCATTTGTTTGTGATGGATGTTTGTCCCTGGATGTTAGGGTTTTCAGAAAACGATAACTGTTCAGTTAATGGGAGCAGAGTAAACGCAAATACCATGTGCTTGATTTTCAAAATGTAAGTATATTTAATGTAGACACCAAGTGCTCACCCGCCAGTTGGAGAGCAATGAAATCACCATGTTGCCTACTTCTGGGCTGGTTCATTCAAACTAAGTGCCAGTCAGACACTTAACTGGGCTGCAGTAGGCCTTTCCAGGGATTAAAGACCCTGGAGCAGAAATCCAACCCCTCCCCCCCCCCCCCCCTCCCCCCTCCCCCCAACCTCACCCAACACGCCCACCCATACACACCCCAGAGCTACTGACCAATCAGAGGCTGGTAGCTATGCATTGCTCAGCAGAGCCACGGTGGCGATGGTGGCTGCTGGTGGTAATGCATCCATCCATCAGAGGCCCAAGATTCACAAGGGACCCAGAACATCGTTGAGTGATGGCAGGAGAGAGGTGTCGTGGGCAAGGATGGCTCTCAGTGCATTCCTCTTCCCAATGCCCGGTCCCTCAGGCTCTGAGTGTTTAACAATGACCCCCCTTCCCCCCTCTTCATTTAACAACTTCAAGGAGTTGGCCAGCATTTATTGCCCATCCCTAGTTGTCCCAGGGCAGTTGAGAATCAACCACATTGTGTGGCTCTGGGGTCACATGTAAGTCAGACCAGGTAAGGACGGCAGATTTCCTTCCCTAAAGGACATTAGTGAACCAGATGGGTTTTTCTGACAATCGACAATGGTTTAAAGTTTATTTATTAGTCACAAGTAGGCTTCCAGTAACACTGCAATGATGTTACTGTGAAAAACCTTATGGTTTCATGGTCATCAGTAGATTCTTAATTCCAGATCTTTTTTATTGAATTCAAATTCCACCATCTGCTCTGGTGGGATTCGAACCTGGGTCTCCAGAACATTAGTTGAGTTTCTGGATTAATAGTCTAGCGATAATACCACTTGGCCATCACCTCTCCTAAACAATATCTAACGCTAAAGTAGATTTTGAGCTTTCAATAATTTTCAGGGATGTTAGGAGATGTTTAACTCTAGCAGTTTGTTGAACTGGAGATACAACTCTAACAAAAATCCATCCTTTTTCAACAGGAAATGATTTCATCATTCCCCGGCATTGCCCAGAGTTAGAGATTATGCGTGTTGCAAACAGGATTCTGGATGAGCTGGTGAAGCCACTACTTGACCTCCAGATAGATGAAAATGAATTTGCTTGCCTCAAAGCTGTGGTATTTTTTGATCCAGGCAAGTGTCTTTGTGATTAGCGTTTGTTCAGTAACATAGTTCAGTAATGCCTGAGACAGGTTGGAAGTTAAGACATTGACGGTGAAGGCTCAGATTCCAGACAGTCAAACTAAACATGAGGAGAAAGAATGGCAGTAGACAGCTCCTGTTCATCCAGATAAGTTCATTTAGTTAAACAGTTTAAATGGACTTAAGAGACAACTGAGCAATCCTCTGACAATGGGTCTTTTACACTTGTTGATAATCATCTGCAATGTACCTCACCAGGGGAGACACAGTGGCACAGTGGTTAGCACCGCTGCCTCACAGCTCCAGGGACCTGGGTTGGATCCCGGCTTGGGTCACTGTCTGTGTGAAGTTTGCAAGTTCTACCTGTGTCTGCGTGGGTTTCCTCCGGGTGCTCAGGTTTCCTCCCAAGACCAAAGATGTACAGGTTAGATGCATTGGCCATGCTAAATTGCCTCTTAGTGTCCCAGGATGAGTAGGTTAGAGGGATTGGTGGCGTAAATATGTGGCGTTTTGGGGATAGGGCCTGGATGGGATTGTTGTCATGCAGACTCGATGGGCTGAATGGCCTCCTTCTGCACTGTAGGGATTCTATTTCTGGAGGGAGAACAATCACAAGGACATGACTGATATGGAAGGATTTTCTTATGAGGGGAGGTTGAGTAGGTAGGGTCTGTACTCATTGGAGTTTAGAAGAATGAGGGGCGACCTTATTGAGACAGTTAGGATGTTCAAGGAGCTTGACAGAATAGATGCTGAGAGCTTGTTTTCCCCTTGTGGGAGAGTCTAGAACCAGAAGGCATAATCTCAGAATAAGGGGTCACCCATTTAAGACAGAGATGAGGAGGAATTTCTTCTTTGAGGGTAATGGATCTGTGGAATTCTTTACCGCAGAGAGCTGTTGAGGCTGGATTGTCAACTATGTTCAAGACTGAGATGGACTGATTTTTAATTGGTAAGCGAATCAAGGGTTATGGGGATAAATCAGAAAAGTGGATTTGAGGATTACCATATCAAATAAGTCATTGAATGGCAGAGCAGACACGATGGACCGAATAGCCTCCTTTTGCTCCATCATCTTACAGTCCTATAGTCACACCATTAATATTGCTATTATTTTATAAAATATTGTCAGTTGTAGCTAGCAATCCCGTGATGGTGATATTTTATTGATGACTGCGTGCAATGCATCTACTTGTGTTGACTATATTGGTACATTTTCACACTTCCCATTTTCAGATGCCTCTACCACAAATTATTCTCTATCCAAGAAGGTAAATAGGGATTTCCCTGCTCGTGTAGCTTATCTTTAAGAATCCAACAAGTTGATGAGGCTAGACTAAGTGACCTTTTAACCTATTGGCTTTCCATCTCCACCTTCTCCCCCCCCCGCCTAACTGCCAGGGTAGTATAGAGAGATGGTGAGCTGAACTTGTGAACAGTGAATCTGAGAGAATCTGTGGAGATGGAGGCCCTCGTAAACAATCAATCATGGGCCCCATCAACTAAATACTTGGACCATTTCAGTGAAATCAATCTTGTTGCACCCTGAACTTTCAATGAAAAGCAATGTACTGGATCAATCATGTATTGGCAAACATTCACACAGCAAACAGAGGGGAGGATTCCACACCTGACAGTTGGCATAATTTAATACTTCATTCAAGTTAATAGATGGAAAGCTCCCTTACGCAGTTTTCATCTATTCACTACAAATGTATGAACAAAAAAAATTCACCAATAAATTTAAATCAGATATTCGGAATGATTTTCTTCATGCAAAAATATGCAGCTACAATCAGCTGCCAGACACTGTAATGGATGCAATTAACTTTATACTGCAACTGGGCATTGGGCCAGGAGAAGCAGTGTGTTAGATTGAGAGCTGAACTTGGCCTTTGCAATTGGCTTTTTCTTTATTTCTTTAATTGTGACCTTCATCAAATATAATTTTTTTAGCCCCTACACGCTTTGGCTTTTCCATCAGAATCTAAAAGCCACACTATAAGAAGGATATGAACACAGCACATAGCACGGTAGCACAGTGGTTAGCACTGCTGCTTCACAGCTCCAGGGACCTGGGTTCAATTCCCAGCTGGGGTCACTGTCTGTGTGGAGTTTGCACATTCTCCTCGTGTCTGCGTGGGTTTCCTCCGGGTGCTCCGGTTTCCTCCCACAGTCCAAAGATGTGCGGGTTAGGTTGATTGGCCATGCTAAAATTGCCCCGTGGTGTCCTGAGATGCGTAGGTTAGAGGGATTAGTGGGTAAAATATGTAGGGATATGGGGGTGGGGCCTGGGTGGGATTGTGGTCGGTGCAGACTCGATGGGCCGAATGGACTTTCTGTACTGTAGGGTTTCTATGATTTCATAGGAGAGAGTGCAAAAGAGGTTCATAAGAATGGCACCAGGGATAGTTATGAGGATAGATGGGAGAGGTTGGGGCTGTTCTCCTTGGAGAGAGAAAAGCTAAGAGGAAATTTAATAGAGTTATTCAAAATCATGAGGGGGCTGGACAGAGCAGATAGGGAGAAACTGTTCCCGCTCGTAAAAAGATCAAGAACGAGAGGGCACAGATATAAAGCGACGTGTGAAGGTAATGAGAAAAATCACACAGCGAGTGGTTGGGTCTGGATTTGATTTATTATTGTCACCTGTATAAGTATACAGTAAAAAGTATTGTTTCTTGCGCGCCATACAGACAAATCTGGAAGTGTGTTCACAGCAGATTCAATCGAGGCATTCAAGAGAGTATTAGATGATTACTTGAATGGAAAAAATGTACGGGCGAATGGCACTAAGTCATGATGCTCGTTCGGAGAGCCAGTGCAGAAACGATGGGCCAAGTGGCCTCCTTCTGTGCCATGACAATCGAACGTGTGATGTTTTATATAGAAACATTCATTTACTGTGACTTTTCCATCATAGATTGCAGAGGTGTAAGCGATTCGGCAAAGATCAAAAACATGCGATTCCAAGTGCAGGTCAACCTGGAGGATTATATCAATGATCGGCAATATGACTCACGTGGACGATTTGGTGACATTCTGCTGCTTCTTCCATCACTGCAGAGCATCACGTGGCAGATGATTGAACAGATTCAGTTTGCCAGACTCTTTGGAGTGGCAAGAATTGATAATCTGTTGCAGGAAATGTTGCTGGGAGGTGAGAAACAGGTTTTTTATTTTTAGTTACAGCCTGTTGCCAAGACTAAACTGCAGGTTCAGCTAATTGCTGCTGTGACTTGAGGTCACGAAAGTCTGTTTGATTTCCATTCCCGTATAGCTGATTAGATAAGTCTCTTCAATTTTAAATGTTAATATGAAAATGTGACCGGAATTTGTGACACCAGGAAGCTGGTGAAAATGGGTTAATGCATAAGAACTTTAATTTAGAAGATAGACTGCGATAAGATGAAAAAGAGGTATATTCGCAGTGGCTGCATCAAAGTTAAACTTTTTACTTCTGAGACCTGGTTTTAAATCCAGCCCGGACTGATGGAATGTGAGCCACCTCCCCTTTTTAAGAGCAATTCAGCAGTCCAAAATTCTGAATTTTAAATAATACCAGAGACTGGAATTACATCGAAAATAGGAGCAGGGGTAGGCTATTCGGCGCTTCAAGTCTACTCCACTATTCATTACGATCATGGCTGATCATCCAACTCTACAGCCTGATCCTGCTTTCTCCCCCATATCCTTTGATACCCTTCGACCCGAGAGCTATATCTAACTGTTTTTTTGAAAACATACAATGTATTGGCCTCAACTGCTTTCTGTGGCAGCAAATTCAACAGACAAAACAGAAGTATGTAATTAGTTGTTCAGCCATTTCTTTGTTCCCCTGTTTCTGACTGCAAGGGACCTACATTTGTCTTCATCAATCTTTTTCTCTTCACATATCTATAGAAACGTTTACAGTCAGGTTTTATGTTCTCTGCAAGCTTACTCTCATACTCTCTTTTTCCTCTTCTTAATCAATCCCTTGGTCCTCTTTTCTGAATTTTAAACTGCTCCCAATCCTCAGGTCTGTTGCTTTTTCTTCCCAATTTGTATACCTCTTCCTTGGATCTAATACTGTCTCTATTTTCCCTTGTAAGCCATGGTTTGGCCATTTTTCCTGTTTTACTTTTGCGCCAGACAGGAATATAATAATCATTGCAGTTCACCCATGTGCTCTTTGAATGTTTGCCATTGTCTATCCACCATCATCCCTTTAAATAACATTTCTCAATCTATCATAGCCAATGGCGCCTCATACAATCACAGTCTCCTTTATTAAGATTCAGGACCCTCCTCTCTGACATTTTTTGCCCTCAGCTCTACCATACAGATTCCACATTGTGGAGCTAATATCTTTCCTCAGTATTGCGTTAATGTCCTCTTTAACCAGCAACTCCACCGCCTTTTCCTTTTTGTCCATCCCTCCTAAATACTGAATACTCCTGGATATTCAATTCCCATCCCCAGTCATCCTGCAGCCACGTTTCTGTAATCCCAAGTATAACATACATCCACATTATTGTGAATGCTCTGTGCGTTAAGGCACAAAGCCTTAAGGCTCACCTTTTAACATTACTTGTCCCATTCCCACTATCTTTCACAGTGACCCTATTTGATTCTGCCCCTTGATTTCTCTCTGCCTTTTCTTATTCCTCTCTCTATATTTTGTTCTTGTCCTTGATGCCCCCCCTCCTCTGACTCCTTGCATAGATTCCCACCCCCCGGGCTATTTCAGATACTCACTAGATTGTGTGACACATAATTTCTGGGTGATTTCATATCCGCAAAGCCTGTTACACAAGATGGGAATAAATTGTGATCAAAACCATCTGTTAGATATAACTGAAATGAAATTTTAATCAGGAACAGCTTTGAGACATCTTTCTTAAGATGGGTATGATATGATAATGTTGCAAAATGTATCTCAAGTTCCCTTAAGCAAATTTAAGATGACACTATTGACACATTCCTCAGTACAATTATTGGCTCTTTCCTGTATTTGGTCAGAGTATATTGAACAAAGTATCAAAGAAGAATGAAAAACAATTCCTGCGATGGAGGATAATCGGTTCTATGAAAAATGGTACAGCTTTTCCCGTACAGAGAGAATGTTGTACAGTACCAAAACTCAAAATGAAAAAATAAACAGAGATTAAATTGAAGGAAGGAATGAGACCCACAAAACTTTTTTCTGAATTAAATCGTATGACCTTACTTTCACTTATTCATACAGTATGAATGCCTGGGCAGAGAAAATCATATATTTTTTGCACATATAGTCAAATCGCAATTATTTTACAAGTGTGATGCAGTCCCATCAATATCAGCATAAATTGCTGAGAATGAGTCATCATTACCAGTCCCGAAGTTGTATCTTGGGACAGTATTGTTTACCTTGCCTCCTTAGCAAATGAATACTGAAGCAGGATTCCTGTCATAAAGGTTAAAGTCAGACAGAAATGTCATCTTATTAATATTGTGAAATAAACAACATCCGCTGCATTTACCAGAACATCAATTCTCAGCACATTTACTGCAAACACTGTATCATAAGGATAAAATAAGCTGTAATAGTTCTGATTTTTATTTTTGAGTAAATCTAATGCAGTAGCTGTACAACTTGAAGATTGTTCAGACTGGGAGACAAAATAAAGCATCTGTTTTAATTTTCAGTAGATTCACAACCTTGCGTCTGCATTCCCTGTCTGCAAAATGTTACCACTTGAAGCTGTGGCAGTTAATTGTCCATTTAAGTGGCCTCATCAGCCTAAGGATGGGCAGGCTATCTGATGCCTTGCTGTAATATGGGGGACAGGTCAGTGGTGAGTGGGAGGACAGAGGGCTGGCAAATTGATTTATTTCACATGTTCCCCACCCCCACCCAGCCTTCAAAAATACTGAGGGGTGTCTGTAAAATTTAGTCACATGTTATTCACAACCTCATCAGAAAAAGTTCATGAAACACCAGTATTAGGGAGGTAAATGGACTTAGTTATATAGAACACAAAAACAGAAAAAATGCTGGAAAATCTCAGCAGGTCTGGCAACATCTGTGGAGAGAGAATAGAACCAACCTTTCGAGTCTGGATGACCCTTCATCAGAGCTCTAACCAAGGGTCATCCAGACTTGAAACGTTTGCTCTATTCTCCCTCCACAGATGCTGTCAGACCTGCTGAGATTTTCCAGCATCTTTCTGTTTTTGTTTCAGATTCCAGCATCCGCGGTATTTCGTGTTTATTTTAGTTGCATAAAAGTTGGAAATTAAAATGACAACTGATGTTTATACACCCAAAAGTACAGAGAAAAGTTTCCTTTTGTAGTTTTTCAGCCACTAATTGGCCACTTACTATCCCCACTGCTGATTTGCCTTATCTCAATGCAATAGGTTTATTTATAGTTTGGTGTTCAGATGGTATCAATCTGTCAGATTGCTCCATGTGTCTTTTTTGCAGCGTACCTGATGTGCGAATCTTTGGTACTAAGGCTGCGCGATAGCAGTAAAAACACAAGTTTTGTTTCTCTTCTCTGGCACCTCTAAACCTGATAGGCACAAAACTAATCACCCAGAAATATTTGTACAAGTAAAGCACTGTAAACAGATTATGATAAAAGCATAATACTGCGGATGCTGGAATCTGAAACACAAACAGAAAACGCTGGAAAATCTCAGCAGGTCTGACGAAGGGTTATCCAGATTAAACGTTGTCTCTATTCTCTCTCCACAGATGTTGTCAGGGCCGCTGAGATTTTTCATCATTTTCTCTTTTTCTTGTCAACAAATTGGGTGGGATTTTCCGGCCGTGCTCGCCCCAAGACTGGAAAATCCCGTCCGAGGCCAACGGACCTTTGCATGGTTCTGTCCCGCATGGTACGATTCTCGTGGTGGGCAGGACAGGAAAATTCCTAGCATTATGTCCATCTAGTAGATCCATCTATACATAAACCAGTCCAAGTACCTGCAGCAGAGCTAAAGTGCTGAGAAATGTAGGCACATTAGCTTAACATCATTGCAGTGCCATTAAATTGCTACCATACCCTCCTGACTAGGTGGATATAGAGAGCAGTAGTTTAAAGACACATTCGATAGTCACTCTAGTTCTAAGTTTGCTTAATTCCAGGCAAATTGTCAGGCAGATAATTTGATTTGCTTTGAATTGGACTTTTATTGGCGAGTAATTGCAATGTGCATTTAACTAATGAAATATAGACCATCAATTTAGACAGGCTACTGGGCATTTCCTGAGTTCATACGCCAGGACATTCTGGATGTGCAGCCCAGTTTCACAAATGTCCTTTAGGGAAGGGAATCTGCTGTCCTTACCTGGTCTGACCTTTGTGTGACTCCAGACCCACAACAATGTGGTTGACTCTTAAAATGCCCTGTCAAATGGCCGAACGAGACACTCAATTCAAGGGTGATTAGGGATGGGCTTTAAATGCTGGCCCAGCCAGCGACACCCACATCCCATGAAAATAATTTTTAAAAAGCTTGCTGTTGTAACTTGGCTGATCTCCCCTCCCAAAATCTCATTCCTTCATGCAATGAGCAGTTTCGTTTAGATATAAATAAAGATATGAGCAACAGTAATGTTAAGCAGTGGATGAAGTTGTTGCACATTTTCCTTCGTGGTTCCAGAGTTATTTATCACGTATCTTTCAGATGTTGCAGTTCTTCCTCTTACAGTTCTTTTTCTTCCCTTTGCCTCTTTTTAAAAAAATTTCTTTTCTCTTCTCACGAACTGGTATGTTTCCAGTGACACCACCCACTATCCGATACCTCACCAATTTGGTCCCCACGCATCTTGCACAATCTAATTAGCTGTAGAGGATATTACGGTCAAGATTGTGTCACTTGATATCCACACGCACTCTCATTCCAATGGGAATTACCAAGGATCAACAGATCTTGCCTAATTTCGTTTTCTACCCTGTGTCTACTCAATCCAATTGTCATGTATCTACGGTGATCACAGCTGAGATCAAACTAACTCAATGCAGATTAGAGATCCAACCCAAGATGTTTTTGATCTGTGTGACTCAGTTACACACACTCGCTTACCCTACTGAAGTCTCAAAACACCAGGTTAAAGTCCAACAGGTTCATTTTGAATCACGAGCTTTCGGAGTGCTGCTCCTTCATCAGGCACTCACCTGATGAAGGAGCAATGCTTCGAAAGCCTCTGATTCCAAATAAACCTGTTAGACTTTAACCTGGTGTTGTGAGACTTCTTACTGTGCCCACCCCAGTCCAATGCCGGCATGTCCACATGGTTACCCTACTGAGGCAGCAGCTGCCTCTCTCCTTCATATTATTGAAACTAACCCTACTCTGGCGGCACATGGCAGCTCAGGTCATTTAAACCTGATGCTACTCCGAATGAGCTCAAGTATTGAGTCTAGTTTCAGGGCTATAGACTTTTCACTTCATTTTCTTAAATTCATAATGGACAAATACTAATGTAAAACAAATGTGGCCAGTACACACTCATTTCCTCAATTGTCTTTTGATGTCTTCACCTGAATACACCCCCATAAAATTGGCTCTGTCCCCAAGTTAAAGAACCTTGTCTATGAATTTTCTATATTTACACACAAAGCTCCAAAAATCCGACTAGATTTTCTGAGGTGCAGCAGACACTAACATGTCTAAAGTTTTATTGCAATTGTTTTAGGGTTTTAAAAGACAGTCTCACTGAGAGCCGTTTCATGTTTTCTTGGGAACAAGCTCTTTAAAAAATCGACTTTTGTTTTATCGTCTCATTATGTTACCTAAGCCTTTAGTTCAGATTTTGCTCTATACCCTTCATCTTGTCATAGGACCCTCAACCGAGTTAACGCAGTACCCGCATTCTGGACATTCTGGTCTAGTCCACAGTCCTTTAAGTGGCCATGCACTGATGCCAGCTGGTGTGTCCTCAACAATCCATCATGTTCAAATCTGTAAGTTACCTAACCTGAGTTTGACTGAAACCACACTTTACCAGAAAACTGCTTTTAAAAGTCCTATTTTAAGCATGCCAAGAACTCTTTCCTGGAACACTAATGCTTATTTTAAATGATGTTGCAGTTCCGTTTTATTAATAATTTGGGGCAGATTTTAATTCTACTTTTGTCGAGTTTTTTTCCTTCGAGGAAAAGGTGACCATGCTCATCACCTGAAATATTTTCTCGGGTTCCAGTGGCTGCTATTAGTAGATGACTGCTAATATTTTTACCTGTGTTGAAGATTTTCGATACTTGAACACTTTGTTTTCTATTTGATAGTCACTTGTTAGTCCAGAACATGAGTATTGCTGGAAAAAAGAGGCATGCTGTTGAAGCTGATCATTTTCCACTTATCAGGACAGATGCAAGAACACAAAATTTCAAAGGAAGCAACATTTTGTACAGCATGAGAAGCAGTTACTGATTGGTTGGCCAGTTGATTCTGATTGGTCAAGGCATTGGCATGGTGAATACACCAGGGAGCGACTCACCGAACTTTTGTTTAATTTTTAAAAATGCAATGCCAAGACATGTTCCTTTTGCTTACAGAGGAAAGTCCCCTGCATATGAATAGAAGCAGGCATAAGTGAGCTACAGTGTGAGCTTGACTGATTATCTTAAATTGGTTGTTAGTGTAATTTTCAGTGCACCCAGGACTGTTCCACATGTGCTGTCCATCTAACATTAGACACAATGGCTGGAACTTTTCCAGCCCATCCGCCACGGGAATTGGAACAAGTGAGGGTGGACTATGGAAAGGTCCATTGACCTCGGGTGGGATTTTACGGTTTTGGGACGAGTGAAGCCGTAAGATCCCGACCTATATTCTGGGTCTTGCAAACACAGCTGCTTGAGGATGGTCAATGCTATGTAGATTTCATGGTTTTTGATGACACTGTAATCTGAAAATGTTCATGTTTCTTGCAGCGTCCCCAGAGACTCCGCTTTCATCTCCATCTTCTGGCTCTGGAAATGAGGAATATAAACTGCATCCCGCCACCCAAATCCAGATGCCTTCTGCACATATGCTGCCTCAAAACATCGTTCCCAAGCAGGAGATATTGTAAAATTCTCAAGCGGGAGATATTGTAAAGAAAATCAATGTAATTCCATTATGTCCCTGTGCAGAAAAGACAAACAATTTGCTGCAAGCACTTCTGCAAAACACTACTGCCATTTAACATGTCAAAGCGAAATAGAAATCGCTTGGCCAGCATTTGTTGCCTGTACAAAATTAACCTTGAGAAGGTAGTGGCAAGCTGCCTCCTTGAACCGTTGCAGTGGTTCAGATACACTCACAATGATCTTAGGAATATGCTGTTTGAGCTGTCGTATGCAGTGATTGCAAAGAGAATGATCAAGAGTCGGGTATTAATATCCACATTATGTCAATAAATATGTTTATAAGTCAAAAGTATGCAACAAAGCAGAATACATTTATACACTATTTGCCTTGAATTCCCTCTATACTTGCACTGAGAGACACATAGGCTGGAACATTTTGGCCATAACCTGGCTTGATTACAGAATTTTGGGTGTGAGTTATGTTCAGAACTAGAATCCACTCAAATCTCCTCAATTTGTACAGCTGTCCTTTGATCTCTCCACTTGAATCATAGAATCCTACAGAAAGAGGCTACTCAGCCCATCAAGACTGCACTGACCACAATCCCATGCAGGCCCTATCCCCATAACCCCATGCATTTACCCTAGCTAGTCTCCCTGATACCAAGGGGCAATTTAGCATGGCCAATCCACTTAACCCGCATATTTTTGGACTGTGGGAGGAAACTGGGGCACCCGGAGGAAACCCACGCCGACACAGGGAGAATGTGCAAACTCCACACAGACAGTGCCCCAAGCTGGGAATTGAACCCGGGTCCCTGGCGCTGTGAGGCAGCAGTGCCAACCACTGTGCCACTGTACTGTGAATAAATGTCCATCCATAAAATTAGCTCTGCCCTAAAGTTAAAGAGTTTCGTCTGTGAGTTTTCTATATTTGCATTCAAAAGATCCTTCACAACTGCAACTAGATTTCCTGAGGTCCAGCAGGAAACTTAGGTTTTTTTGTTGCAATTGTTTGAGAGTTTCGAAATATATCATCACTGAGATCAGCTTCATTTTTCTACTGTTTCCATACATTTTTATGGCAAGCCACATGAAAAATTCTCAAGCTTTCCCGGTTGCATGTTCCTAATCCCATGGGCGGGATTTTCCGGCCGTGCTGGCTCCAAAATCGGAAAATCCCACCCAAGGTCAATGGACCTTTGCATGGTCCGCAATCCCCTCCCCCCCCCCACCCCACCCGCCCGCTACAATTCCCTGGGCGGAATTTTCCTGTCCCGCCCACCACTGGAATCATTGCAGGCGGGACACGCGCCATGCAATTGTCCGTTGCCCTTGGGCGGGATTTTCCAGTCTTGTGGCGAGCGCAGCCGGAAAATCCCACCCTATGTGATGAATGTGCATGACCAATGCTTAAATGAGTTGCAACTTCAATCTTCAAATGTGGAAGGAATCTATAGTGCGAGTTCTACACTTTCCCTGGCTGCTGATGGCTTACGCCAATTTATACCCATTTTCACTTTTGGGCATTTTCTAATGGGATTGGCAGGAGAGTTGCATGCAAATTAGCATTGCAGAATGGGTGCCTTTTTGGGTCAAACTTCTGGATGGTGATCATGGAGTAAATTCCAGGCCATTATACTGTATTGTTCAAGAAATCTAAAACTCGAGGGTTTCTATACTATGTAAGAATGAGTGTGGTGCATCGCGTCATCGTTACTGTTCAATTTGCCCAAGAGTTTGCAGAAATTGTATGTCTCATCAGTAACATATTTCAGTGATCTGTTAATTAAAATGAAAATTGAAAAACATTTTGTACATAAATCATGTTCAAATGCCACTGCAGTAGATGGTGGAACTTGAATTCAATAAATATCTGGAATTAAAACTCAACGGTCATCATGAAATCATTGTCGATTGTGGTTAAAACTCATCTGGTTCACTAATGCTCTTCAGGGAAGGAAATCTGAAATCTTCACCTGGTCCAGACTACACAAGACTCCAGATCCACAGCAATGTGGTTGACTCTTAAGTACCTTCTGAAATGGCCCAGAAAGCCACTCAGTTGTATCAAACTGCTCAGCACTGTGGGCCTATCTCCACCGCATGAACTGTAGCGGTTCAAGAAGGCTCATCACTACCTTCTCAAGATCAGTCAGGGATGGGCAATAAATGCTAGCCAAGACAGCGATGTCCACATCCCATGAATGCATTTAAAAAACACTGCATTACAGTACACAGGGCCTGTACTTAACAATTTCATTAGGGACTTCCTTGGACTTTCTAGATGGCCAAGTTACTTAAGGATGTGAGTAGCACAGTTTCATGGATGAGGAACACCTTATGATCAGATGGCATTGCTTAGCTCACTGGGGCAGGTCATTGGACAATGAAGAGCATCCACGAAATATTACGTCAGCAAGATGTCAGAGCATACAGGAAAAATACAAAGAAAATCAGATAGCGAAAGAAGATAAAGAATTAAGAAATGGGGAAGAAAAACCCTCTCTAATTAGTAAATTGAGTTGCCTAGTTCAAAGGCAATCTTCAGAGACGGTGTATCGAACTTACTTTGTATTGAACCGACAGCGAGGGACTGTTTGTATCATGCTGTTTTCCAGCAAGCAGCTGTAATTTTTAAATAAACTTGCAGTGACTTTATCACAATTTTTAGTCTGGATGTTTATAAGTCAAAAGTATGCAACAAAGCTGAATACATTTACACACTATTTGCCTTGAATTCCCTATATACTTGCACTGAGAGATACGTAGGCTGGAAAATTTTGGCCATAATCTGGCTTGATTACAGAATGGGCAGCACAGTGGTTAACACTGCTGCCTCACAGCGCCAGAGATTCAATTCCCGGCTTGGGTGACTGTCTGTGTGGAGTTTGCACAATCTCCCCGTATCTGTGTGGGTTTCCTTTGGGTGCTCCAGTTTCCTCCCACAATCTGAAAGACGTGTTAGTTAGGTATATTGACCCGAACAGTAGTGTGGTGACTAGGGGAATTTCACAGTAACTTCATTGCATTGTTAATGTAAGCCTTGCTTGTGACTAATGAATAAACTTTTAAAAAAACTTTAAACTGAATTTTGGGTGTGAGTTATGTTCAGAACTAGAATACATTCAAATTTCCTCAATTTGTAAGCTGTCCTTTGATCTCTCCACCTGAATACATGTCCATCCATAAAACTGGCTCTGCCCCCAAGTTAAAGAGTCCCGGTTCAAGAGCAGAAAAGAATATCTTGAGTTGGTAACGAAGTATCTGTCATTAAACAAAAAAAATACAGCTCACTTGAAGTTTCCATTTAGTGTTACACACAGTGTGTATTATCTAAATTCTCACTGAGATCAGGGCCTTGAATTCACCCTGCCGCTCACTACTTAAGTAATAGTCTCACTGCCCCAAGTATTGCGAGGAAAACAAAATAGTGCAAGAGTCACAGGATAAAATCTTTATTTAAATCTTGACCGAGCAAACTCTGAATTGAAACATTCCTGAAGTTGTGGCCAGGTGATATATGATAGAACAGCTCCCCATCTCTTTCCTCTTCTCTGTTAACCATGGTTCACAAAAGAGGTTGAATGTCTTGTCAAGAGGAAAAAGGAAGCGTATGTAAGGATGAGAAAACAAGGTTCAGTTGGGTCGCTTGAGGGGTACAAGTTAGCAAGGAATGAGCTAAAAAAAAGGGCTTAGGAGAGCTAGGAGGGGACATGAGAAGTCCTTGGCGGGTCAGATCAAGGAAAACCCCAAGGCTTTTTACTCTGATGTGAGAAATAAAAGAATGACCAGGGTGAGGTTAGGGTCGGTCAAGGACAGTAGTGGGAACTTGTGCATGGAGTCAGAAGAGATAGGAGAGGCGATGAATTAATACTTTTCTTCAGTGTTCACCAAGGAGAGGGGCCATGTTTTTGAGGAGGAGTGTGAGACACAGGCTGATAGGCTGGAAGAGGTAGATGTTCTGAGGGAAGATGTATTAGCAATTTTGAAAAACCTGAGGGTCGATAAGTCCCCTGGGCCAGATGGGATATCTCCTAGGATTCTTTGGGAGGCAAGGGATGAGATTGCAGAGCCTTTGGCTTTGATCTTTGGGTCCTCACTGTCCACGAGGATAGTCATGATGTGGAGATGCCAGCGTTGGACTGGGGTAAACACAGTAAGAAGTTTAACAACACCAGGTTAAAGTCCAACAGGTTTATTTGGTAGCAAAAGCCCCCACACCACATTCACATTGAAGGTAGCTTTTGCTACCAAATAAACCTGTTGGACTTTAACCTGGTGTTGTTAAACTTCTTACACGGGGATAGTGCCAGAGGACTGGAGAGTGGCGAATGTTGTTCCTCTGTTCAAGAAAGGAAATAGGAATGACCCTGACAATTATAGGCCAGTTAGTCTTACTTAGGTGGTCGGTAGGTTAATGGAAAAGGTCCTGAGGGATAGGATTTATGACCATTTGGAAAGATGCAGCTTAATCCGGGATAGTCAACATGGATTCGTGAAGGGGAAGTCTTGCCTCACAAATTTGATTGAATTCTTTGAGGAGGTAACTAAGTGTGTAGATTAAGGTAGAGCAGTTGGTGTCGTATACATGGATTTTAGTAAGGCGTTTGATAAGGCTCCCCATGGTCGGCTCATGAAGAAAGTAAGGAGGTGTGGGATAGAGGGAAATTTGGCCGATTGGATAAGTAACTGGCTATCTCATAGAAAGAAGTTTAACAACACCAGGTTAAAGTCCAACAGGTTTATTTGGTAGCAAAAGCCACACAAGCTTTCGAGGCTCTGAGCCCCTTCTTCAGGTGAGTGGGAATTCTGTTCACAAACAGAACTTAAAGACACAGACTCAATTTACATGAATAATGGTTGGAATGCGAATACTTACAACTAATCCAGTCTTTAAGAAACAAAACAATGGGAGTGGAGAGAGCATCAAGACAGGCTAAAAAGATGTGTATTGTCTCCAGACAAGACAGCCAGTGAAACTCTGCAGGTCCACGCAACTGTGGGAGTTACAAATAGTGTGACATAAACCCAATATCCCGGTTGAGGCCCATTCCGGGATATTGGGTTTATGTCACACTATTTGTAACTCCCACAGTTGCGTGGACCTGCAGAGTTTCACTGGCTGTCTTGTCTGGAGACAATACACATCTTTTTAGCCTGTCTTGATGCTCTCTCCACTCCCATTGTTTTGTTTCTTAAAGACTGGATTAGTTGTAAGTATTCGCATTCCAACCATTATTCATGTAAATTGAGTCTGTGTCTTTAAGTTCTGTTTGTGAACAGAATTCCCACTCACCTGAAGAAGGGGCTCAGAGCCTCGAAAGCTTGTGTGGCTTTTGCTACCAAATAAACCTGTTGGACTTTAACCTGGTGTTGTTAAACTTCTTACTGTGTTTACCCCAGTCCAACGCCGGCATCTCCACATCATATCTCATAGAAGACAGAGGGTGGCGGTGGATGGAAAATTTTCAGACTGGAGACCAGTTACCAGCGGTGTACCACAGGGATCAGTGCTGGGTCCTCTGCTTTTTGTGATTTTTATCAATGACTTGGAGGAGGGGGCTGAAGGGTGGATCAGTAAATTTGCTGATGACACCAAGATTGGTGGAGTAGAGGATGAGGTGGAGGGCTGTTGTAGGCTGCAAAGAGGCATTGATAGGATGCAGAGCTGGGCCGAAAAATGGCAGATGGAGTTTAACCCTGATAAGTGCGAGGTGATTCATTTTGGGAGGACGAATTTGAATGCGGATTACAGGGTTAACGGCAGGGTTCTGAGGAATGTGGAGGAACAGAGAGATCTTGGGGTTCATATCCACAGATCTCTGAAGGTTGCCACTCAAGTAGATAGAGCCGTGAAGAAGGCCTATAGTGTGTTAGCATTATTAACAGAGGGTTTGAGTTTAAGAGCCATGGGGTTATGCTGCAACTGTACAGGACCTTGGTGAGACCACATTTGGAATATTGTGTGCAGTTCTGGTCACATCACTATAAGAAGGACATGGAAGCATTGGAAAGAGTGCAAAGGAGATTTACCAGAATGCTGCCTGGTTTGGAGGGTAGGTCTTATGAGGAAAGGTTGAGGGAGCTAGGGCTTTTCTCTTTAGAGCGGAGGAGGATGAGAGGTGACTTAATAGAGGTTTATAAAATGATGAGCGGGATAGATAGAGTGGACGTTCAGAGACTATTTCCTCGGGTTGATGTAGCTGTTACTAGGGGGCATAACTATAAGGTTCATGGTGGGAGATATAGGAGGGATGTCCGAGGTAGGTTCTTTACTCAGAGAGTGGTTGGGGTGTGGAATAGACTGCCTGCTGTGATAGTGGAGTCGGACACTTTAGGAACTTTCAAGCGGTTATTGGATAGGCACATGGAGCACACCAGAATGATAGGGAGTGGAATAGCTTGATCTTGGTTTCGGACAAAGCACGGCACAACATCGAGGGCCGAAGGGCCTGTACTGTGCTGTACTATTCTATGTTCTAACCACAACTGAAGGAAATAGTGTTGATTGTCCTTAACACTGGTAGGTAGAAAATAATAGAAATGCCCCAACTCACACATACATTCTGAGGGGGGAATACATTAAATCGCTTATGAGTGTCCAAAGCAAATACAAATCCCACTAAAAGTAGTATAAATAGAAATATCTAATATAGTTTATACAAATCCTGTTCAGTTGATATGTTGATTTCAGCCAATGATTTTTCCAGATTCTACACGGAGACGATTTCACAGCTCCAGGGACCTGGGTTCGATTCCCGGCTTGGGTCACTGTCTGTGTGGAGTTTGCACATTCTCCTCGTGTCTGCGTGGGTTTCCTCCGGGTGCTCTGGTTTCCTCCCACAGTCCAAAGATGTGCGGGTTAGGTTGATTGGTCATGCTAAAAATTGCCCTTAGTGCCCTGAGATATGTCGGTTAGAGGGATTAGCGGGTAAATATATAGGGATATAGGAGTAGGGCCTGGGTGGGATTGTGGTCAGTGCAGACTCGATGGGCTGAATGGCCTCTTTCTGTACTGTAGGGTTTCTATGATTTAAAATCTTGATGGACAATCTCTGTCCTTTCCTCTGAAGTCAGCAACTATTTACTTTACATTGAAGATGCTGTTTATGGTGTTTGGCTGGTCAGATACAGGCAGGGCATGTGATTGCAGAATGGATAGAGAGAGAGAGAGACCACAAGTTCTCATCTCGCTGTTACCCACTCAAGGTCTGTCTGTCTCAGACCCGGCGAAAACAGTTTCTTTTTCTTTCATGGGATGTGGGTGTCAGTGCAAAGGCCAGCATTCGTTGCCTATCACTCGCTGCCCTTGAACTGAATGGCTTGCTCGGCCCGTTCAGAGGGAAGTTAATAGTCAACCACATAGCTCAGTATGTGAATTCAATTTGTGTGATATCGCACACAAAGAATAAAGCACATTATAAAGTACATGCAGAACAAAACATCAGGGGTGGCACAGTGATTAGCACTGCCGCCTCACAGCGCCAGGGACCCAGGGTTGATTCCAGACTTGGGTGAGTCAGTGTGGAGTTTGCATGTTTTCCCCGTGTTTGCGTGGGTTTCCTCCGGCTGCTCCAGTTTCCTCACACACTCCAGGTCAGAAGGATTGGCCATGGTAAATTGCGGGTCCCAAGATGTGTAGGTTTGGGGATTAGTGAGGTTACGGGGATAGGAAGGGGGTTGGGCCTTGGCAAGATGCTTGCCGGAAGTTTACCATCTTGCCCGCCGGAAGCTCCCGCCGGAGGCCAACGGAGAATGCCGTAAAATTCCGGTCGCCCTGTCAGAGAGTCAGTGCAGACTCAATGGGCCGAATGGCCTCCTTGTGACTAATAAATGAACAATTTTTCTGCACTGGAAGGATTCAACGATTCTATGATTCGAAAATCACTTCAAACCAAATCATTGAATAACAGGGTGATGTAATTGGCTACCTTTTATCTCCAGTGTAGCATGGATTCTGTCTAGATTTTGCCAATGTAATAATGGAAAACTGCCAGCGCTTACCGTTATTACTCCTCTGAAACTGATGGAATGTTCTGGAGTCTATAGGTGTGCAGTTAAACATGGAAATCCAGAAATTGCTGTCAGTGACCATATACCTTCTCATTGGACGCACGTCCTGTTGAAGTTGTTGCCTCCAGATCACAATCACGTAGGAATCACTGAGCAGATCAAACTTGCTCTTTTATGTAATTAGTCTCACTATAAAAACTCTTGCACAAGTTACACTTGTTAAATGAGATGAAATTACCGATGTACAGCGCAAAATTATTGCTGAAAAGCTTCTTTCACCCTGAAAAGCTGATATTAATTTGTGGAATGGAAAATTTCTCCATAATGATAGGAAGAACATATCAAATAATATTTTCTACCTGAATCCCAAGTCTATGGCCCAGTTATTTATTTTGCTGTCTGTAAACTTTTTAATTGAAGTGAAAATATCAATGCATTTGACTGTGAGGATACTTCAATGTGAACGGTTGCTTAACTTGCTTGATGCATCGCTACCTCTGCCTGGAGATTGTCTTGACCTGCCACCAAATTCAAACTGACATCGGGAAGGGGGACCTCCATGCCACAGGGATTCACAGTGCAGAAGGAGGCCATTCGGCCTATCGATCACAATCCCACCCAGGTCCTATCCCCATAACCCCATGTATTTACATAGTTTCTATGCTTCCCACGTAAGTCTCTTCTGTTGGTTATAAGTATATTACGGTGAAAGATGTTTAGCAATCTTATCCCCGCTACTAATGGTCATGGAGTTACAAGACAAAACTGGCAATCCCACTCACAGGGTGGCACGGCGGGCAACGAACAACTGCAGGACTCTGGTTAGCTCCGCGAAGGGGGGGCAGGGGGCAGTGGGAGCAAGGTGGGGGGAGGGGTGGAAGGTCCTAATCCTGGGGGAAATCCCTGAAGGGGCTTTTAATGCCACCTAGCTTTCCCCAATCAAGATTGTGCGGAATTTCCTCTGGCTTTCCAACTCAACAGAAATTCCACACACAAAGCAGTCTCAATATGAAGTGGAAATATTCAAAAGTTTAAAGTTTATTTATTAGTCACAATTAGGCTTACATTCACACTGCAATGAAGTTACTGGGTTAATCCCCTAGTCGCCATACTCCAGGCACTTGTTCGGGTACACTGAGGAGGTTTTAACATGGCCAATCCACCTAACCACCACGTCTTCGGATTGTGGGAAGAAACCAGAGAATCTGAAGAAAATCCACACAGACATGGGGAGAATGTGCGGACTTCACACAAACAGCGACCCAAGCCGGGAATCAAACCCATGTCCCTGGCACTGTGAGGCAGCGGTGCTAACCACTGTGCCACCGTGCCACCAGTAAGAACACTTACTCTTAAACTTGACAAGACAAAACCTCCTCATGAGACCTCCTGAACTACACACATCTTGAACTGGCGTCATCATTAATATCTCAAAAAGATGCAGTATTAAGTTCACATCAGGCTGTTGCCAACATCACACCGGGGCAGCAGGGGGCAGTCTCGAGCAGTTGGGCTCCGTTCTTTCGCTGAGGCTGGTTGGGAGCTAGTTCAGAACTAAAATCAGCTTGATCTTACCAAAAATAGCTTGATGCTGATGCTGGTCAACAGAATGGAAAAAGTGCTCCGTTTTCCCACATGTTCTGAATATTACTGAGCACAGTGTTCAGATCAAGGGATGAATTAATGAGGCATGGTGGCACAATGGTTCGCACTTTTGCTTCGCAGTGCCAGGAACCTGGGTTCAATATTTCCTCGGTTGACTGTGTGTGTAGAGTTTGCACGTTCTACCCGTGTGCGTGGGATTCCTCTGGTTGCTCAGGTTTTCTCTCACACTCCAAAGATGATTGGGTTAGGATGATTGGCCACACTAAATTGACACTTAGGGCCCGAATTTACCATCGAGTTGCGCCTGTTTTTGGGCGTGAAATCTTGATAAAGTTGGGTGTAAGACAAGTAGCGTGATCCGCGCCCGCCTCTGCGCCGCTTCCCCCTTTACCAAGGCCTGAAAATGGCCGTGATTGGGACCGTGCCCGAAATGGACATGACGGCCATTTGCATGCATTTAAATTAAGTTCATTGACTGGACGCCCAACTTTAGCGGCACTTCCCCCTTTACCACTGCGTTCGCCAATCCGGAATCGGCGCAAAACAGACATGCTCCATAGAAGTCCGATTCGGGCGCTCCATCAGTGAGGGTTAGTGAGGAGGTAAGTGCCCCGCGTCTGGCGGCTCTCTGCTGCTTACGGACGTCCTTTCGTTGTGGCCATTTTCTTTCTCAGGTCGGTGGCGGCTGTAAGTGTGTTGGGGGGTGGGGGGAGGTCTGTTGCTCAGCAGGGTCTCCGAAGTCCGACTTGCAGCACGGACCCGGGTCTCAGCACTGACTTCGGGTCTTGCGGTGCTGCTGGATCCTAGTGCACTCTGCACTCTGCCAGCTGAAGGATGTGCACTAAGCCCTTCCAAATTGCACTGCTGCAGCCTCTCAACTTTGCAAGGAGCTATGATTCTGGGGAGCATGTGAGTGGGGGAATGGGCAGTATGGACAGTGACTATCGATGGGCAAGAGGCAAGCAGCATTCCTTAACCTATATATGTGTTTCTCTCCCTCTCCAACCCATCTCCCCCCCTACCTTCAGAGTGACGAGATGGCTTTTGCGATGCAGGAAGTTTGACAGAGCATTCCAGCAAGTTCCATGCAGTTTCCTTGTTAGCATTGAGGGGAAGGCAAGTGAGCACATGCAGGTGTGCTGATGGGGAGGGGGGGTGGATCAGTGCCTCA
Source organism: Mustelus asterias (assembly GCF_964213995.1). Taxonomy (NCBI): domain Eukaryota; kingdom Metazoa; phylum Chordata; class Chondrichthyes; order Carcharhiniformes; family Triakidae; genus Mustelus; species Mustelus asterias. The sequence goes on along the minus strand of NC_135804.1, from coordinate 17,011,544 downwards.
ATGATTGGGGATGGGGAGAGAGAGGAAGGTGTCACACAGCCATCAGAGTCCGGAAGAGATGGGGGCCTTGTACGGGAGGGTCCGGGGTGGGGGTGAGGGGGGAGGGCAGATTCTCTCTGCCTGAGATCGGTGGGGGGGGGGGGGGGAAGGGGGAGGGTGGATCACTCTGCTTGAGATCAGTGGGGGGGAGGGGGGACCACTGCACTCTGTCTGAGATCAGTGGGGGGGAAGAGGCCTGCAATCGGTCTGGGTGGCAGAGGGGCTGGGGGGATAATGGGGTCAGTAATGCTGAGGAGGTGGGGCAATGTCTGTGGGGCCGGGGGAGGCATTATCCAGCCCGGGAGGGATGTGGCAGGGGAGCAGCGTTCTATCATGTTTTTACTGTGCAGTTGGAGGCGCCGATGGAAGCTGCAGTTTTTTGGGCGCGTTAAGCCCCGCCCACAGGCTTGTGCAGCGCGATTCGAACTCGCTGATATTTTTTGCAGGCAGAGTGCGTACGGGGGCGCCTCAGAAATGGTCTAAACTTTAGATCTGAAACACTCCCAGATTCAAGTCTGCCCAGCACTTAGAATCAAAATGGTAAAATAGGGTCCTTCATGTCAGGGGGACCAGCAGGGTGGATATGTGGGGTTGCGGGGAGAGGGGCTGGGTGTGATTATTGTCAGTGCAGGCTCGACGGGCCGAATGGCCTGCTTCTGCACTGTAGGGATCTCTGATTCTATGATCTATGAATAATCTGCCCTAATTGCCCTGGTCGGTTGAACTACTCTCACAGTAGCTGCTTTGCAAAGGGATCATGATCGTGTGACAGAAAGTTGCGTAAACAGCCCCTTTAATCATAGGATACTGAACAGTTACTGCAGCCAACATAAAGCTAATAATTAGGATTGTAATTAAGGCCATGAGTGTGCAATTTAATTATAAATCAAATCTGCATCTGAGTCCATTGTAACTGATATAACATTATATTATTAGAGAAGCTGAGTTTAATTTGCAACAGATTTTCAATTCTAGGTATGCCAATACATGCAGACTTAATCAGTTGTGTTTTATGATGTAAATGTAAATGAAACGAGATATAATTGCAAGTGAATTCAGGGTCAGCACTGACATTTAAGAGCAATTTACGATTGGGCTTTCCTGATTTAACACTAAAGCTGAGATGTAGGCCGGGATTCTCCCGGTCCGCTCGAGAAGCGCGCACGCTGGGAGACACCAGCAGGGGCCATTTTGTGAGGTCTGCAATCAGCAGCCAACCGGCCGCGAGTTTCCCTGGCACGTTTTTTTTTGCGCCGTCATCTCCGCGCTGAAAATCGGTGCGGAGCTGTGCATCATATGGAAATGTCACTGAAATTCACATTTCCAGATAATTGGCAGGCCTGGGACGGTATTCTCCAGGCCCGCTATCACCTACTCGCCACCAACACCCCCTCCCCCAGCCGGGAGTGGTTCCCACCAGCTCATCGTTAATGTAAGCCTTACTTGTGACGAATAAATAAACTTTACTTTACTTGAGAGGGGGGGGGAGGGGCTTGGGTCTGGGAGTCGGGGTGGGGAGCGGTCAGGACTGGTCATTGGAGGAGGGGGGTAGATTGGGGCTGGCCATCAGAGGTGGGGTGGGGGGTTGATTGGGGCTGTTCATCAGAGGGGGGAGATTTGGGACTGGCTCGGGCAGGGTGATGGGAGAAGTGGTCCGGTATGGAAGCGATCGGGGGAGGGGGGGGTGAAGGGGTCAGGAAGGCCAGCAATTGAGGGGGGGGGGGACATTCTGGGGACATTGGGCGGCCAGCGATTCAGGAGGTGGTGGGGGGGGGAGGGGGGGGGGGGGGGTGGGGGGGTGGGCGGGGGGCGGCAGTGCGCATGTGCCTATCTCTCCACTGACAGATCGGCACTTGCGCAGTGGCTTGCTCAGCGCTATGCTGCCGGCCTCTCCAACGGGAATAGGCCCTGTCCCCAGCTTTCCAGAGTGAATCACGCGGAGGCACTCTGCATTGCTCAGAGTGTCAGAGATTCACTCTGGTAAGCACATCCAAAAAACAGGCAGGATTAACTCTTGTTTTCCTGCCTGGTGGACACTTAGTTTTGTTTTGGGAGAATTCCGGCCATAGTATTTCAGAATTGAAGAAGAATCAGTGCAGCATCTTCTCATTAAAATACCCTCTTCCATCCAGGAATATCCGAAAGTAAATAACAAATATTAAAACCTAAACTTGTCATATTTTTGAAAGGCTGACTATCTCGGTTCCCATCAACATAACAACGTTATTTCAGGAACTGCATCGCGGGGACAATAGAATAAATTCCAATTCCCACTCTGATGACTGTGCTGGGCTGCAGTACTTAAGCAACACAATGTCTCCCGAGATTAGCACATTTTGTGCTAATTGGTGAACGTCTTGTACTGCATAACCGCACCAACTTAATGAGTTTGTTCAGTGGAATCAGGCTTGATGTGGAAAAAGTAATCATAAAAATAATGAAGTCACTGAAGAAAATGATCAAATAATCGCCAACTCCACTCAGAGATGATTTGATGAGTTTGCACATTGAGTGGAAAGATGGGCGTCACGGTGGCGCAGTGCTGCCTCACAGCACGAGGGACCCGGGTTCAATTCTGGCCTCGGGTCACAGTCTGTGTGGAGTTTGCACATTCTCCCCGTGCCTGCATGGGTTTCCTCCGGGTGCTCCGGTTTCCTCCCACAGACCAAAGATGTGCGGGTTAGGTGGATTGGCCATGCTAAATTGCCCTTAGGGTCAGGGAAACTAGCAGCGTAAATACATGGGGTTATGGGGATAGGCCTGGGTGGGATTGTTGTCGGCGCAGGCTCGATGGGCTGAGCGGCCTCCTTCTGTACCGTAGGGATTCTATGATTCTATGATTTGTGCTGGTGCAGCAAACTTAAGAAGTTGGGCTGAGTTGTTTGGTTGAGATGAATTAAAAGAGAGATGATGATTCTGCACCTGAATTAGCTTGACCCTGCCACGAATGATGTGGAGATGCCGGCGTTGGACTGGGATGGGCACAGTGAGAAGTCTCTCATCTTCATCAGGTGAGTGAAGGAGCATCGCTCCAGTAGAAGACTGCCCTAGACTTGGGTCAAGTGTTTCTTTGCATCATAGAGTGGGCGGCACTGTACCCAGTCCGACTTTAACCCTGTCAATGTCGGACTCTGATACAACTAACCGCACCTGCCCTTGGCAGGAGATTCGTCGAATGCATGATTGACATCATAAAAATTACGGAGTCCAGGAGCATGTTAGGTTGGAGCCCTGAGCTAGAATTTTCATTCTTTTTGGTAAAACACTGAATTGGGATGGGAAGGTTTAGGGAAATCTGGACTTTCTCACCTTTATTTCTTATGTGACTTCTGGAAAGTGGTATGAATGTGGATTCTTTTAAATTCATTCATGGGATATGGGTGTGGTTGGCTGGGTCAGCCCATCCCTAATTGTTGCCCATCCCTAATTGCCCTTGAACTGAGTGACTTGCCATTTCAGAATCAACCACATTGCTGTGGGTCTGGAGTCACTTGTAGGCCAGACCAGGTAAGGACAGCAGATTTCCTTCCCTAAAGGGCATTAGCGAACCAGATGGATTTTTACCACAATCGACAATGGTTTCATGGTCATCATTAGACTTTTAAATGTCACCATCTGCCATGGTGGGATTTGAACCCAGGTCCCCAGAGCATTACCCTGTGTCTCTGGAATTTCCAGTTCAGTGACAATACCACTGCACCACCACCTCCCCACAATATCACAGATAAAACAGTATTGTGCTTGCCTGTGATTCCCCTACCCACAAATAACTTGGCAACGTGATAAGCTTCACTGTTAGCCTTGTGATAAAAGCATCTCACAATCTGCCTCACCATCTACATGGAAAATAGCCACAAAGAATTAGAGGGCAACTGACTAAAAGGAATCATACCCCAGAGACGGTAGAAGTGAATATATTGAGATGAAAAGTCGGTTAGCTGAGTGGGTATTTTGAAGCTGTGAAGACAGAGCATTGCCAGGAAAAGCTGCTACATGATATATTTTCCTTGTGGTTATTTTTTGAGACTTTCCTTCAGCAAGGAGAAGACATTGGGTGGCACGGTGGCACAGTGGTCAGCACTGCTGCCTCACAGGCCAGGGACCCAGGTTTGATTGCTTGCTTGGGTCATTATCTGTGCAGAGTTTGCACGTCCTCCCTGAGTCTACGTGGATTTCCTCCATGTGCTCCGGTTTCCTCCCACAGTCCGAAAGACGTGCTGGTTAGGTGCATTGGCCATGCTAAATTCTCCCTCAGTGTACCCGAACAGGTGCCGGAGTGTGGCAACTAGGGATTTTCACAGTAACTTCATTGCAATGTTAATGCAAGCCTACTTGTGACACTAATAAATAAAGTTAAACTTGTTATTGTCTGAAAGTATATCTGCTGGCTCTAAGCATCTTACCCATTTGACAAGTACCAAAACTGAGCAAGGTGCAGGAAGAGAGCAATGCAATCTACATTTCACTTACAATGCAATTTAATGAAAATTTGTAGTACAGAATCTAGTCACGATTACCCCTTATTTAACATTCAGCAAAGTGCTAAATCAGACTGTGAGATCGTCAAAGTTACAGTATCGGATATTTTTCCCCTTTGGAGAGTTTTCTAAATTTGCCAACGTCAGGCAAAATTTTTGAGGATGAAAGCAAACACTGGTTGGGTTCTGCTCCTTGCATCAGTCAAACTGATCGAAAAATCAGCATGCTCCAGTGAAACGCATCTGTCAAAGGGAACTATATTGATCTAAAAACACTCACTCTAAAACATTGAGAAATAAAAACAAATTGAATTTAAATAAAAATCTTAAAATGCTAATACTGATTTCGCAATTAAATGCAAAGGCTTTTCTCCTTGCATTAGTAACTAGTAGAGTGACCTTATCAATAAACACTATATTTTCAGGAGGTTCCGCTAATTCTGCATACAGTTATAGTTTAAGTTTATTTATTAGTGTCACCAGTAGGCTTACATTAACACTGCAATGAAGTTACTGTCAAAATCCCCTAGTCGCCACACTCCAGCGCCTGTTCGGGTACACTGAGGGAGAATTTACCATGGCTAATGCATCTAACCAGCACATCTTTGGACTGTGGGAGGAAACCGGAGCACCCGGGGAGACACGGGGAGAACGTGCAGACTCCGCACAGGTAGTGATCCAAGCCGGGAGTCGAACCCTGGCCCCTGGCGCTGTGAGGCAGCAGTGCTAACCACTGTGCCACCATAGGATGCACGATTAAACATGAATATCCAAAGGTTCTTGTCCAAGTTGTGCCACTTGTGCCATTTGCAATGGCAGCATCGCACTGTCTGCCTCACTGCTGAAAGGCACTGAATAGCGTGAAATTGCTGCACTCGCTAAGTGGATGTGAACTAAACATTGCGCAGAAAGTTACGCATTATCATTTCAAGCCTAAGCACACTTTTAATAATGTACTGAATGTTAATTCTGCCCAGTCAACCTCTTTAGCATTGAAAAACAATGCCGCAGTTTGAAATTTTTATCCTAGTTTTCAAATCTCACCATCAAACCTCTTTCCCTTATCGCCTCCAAACCCACAACCTTCAGAGATGTTTATGCTGATTTAATTCAGGCATTCCTTGTTTTTTTGAGCCCATCATTGGTGGCAGTGTCTTCACAGCTTCAAGCTCTGCAATGTCATCCCTAAGCCTTTCCACTGCTTTTCCGGCCTCTAATATCTCCCTACACTGCTCAGTGTCAGATTTTGTTTTATAATGCTCCTGCAAAGAACTTTGTGACATTGGACCTTGTTAAAAGTGCTATTCAAATACAAGTTATTGGGCAGAATTTTCCCATTCCACTCACCATGGCAATCGTAGTGGGCAGGACACAGACAATGCAAAGATCCGTTGACCTTGGGCAGGATTTTCCGGCTTTGGGGCGAGCGCGGACGGAAAATCATGCCCATCATTTTTACTAGGTAAAGTCACCATAGTCCCAGATGACTATAGGCTGTTCACCCCTTTGAGGGGGGGAACTGACTGGTGATGATTTAACTTGAGGAACATCACACCTCAGGCAAAGGGCAAGGTTGAGAAAGCAGGGCCTTCATGAATAACCTTAGCTGGTATGGGAATTGAACCCACGCTGTTGGCAGTGTTCTGCCATCCAGCCAACTGAGCTAACCGACCCCCATATTATTTTTATTACAAGTATGAAATTTTAATATGCTTTCAGAATGAACTGTTCTTGGAGATTTTAAAATTATACATTAATATTTTTATGATTCCTTGTCCTCTCTCTTAGCCAAAACCTCCTTTATTGCTCTTCTTTTACAACATTTGACACTGAGTTCACCCACTGAAATTTACACTTCACTGAGCTCATTGAGGTTTACAGCATGAAAACAGGCCATTCAGCCCAACAAGTCCATGCCTCCCAGTTTTTACCACTGAGCTAGTCCCAGTTGCCCACATTTGGCCCATATCCCTCTATACCCATAGAAATCATAGAAACCCTACAGTGCAGAAGGAGGCCATTTGGCCCATTGAGTCTGCACCGACCACAATCCCACCCAGGCCCTACCCCCCCATCTTACTGTAAAGGTTCCTGACTGCCAGTCGGCCATTTTCCTTATCCCTGGGTTTTTTAATCATAGAGGATTTGCCCTTAAACTTACACTGTTAATAGCTGTTAAATTAACAATGCTTCAAACTGATTGATTAAAGGGAAAGACAGTTGTTTGCCCTGTTCACTCAGGCCCCAGAGGCCATGTTTCCTTCACTGCACCGTTAGAGTCACAGAGGTCTACAGCACAGAAAAGGCCCTTCGGCCTAACACTAAATGTTATCAGTTCACGTTCAGCAACTTGCCATGTAAGACATTCAATGTACAAGAGCAAGTATGACCAACAACAGAAACAGTTAGCTACGGTAAAATCTGGGTCATAATTTCTCAGCCTCTGCCATCCCCCTGCTGTCTCCCCATTCATTCAAATAGGAAGTGAGATTAAAAGTGAGCCATCAACTATTTTGCTTCAAATCATTCCATGGTCAAGGTTAATTTGCTCACTCTCTGAGTTATACACTATAACGGATGGCAATGATTGATTATGAGTCCACTGCACAGGGATCCATGATTCTCACAGCAGGAAACCTCAATGATGAAAGCTAAACAACATTGCACACTTCCCTTCCTGGCCGCATTGGAAATGGGGCCAAATCACTGAATGGATAGAAGCCCATAATTAGCTAATACTGCAACAACACTGGCAAAAGCTGAGGGATATCTTTCAGTATGGATGTAATAATGTGCACAGGACATTGACTTAAAACCCCATCAGTTTGGTAGAGTAGTCCAGTCTTGGTTCTCCCCACTCTGTAAGACATCAACCTCCACTAAAGTGAAACGCCCAGCTATCAGGTTTGCTGTTCATCCTGCTTTTATTTCCTACTTGGATGCAAGACGTTCTAAAGGTGCCACTGCCACATGGGAATAACCAGGAAGAGGGCAGGCTGTATACTGCTCTGGTGAAGTGTCAGTATGCATCCGATGGGCCGAATGGTGCTGCTTCATGCTGGAAATGTATATGGTTCTACTCCTTTCATAAACAAACAAGCATTTGGTGAATACCACTACAAGAACTTTGTAAAATACATTTTTAAAAAACCACAGACTTGTATAAGAATCTGTTCATGTTGTCATTTTTAACAAATTGTTTGACAGTTACAACTATATTCTTACATTGCAATGAGTGTTTTTCTTTTAACGTGGGAATAAATAATGATCAGTTGGGTGATGGACAGGATTAGGGATATATTGGGCCATTCTTATTATTCTAACGTGTATGTACTCTTTGGATGTTTGATGGGCTGTTTAAGAATGCAATTTTAGACAGTGTAATTGATGAAGGCCATATTGACAGGACAAAAATGTGGCTCAGTATATTTCCCTAATCTGTTTTACCAATGGTAGTAAATACTCCCAAGATTCCTGACACGTGGCGTCTGGCAAAAAAAATCAATAGTTGCACATCATTGGGAGCAACATACTGCTTTAGTAACTGAGGCTTACTGATAAAATGGATTGTGATTAAATGTGATTAGAAAATTGGCTAAAGAATAGAAATCTGAGGAATAGATAATGGATGTTTTTCAGATTTTAGAGATGTAAACAGTGATATCCATCAGGAAGGCGCATGTTTGGAAATTTTGCTCTTCTGTCAAAGAGAGAGAATTGTGAAGAGGGATAACTGAGATCTGGAAGACGTAGGCAAGTAGGCTTACACTGCAATGAAGTTGTCAAAATCCTCTAGTCGCCACACTCTGGCGCCTGTTCAGGTACACTGAGGGAGAATTTGGCACAGCCAGTGCACCCAACCAGCACGTCTTTTGGACTGTGGGAGGAAACCGGAGCACCTGGAGGAAACCCATGCAGACACAGGGAGAATGTGCAGACTCCACACAGACAGTGACCCAAGCTGGGAATCGAACCTGGGTCCCTGCGAGGGAGCAGTGCTAACCACTGTGCCACCCAATGGTGAGAGTGAACATACACATACATATGGATGTCAGATGAGGTGAGAAATTTGGATTAGAAGAATAAAAGGCTGAATATTATGTGTAGGAGGGAGGTGGCAGCAGATAGCTTAACCCCCGCCCCCACTCCCCATCCCGCCCTCCAGGCTTATAAAAGGCCAAATGGGACTTCCATTCCTCACTGGAGAGGAACTTCCGGGCTCATAGCAGAGACTTGACAAACTCAGGCTCTTTTTATTGTTTTAAAGATTAAGAGATATATTAGAGGCATTATGAGTTTTGCTGAGGCGCATTGAGAAAATTTATCCTTATTAGTTGGTGAGTTGGCCAAAAGAACAAAGGGAGAGAGAATAAAAAATTCAAAAGCTTATAACTTAATTAAAATTTAAAGGCTTGTGCGAACTTGGAATGACCTTTCAAAAACGGATTTCATAAATGGGAAGTGGATAAATATTTTAAGAAGAACATTTTTATATGGACATGGAGAAAGATTAGGGAAATAGGTAGAGTTTTAAAGTTTATTAGTGTCACAAGTTGGCTTACATTAACACTGTAATTAAGTTACTGTGAAAATCCCCTAGTTGCCATACTCTGGTGCCTGTTCGGGTACACTGAGGGAGAATTTAACATGGCCAATGCACCTAACAAACATGCCTTTCGGACTGTGGGAGGAAACCCATGCAGACACAGGGAGAACGTGCAGATGCCACACAGACAATGACCCAAGCTGGGAGTCGAATCCTGTGAGGCAGCAGTACTAATCATTGTGCCACCATCATATACCAAATGTCACTTTCTATGCTGCAACATTCTGATTTATATGACTGGTTTACATTTGGAAATTGATGAATAGTGTCACAAATGGTAACTTTAATGAACGATCATGATGGGGTATTATAGAATTCTTAGTATGGGGCCCTTCCTTTTAGCTTTACTATAATAAGTAGACTAGTTAAGGTAATTATAAAGTGCGTTATATATATATAGTGAGAATTCACAATGTGCCTGGAATAAAATATGCAAAGGAATTATAAATTGCAAAGGTATTATAAACTGTAAAACCATAAATTAACCACATATTATAAGCTTAAACTGTATTTTCAATACTGCCTGCAGCGATAGTGGAGTCAGACACTTTAGGAACATTTAAGCGGTTATTGGATAGGCACATGGAGCACACCAGGATGGTAGGGAGTGGGATAGCTTGATCTTGGTTTCAGATGAAGGTCGGCACAACATCGTGGGCCGAAGGGCCTGTTCTGTGCTGTACTGTTCTATGTTCTATGTTCTATGTTTATTGTGCGCCTTGGTCAACTTCGTTCTGAATACAGCATGATGGGAAACACAATGGTGGACAGACCAACTTATTTTAATACAATAGAGCATAGAAAGGCAGCTTCTCTTGTCTGTTTTTGGATACACGAAAACAAGTTTAATCATAGGCCTGTTATTTAAGGGAGTAAATTCATTCATAGCTTGCGAGGCTGGAGCAGTCTCTCAAGCTGATAAAGGAGGCCCTGGTTCCAGCAAAAGAGTAACTCCTTTCACCAATTAAAAATCACAGATGTTAACTATGGCCTTGGTTACTAGTATTGACGTGGGTTAGGTTTCCGAGGTAAAGGGGAAGGAACCGACGTGGGCAATAAGCTAATAATCTCCTATTCCTGTTGACAGGTGGAACGTTACTGCTAAGGTAATAATGTTGAATATTGTGATTGGGCCCTCCAGTCTGATTGACAAGACAGGGTGGGATATTGAAATGTTCAGAATAATATAATAATTTTACCTTGCAATATTAGCTCAGAGAGGACAGTCAACCCTCATTGACCGTCTCTCTCTCTCCTGGTGCATGCATTAGCAAATAAATTCCTTTTCATTCTTTAACTATATACTGTCTTTCGCAGTCCATGTATTGGTTGAGTGAGGTTCAACAAATACAGGGCACCCCGGGGGGGACACCTCAGAAAATTCCTCTTACAGATCACAGTTCCCAAAATCCAGCTCTGCAATTGGTTAGCTAACTCGGTTTCAAGTTACACCTGGGTTTATTATAACCAAATGTAATTACCTTTGGCTAATATTGCCCTCTGAATATTGAGGGAAATCATGATTCATGTTGCAGCTGGATTGACTAACATTATCCACACCTCAGTACATTTCATACTCTTGCAAAAATCAGGTACCTTATGTAATTGTTGCTTTCTACCTATGCAGTCTTGAAAAAAGGACTTGCAGAACTGGGGCAGTGGTCATCTGAATACTTGTTATTATTCTGCTCTGGCAAACAGCAAAGATTCACTTCTTTGTATTGGAAGCAAAAGGTGGGCAGAAGTAGCTGCTGTGTCTTTAAGAGCCACAGCTGGGAATCCTAAGGTTCTCTCCAGATCATATGGCAATATTTGGCATCTAAGCCAATATGGGCTTGAACCTCACACATGGCACTTTGACACAACCAAGAAATTTAGCCATGACTGGCAAACTTCTTTCCTGGATGACATCTGACTCTTTGCTTGTCACTCAATGTTTTTTATTTATGTGTTTCCTGCCTCCCAGTAAATTAGTGACAATTTCCCTAACAGTTTTGCATTAAAGTTGTCATTTCTGAATTGGGCATAGGTACTCCTCCCCGATTCTTGTCATTATGCCAGCTTTGGCAGGCTTCATTAAAACTTGTCTCAAGCGCCAGTCGTGGAATATTTAGGAAACAGTGATCATAATATCTTAAGGTTTAGATTACCTATGCAAAACAAAAAGGAGCAATCTGCAGTAAAAATACTTACGGGCAGCACGGTGGCACAGTGGTTAGCACTGCTGCATCACAGCGCCAGGGGCCTGAGTTCAATTCCTGGCTTGGGTCACTGTCTGTGCGGAGTCTGCACATTCTCCCCATGTCTGCATGGGTTTCCTCTGGGAGCTCCGGTTTCCTCCCACAGTCTGAAAGGCATGCTGGTTAGGTGCATTGACCTGAACAGGCGCTGTAGTGTGGTGACTAGGGGACTTTCACAGTAACTTCATTGCAGTGCTAACGTAAGCCTACTTGTGACTAATAAATAAACTTTAATTGGAGGAGGGTCAATTTCAATGAGTTGAGAAAGAATCTGTCGCAGGAGTGAAAGATTGGCAAGAAAAACTGTAAGAGAATAATGGGATGCTCTTAAAGAGGAAATAGTTTGGGTACAATCACAAGGGGAAAGGAAGGGCAAACAAACCGGGGTTCCCTGGATACATGATGTGGAGATGCTGGCGTTGGACTGAACTGGATGCCGTCCCTGGATACAGACAGAGATAGAGTAAAATGAAGCAGAAAAAGGGCATGTAAAGCAAATGCCAGGTTGATATTATAGCAAGAACCAGGCTGAACATAAGAAGTTCAGAGGGGAAGCAAAAAAGAAAAGCAACAAAGAGAATACGAGAAGAGAATGGCAGTTAAAATGAAAGGGAATTCATAAGTCTCTCATAGGCACACAAATTGCAAACTTTTCTTAAGAGGAGTGGAGCTGAATATGGTTCAAAAAGGAGATTTATACCTGTAGGTGGAGGCATGGCTGAGATAAATAATCATTAATATCTGTCTTTACCAAGAACAAAGATGCTGCAGAGTCACATTGTATGAGAAGGTAATCTGTTGAGGGGAGATTTGATAGAGGTGTATAAGATTTTGATGGGTATAGATAGAGTGAATGCAAGCAGGCTTTTTCCGCTGAGGCGAGGGGAGAAAAAAACCAGAGGGCATGGGTTAAGGGTGAAAGGAGAAAACTTTAAAGGGAATATTAGGGGGGGCTTCTTCACGCAGAGAGTGGTGGGAGTGTGGAATGAGCTGCCGGATAAAGTGGTAAATGCAGGGTCACTTTTAACATTTAAGAAAAACTTGGGACGGGTTCATGGATGAGAGGGGTGTGGAGGGATATGGTCCAAGTGCAGGTCAGTGGGACTAGGCATAAAATGGTTCGGCACAGACAAGAAGGGCCAAGGGGCCTGTTTCTGAGCTGTAATTTTCTATGGTTCTATGGTAATTGAGATACTGGAAGGGCAAAAAACTGATAAAGAGCTGGTATTAGATTGGCTGGGTTGTCCTTAAAGTTAATGGACAAATCTTCCAATCTCCAGATTGTGAGGGACTGAAGATGTATGTCGGGACCATGTGGAAGTCTTGATGTATGGACCTTTGTGGGAATCTCCCAGCAGTTTAAACTTCTGATGTGCAATTTCCGTGCTCGCTGAGACTCTCAAAGAATACCTCCAAATCTGAGTTAGAGTCAGAGACTTGGGCAGTTCCGGGGTACTTAGCTGGAGAGTTACCTGGGGAATGTTAGACAGATTAAAATCCAGTTTAACATCTGGAGAACTACACAACTGACCTCCCCACCCCCCCGCCATCTTCCACCCAACTCCTGATTGTCCCCTTGACTGCCTAACCCTCGACCCAACTACATCCCTCCAACTAGACATGACTACACACCCGACATGTCTCCTGGCTTGATTACCCCCAAATACCCCTGCTCTGACCCTATTGCTCCTGAAGTGGAGAATCACTTACCCACCTTAACCAACTCACCCACTTACTCAGTTCCCCCATTTACACACTTTACCATTCACTTACTTGCCCATTGTCATCCACTCACTAACATTCAAACTGAACCTTTAACTTTACCATACAGCAACTAGTGTCGTGTACTATCTTCCGCTGACTGTACTTCACCCAGACAGAGATCCCCAAAGGATTCTGTGCTGTGCATTTCTGTGAAAAATGGGCTCGGAAGATTATAGTAGAAATGAGGAGTGGTGTCGAGTTGGGGGAAAGTTACAAGGGTGGCAACAAAACAATGACCATTGTCACTGTTCGTAATATCTGAGCATTACGTCACCAGGTTCAGATGTGATGCATCTGTGGATGCTGAGGGAAGTAAGGATAGAAATTGTGAGGTGTTGGCCATAACCTTCCAATTCTCCGATGCGGGAGTGGTGCAAAAGGGCTGGATAATTGCAAATGTTACACTCTTGTTCAAAGAATGGTTGAAGGATAATCCCAGCAACATCAGGCCAGTCAGTTTAACCTTGGTGGTGGGGAAGCTTTTAGAAATAATAATCTGGGAAAAAACAATTATTCGGACAAGGGTGGATTAAACGTAAATTGCATTGCACTAACTTGATCAAGTTTTTTGATGAGGTAATTAAAGAGGTGTTATGAGGGTAATGTAGTGGTCTGTGTGGATTTACAAAAGGCCTTTGATAAAGTGCCATATGACAGGCTCATCAGTAAAATTAAAACCAATGGAATAAAAGGGGCAGTGGCAGAATGGATTCAAAGTTGACTGAGTAACAGGAAACAGAGAACAGTGATGAACTATTGTTTTCAAACTGGAGGAACGTATACAATGGGGTTCCCGAGGGGTCAGCACTCGGACCACTGATTTTCTTGATGTATAATGAAGACTTAGACTTGGGAGTTCAGGTCACGACTTCAAAATTTGCAAAGACACAAAACTTGAACTGTGAGGATAGTTTAGACTTTAACAGGGCATAGACAGGCTGCTGGAATGGGTGGACATGGGGCAGATAAAATTCAATGCAGCAAAGTGTAAAGTGATACATTTTGGTGGGAAGAACAGGAAAAGGCAATATGAAAAAAAGAGTACAATTCTGAATGGTGTGCAGGGAGAGCAAACTGGCTGGTTCGGTGCACAAATTGTGGAAGGCAGCAAAAAAGTGGTTAAAAAGGCATGTCAATCATGGATGTTATAGGGGCAGACGGTACAAAAGCAAGGACATTATGATGATCCTTTAGAAAGCACTAGTTCGGCCTCAACTGGAGTATTGGGTTGGATTTTCCTGGTCCCCTGAAGATGGGGTTAGAGGCAGAAGATCTAGGAAATAGGGGGAAAGCCATGTCTGGGTGGCTCCCTTATGCGTTACCGCCTCTGTCATTGTGTCCAGGGACTGGTTGGAAATCGCTTTGGCTGTCCAATCCATGGAGGAAGACTGTCAATTTGTCCAATTATGCTTGAGGGTTTTTTGCACCGGTGTTGGCAATTTATTGACTTCAGAGCAGCTCCGTGTGGAGAGATCAGCAGCTCACTGGAGGCAGCCATAAGACCATAAGATATAAGAGCAGAATTAGGCCATTTGGCCCAGAGTCTGCTCCGCCATTTACTCATGGCTGATGTGATTCTCATCCCCATTCTCCTGCCTTCTCCCCATAACCCTGCCTTCCTATGACAGGCTAAGGGAGGGTGATCACCAACCTTTTGGGCCTGCAGCATTAGGAGCCTACCCACTGTCATTAAATGGATGGTGGACCCCATAATGTCCTGATGCCTGGTGGAAAAATCTGAGCATTGTGTCCAATTCTGAACACAACACCTTATGAGTCCATACAGTGCAGGAAGCCATTCGGCCCATCAAGTCTGCCCCTACTCTCCAGAAGAGCATCTTACCCAGGACCACCGCTGCTCCCCACCTTATCCCCATAACCTCTCACATTTACCATGGCTAATACACCTAACCTACACATTCTCAGACACCAAGGGGCAATTTAGCGTGGCCAATCCATCTAGCCTGCACGTCTGTGGACTGAGGGGGGAAAGCGGAGCACCCAGAGGAAACCCACTCAGATATGGACGTGAAGGATGTAAAGACTTCAAATGATTCAGGAGAATGGTTCCAAGGTAGAAAGACTTCAGTTATGCAAATAGATTGGAGAAGCTGGGATTTGTACCTTAAGAGGAGATTGAGGGATTTAATAGAAGTGTTCAAAATCATAAAGGGTCTAAAGAGACAGAAATTAATTAATCACATTAGCAAAAGGGTTGAGAAAGAAAGGTTAAGATAATTTGCAAAAGGACTAAAAGCATCATGAAAAAAAATGGTTCACGCAGCTAGTAGTTAGGGTGTGGAATACACTGCCTGAGAGGTTGGTGGAGGCTTTCAAAGGGAATTGGATAAGCATTTGAAGAGAAAAACAACTGCAATACTATGTTATGTCCAAAGCTATGTCAAAGATGTGTGGGTTAAGAGGATTGGCCATGCGAAATTGCCTTAGTGTCAGGGGGATTGGCTGGGGTAAATACATAGGGTTACGGGAATAGGGCCTGGGTGGGATTTTGGGTGGTGCAGACTGGATGGGCCAAATGGCCTCCTTCTGCACTGTAGGATTCCATGAAAGGGGATAGTCAGTTATTCTTTCAAAGGCCCTGCATAGATCTGGCAGGCTGAATAGTCTTGTTCTGTGCTGTAACTAATCATGATTCTACTTATTAAATGAGAGTGGACTGAAACCCCAATAAATGCTTTCAGCCGAGGTTTGAGACCACGGAACAGAATGCGTTTACTGCCAAGGTAAACAAGCACTGGAAACGAGGAACAGGTGGTGTTAATCCTGTGAAAATGGTTTTCCACAGAAGTGCTTTTATTGCCTGGCACAAAATTGGCATGACACTAAATGACAGGATTAGGGTCATAACTTTCAAACTGTATTGACATGATTAAAACAATATTGTTTTCAGTTTCTAACTCACTGGGCTGAATTTTCTTTCGGGATCCTGATAGCAGGTGGATCGCGACCCTGCCGCACCTCACGCTCAACATAATTTTTGACGAATGGGGAGACCAGTGATCAGTGTGCCCTCGAGCCTTTAGATGGGCTCCCAATTGCCACGAGGAGAGGCTCCACCATGACCTGTCGGCAGCTCCACCATTGCCAGTGGCTGCAGCTGTGGCCCGGCAGCCTTAGCTGGTGCAGTGGAGCTTCCCCAGCAGGGAGGCGTGTTGCTCCCCACACTTTCAGTCAAGAAAGGGTCCATCTACAGCCCTCTGCTGTGTTTCAGTGTCAGTCGAGGATCTGCAAGCTAACTGGAAAATCCCTGACAAATTTCCCTTCGTGTCAGAGGAACAGCACGGGGTTATGGGGATAAGGCCTGGGTGGGATTGTGGTCGGTGCAAACTTGATGGGCCAAATGGCCTCCTTCTGCACTATATGATTCTTATGGGTGGCATGGTACACAGTGGTTAGCACTGCTGCCTCACAGCTACAGGGACCCGGGTTGGGTCACTATCTGTGTGGAGTTTGCACATTCTCCCCATGTCTGCGTGGGTTTCCTCCAGGTGCTCCAGTTTCCTCCTACAGTCCAAAGATGTGCGGGTTAGGTTGATTGGCTATGCTAAATTGCCCCTTAGTTTCCCAGGATGTGTAGGTTAGAGGGATTAGCAGTGTAAATGTGTGGGGTTTGTTTCTGGGGTGGAATTGTTGTCAGTGCAGGCTCGATGGGCCGAATGGCCTTCTTCTGCACTGTAGGGTTTCTATGATTCTAAAAGCAGTTCAGTAGAGATATATTCTGCAATGCTAACAGAAAGGCAACATGATCATCAAAATAACATAATGAAATAAATCCTGTGGACACAGAATTACATAAAACACGACGTGCCAGTTTTATATGCTTTAATAAACATGAAAGCGTTGGAATATTTTTCTTGCTTCAGATCTGTGTGATGTAATTAAGTTGAAATTCACAAATTGGGAATGGCGTACTTCATGTAGCTGACATGATGATTTGTATTTGTAAGGATTTGTCATTGAAATATGAGCCTGTTCTATTTTTCTGTGAAGTACAGTAAAAGTATGCAAAGTCTAGCGAGTTATATAGCACAAATATGCAGCATTTTGACATCTGGTTCACAATCATCAACTTGTGTTTGCCTTCCAATGAATGTAAGGAGAAAAATAAACAGAACGCTAAATACCATTTGTTGGCATTTCTGAAGAATATTGCATTACTTGGTTCTGTTTGCTAATGATGAAAAAAATTGGAAGTGTAAATGCTTGTCCTACTGAAAGATGTAAACCATGATAGCAAAAATATTTCTGAATATTCAAGTCGTCTTGCTTGGTAGAATCCTCACAGTGCAGAAGGAGGCCATTCGGCCCATCGAGTCTGCACCGACAACAATCCCATCCAGGCCCTATCCCAAAAACCCCACATATTTACCCCGCTAATCCCACTAACATACACACTAAGGGACACTAAGGGGCAATTGAACATGGCCAATCAACCTAACCTGCACATCTTTGTACTGTGGGAAGAAACTGCAGCACCTGGAGGAAACCCACGCAGACACGGGGAGAATGTGCAAACTCCACACAGACAGTGACCGAAGTGGGGAATCGAACCCAGTCCCTGGAGCTGTGAGGCAGCAGTGCTAACCACTGTGCCACCCGATACTGCTGGAGAGCTCACTCCAAGTAATTCCCATTATAATGAGCATTTATTTTTTTGTAAATTAAGTAACAATATTTCAGTTTTCCATTCAGGTATTCAGATGTTTGTAAAATGGGACTTCATCCACCTTAAAAAGAGAAAACAGTAACGTTCCAGGACTCAGTTTAAAAATCTTCCCCAGTTTATAAAAAAACACAAATTAGGGTGCAAAACAATTGAGTAAATAGTTGGATTAAAAATAACTAATTGAATCAGTAAACATGCCTTGTTGAACTCAGATATACTTTACACCTCTCAAAGCTCCCATACAGGTATCAGCTCCTTGCTGGAGTTTGATGCCACAGCAGCCAGGCTCCCTCCAATACTCACCAAAATGGCCACTATTCATGTGCAAGCCTCAGCAATGAGCATCCAATTATTCATCAATAGCAGGGGGTATCACAGCCTGTTCCTGTCTTCACTCATTCTCTGTTCAAGCTCCCTTCCAGACACAGGGGTTCTGACTAAGTTTTTCCCTTCCCTAATCAAGTGGCATACAGGCCATTTGGAGAACACCTACCAATTCCTCAGTTAAAGGCAACTCAGCAAAGATTAAAGCAAGTATCCATGGCTTGTATGACTCTAATAATCCATTGAATTCTAGTTATATTTTTATGGGCCAATAGAACCATAATAGTGTTGCTGTAATAGAACATAGAACATTACAGCGCAGTACAGGCCCTTCGGCCCTCGATGTTGCGCCGACCAGTGAAACCAATCTAAAGCCCCTCTAATCTACACTATTCCAATATCATCCATATGTTTATCCAATGACCATTTAAATGCCCTTAATGTTGGCGAGTCCACTACTGCTGCAGGCAGGGCATTCCACGCCCTTACTACTCTCTGAGTAAAGAACCTACCTCTGACATCTGTCCTAAATCTATCACCCCTCAATTTAAAGCTATGTCCCCTCGTGCTAGCTATCTGAGGAAAAAGGCTCTATCCACCCTACCTAATCCTCTGATCATCTTGTATGTCTCTATTAAGTCACCTCTTAACCATCTTCTCTCGAATGAAAACCACCTCAAGTCCCTCAGCCTTTCCTCATAAGACCTTCCCACCATACCGGGCAACATCCCAGTAAATCTCCTCTGCACCCTTTCCAGTGCTTTCACATCCTTCCTATAATGCGGCGACCAGAACTGTACGCAATACTCCAAGCACCAGAGTTTTGTACAGCTGCAACATGATATTTAGTGCTTTATCCAGCTGTTGGGACAGGAAACTGTAAGAACTCTAACTGAGGGTTGTAGAAACTGAGCTAACAATATTCCTTTCTCTGAAAAGAGAATCTATCAGATATACTGCCAATATTTTACATCGATGATAAATTATACTGTGTCATTTCTTCAATATTCCTAAGCTTTAACTGGTCATAAGGTAAAATTATTCTAAGTGATGTTTTAAAAAGTGAATCACCATTGAATGTTCTGCCTAATCTCCAAATCCTTTCATCCTGGCACTAAAAAGTCCTGTAAGAATCATAGAATCTTACAGTGCAGAAGGAGGCCATTTGGCCCATCGAGTCTGCACCGACCACAATCCCTCGCAGGCCCTATCTCCATAACGACATGCATTTACCCTAGCTAGTCCCCCTGACACTAAGGGTCAATTTAGCTTGGCCAATCCACCTAACCCGCACATCTTTGGAGTGTGGGAGGAAACTGGAGCACCCGGAGGAAACCCACGCAGACACGGGGAGAACGTGCAAACTCCACACAGACAGTGACCCAAGCCGGGAATCGAACCTGGGCCCCTGGCGCTGTGAGGCAGCAGTGCTAACCACTGTGCCACCCCAAATAATTTGTACCATTTAAATTATCAGCTCCGAAATTAAAAGCATTTTAACAGTGCAACAGATTTCCAGCCATCCATGAGCACCCACAGCATACAACTGCAACATGTGCAAAACAGCTTTGTGCCAGTTTTGAAAACAAAGCCAGAGTCACTAAATGCACACGGTGGATGGGACAAGACCATAATCTGCTGCCTCCTTGCTTGCTCCACAAACCAAATCAGATTCAAATTGAATCCAATTCATGGTCCCTACAAAGTTGACATTGTAGATCCAAGCTGACAAAAACTGGCATTAAACCTGATCTCAGGTTTGATCCTAATTAGTTAATATGAATGCAGCTTAAATCCAATGCCAGGGCCTGGCTCCTGAGAGTGAGGCAGTCTTAAGTCTGCTTCCCTTCAGTTAGGCTGGGCCCCAACACCAAATCTATAGGACACACAATTAGCTTTGGTGCATAGCAGAAATCACTGAACCGGTGCTGCAAATGCATGCAAGGAGCATTCAATAAGCACTGCCTGTCTACTGGTGCAGTGGCTAGGTGAATAAACCAAGGTGAATAAACCGGGCAGCATGGTAGCACAGTAGTTAGCACTGCTGCTTCTCAGCACTAAGGATCTGGGTTCAATTCCCAGCTTCGGTCACTGTCGGTGTGGAGTTTGCACTTTCTCCCCGTGTCTGCATGGGTTTCCTCCCACATTCTGAAAGGTGTGCTGGTTAGGTGCATTGACCCGAACAGGCGCCAGACTGTGGCGACTAGGGGAATTTCACAGTAACTTTATTGCAGTGTTAATGTAAGCCTTACTTGTGACTAATAAATAAACAAATAACTATAAACCAAGTATAGAAACATAGAAGATAGGAAGAGGCCATTTGGCCCTTCAAGCCTGCTCCGCCATTCATCACGATCATGGTTGATCGTCCAACTCAATAGCCTAATCCTGCTTTCTCCCCATAACCTTTGATCCCATTTGCCGCAAGTGTTATATCTAGCCTCCATTTGAATACATTCAATGATTTGAATGTATGCAGCAGAGAACAGGATCTCCAATTTTTCCCAACGCTCCAAATATGATTCGAGAACAGAGCCTAAAAAAATAATAATCGGTAGTTGTGACAGCACTTCTCTCTCTCTCTCCAGAAGTCTTGGGCTTTCATTTTATGCAGTCAACTTCTCCCTCACCTTTGCCAAGGGTATCAGCCAGCTTACAGCTCAGACTTTCAGGATCATTATAATACAATCACAATAGAAGCACAGTGGAAATGGAATATATATATATATATCAATAAACCATATCAAGGCACTTAATACATCACGTTAGCTGCATTACTCAGCTAAATGCACACTCACAAAAAAATCATTACCCAGGAAGGGACCTCTTAGTTTTCTAGAGTCATAAATGACATTGAATACTCAATCTCTATATGCTCTATGATTACTAATTTCTACACGAGATTTTCCATCTTAGTTTCAGAAATCAAGACATTAAACACTTCCCACCAGTTAAAATTTTAATAAAGTTTATTAGTGTCACAAGTAGGTTTACTGCACTGCATGAAGCTGCTGTGAAAATCCCCTGTTCGCCACACTCTAGCGCTGTTCGGGTACACTGAGGGAGGATTTAGCATGGCCAATGCACCTGACCAGCACGTCTTTTGGACTGTGGGAGAAAACCAGAGCATTGGAGGAAACCCATGCAGACACAGGGAGAACGTGCAGACTCCATACGGGCAGTGACCTAAGTCGGGAATCGAACCCGAGTCCCTGGCGCTGTGAGACAGCAGTGTTAACCACTGAGCCACCGTGCCGCCCATAATAGGTTCTTTGAAAGAATTTGGTACAGCTGAAAAATAATTGGACTCAATTTTCCGGCCCCGCTTGCCCCAAGACCGGAAAATCCCGCCTGAGGTCAACGGACCTTTCCATGGCTCTGTCCCCCCCACTGATTCCTGTGGCGGGTGGGGCAAGAAAATTCCGCCCATTGTCTACCAGTCTACAAGATAATTCTCATTGATATAGATTCCAGAATGGAGGTATCACCTTTCAAATCACAAAGATTATCTGGTAAAACTGAGCACAGTCTTCTTATAGTTTAACCGGATAGGAATGCTAAGGCTTTGCAAACAATGAAAAACTAAATCACTGCACCTGGGTTGGTTTTCAACATTTTTTTTTATGTTGCAGAGGATTAGAAACAGTGAGTAAGACTTGCTCTATCCGTACACTGAACAATCATTCTATATTAAACTGGACTGGAGAGTTGTTGTGAAGGTATTTTATATCAATTTTAGAAACAGCCATCAACAATATTACACTTACAATTCATCTGTGCATTTCAACAAAAACAATAAATAAAATTTTTTAAATGTGATTACGTTCAGGGTAAACTTTGGATTATTGAAAAAACAGTGCGCACCCACCCATACCACAGAGGGAAAGAGACTTTCCTGAAATAAAAAAAATACATGAACTGAAAAAATAAAGTTTCCCCTTCTTTAGAGTTCCCTTTTATATATATATATAAAAAAATATAAAAACAGGTTAAAGAAATTATTCAATTCTAACTTATAGTTTATCATATGTATCAATTTGTAAATACAATGCCTGAACTCATTGTTCAAACTGGGTGTAAAGGATTGAATGAAATGGACTACAAATTTTATGTTAAAAAAAACCCATTTTCAACCAATGCCACTAAATTAACATCAACCGCATTGTGGTTTACGTCCGAATATTTGGGATTATGTCACAAATGGTACATTGATGCAATACTGCAAGATGAGCAACTATGCAGTGGTTTATACATGTAGAGAATTAGGACGCATAACTGCCCATTCAAAGCTAGTTTGATCTTTGCAATCCATTCTTTTGATGGCTGATGAAGGTTTCTGTCAGTTCACTAGTTCCAGACATCAGGAAATTTGCTCATAATTAGGTTACTATGTTCAATTTTAGCAGGCAGCATTTATTTAATCCATAGTACCTTAGTAGGCAGTACGTAGAAAGGAACTAAGTCTTGTGCTAATTTTATTTTAATATTAGAAAGGTTACTTTTTCAAAAATGTTCTTCCTCAGAATCAAACAGCAAATTCTGCTCCTCCCTTCATTCTTCTGGGAATGAGCCGTCTAATTCTAATGCCTGAGAAAGGATTAATCCACAGAAATGAGGGCTGTCCTCCAAAAACATTCTTCATTCCCTCCCATCGTAGCTTCCTTTCCCAAGTTGGTTTTTCATTTTTTAATCGTTCAATTTCCTGCATGATAAACAAAAGATGCACTGATTAGTGTGATTGCGTGGTAGGCAAATACTCTCATTTAGAACCCAGCTGTACATTTTGCTCTTTCATCCAGACCCCCTGTCCTTGACCTGTATTTAGCCGAGGAATCAATCTATTTGTTATGGGATACTGGAGTAATACGGCAGTTTTCTAAACCATCCTTGATTCCATCGAAATTTTGGGCCCCAGTGAAAGTTTTACTTGAGAAAGAACGATAACCGAACTGGATTCATTTGTTTTCTGCAATGTTAAATTATTTACATCCTTCAAGTACCATAGAAACGTGGCTTTGCGTATGAAAAAAACCACACAACACTGCACCATCATGATCCATATCAACGGACCAATTTGTTTTGTCCCGTAACTACACTGAAATCTACTTTTTCTTACTATTAACACCAGAAAAATTAAGTGCCTTCTGACTGACTGATTATGCTGAGTAATCATAAGCCATAAAATGTTACAGCACAGAAAGAGGCCCTTTGGCCCATCATGACTGTGTCGGCCATCAAGTACCTGTGCTTGCTATGCACGGTGGAAATATACACAACTGGCATTAATTGGACCCCCACATTCAAGTCATAGTATCAGCTGTTGGGACTGATCCACCAAGCTCAATGCTATGCCCTGAGTAGTTAAATCTAGGGCATAATTTTCTAATCAGTCCCGCCTAGGGCAACCCCCAACCACGGGTTCCCCAGTGGTGGAGGGTGCGGACAATGAGAAGCTCCATTAACAGTGGTGGGACCAGAAGATTCTGCTGCTGCAATACACACTGTGGAGGGGGCCCCTGGACTCTAATGTTGCCTAAATACATCAGGATAGAGTATGCTCATAGCTGTACTAACAACCAATTTAAGATCATCAGTCCAGCTCATAACATGGCTTATTTACACTTGCTAGAAGCAACATACATCTTAATTCTCTGCAAACAAAAGGAATATGACCAAGCCTTGTGCCTTTTTCAAACAACAGAGATTTTGGAGCCTAAGTGTCCCCATTGCTTTCTCCATGGAAATGGTTTTGGACAATCAGTCGACTTGCCAACCAATCAGCACCCTTTTTTCCTGTAGTATAAACTATTGCGATTGTTTGAAATTTGGCATTCTTGTGTTTGTCCTGATGAGTGCAAGTTGAAAAGTTTCACCATGTCTCTCATTTCAGCAACACGTCAGGATTATTCTAGGTGATGGCTTGTATATAGTGCCAATTGGAAATTGATTAAGAGATGCTCAGGAAATAGCTATGGAATGTATGCATTAATTTTTAAATTTTACCCGCAGCTTCTTTTGAATTGTATTTTAAGACGGGATATTTGCCTTGCAACAAACTATTTTTCTATTCATCAACATTTTGTTTGGGGTTCGGGTCCGAGAGAAAACTAATGATAGTTGAAACTGTTTAAATTGCTCTTGGTGAAACATAATTGCTCAAAATTCCATGAATAGCTATATAGTGGAATGTTTCCATTCTGACCACGTTACGAGAAGAAACAGTGACACAGCAGTTTCTTCACCTGAGTAAAAGTGGAAATTGCCGAGTCGTGCTTGAAATCTTGCCTGACCTTGCTCCTGAGGACCAGGGATGCTAAGGGTAATTGAGCTATCGCTTGGCTAAGATCGGCTGCCTCAGCACAGACTGGGAATTAGATCTAGGATCCTCTTACTGTGTCTGGCTCAGTACTCACCATCGTAACTGATGGGGCCACTGTGGATTTCTAAACCAGATGGTCTGGCTGACAAATGGAACATTGCTAATTACCTCACTTTAATATTTTAGTTTAAGCCCAGTAATTGGTGAAGGAGGTCACTTGCAGGTGATGCTGTCCAAGAGCATTATGCATGCTAGCATTCTTCACTTGGTGCTCCTGAGATTCTGATTCCATTGGATTGAGTACAAGATTAAACATTAGAAGGAAATTAGATCATATTGTTTTCTTCCAAGGAAGGCAGAGAAAGCTTTTCTTCAGTGGTACCATGGGGATCTTTTGTGTTCACCCTAAGAGGGCAAGTGGGGCCTCAGTTTCATGTTTACAGCTCTCCTCTGATGCTGCTGCATTCTCTCTATACTACTAGACAGAAAGGTCAGCCTGGATTATAGGCTCATGTTTCTGGAATGGAACGTCAAACCCACAGCTTTCTGACTCAGGGTGAGAGTGCTCCCAGCGGTACGAAGGCATGTTGCTTTTATCCATTTTTTTTGTCAAAGTCAAGATTTTAATTTGGGTTCTTCATTGATTTTAGATCAATCTTTGGCATTCCAACTATATAGTGATATGTATTTGAGCTTTTTGAATCTTTACTGGAGCTTTTAAGCTTAAAACAAGTCAGCACCTTATCAGACTCTAGTGCCGCATAACGGAGACACTCAACTTTACGGTCACACATTCACATCCTGGCATAGGTTGCTAAATTCTGATCGGTAATTTATTTCTCTTCCACCTATACTCGAGGCATCGATTATTAATCATAGTATTCGTACTGCCAAAGGTGCCAACTCCAGGCAGACAAGAGGAGTGAAATTGGAATCTCCCTAGGTTGCAGTTTCACCACAACAAGCTTTGAACTTACACATCAGGAAAGCAGCAAAATGCACTTTGAACTGAAATTGAAATAGCAAAGCGAAGGGGAAAAGCAGAATAATGCAGATAAAAATTACTTTTTGAGGGAGGCAACAGGAGCAAAGGCCACAAGTTCTCTTTCTGTTGATGTTCTTCAACTGCTTTCATGGAATCAAAAAAAATCGTATGTACAAATCTCTGAAAATTCTGAAAATGACATACCGTCTCGTCATTGCATATTGAGTGAAGCTGCGTGCCAAACATCACTGAGGTGAATGTGAGAAACAGAACTCCCTCAAGGCACAAAAAGATGATTAGGATTACAGTTACAGGAGGCGAGAAGCCACTGCATTCTGTGGAGGAAAACATCTCGTTATCAAAATAGCCTGCAAATGAAACCATAATACTGAATTCAACATGTAATCACTTTCCTTTCACACAATTAAAGCAGCAGTAATTCCCAAGAGCTTTAATTAATAACTTTCACGTCCAGAAACGCAATGGACAACCGAGGAGGCTGCACACACAAATTTTGAAATTCTCAACAGAGTATTTTACTAATTTGATGTATTTTTTGCCAAAACATCAGACACAGGAACCCAGGTTCAATTTCCAACTTGGGTCACTGACTGTGCAGAGACTGCACGTTCTCCCCGTGTCTGTGTGGGTTTCCTCCGGGTGCTCCGGTTTCTTCCCACTGTCCAAAGATGTGCAGGTTAGGTGAACTGGCCATGCTAAATTCTCCCTCAGTGTACCCGAACAGGCGCCAGAGTGTGGTGACTAGGGGATTTTCACAGTAACCTCATTGCAGCGTTAATGTAAGTCTATTTGTGACACTAAGCAACCTTAAAAATCATCGATGTATCCATCTTGCTACATCTATCTCTGCGTATTTAAATTGACCATGATATATTACCCCATTAGCTATTAAATACATAAGAATACAGTTTGTATTGCAGGTTGATAATGGTTAAGAGGCTGTCTCTGGGTTACTGGAAATTAATGACTTTGTTTTGGCCATAACTGCATACTCAAGGGTCCTTGTTAGTGTTTATCAATGATAGTCTGTCAAGCAGCAAATGTTTGCTCCACTATATCCTGTTAATACAACTCCTTTGAAGTTTAATAGGTTCAACATTCCTATGTAGCTGTGGAACTCACAATTAATTAGATTTAAGAGTACTGCTGAACATGGTCTCTATGCTTCAATATTAAATCAAGGTTTCAATAGATGCATAGCTGGCATCTCATGGCCAGAAATCAAGTTTGTTTGATATATTGACACAATAAAAAGTCAGATATCTATTTATATCAAATGATTTACCACTTGATGACTTAAGTATTGCTGAAAAAAAGAAACAAACTATCAAAGCTTTTTGTCTTGCACTCATCAAGGCAACTACACAAAATAAAACAACAGTAAAGAGAACAATAATTTATACTGCTTAAGAGAGTGCAGTGGACTCTGGTTGGTAGAGGGGTTGCCATGGAGAATGCAGCAGGGACCAGTTGTGAACTGCCAAGCTTTTGTTTCAAATTCAAACCAGGCAGGTCGACTCTGATTGGTCCAGGCATTCCCATGAGGATTCAAGTAGGGAATAGCTGTCCCCCCAGCTTTTCTTTAGTTGGAAAGGTGCAGTGCAAGGACCGGCCTGGTTTGAATTTGAAAGTAAGAGTTTTAACAACACCAGGTTAAAGTCCAACAGGTTTATTTGGTAGCAAACGCCATTAGCTTTCGGAGTCCTGCTCCTTCGTCAGATGGAGTGGATATCTGCTCAAAAACAAGGCACAGAGACACAAAATCAAGTTACAGAATACTGATTAGAATGCAAATCTTTATAGCTAATCAAGTCTTAAAGATACAGACAGTGTGAGTGGGGGGAGCATTAGGCACAGGTTAAAGAAATGTGTATTGTATCCAGACAGGACTCCAGGCGGCCTTCACGACACACGACAGTGCAGAGTCGCTGAGCAGAAACTGATAGCCAAGTTCCGCACACATGAGGACGGCCTCAACCGGGACCTTGGGTTCATGTCACACTATCGGTAACCCCCACAGCTTGCCTCCTGGACTTCCAGAATCTCACTGGCTGTCCTGTCTGGAGACAATACACATTTCTTTAACCTGTGCCTAATGCTCCCTCCACTCACACTGTCTGTATCTTTAAGACTTGATTAGCTGTAAAGATTCGCATTCTAATCAGTATTCTGTAACTTGATTTTGTGTCTCTGTGTGCCTTGTTTGAGAGCAGATATCCACTCCATCTGATGAAGGAGCAGCGCTCCGAAAGCTAATGGCATTTGCTACCAAATAAACCTGTTGGACTTTCACCTGGTGTTGTTAAAACTCTTACTGTGTTTACCCCAGTCCATCGCCGGCATCTCCACATCTTGAATTCGAAATACAGGTTAACAGTTAACTGTTCTCTGCTGCATTCTCCAGGGCAACACCTCTACCGATTAGAGTCCACTTGTTACCCAATCAGCACTCTCTTCCCATGCAGTCTAACCTGTTGTTTCTTCACTGCTAGTTCATCTTGTGTAACTGTCCTTATGAGTGCAAGACAAAAGGCTTTGACAGTATGTCTCTTTTTTCAACAATGCTCAAGTTCAGAACTACCATTTGATAATTTTCAATTTTATAATTTTATTCAGAAAGTAGTTGAGTCAATGAGTCAAAATTTCTGTGAACTAAATGCTGGGAAAAACTACATAGAAATGAAAAAAAAAATCACTGTATAAATGAAAAAAAAAATCCAAGTGATCCCAGCTTCAATATTAGAGAGAATCCAAATATGCCCATTTAATTAATTAATCTTAAAGTAACATCTTACACAATTTGAGACAAGATCCCACATACTGATTTAAGGATGCACAAATTTATTACAGAAGGGTCAAGAAATAGATGAGTAATATATCATAGAAACCCTACAGTGCAGAAAGAGGCCATTTGGCCCATTGAGTCTGCACAGACCACAAATCCACTCGGGCCCTATTCCCATAACCCTACATATTTACCCACTAATCCCTCTAACCTACACACCTCAGGACACTAAGGGGCAATTTTAGCATGACCAGTCAACCTAACCCGCACATCTTTGGCCTGAATTATATATATATATAAATAAAATTATTTATGAGACATCCTTTTGTCTTACTATTCTAAAAGATTTTGGGTCAGATTTCGCAATCCTGTGTTTTAAGTCAATTGAAATTACAATAAATCAGCAAGTTGAAAGCATTTAAAATGGCTCAGAGAGCAATAGATGCTCATCTTTCACCAAATGGGTCCTGCATACAGGGCTGAAATTGGTTAAAGCCAAAAACGCAAAACGGCCTATTAGTGAATTAGCAGCAACGCATACGGGCAGCACGGTGGCACAGTGGTTAGCACTGCTGTCTCACAACACCAGGGACCTGGGTTCAATTCCCATGGGTCACTGTCTGTGTGGAGTTTGCACGTTCTCTCCGTATCTGCTAGGGTTTCCTGCCAGTGCTCTGGTTTATCCCACAGTCCAAAAGACATGCTGGTTAGGTGCATTGACCCGAACAAGCACCGGAGTGTGGCGACTAGGGGAATTTCACAGTAACTTCATTGCAGTGTTAATGTAAGCCTTACTTGTGACTAATAAAAAAACTAACTTTTTTTTGTCCATATTACATCTCAAAAGCATGCAAAATCACTTTTTACAACAAATAAATTCTAAATTCACACCTTTGCGTTTGAATTCCTCCATGCCTTTGTCCCACCCTAGCTCTGTAACCTCCCCCAGCTCTGCAAACCACTTCCGGAACTCTCCATTCTTCTGACTGGACTATCATGCTCCCCTGCCACATCCTTGGTGTTCATGTCTTTAAACGTTTAGGTTCCATGTTCTGGAATTTGCTCCATGAATCCCTCTCCTGCCTATCTCCTTCTTTAAAACTCCTTCAAACTCACAATTCTAATTCTTTCTTAATAAGAGACAGCGGCTTAGTTGAAAGCAAATTTTGGTTGAAGAAAAATTTCAGCCAAACAAAAATGTAATTAACCTTCTAGTCTAAAGAGGTACATAAATTTGAATGTATGGTTTCGAATCTCTTTCTACTTTTTTTTATTCATCCATGGGACATGGGCGTCACTGGCTGGTCAGCATTTATTGCCCATCCCTAGTTGCCCTTGTTCAGAGGGCGGTTGAGAGTCATCAACATTGCTGTGGTTCTGGAGTCAAATGTAGGCCAGACCGTGTAAGGATGGCAGATTTCCTTCCCTGAAGGATATTAGTAAACCAGACGGATCTTTCTGACAATCGACAATAGTTTCATGGTCATCAGTAGATTCTTAATTCCAGATATTTTTTTTTATTGAGTTCAAATTCCACCATTTGCTGTGGTGGGATTCGAACTCCGGTCCCCAGAACATTAGCTGAGTTTCTGGATTAATAGTCGAGCGATAACACCACTGGGCCACCGCCTCCTGTTTATTCAGCAAAGATCAGATATAATCTTTCCACAAATATTGGTTTGCTGAATAAACACAACTTCCTCAAAGTTAAGAACAGGATTCAGTCAGACGTTCAGGGTTATTTCAAAATACTACATCGGGACAAGGTTAAGTCCAAACGGGAAACAAATCTGATCATATTGACAAAAATACGTTGGTAAATTCTGCCAATTCTGGAGGAAACTTAGTGAATCACTAATTTATCATCCTTTAACTTTGCTGCTATCAAAATAATTTTCATAGGTGCAGTGCATTTTTCTGAACAAATGTGATTACTCACCACTCCACTGCTCTCTGATACAGAAGAAAAATTGGAAGCAACACAGTATCAGCGCATGGACTGAAATCAGTGCTATGTACATCTGTAAATGGATGGAGAGATGTGTTATTGCATAATGCCTGCCAGTCAGCTTCGAGCACGATAAGTCACCAAAGACGGGATCAGATTGATTTAATACACTCCAAGGTCAAAACTGCATTTGCACTCCCAAAGCTTCTTACTCATTTGGTTCCCTAGCTGGTTTAGCATTAACATACATATGTATTCTTAAGAATTAGCACACTGTCGATATATTAGTCAAAAAGGTTAGACTGCTCTGTGACAGTAAAAAAGAGCTTACAATTTTTCTATGTACTATAAAAAGTAATTGCTTCAAAATAGTAAAAATGTTTTGCATGCAATACCTATTCTTCATTGTTAAGAATGTAAACCGGCCAACACCATGTGATACTGCTGAACTATAAAGCAAAACGAATTATAGTGGCTGATGGTATTACTCAGATTACCTTGTGTTAAAAGAGAAAGGTGAGAAATGCAACTTTCCTTTGGATAAAGTGACGACATTAAGGGGTCTAGGTTTACTTTTAAGGCACAATTTTGCAACAGTAGGGGCCCGATTTTACCAAACCTCCGCGCCCGTTCGCGGTAAAGTTGGGCGCCGGGCCTATACCGCGATCTGCACCTGATTCCGAGCAGATCGCGGCTTTACCGACACCCGATTCGGGTGCGGGTCCGGCCCGTGCCCGAATCGGGCGGCCCGACGATTTAAATGCATTTGCATGCATTTAAATCGACTTAATGAACCGCGCACCCAACCCTACCGCCAAATCCCATTTTACTGTCTTCTGGCCCGTTCCGCATCCACGCTCTAATCGACCTGCCTCCAACGGCTCACTGACCCAGGTCATCCTCTGGTCGGGGGGGGGGGGGTAATTCCGCTGCCAGTCTGCCGGAGACACTGGAGAAGGACCAAGCTGCACCTGTAAAGGGATACACCATCACTGGTACATTACCAGCCACAGATTACTCTTCCCTGAGGGGCAAGAGAGCGGGAGAGATGGCTGTGGCTGGTAGTGTACCAGTGATGGTGTATCCCTTTACAGGCCCAGCTTGGTCCTTCTCCAGTGTCTCTTCTTGGACTTGTACTGATCTTGTAGCCGGTTTTCCTGCGGATCCACTGTGGAATCGGCCGGTTCTGCTTCATCTTCTTAGCGAGGAATCGCTTCATCCTGAAGGTTTTGTGGGATGGCATGACCACACGTCCACTCTGGCAGGAGGGATTCGTTCCTACAGTGGGGAGGAGGGATTGCCCGCAGAGTGGCGGCAGACCCCCCTGCCTCCTCCCTCCCCACCGATCGGCTGCAGACTGGCAGCGGAACACCCCCCACCCCGACCAGAGGATGACCGTCAGAGAGCCGCTCTCTCCGCTTTCTGCTTTTTTTTTCTTTTGTGCCCGGGCGCGCTCTGTCAGATCTTTTTCGAACTGCGCATGCGCAGTTCAGAGCTCCGATCGGTCCGGCAGCGCTAAGCCCCGCACACAGCACGAATTGGACCGGAGCCGGCAAAACGCGTATGGACGCGCTGGAAAGAGGATTCCAGGCGCGGATGTATTTGACACCCAGATTC
This sequence comes from Mustelus asterias, assembly GCF_964213995.1. NCBI lineage: Eukaryota > Metazoa > Chordata > Chondrichthyes > Carcharhiniformes > Triakidae > Mustelus > Mustelus asterias. The sequence continues at coordinate 16,979,731 of NC_135804.1, read as the reverse complement.
GGCACTTAGACTCAAAATGGTAAAATCAGGCCCCAGGGGTTGGAGATTGGCCACAACATTCTTCTCTTCAAACCTGTCTCCCTGTAGGCGCATAGTGATTTGAATTATCCCCAGCATATCATAGTGTTTTACATCTTAGATCACTCAAAAAATGGGCTTTTTTCAATCAATGGCCCATCTATTTATTTGCACATTCTTCCTGTGTCTGGTTGGGTTTCCTCCGGGTGCTCCGATTTCCTCCCACAGTCCAAAAATGTGCAGATTAAGTGGATTGGCCATGCCAAATTGCCCATGCCAAATTGCCCTTTAGTGTCCCAAGATGAGTAGGCTAGATGGATGAGCCATGGTAAGTGTGTGGGGTTATGAGGATAGGGCAGGGGAGAGGACCTGGGTAAGACACACTGTCAGAGTCATGCAGACTTGATGGGCTGAATGGTTTCCTTCTGCACTGTAGGGATTCTATGATTTGAGAGGATCTAAAATTGAAATTAACTACAAGCAAATCTAAAGAAAACGTGAGTTGAGATTATATTTCTTTAACAATGATTAAAAGGACAGTCTACCAAACAGGTTACCATAGGATTAAAAACAAACAGGCTATTTCATAGTACAATTAGATGTTCTAATAAGAGAGTTAATGTACTAGCGGAATGGAAGCAAAAATGAACCATTTTGTCTAGTTTTAGTTTGGTAGTCATCCTTTAATTCAATTCTAATAGTTGATTTTTAAAAACTAGCTAATTGAAAACCAGCTCATCAACATAACTTTGTACAAACGTTGTGTCATTGTTTTGGTTAATTTCAAGATTATAGGTTTGAGGGAAAGGCAAAGCCACATTAAAATAAAGCATAAATGTAGCTGAGTGAGTACATAGAGCTTGGTCTGAAATGGCTTGATACTGCTTTCAGCTATTTGGATTTCCAAGTACCTGGAGTCCATCTATTATGACAAACCAGTGGAAATCTATGCTGTACAGAACTTGCATAGCTAGGGAGGAGAATTGGAGGCTGGTTGTATCCTTATCCTCAACCTGGGATCTGGGGAACACTTGGTATGCTGAATGCACGGAGGTAAGTCAATCACCCAGCTTTCAGAAGTATCTTAGCCTGGAATCTGCACTGCCATTCGTCAACCCATACATGAACGCAATCCAGTTAAGGGCCTACCAATGGAAAAAATACATTCATTATTGGTGACCCCATAAGTGGAAAGAGTTGTTTCTGCTTCATTTGATGTGGTGGCCACCCAGGATATACCTTGAGTGCCGGCTGGCAATATGTATCTGACTCTGAATGTAATAAAGTCAGGAGAACAGGTTCCTTGGATAGATGTCAATCCTAATTTTGCAGCATTAAAGCATAGAATTTAGATACAAAAGGAGCCCAGATGGAATCCCTTTGGGCTGAGCTGAGGCCTAATTTGCTGTCTTTTTTTTGGGCTTTCCCTCACTATCATAGGGTGGAATTTTCCCAGAAACCACAAAGTAGCATATTTGGGTGAGAAAATCAGTGCGATTCATGCCGGCACTGGCAGCACGATCCAGATCGCAATCTTCGGCCGCTTAAGTGAAAATAATTTTTCCCCCACTTGAAACACGCCACGGCTGAATTGCCAGATGTCTGATTTGCCCACCCCGGGGGTCAGCTGGGCACTGCAATCAAGGGGGTGCTGCATTTAAACGGATTCTCAGCAGTCATTCCCATTCAAGCCAGGAGGATGGCAGCAAGAAGATCCTTGCTTAGGTTTTCGGACAAGGCCCCCCCCCCCCCAAAGTAATGTCACCAATCCTGCCAGGGAGGTGAGTGCAAGCTGTAGAATCAGGAGGACAGCGGTCTAAAGCTGAAAAAAGATAAAGGACCACCTACATGCTGCAAGAGTGAGTTCCCACCTGTCTCCTCCTGACTTTCATCCCTTCCTTTACCTCTGGAATCTCTCCGTTAACCCATTTGCTGTCACCTTGCGGCTTCCCAATACCAGACCTCCTAGCATCATCCTCAAAACACTCCAGCACTCCTCATTGTAACCTCTTTCTGCCTAGGCACACTGCCCATGAATGCCAGTTGTCCTTGACAAGGTCCTTGATTCACCAGGTGCCAGGCTCACAATGTCCCCTTTGTGTTCCCACAGGAAAAGATAGCCCACAACAGAAGGGAAAGGGTGAAGATGGACGGGGGGATACTCGAGCTCTGAATTCTCACTCCCTACAAGCAAAGGGCAATGGAGCTTGCAGGGGAGGACCAGCGGCATGCCTGCACCAACAGCGAGATTGACATGTGGTATAGAACAGATGATCCACTGCACCTTCATCCAGATGATCTATCTCAAGTGAGTTATTAAATGCCCAAAGCCTTGTCCATGCCATTTACTAAAATCAGGTCCCTTGTCTTGCAGGAACAGCATCTGATGAGGCTGGGTCGTCACAAGCAGAACCCCCACTTCAATTCTTGGAAATCTCTGAGGAAGACACGTCACATCAACCACCCGCACCATCCACCACTGCAGAGAGAAGCATCACAGTCGGCAAATCTAGAAGACCCTTCCGGGTCATAATTAGTGAGCACCTCACTGCTTCTGATGCACATCAGATGGGGGCAAAAATGTCCCAGGGATTAGGAAGTCAGAGGTCTGCTGGATCCCAGGACTCAGCTATGCTCCAGACATATGCTTTGCCTCTGGACATGTTCCTCCCTCAGCTGTTAGAGATGTAAAGGCTGTGCTGGAAAATCCAGGTGGGGTTGTTAGTGACATTCCTGTAACTGCAAGGCTGACTGGAAGAGTCCCAAAGATTTAGTCGCAGAAGATATTGCCAGCCAATGAACTCTTCTGGGGTAGGGGTATAACCTACTTTGGGGAAAGGGGGGTTGTGGAGCTGCCTGACAACACGCCTCCTGCTGGGAGAACCTGAAAGCGATGAGGGAATCCCTAGTCCTCCTGCCCTGGCGCACCCTGCCCCATCTGTCCTCCTTCCATCAGGTTCTCCTCTATCTCTTCCTCCACTTCTTTCTAGTTCTCCTCCTCATCATAGGAAGTGGCACGTTCCTTCTCGTCCTCCTCCAGCAAATCGCCCCACTGCTACACCAGGTTGTGGAGGGCAGAGCAAACGACAATACTGCGGGAGACCCTCTGGGGGCTATACTGGAGAGCTCTGCTGGACCGGTCGAGGCAGTGGAAACCTATCTTCAACTGCTCTATGTACCATTCAATTACTGACTGGGTGGCACTGTGAATGTCATTCCTACGATCTCGGGTCACGGGCCTCCGCACTGGCATCATCAGCCATCAGCTCAATAGGTAGTAATTGACCCCCTCTGAGTCATCCCAGCAGCCTGGGGTGGTCCTTGGAAGATCCTAGGGATCTGTGAGTGCTCCAGTATGAAGCTGTCATGCACATTTCCTAGAAAATGTACACACACATGTTCAGACGGTGGTCACAGACAATTTGGACATTCAGGGAGTGGAACCTTTTACAATTGATGAAGGACACTCCCTGATGCCACGGTATTCTCAAGGCCATATGTCCCATGGCTAACCCCCTGGACTTGAGGCATTCCAGTGATGGCAACACTCCCAGCAGTCTGGGCATCTTTGTGGGCCTAGTGCAGGTCGAAGTGGATGAAGTCAGAGGTGCGGGCATACAGAGCATCCATAACGTCTAGGATGCACTTGTGGGCTGATGGCGGAGAGATCCGACAGAGATTGCCAGTCAAGTCCTAGAATGACCCGGTGGCAACAAAGCTTAGGGCTGCCGTGACCTTCACAGTCATAGGGAACAGGTGCTGCACTGTCTCATTGTTCAGATGGAGTCTTCAGCAGCACAACATCTCCAGGAAGGACATCTGATCTTGTAAACCCGAGGTCTCCTTCTCCGACCCCTCCCCTCCTCGACCAGATGTGAACAGATGACCAAAGGTTTGGTCTCAGAAGTGGGTTTTAAGGAGATTCTCAAGAGCAGGTGGAGAGGTTTAGGGAGGGAGTTCCAGAGCTTAGGGTCTAGGCACTGATATCTCAGAGGGTTGTGGTGCTTAAGGAGATTACACAGATAGGGAGGAAGCATGATAGGATCCAAAAACAAGTGTAAGAATTTTAAAATTGAGTCATTGCTTAACCAGGAGGCAAGGGAAGTCAGCGAGGTCAGGGCTGATAGATAAGAGAGTTAGGACATGGGCAGCAGAGTTTTGGATGACACCAAGTTTCTGGAGGGTAGAATATTAGGTTAGTTTATTTATTAGTGTTACAAGTAGGCTTACATTAACACTGTTACTGTGAAAACCCTCTAGTCACCACACTCCCAGTGCCTGTTTGGGCACACTGAGGGCGAATTTAGCATGGCCAATGCACCTAACTAGTATGTCTTTCGGACTGAGAGAGGAAATCAGAGCACCCAGATGAAACCCACGTAGACATAGGGAGAACATGCAAACCCCACACAGACAGTGACCCAAGCTGGGAATTGAACCTGGGTCCCTGGCGCTGTGGGGTAGCAGTGCTAACCACTGTGTCATAGTGCTGCCCAATATAGCACGCTGACCATGATTGTGTTGAAGTAATCAAGTCTATACATAATGAAGGTTGATTAATTTCTGAAAAGCTCAGGAAAGAACAGGAAACTTTTGAAGAGATTGGCAAACTTTGGAGAGTTTCCCCATGACTATTCCCAAAATGAAAATTCAGGGCATTAACAGCAGAAATCTGAGAACAATATACATGCACATCCCATCATATTCAAGTTCCAAAGTTACTCAGCATTTAAGTCGCCTTTGAAGCTACCAATTTAGTGTTACTGAGCTGGCAAGGCGATATTCGTGACAGGATGGATTTTGCTGCAGTTAAAGCTTAAATTATAAATAATTGTAAATTGTTAAAATTTTGATAAATTACATACCCTGACCAAAAAACAAACATGAAGATGAATATAATTTGCCCTCTCCTCTGGTGAAAATGCCATTCTTTTCATGGAGTTTTCAAAATGTAAGAAAATGTGGATTTCTTTAAATCTTTTTAATTTTTTTAAACAGCATGATTTACTTTACAGTGAAATTCCAAATAGAGCCCCTATACCAGATGACACAGTGGTTAGCACTGCTGCCTCACAGTGCCAGGGAAACAGGTGCGATTCCTGGCTTGGGTCACTGTCTGCGCAGAGTCTGCACGTTCTCCTCGTGTCTGCATGGGTTTCCTCTGTATGCTCCTGCTTCCTCCCACAGTCCGAAAGACGTGCTGGTTAGGGTGCATTGGCCATGCTAAATTCTCCCTCAGTCTATCCGAACAGGTGCCAGAATGTGGCGAGTAGGGGATTTTCACAGTAACTTCATTGCAGTGTTAAAGTAACTATGATGTGGAGTTGCCAGCATTGGACTGGGGTAGGCACAGTAAGTAGTCTCACAACACCAGGTTAATGTCCAACAGGTTTATTTGGTAGCACAAGCTTTCGGAACGCTGCCCCTTCATCAGGTGAGTGATGAAGGAGCAGCGCTCCGAAAGCTCGTGCTACAAATAAACCTGTTGGACTTTAACCTGGTGTTGTGAGACTACTTACTGTGTATATGTAAGCCTACTTGGGACACTAATAAACAGGGAGGCAACTGTGGGGTTTAATGAAACATGATGAAACTGGACTCATCAATATTATTATTATGGCTAACATCTCAAATCCCATCTCCCACAGTAGGAAAAAATATTCTATGGATTGAAAGACATATTTTGACCAGTATCTTTTTCTATTTAAAAATAGTATTGCTATTGATTCATACAATGCAGGAAGGTGGAATTCCAAAGAGGATGAGGGACGGCTACATAACACAAAAGCTCAGAAATTTACAGCATCCTACCTGACAATGTAGCTCTTGTAGTCGGTTTTTCCTTTAGGCTGCTGCTTTGATTTAATCAGCATTGTGTTTTAAATTATGGTGTTCCACCTCAATCTCCCTAATTTGTAGTGAATTGTGTTTCAAACTGGTTATTTAACAGCTGCTCTTAGTTGAAAAGCACTCCACTTGGGTCTGCTTGCCAAGACTGTTTAAAAATGAACTACTGGATGAGGCCGACTCAATGGATAATCTCCAGTATCTCTTTACCTCAGTGACAGTGCACTGAAAATGTAAATACTGTGCTATCTAGAAACAGGATATACTAGAACAAAATGCTTTGTCACGCGTTGTGAAATCAATGCTATGTAACGGAAACATAACCTTGGTTACTTAGTTCCTTGTTTCACGCCATCAATAATATTGTGGCTTGATTTCAAAAGGCTAATTCGGGGGGGGGATTCTATATGTTAGTTCTGATTTGTTTGCTATGGTATAATTTTAATTGCCTGAAACTTGCAGTAAAACAGATATAAACTTACAGTAAAGAGTACAAAGAATTTTTGATTGTTCTCTCCAACACAGTTGTTCACCCAAGGACAATGGTGGTCCATCTTCCGGATGCATCTTTTACAAATACTGTTTCGGGAAGAAAGAATAAAATCTTTTGCATAATAAAAACAATTAGCCACGAAATGCTGCACTAATTTTCAAACAAACACACATTTATATTTAATCAAATGCCTCTATCATTTTTCGAAATACAGATAATCGTACGTTCAAGAATGTCTGGGACATTATAGTGTCATAGAGGTTTACAGGATGGAAACAGGCCCTTCGGCCCAACTTGTCCATGCCGCCCTTATTATCTTTTTTAAAACAACCCCTAAGCTAATCCCAATTGCCCGCATTTGGCCCATATCCCTCTATACCCATCGTACCCATGTAACTATCTATTATCTACCGCCACAGTTAAGATATTTTTAAATTTGTCCCGTATGGTGTTTAACAACTGTTGTAATTGATCCTGCACACACAATGGATGTTACTGAATGCGCGGATTTTCTTCATCTTGTGTCTCATCAGAAATAATTTAGTGCAGACCTTTGGAATGACAGTTCCAAAATTATAAATTTATTCCAATGGATTTCCCTGGACTGGCTAATTAGTGGCTAGAGGGAGGGCTCATGGTCCAATTAAGGGCAACACACAAGGTCCGGTGGGCCAAAGGAAAGCCCTCTAGCACAACTGCAGCCTGCCACTGCAGTGAAGAATTGTGGTAGACAATTAAACTAACTGGAGGGGCAGGCCCCACAAACATCCCCATTCTGAATGACAGGGGAGCCCAGTACACTAATGTGAAAGATAATAAAAGCAAAATATTGCAGATGCTGGAAATCTGAAATAAAAACATAAAATGGTAGATAAATTCAGCAGATCTTGCAGCATCTGTGGAGAGATCCTGCCCGACCTGCTGAGTTAGAATCATAGAATTCCTACAGTACAGAAGGAGGCCATTCGGCTCATTGAGTTTATACTGAATACAATCCCACCCAGGCCCTATTCCCGTAACCCTCGTTTACCCTGCTAATCCCCCTGACACTAGGGCCAATTTAGCATGGCCATCAACCTAACCCGCACATCTTTGGACCAGCATTTTCTGTTTGTTTGTGAAAGATGAGGCTGAAGCATTTTCAACCAATTTCAGTCAAAGGTGCTGAGTCAATAATCCATCTTGGATTCCTTCTGAGATTTTTAGCAACACAGATGCCAGTCTTCAGCCAATTTCATTCACTCCATTTATCAAGAAATGGCTGAACACATTTGATACAGCAAAGGCAATGGTCCCTGTCCACATCACAGCTGTATTAGTGAAGGCTTATGCTCCAGAACTAAGCATGTCCCCAGCCAAACCGTTCCAGTACAAGTACAACACTGGGATCAATCTGGTAATTGCCCAGGTATGTCCTGTCCAGAAAAAGCAGTAAAATCCAATCTGGCCAATGACCATCCACTAAGTACACTCTCAATTGTCAGCAAAGTCAACAGTGCACATTTGCTGCTGAGTTAGAATCATAGAATTCCTACAGTACAGGAGGAGGCCATTCGGCCCATTGAGTTTATACTGAATACAATCCCACCCAGGCCCTATTCCCGTAACCCTCGTTTACCCTGCTAATCCCCCTGACACTAGGGCCAATTTAGCATGGCCAATCAACCTAACCCACACATCTTTGGACCAGCATTTTCTGTTTGTTTGTGAAAGATGAGGCTGAAGCATTTTCAACCAATTTCAGTCAAAAGTGCTGAGTTAATAATCCATCTTGGGTTCCTTCTGAGATTTTCAGCAAAACAGTGTAAAAGGGTACTCACCAACGCACAGTTTGGGTTCTGGAAGAGACATGTAGCTCCAGACCTCATTGCAGCCTTGGGCCAGACATAGAGAAAAGATCTCACTTCAATAGGTGAGGTGCGAGTCACTGCGCTTGACATCAAGGAGCCCTAGCAACACTGAAGTCAATGGGAATCAAGAGGAAAGCTCTCCACTGGCTGGAGTCATGCCTAGCACAAGGGAAGGAGATTTTTGTTGTTGGAGATCAATCATCTTACCCTTGTGACATCCCTGCATAAGTTTCTCATGGTGGTGTCCAGGTTCAACCATCCTTGGATATGCCGGCATGACCTTCAGAAGGTCAGAAGTAGGAATGTTCTCTGATGATTGCATAATGTTCAGCACCATCCACAACTCATCAGATAATGAAGAGTCCATGCCTGCATGTAGTTCAACCGGGACAACATTCAGATCTGGTCTGATGAGTGGCAGGTAACATTCATGCCATGCAAGTGCTGGGCAGTGACCCTCTCCAGCAAGAGAGAATTCCCTTGATGTTCAAAAGAATCACCATTGCTGAATTGCCCATCACTTAATTGGAGAAGCCTTATAAATACTGTGGATCCTGGAGCAGGGCACAGGATGGGAATTCTGTGGCAGTTAAACTTAGCTCCTGATGTCGAATGCCTGTCCACCGTTTAAGAGGCACAAATCATGAGTATGATGGAATACTTTCAATTTTCCTGAATGAACAAATGAAGGAGTCTAAGACTCAAGAAGTTCAATATTATCCCAGACAAAGCAGCTTGTTTCATCGGCACTCCATCTGCCTTAAACATTCACTCCCTTCACCAGCGACGCACAATAGCAGCAGTGTGTACTATATGCAAGATGCATTGTAGCAACTTGATAAGGCTTCTTCGACAGCACCTTCCAAACCTACAGCCTCGATCAGCTACAAGAGCAAGGGGAACAGATGCACCAGAACTCCACCGCCTGCATGTTCCCCTCCAAGCCATGTACCATCCTGACTTGGAACTGCTGACTTGGGACTGCATCACCATTCCTCCACTGTCTCTGGGTCAAAATCCTGGAACTCCCTTCCGAACAGCACCGTGGGCATCCCTGTCACATGGACTGCAGTGATTCAAAACGATACCATTCCACCACCTTCCCCAAGAAGGGATGACAATAAATGCTGGCATTGCCAGCATCATTCATGGCCCACAAACAAATATTTTAAAAACCTACACTGCAAACACAGTGAGAGCACGCCAATGTTAGTTCCACATTGGCCAACAATGCTAAAAACCATACAAGATGGCCAAGAGATCAGCACCTGAATGCTCAGACTCCACATGAAGGACCAACAGCAATTTCTCTCATCAGGAACTGTTTAGCTTTGCCGCAAGAGACAATTATGATTGAGGGCAGGGGGCTTAACCCCCGTTTGAGAAAACTTTCCATTTTTTTGATAAAAAGTAAATGTATTTTAACAATTCATAAATGCAGTCCGGTTCAAGAATGAATTAATGTTAGCAACTTTTCAAAGTGCACTTCAGGCTTTTGTTCCCAGGAAATTTCAGGATGAAGAACTAACATTTGCCAGTGTTAAGTTTTTATAGGTGCATTCACAAATGATGAGATCATGCAGCTTATCTTTTCAATGAAGTGAACGGAATATTTTGGAGTCAGTTTTAGCTGATATTGGCTAGGATGTTGCAAAATTCATATAACTGGACCTATTAATTTTACCCATATTGTACAGGCGGATGTACAAATTGAACAAAAAATCAATAGCAAGAATTCCAAGATTTAACTATCAGAAGTCCTTGGACAAACTTAAAAAAAACTGCAAAAACAGCTTACTGAAGGTGTTTTTAAAAGTCTTTAACAAAATTATCTAGAGATGAAGAAAAACTAATTTTGATAACTGGCGAGCAATATAAGGGACTTGTCCAATTAACGGCATGAAGCAAAGGAATTTTCAACCTACTATCGTATTTGCTACTTGAGTCAAGTCAAAGATTAAATTTTTTTTTCCACTTGGTCATTTAATATGTTTATCCTGCACTTCTAATAATTGAGCTGCAGGGTAACTATTAATTTATCTTCTGGTGAAACGATCAGTGCTACTGATATTAAGCCAGCGGAAGGGAGCTGAATCATTATGAAAGAGCAACAAATTTAAATTTATCACAACCACTGTTACGACTCAGGCTTTCTCCTTGAAAATTGTGTTCACTTATGAAAGGGTAACTTCCATAAGAAAAGCAGACTGGGCTCCAATGAACAGAACCCTACACTTATGTACATTTGATGAATGACACAACATGCCACAGTCTCCCTATTAATTACTGTTTGATACACTGGACCTCACATGCAATGACCACTTCTTTGTTTGTTACAAAAGACTGCCAGACTGCTGTGCAATTAATGGCCGATTTATTTAAAGGATAGATAATTACACAGCAGATGCACAAATGGATAGAAAGCAATAAAGATCGAATCAGTCTCCAGGAGCTTAAAATGCATTTGAGGGAACAATTTCTTACTTCTTTCAGAAGAAACTGGCTTTCACAAACTTCCCAGTGTAATGGTTATATGTGGGTGAGGAAATATTCTTACCCACCATATGGAGCCTGAGTGTGAATACCAGTAACCGCAACGGAGAGAAAAATTAAAAATTGCACCTCAACAGGAAACTCAAGATTAGTAGCTATGGCCAGAAATAAACCTTTTATAAAATAGGTGCTACAACAGATAGTGTCTATTTCCCAACTGTAGATCAATGCACACTAACATTTCAAATAATGAGGCAGCCATGAAACCTGACCTAATTAGTTTCAAATTAGTGAGTGTCACTTACAAAGCATGCGAGATGCTTTTTTTTACTGAAATTATGGTCAAATCAAGATAACTTCACTTGATGGTAAAATCATTTTTATAAAGTAAGGATTGATGGTGAATTCACTAAGTACTGCCAAAATCAAGACTTTTGCATTGGCAGGTTTTCAAAAACTTAATGAAAAATCAATTTTTCCACGAGATCATTGAATGCAAAACAGTTTGATTAATGGAGAAAATCAACAGATAATGCATAATGTGCTTTAATTTTTGCTCCTGAAACATTGTCCTCTTTTGTATTCTTGGACCTGGAAGCACATTGATTCAAGTAGATTTGGCTCATCCAGGAGTTCTGTTAGGATAATTCTAACCAGAGGTAACTTAATACCTTAAAGTAGTATATTAGCATGGGCAGTGGATTGACTAACTGATAGAAGAGAGTTGGGATAAGAGGGACATTTTCAGGATGGTAACCTGTAACTAGTGGAGTGCCTTAGGGATTGTGTTGGGACCACAATTATTTATAATATATAATAATGACTTGGACAAGGTAAGTGAATGTACTATTGCCAAGTTTGCGGATGACACAACAATAGGCAGGAAGGCAAGTGGTGAGAATGAGACAAAGAGTCTTCACTGGGACATAGACAGGTTAGGTGAGTGGGCAAAATCTTGGCAGATGGAATATAACATATGCAAATGTAAAGTTATGCACTTTGGTAGGAAGAATAAAGGAGCGGAAATGATCTAAATGGAGAAAGACTGCAGAAAGCTGCAGCACAGAGGCACTTGGAGGTCTTCATGCATAAATCACAAAAAACTAGCTTGCAAGTTCAGCAGTTTATGAGGAAGGCAAATGGAATGTAGACCTTTATATCAAAGGGAATGGAGTATAAAAATAGGGAAGTCTTGCTAAAACTATACAAGACACTAGTTAGACCACACCTGGAATACTGTGAACAGTTTTGGCCCCTTTATTTAAGGAAATATATACTGACATTGGAGGCAATCCAGAGAAGGCTTACTAGTTGATTCCAGTATGGAGGGATTTTTTATGAAGAGACATTCGGTAGGCTGGGTCTGTATTCATTGGAGTTTAGAAGAAGAGGTGATCATACGGAGATAAAAAAAACATTCTCAGGGGGCTTGACAACATAGATATTGAGGCAGTTTTTCCCTTGTGGTAGAGTTTAGGTAAGAAGTCTCACAACACCAGGCTAAAGTCCAACAGGTTTATTTGGTAGCAAACGCCACTAGAGCTGCTCCTTCGTCAGGTGAGTGGGAGATCTGTTCACAAACAGGGCACATAAAGACACAAACTCAATTTACAGAATAATGGTTGGAATGCGAGTCTTTGCAGCTAATCAAGTCTTAAAGGTACAGACAATGTGAGCGGAGAGAGCATTAAGCACAGGTTAAAGAGTTGTGTATTGTCTCCAGACAGGACAGTTAGTGAGATTTTGCAAGTCCAGGCAAATCGTGGGGGTTACAGATAGTGTGATAAGAACCCAAGACCCCGGTTGAGGCCATCCTCATGTGTGCGGAACTTGGCTATCAGTCTCTGCTCAGCGACTCTGCATTGTCATGTGTCGTGAAGGCTGCCTTGGAGAAGGCTTACCCAAAGATCAGAGGCCAAATGCCTGTGACCGCTGAAGTGTTCCCCAACAGGAAGAGAACAGTCTTGCCTGGTGATTGTCGAGCGGTGTTCATTCATCCGTTGTCGTAGCATCTGCATGGTTTCCCCAATGTACCATGCCTCGGGACATCCTTTCCTGCAGCGTATCAGGTAGACAACGTTGGCCGAGTTGCAAGAGTATGTACCAAGTACCTGGTGGATGGTGTTCTCAAGGAGCAGCGCTCCGAAAGCTAGTAGCGTTTGCTACCACATAAACCTGTTGGACTTTAACCTGGTGTTGCGAGACTTCTTATTGTGTTTACCCCAGTCCAACGCCGGCATCTCCACATCATGACTACCGTAGAGTCTAGGACCAGAGGGCATAACCTCAGAGTAAGGGGTTATCCATTAAGACAGAGATGAGCAGGAATTTCTTCTCTCAGAGGGTAGCGAATCTGTGGAATTCTTTACTGCAGAGGGCTGTAGAGGCTGGATCGTTAAGTATGTTCAAGGTTGAGATAGATAGATTTTTAATCAGTAAGGGAATAAAGGGTTATTGAAATAAAGAGGGAAAGTGGAGTTGAGGAATAGCATATCAGATCAGCCATGATCTCATTGAATGGGCTGAACGGCCTGCTCCCACATCTTATGGTGCCATAACAAAAATTTGCTGTGTCCTGCTTCCTGTGTTTTGCTTCTCTGTAAGGGGATTGTGACATTTTCCATTTGCAGCACAATGTAAGTAGAAGTTGAAAATAAAATAACTGAAATAATAATTTTTTATTCCAAAAAGATTTGCATATTTCAAACCTATCATATTTAACGTCAATCAACATTTTGAAGATTTTCATATTGTAGGGGAACCCTTCATATAAAAAAATCAGTGAAAATGGCCACCAGGCTGTTAGGTTGTTGTTAAAACTAATTTACTATTGCCCTTTAGAGTTGCAAACCTGATACGCTTACCAGTTGAGTCAATATGCAACTCCAATTCCAATGTGGTTCACTCTTAACGGCTTTCTAAAGTCGTCTCGTAAGCCTGTTTCAACCAGTACAAACAAGAAATTCTACACAGACTGCAGTGATTTCCGATGCAGACTGCCATTTTCTCAGGGCACCTACCGATGGGCAGTAAATGTCAGCGTTACCATCTCAGTCCACATCCCAAGTAAAATACAACAAAAGCACTGAGCTGTTAAGACTTAACCAAACGGCACATTTCAAAAAGGCACTTCAACTCTTTATAAATAGACTTGAAACAATTTAAAAACATTTCCCAATTTAAAACAGCAACTGACATTTCACAATCACTGATCCCAATGACAAGCAAAAACAGAAGTTACTCGACTCTTAAATTATTGTTAGACTTGGTTTTGACACAAAACTGACGTTCAATAGACAAGATACGTGTTCTGAACTCAATTCAAAACCACAGTAGAACTCTATATGGAGAAACTGTACACAGTATATATTTTATAGGCAACTACGAAATGCAATCCAATGAAGCAGAATAAAGATAGAAGTGAAGCACTTCCGTTTTAAATTGGTGACTGGCTCCTAAAAATAATCTAGGTCACATACGAGACATATTCATGCCATTTAGAAAGTAATGTGAGTAATATTAGTCACAAGTGCTGGTTTCCCCCACCGACATCAACGTCAAACTGTAATCCACAGGAAATCCACAGTATGCTGTATTTTTCTTCCTCCATAGCAAATCTAATTATCATTTTGCTCCTTCACAAAAACGAATGCATCATTCCAAAATGCCATTTTGCTTGAGTCATTCTATTTGTATTGTAATGTGAAAGCATTCTTTACAGAGAGGAAGCACACACAGCAAATATGAAAATAAATAAATAATCTGCCTATATCTTACTGAAACCTCTGCAATAAATCTTTGTCAATGGTTCACAATCTTTGTTTCAGTAATCTCATAAAAACAAAATATACAGTTGCGATATCTTTTTTCTCAAATATTTTTTGGTTTGGTAATTAGTGATGCACCCACACTTTGATGTGTTTTGTCAAAACATGCCTTCTTCCCAAATATAATTCTTACTTGTCTACTAAACAATTTTGTCAGTTGTTAACTGTAACACTGATTTCCTGTGATCAGTATAAATTTTCAGTTGGACTTAGAATTTTATTATTTCCCAAGTCTTGAACCCTGATTGCTTTTTGTGCTATTATGTTGCACAGTCTCTCAAGATCAGAGCAAAAGAATCTAACAAGGTTTTAAATTTATTCTTTCACAGGATGTGGGCACCACTGGCGAGGCCAGCACCTATTGCCCACTCCTAACTGCCTTGAGAAGGTGCTGTCTTCTTGAACTTCTGCAGTCCATTTGGTATGAGTAAACCCACAGTGCTGTTAGGATTTTGACTCACCAACAGTGAAAAAACTGTGATATAATTACAAATCATGATGGTGTGTGGCTTGGAGCAGAATTTCCAGGTGCTGGTGTTCCCATATATCAGCTGCCTTTGTCCTCATTGGTGATATCGGTTGCGGGTTTGGAAGATGCTGTCGAAGGAGCCTTCATGAGTTGCTGCAGTACATCTAGCAACTGCTGCCAGTGTGCATCGACGGTGGAGGAAGTGGCTGTTGGATGAGGTACCAATTAAGTGGGCTGCTTTGTTCTGGATAATGTTGAGCTTCATGTCTGTTGGTGGAGCTGTACTCATCCAGGCAAGTGGGGAGTATTCCATTACACTCTTGACTTGTGCCTTGTAGATGGTGAACAAGATTTGGGTAATCAGGAGGTGAGTTACACGCCACAGAATTCCCAGCCTCTGACCTGCTCTTGTGGCCATGGTATTTATTTGGCTGGTCAATGGTAACCCAAAGGGAGATGGTTCGATTGCCTTTTGCTAGAGATGGTCATTGCCTGAGCCTTGTGTGGCATAAATGTTACTTGCATTTATCAGCCTAAGCCTGAATATTGTCCAGGTCTTCATGCATATGGACATAGGCTGCTTCAGTATCTGAGGAGTTGTGAATGGTGCTGAACATTGTGCAGTCATCAGTGAACATTCCCACTTCTGACCTTTTGATGGAGGGAAGGTCACTGATGAAGCAGCTGAAGATGGTTGGGCCTAAGACACAGCCCTGAGGAAATTCTGTGGCAATGTCCCAGGATTGAAGTGTTTGACCTCCAACAACCACAACCATCTTCCTTCCTTTGTGTTACGTATGACACTAACTAGTGGAGAGCTTTGCCACTGATTCCCAATGACATCAGTTTTGTTTGGGCTGCCTGATGCCAAACTTGGTCAAATGCTGCCCTGATGTCAAAGGCAGTCACTCACACCTCACCTCTGGTGTTCAGCTCTTTTGTCCATGTTTGGATCAAGGCTGTAATAAGGTCAGGAGCTCAGTGGCCCTGGCAGAACCCAAACTGAACATCAGTGAGCAAAATGTGCTTGATTGTGCTGTCAATGATAACTTCCAACACTTTGCGCATCACTTTCATGTTCTAAAATGTATTAAGGAAATCAACATTTGGAAAGAACAGCATGGAAAGTACTTTTACTATACAATACTATACAAAAGGAGACATGATCAAAAGATTTGTTAGGAACACTTAGCCAGTAGTTGCATTTTCACCTGAATGTCATAAACTGAATGGTGAAGTAACTTCGTATCTGTTGCAACTTCTAATGCTCAGATCTAACAAAAAAGTCAGAACTTAACCAGGGCTCAAGTTTTAATATGGCTGGATATTGCTTTGTTCGTCATATATTTATTTCATCAAAAGGTCTTAGGACTTCTTTTCGATGAATGCGTGCTATGAGATTCCCCAGTCAATGCACCATCTGCAGCTACAAGGCAATGTTGCTCTCTAATTAACCGAGAAGATATTCACAAGAGTTAATCTGAGCAAATCGCCTTCCAGTTCTTTCCCTCTTTTCCTAGAAAAAATTCCACTCATCGCCTGATCACAGACAACCACATGAAGAGCAGCTGACATATCTATGTAATGTATGGTCTGAATATTTTTCCTTCAAATAGATGTGCAATCATTCCCTGATGACAATACAGCAGATTAAATGGTTCATTATAAATCAACTGAACAAAGCTGTCTTGCTTCACATTATTTGAATACTTTTGAGGCACTGAGATTTGTAATTTACTTTGTTATCTTTTCACTTCAAGCAACAGTAAACAATGGATTCTCGTCTAAGTTCATTTCTACTGTACGAACATGACAGTAATGGTTGATAGCAACCAGCAATAATCTTCAACAAATAAATATAATGGAATTGCCGCATTACGATACGTCTCACTTGCTGTAAAAAATTGTTTTTACTTTTGATTGCAACACTTAATCAGAAAAATAAAACTTGTCTCAGAATTGCTGAAGGCAACTGATAGCTAATTAAACATGATACAAAATTTGTAATGGTTCAAGAGTTATTAAACTGTTTGTCAATAATACTACAATCCTACAGAGATTTCTACTGAAGGTCAAGAAGCCATTATAAATGGAATGAGTAGCACATTAGTGAAAACTGCATTGAAAGCTATGTTTTTAAAGCGTAGAATATACAATACCTGCAATGGTGAGCTCGCTCTGGCTTAATACTGCAACATTTTGGGCACTTATAGATCACCTCCCCCGGTTTCAGCTGCAGACTCTCCATATACTCTTTTGTGGCATTGCCTTTAGGCACTGCACCCTGTGGAAAGAAACCATTAAAACCAGTTAACACCAGGAATAGAACAAAGAAAAGTACATCACAGGAACAGGCCCTTCGGCCCACCAAGCCTGCATCGATCACGTTGTCCTATCCAGACCAACCGCCTGTATCCCTCTATATCCCACCAGTTCATTGGTCTATCCAGATAAGTCTTAAATGTCGTTAATGTGTCTGCCTCAACCACCTCATTTGGCAGTACATTCCAGGCCCCTACCAGCTTCTAAGAACAAAGAACAAAGATTTGCTGTGTGTAACAACCTTCCCCTCCACATCTCTACTGAACCTTTCCCCCCTTACCTTGAACTTCTGCTCCCTTGTAACTGTCATTTCACCTTATCTATGCCCCTCATAATTTTATAAACTTTTATCAGGTCGCCCCCTCAGCCTCCGCCTTCCCAGGGAGAACAATCCCAATTTTTTCAAATCTCTCCTTATAGCAACATCCTAGCAAACTTATTCTGTTCTCCCTCCAAAGCTTCCACGTCCTTCTGGGAGTGTGGCCACCAGAATTGAACACGGTATTTCAAATGTGGCCTAACCAATGTTTCATATAACTGTAACATAATTTGCCAGCTTGTATACTCGATGCCCTGGCTGATGAAGGCATGATGTGGAGATGCCGGCGTTGGACTGGGGTAAACATAGTAAGAAGTACTGATGAAGGCAAGCATGCCATATGCTTTCTTCACTACTTTGTCCACCTGTGCTGCCACTTTTAAGGATCTGTGGACCTGTACTTCCAGATCTCTTCGTGTGTCTATGCTTCTGATGGTTCTGCCATTCATTTTATAGCTCCCACCTGAATTGGACCTACCAAAATGCATCAACTCGCATTTGTCCGGATTAAATTCCATCTGCCATTTCTCCACCCAATTTTCCAGCCTATCTATCTCCTGCTGTAATGTAACTCTGTTAATCTTCATTTAAAAGAAATGCTCGAACTCTATATTCTTAAGCCTTGATCACAGAATTTCATTTATTTTTTAATAATTTAAAATCAAGAAAGGCTCAGATGGAGTAGATAAAGAGAAACTGTTTCCAATTGTTTAAGGATAGATCACAGGTTTGAGGTGATTGGCAATTTGTGAGAAAAAGAAAATTACACAAAGCGTTTAGCATGTGAGAGCACTGCCTGATCGGGTGTGGATACAGATTCATTAGCAGCCTTCAAAAAGGGGACTGAATAAATGCTTGAAATGCTCGAATAAACACTTGAATGGGTATGGGGAAATGATGGGGAAGTGGGATTAACTGATTGTTCTTTGAAAGAGCTGCCACAGAATCAGGAGCCAAATGGCCTCCTTTTCTACTATACTAATTTATGACTTGAATTGACATTTAAACATCCTGAGCACTGGGAAATATTTCTCAGGTTTACTCTAAGCTTGTAGCATCAACCAATTTAAGCACAATTGTGCATCTTATCGCCGTCTATCAACGGGGTACACTTAACTGTAATTATAGGTAACAAAATAGGTTTTTCCTCTCCAACTATTTGTAAAAAATAGCCATGTATAATTACATATGTAACATAAAAGCCAGCCTTCAGGCCATCACGTTTGTGCTATTTCTTTGTTACAGCAATCTAAAACTAACCCTGCTCTCTCCTCATAACCTGTTTCTTGTTCTGCTTCAAACAGTTACTGAATTTTCCCTTAAAATTCCAATGGTTGCTGTTCCAACTACAGTCTGCTTAAGGATTCCATGTTTCTACATCCCTCCCTGTAAAAAAATAAGAATTCTCCTAACATCTTTAGCAACAGCTTTAAATAAATGACTCCCTGACCAGAGGAAATAGTTATTTCCCATCAGAATCTTTTAACTTGTAAAATGTCCATTAAATGTTATCTTAACCTTCTCAAATCCAGAAGAAACAGTTCTAGTATTTCAAATTTCTATTAAAAATTAGTTTCCAAACTAATTTAGTTTGCAAATACAAGTTTTTGTTGTTGCTCTGAAAACGTATTGCTTCACACTTATTCAGTATGAGCAATATCCATTTACCCAACTCTTATCACTCATCCAAGTCTCTATTTATATTGAGGCAACACTTATTCCATATTCTTCAATTTTTTCTAACATGCCTCTTGTGAGACACCTTATGAATAGCTATTATCACATGAGTGTCATTTTCTACTTAATTGCTATGGTCTGAGTTAAGCAATGTATTTTTTCCTTCAAACATCGTCCAGTCATAAATGTCTTCTTGAATGATTTTTGGCTTTTCAGCTCGTCCTTTCATTATAGATAGTCGGTGTGGTGTCAAAATTGTTCAGATATATTTGCTGTGACATCCATGGTAGATATTCTGCGCTATTGCAATTTTGTGACCGCTCCCTCTCCATAAATCAAATAAATTGCTCCCTCTTAACACAGAAGGAATTGTGATTTATTAATTCCAGATTCCTGAAGACAGTGTCGATTGAGGAGGAACCTAAATCTAAGATACGGAGCTTTGTGCATGTTTGACTGCTCCATGACTAATCTACTAAAATCTAATTCTTAAGTGATACTGTACTGTATTTAAAAGAACTGACATAACAAGGTAGCCAGTTACAAGTATTTAAACAAGTTTTTCCTTCCTTGGGTCAAGAGAAATGTGCAAACAAAAAGCTAAGCCCATGGTCTTTATCTCAAAATACTGTTTATATGCCTGCAATTTACTTTATTTATGGTAAAATCAATTACTATTTTCTATTTAATTTTATTTGAAAGGAATACTGCCATCAATGTTCTCTGCAGTGATCAGGCAATAGTCACTAAGATCCAGTGATTAACTAGTGACATGTTATATATTAACTCAATCCTCCAGCTGCAGTTCAATGCATACTATGCCAAGTGAAATATGTTGAGGCGCTGATCTGAATTAATTTTGTGCAAGATGATCGATGAGGGCAAATAGAAAAATATATCTGGGGAGAAAATAAGTAAAAGATGCTGACAACAGACAGCAGAATATGATTTTCAGTCATTTTTGATAATCGCTGCAGCATATTTTGAGAATGCAGCATGAATGGGAGCAAAGGGGAAAATGTTTCCCATTTTTCAGTGTGTTTCTCTCTCTCTCAAAAAGCTTTTTCCTCTCTTCATTCTGGATCAGTCAGCACTTGCTTTGCTTTCAAGTGATCTTTGCAGATTAACATTTATTAAAGGGTGCCATCTTACCAGACGTTCTCGCCATGCTCCCACTGTAGCGAGGTCGGAGAATTTGATGCCCAGCCAAATCCCTGTTCACTGCAGCAGGATGGGAAAATCCCGCTGGCAAGAATGGCCATAACATTCTGGCCTTAGAGCCATACAACTCAGAAAAGGTCCTTCGGCCCATCGAGTCTGCACTGACAATAACTACCACTCCAGGCGCACTGATCTCATTTTCCTACACTTGTCCCATATTCTTGAATGTAATGATATTTCAAGTTCTCCTCCTTTTTTCTCCCCCTCCTCCTGTTCCTATATACAGGTACACTGTCTCAATCTGGCTATCCGAAAACCAGGGTTGTCTGAAAACCAGGCATTTTAATATGTTGCCATGCATCAACTGAATTGTTATTAAACAAATAAAGTAACTTACTGGGACAATTTGGCTGCATTGGCACACTAGAGTAGTTACCAACTTACCCACACATGCTTTGAGTGGTCCAAGCCATCCTCAACCCACCCGACCTTGTTTTGCCTGATCTGTCTGATCTGATCCAACCCAAACTGCCTGATCCACACAGAAATGCCCAACCAGGCCCCAATGGCTAATAAAACAGATAAATCTTGGCAGTGGTACTGTACAAGGCTATAAAATATTATTTTTTAGAAAGTTTAATTAAATTTAAAAATAAAAACTTGATGTCATGGCTTCCCATTAGTTGAGTTAAGGTTTTCTTTCTCCAAAAGCCAGCAAGATCTGAAATATGGTATGAACATGGACCCAAGGTTGCGGGTTCTGAGACATGGTAGCCATACAAGTTTATATTAATGCGTTACAATAAATATTGGTCAAGTGTTCTGAGACAGCAAGCATATAACATTTAAGATAACACAATTCCTAGATCTCATAGATCTGAATTTAACTTACTTAAGTTCCAATATATCAATATTTGTGACTGGGTATCAAAATATTCTTAAACGCACCTAAAACTTCACTCTTGTGCATAAATTACTCAGCTTAGATCTTAAAAGCTCATTTGTTAGAATCATTAATCATCGTAGAATCCCGACAGTGCAGAAGAGGCCATTTGGCCCATCGTGTCTGCACCAACTCTCTGACAGAGTATCTTACCAGACCCTCTCACCCGCCGTTTCCCTGTACATTTACCATAGCTAATCCACCTAACCTTCAAACATTTGGACTGTGGGAGGAAACTGGATCACCCGGAGGAAACCCACTCAGACATGGGGAGCACATGCAAACTCCACACAGGCAGTCACTCAAGACTGGAATTGAACCCATGTCCCTGGAGCTGTGAAACAGCAGTGCTAAACACTGTGACACTGTGCCGCCCAAAAGAGCATCCCAGCCAGTCCTTCCCCTCTGCCCTATACCCCGAGCATTTGCCACTGCTAATCCAACTAACCTACACATCTTGGGCACTAAGGGGAAATTTAGCAAGGCCAATCCACCTAACCTGCACATCTTTCAACTGTGGGAGGAAACTGGAGCACCCAGAGGAAACCCACGCAACACGGAGAGAGAACATACAAACTCCACACAGACAGTCACCCAAGGTCCTTGATGCTGTGAGACAGCAGTGCTAACTACTGAGCCAACATGCTGCCTTATCACATAAAAAATTTCCAACGTAAAATTGACGTTCAGGACTGCTGCTTAAATAGGTTCATACAAGTGAATTTATTAGTGGAAAATAATGTAGCACAGTTAAAGACTGAATAAGCCATTAAAACATTGGCCTGGAACCAAACCACTTAGCTGAAAAATGATTTCCCATGTCCACTAAATGGTTGTAAACATAGATAATTCAAACAGAGAAATGAATAGCTTTAAATACACAGGAACATGAGTCAAATCAGTCATAATGACATATCAGCCAACAAAATAAAACATTTGGTCACCAAAGCTCGTCATCATGGTGTTCTCCGAGGGGTCGATTCCTCCATTTGGAAGAAAATCGGAGAATGTTACCCTTGGTACAAGTCAAATAATACTGGAAACAGCTGAAAACTACTGGTCTTCAATTGCACTACATTTCTTTCTTTCATACTGCACTGAAACACCCACATAATATCCCGAACACAGACACTATTTTTCTTCTGAAAGTGTTATCAACACAAAATTTATAAGATAGATATCTTCAGTACTGTCTTTCTAATTTAAAGTTAAAAAGGGGGCATAAGATGGGAACAGAAACTGTCAGGGAAAGGCATTAATGAAAAGTGGAACTTTTTCAAGGAACAAATACTGGGTGTCCTTGATAGGTATGTCCCTGTCAGGCAGGGAGGAAATGGCCGAGTGAGGGAACCAAAGAGGTGGAATGTCTTGTGAAAAGGAAGAGGGAAGCTTATGTAGGGATGAGGAAACAAGGTTCAGATGGCTCGATTGAAGGTTACAAGTTAGCAAGGAATGAGCTGAAAAAGGGGCTTAGGAGAGCTAGGAGGGGACATGAGAAGTCCTTGGCGGGTCGGATCAAGGAAAACCCCAAGGCTTTTTACTCTTATGTGAGGAATAAAAGAATGACCAGGGTGAGGTTAGGGCTGGTCAAGGACAGTAGTGGGAACTTGTGTATGGAGTCAGTAGAGATAGGCGAGGTGATGAATGAATACTTTTCTTCAGTGTTCACCAAGGAGAGGGGCCATGTTTTTGAGGAAGAGAAGGTGTTACAGGCTAATAGGCTGGAGCAAATAGTTGTTCGGAGGGAGGATGTACTGGCAGTTTTGAATAAACTGAAGGTCGATAAGTCCCCTGGGCCTGATGAAATATATCCTAGGATTCTTTGGGAGGCAAGGGAAGAGATTGCAGAGCCTTTGGCTTTGATCTTTCGGTCCTCACTGTCCATGGGGATGGTGCCAGAGGACTGGAGAGTGGCGAATGTCGTTCCTCTGTTTAAGAAAGGGAATAGAAATGACCCTGGTAATTATAGACCGGTTAGTCTTACTTCGGTGGTTGGTAAATTGATGGAAAAGGTCCTTAGGGATGGGATTAACGACCATTTAGAAAGATGCGGATTAATCCGGGATAGTCAGCATGGATTCGTGATGGGCAAGTCGTGCCTCACAAATTTGATAGAATTTTTTGAGGAGGTAACTAAGTGTGTTGATGAAGGTAGGGCAGTTGATGTCATATACATGGATTTTAGTAAGGCGTTTCATAAGGTCCCCCATGGTCGGCTTATGATGAAAGTAAGGAGGTGTGGGATAGAGGGAAAGTTGGCCAATTGGATAGGTAACTGGCTGTCTGATCGAAGACAGAGGGTGGTGGTGGATGGAAAATTTTCGGACTGGAGGCAGGTTGCTAGCGGAGTGCCACAGGGATCAGTGCTTGGTCCTCTGCTCTTTGTGATTTTTATTAATGACTTAGAGGAGGGGGCTGAAGGGTGGATCAGTAAATTTGCTGATGACACCAAGATTGGTGGAGTAGTGGATGAGGTGGAGGGCTGTTGTAGGCTGCAAAGAGACATAGATAGGATGCAAAGCTGGGCTGAAAAGTGGCAGATGGAGTTTAACCCTGATAAATGTGAGGTGATTCATTTTGGTAGGACTAATTTAAATGTGGATTACAGGGTCAAAGGTAGGGTTCTGAAGACTGTGGAGGAACAGAGAGATCTTGGGGTCCATATCCACAGATCTCTAAAGGTTGCCACTCAAGTGGATAGAGCTGTGAAGAAGGCCTATAGTGTGTTAGCTTTTATTAACAGGGGTTTGGAGTTTAAGAGCCGTGGGGTTATGCTGCAACTGTACAGGACCTTGGTGAGACCACATTTGGAATAATGTGTGCAGTTCTGGTCACCTCACTATAAGAAGGATGTGGAAGCGCTGGAAAGAGTGCAGAGGAGATTTACCAGGATGCTGCCTGGTTTGGAGGGTAGGTCTTATGAGGAAAGGTTGAGGGAGCTAGGGCTGTTCTCTCTGGAGCGGAGGAGGCTGAGGGGAGACTTAATAGAGGTTTATAAAATGATGAAGGGGATAGATAGAGTGAACGTTCAAAGACTATTTCCTCGGGTGGATGGAGCTATTACAAGGGGGCATAACTATAGGGTTCATGGTGGGAGATATAGGAAGGATATCAGAGGTAGGTTCTTTACGCAGTGAGTGGTTGGGGTGTGGAATGGACTGCCTGCAGTGATAGTGGAGTCAGACACTTTAGGAACATTTAAGCGGTTATTGGATAGGCACATGGAGCACACTAGGATGATAGGGAGTGGGATAGCTTGATCTTGGTTTCAGATAAAGCTCGGCACAACATCGTGGGCCGAAGGGCCTGTTCTGTGCTGTACTGTTCTATGTTCTATGACTACTACTCGAATTCTGCCCAACAACAAGCCTGGTGGCTTAGTTGCCAAAGTTTAATGGGGGGGGGGGGGGGAAAGTACATTGATTTACTGAGAAGAAGATGCAGGATATTCACACCAATGGCAGTAAAAAGGGCAATCAATGTGAACATCTCTGCAGACTCTGGGCAGGCTCCCTCAAAGTCTCTCAGGGAGGTGTTAGGAATTTCAGGCTGTGTAAGCGATTATACTTTAAACTGTCTATTTAATTCCATGATTGAATTCTCCCATTCCATTCTGAGGATAGATAATTAGCATTCATATCTGGAAACAAGATCCATGTGATTCACATTGCCATGGAGATGTGCTTTGAGAGGGCAAGAGTCCAAAGCAAGCCATTGCAGTATTGGGTTACAGACCATCCCAAGATATCCCTGACACTCATATACACAAGACAGTTTGCACAAACCTAAGAGAGAAAGAAAGAGAGCAGGAGGTATAGGCAGCCAAGTCCTGTATCTGAGGCAGAGAAAACACTGACCCTATTGTTCAGCACACAGAATGCAGATGGGTGATTGCACTCAGACTGAAGAGACCAATTTGCGAAGAATTAAAGGATGATGGCAATATTGCCTAGATTGGGCTCGAGTGAAGGAATTTCCAGTATAATTCTCACAGTGCAAGTCAGTCCTGGGATTAGAAGTTACCCAGTTGCAAAAGGAAGCAGGCCATCAGGAACAGAGAATCAGATTGGTTCTGGAAGAGTACAGTATCCACAAAGGACAGAGTCAAGAATAACCATGGCATGAGACTGTCAGTCCTGTCAAAAGTCAGATGGGGGGAGTTTTTCTGTAGTTTAAAAAATAAGGTGTCTTTAAAAAGGTGGTTAGTTAATTTTGCTTTCGGTATTAAAACCAGAAAATGTTGTGTCATCCTTTCCAAACTGGAAATTTAAATGTCATTTAAAAAGTTATGGGTTTCTATGGGTATCATTACAAATTATTATTTGGAAAAAAACTATATTAAGATTAAGGAATCTAAATCCACATCAGAACAATAGCAGCCTGATTATGCTTGTGCTGACTTGGCAATCTACAAAGCAAAAGAACTGATCTCGAACTGCTTTACCAAAATGTTTAACCTACATAGCAGTGGTTCCCAAAGGGTGCGGCACGCCACAGTGGTGCGGCAAGAGAGGATGGCAAGTGTGGCGGGAAGATTCAAGGACAATCAAAGAAACATTTAAACATGGTTTAAACAAGCATTGTTTTATACTTTCTGGATGTCCCATAATCATATTATAAAGTAGTTGTGTTCTATGTTACGAATCAAGCACTGCTCGGAGTTGTTTTGTTTTGTTTTTGAATGTATTTCTTATCAATAATAAATTCGGTGCGGCGCGAGCAAATTTTTATTCCAAAAGTGCGGCCCAGTGAAAAAAGTTTGGGAACCACTGCTATATAGTATGAATAAATACTGAACCAATGCTCATACATTCACAACTGTGTTGCTATGAGGTCTCTCCAACCATGTATGTATCATTTCTCCGAATATATGTTCTAAACATGTATATATGCTGTGGATTAAAAAATATCAGCCTGGATTCTCCAATCTCGTTCACCCTACCATTGCTGCCAGCGAGAACAGAGAATTTGACGCTCAGCCAATAGTCCATTCACTGGAGCTGGACTGGAGAATCCCAGCCACAGGCGAGGTCGGAGAATTCCAGTCGTCATCTGATTTAAAGCAATTTCACTGAACATAAATAACTGTTGAAAGTAAACTTAGAATAATCAAACATTAACTATAATTATCTGCCAAGTTAAGGTAAAAGATAAAAAATCTTCAGCAGAAATAAGTAAAATAATTTGTTTTAACAATCATTTTCCCCAACTCCTTATGAATTACCCTTTGAGGTATGGTTCTTCAAGGAGACATGCCTGACCCTTACTTCATATTACATATACAAATATATTAACTGCAGGGCGGCTGGATGGCAATAAGCAACAGAGTTACTTATTTAGTCCCCATTATTGCCGAAGCTAATATCAATGAACTTGACTTACATCAGGATCAACCGTCTCAACCTGTCCAAATGTACTACCGATGGGTTTTGAACGCAGCAGTACATATCGATGTTTCAACTGAGTTTATTTGATGCTAAACATAAAATACATTTTTACTTACTGGGTCTGTCAACATTGTTCTCATATGGGATGAAAGAGCCAGTACTGCCAGACTGTTAAATATAATGCCGTTTATCAGTGAGTACCAGTAGTCTTTGGATGGCAACAGCATTACAAAAGTCACAACGAAGTCTGCGTATAAAACCAGTAGCCAAGTTATGACAGCGCAGACCATTCCACATCCATCACGAATAAACCAGATCCGATCCACCACTTCCACATTGGCAGACGAGCACTCAAAGTCATCTTCGGAGCTCAGCAGAGGATGATGGTCAACATCCCGGAATCGGTGCCCTGATGACTGCATGATCCGTCAGTCTCATCTATCAAGAAAGAGCCACGTTTGTGCACAAAAACCACAAGAGCAGAGTAAATAGCAGCCTTATTCCTTGATATGCTTCTAGACAGCTACATTATTTGGCACTTTTGTATTTAAAAAGGTATGGGCGAGATTAAGTTACAGTTTTTTAAAATTATTGATCTCTACTCATTAAACTATAATTCAAGGAAATAAGATCATACAGCGTGCTTCAAATAAAATTGTAATATTTATTCTTAATAAACGCGCAACATTTTTCTTTCTCACACCAATCTTTTTATGTAATCAACTCCTTTGTGCTATGCACATATGTTTGTCACAGAACAAGACACTTGAAAGCATATCTAACAGATGCACATCCAATAATTAAGAAATGTTGCCCCTTCACATTTACAGAAACTAAAATAATTTGTAGATCAACAAAGTATCAGAGTACTCACAACAATATCATTCTGAGAAAGCAGCGTAAACATATGTACTAGAATGGAGCAATTATTTAAATCTTTCTGGATGAAATGAACAGTGCTTACAATGGCAGAATGCAAAATCCTCTTTGGGCGTGCTTTAGTAATCAAGCGCACGAGGACTCCGATTTTTGACAGGAGGTGGTGAGAGAAGGGAGAAAAGGAACATTTGCAAACAACTCTGAATAAACTCCATCCCTTCACCAAAAGGAAATATAGATATATACCTACATCACCTCGCGGAAGAAAGAGATTTACACCCTCTTGTTAATAAAATTGGGAACTCAACCCTCCAACCATTTCTCACATCCAAGACCAGCAAATAGTAAAACATATGCATGAAAAAAGTGGCACAGATCTACATTTACATATAGAGAAGGGCAAACTATTTTTACATATATGTGGTGTCCTCTCATAAAAGCTGCATCCTACTGATACCTGATGTACCAAATATTTAAGAAAAAGGTAAGCTAAAATTCTGCCTATATTGTAAGCCAATTATTTGATTTATGTGAGTTGAAAAATTACAAAGGTAAAGCCATTTTAACTCATAGAAATCATTGAAGAATGATTTATATGAGTTAAAATGGCTTTACCTTTGCGTACCATCAGTATGTCAATTTGATACCCCTCTGTTTAAAATAAATACATTTTATTTTCTCCAAGTTTTTGCTCCCATTCTTAGTATGAAGCACACCTATGGCAAGCACAACATACATCAGGTTTACCATGGTGCTGTCACAACTGCGTCCTCCCAGTATCTTGTAGATCCATGCATTTCTAATATATCCCAAACTAAGTTTAAGCACAGCCTATGAAAACAAAAGGTCCAATCTATTGCTAAATTACTTTGTATTGCAGGCTTACACTAGAAATAAATCTGTGCAAGCTAATTTCATTCACCAACTTTATAGTTGTCAAAAAATAGTACACAAATATAGCATTTTGATAACTTTCAGGACTATTCAGCAAATAAACTCATTAAGAATAATTCTTACCTAAATGCTTCAAGTTTTTCCATGAAGTTGTTCCCAAATCAAAATTGCTTTTCTGAATTATTCTTAAAGACCTGCAGAGAACATAGATCAGAATTCTCACTCACTGTCAATGATGAAACATTTATTCTTCATGGCCGATTAAAACAGATACTTTTTTTTTGCTTTATTCTTTCATGAGAGACAGGTGTTACTGGCAAGGCCAGCATTTGTTGCCCATCCCCAATTGACCTTGAACTGAGTGGCTTGCCAGTCTATTTCAGCAGGCAATTAATAGTCAACCATACTGCTAAGGATTGGAGTCAGACATGTGTAGGCCAGACCAGGTAGGAATGGCAGATTTCCTTCCCTAAAGGACACCAGTGAACCAGAAGGGTATTGACAACAATTGATGATAGCTTCATGGTCACCATTACTGAGACTACCTTTTTTCACAGTTACATGAAATGATGGATCCTATTCATAGCATGAATATCTCCTTCATTTATACTCTGCATCCAGCTCATATTTATCCTTTCTTAATGCTATAACCAAGATTAGGATCTTGGGTCATTGGCTGAGGACATTCGAAAATATGAAACAGGAACAGAACTAGGCCATTTGGCCCCTTGAGCCTGCTCCACCATTCAATAAGATCATGGTTCAGCTGTTCGTGTTTTGAATTCCACATTCTCATTTACCAAAGAAGCTATCTACTTCTGCCTTGAAAATATTCAACGACCCCGCTTCCACCGCCTTCTGAGGCAGAGAGTTCCAAAGACATACAACCCCCAGAGAAAATAAATTCTCCTCATCTCGTCGTGTAAGAGCGACCTCTAATTTTAAAACAGTGCCTCCGAGTTCTGAACTCACTCACAAGAAGAAACACCTTTTCCACGTCCACCTTGTCAAGACATACAAACATATGAATTAGGATCACAAGTAAGCCACTTGGCCCCTCAAGCCTACTCCGCCATTCAATAAGATCATACCTGATCTGTTTGTAACATCAACTCCACATTCCTGCCTACCGATAACCTTTCACCCCCTTGTTAATCAAGACTCTATCTCGAACACAGAATGGTGGAAAAACTCAGCAGGTCTGCCAGATAGATGCTGCCATACCTGTTGAGTTTTTCCAGCATCCACTGTTCTGGTTTCAGATCATCATTTTGCTTATTTAAGAAGCTATCTAGCTGTGCCTTAAAAATATTCAAAAACTTTGCTTCCACTGGCTTTTGAGGAAGATAATTCCAAAGACTCACGACCCTCTGAGAAATAAATTTCTTCTCTCATCACCGTCTTAAATGGGCGACACTTATTTTTAAAGTGACCCTTGTTCTAGATTCTCTGACAAGAGAAAACATTCTCTCCACAGCCACCTGGTCAATATCCCTCAGGATCTTAAAGGTTTTGATCAAGTTGTCTCTATTCTTCTAAACTCTACTAGATACAAACCTAATCACTCCAACCTTTCCTCTTAAGACAGCACACCCATTCCAGGAATTAGTCCAGTAAACCTTCGCTGAACTGCTTCTAAGGTATTCACATCTTCCTCTAAATAAGGAGACCAATGCCATACACATTCAGGATCTTATATACTTCATTCAAGTTACCCCTCAGTCTCTAAACTCTACTGAAAATAAGCCCAGCCTGTCCAACCTATCCTCATAAGACAACCCGCTCATTCCAGATATCAATGTAATAAACCTCCTCTGAACTACCTCCAACACATTTACATCCTTATGTCTTCTTATGATTTCTAATGTCTGTTAACAGCATCTTTGCATTTGATCAGACAGGTATCTGAAGAACTGCCCCTTAGCCAAATAATAATGCTCTGTAGGACATTATTTAAAAAAAATATTATAAATTACTAAAATAAACATGGGGGTGAATTTTACAGGGGGCTATTTTTCACCCCTCCTCCCCACCACACCTCCAAACACAGTTGAAAAGTCAAATTCCAAGGTAAGGATAACAAGGACAGGTGGAAAAGATTCCATCTGACCGTTAGTTCTGTTTCTCTCACCACAGACACTGCTTGACCTGACGAGGCCAAGTGTTTCAATGTTTTTCCTCATGTTTGATGCCCAAAGCTGAACACAGTACTCCAGCCAGAGTCTAAGCAAGGATCTATACAACTTGACAGCAGAATGTCAGCAAAGCAGCCCCATCTGCTGCTGCTTCTCGTCGGCAATTAAGAGCCTGCACACAAAACAGATTTCCAAGATAATTTTACAATGTATTTATTTTCAGCTGACAAACTATTTAGGATCCCTACAGTGCAGGAGGCCATTTGGCCCATCAAGTCTGCACCGACAACAATCCCACCCATGCCCTATCCCCGTAAACCCACATATTTACCCCGTTAATCCCTCTAACCTACACATCCCATACACTAAGGGGCAATTAAGCATGGGCAATGCACCTAACCTGCACATCTTTAGACTGTGGAAGGAAACCGGATCACCCGGAGGAAACCCATGCAGATACAGGGAGGACGTGCAAACTCCACACAGACAGTGACCCAAGCCGGGAATCGAACCGAGGTCTCTGGAGCTGTGAGGCAGCAGTGCTAACCACTGTGCCACCCACATTTGTTGTCACTGGTTAGAGTTCACTCTCCAACAGATAAAACTAGCGCTCCAAATGCTGCCAACAAGAGTTAACTGCCCCACGGGTTGGATTTGTTTTTTGAAAGGGCTGGAAAGCAAACCTATAAGAGAAACATAGGAAAGGTTCTTGGTCTGCATTATTATGTTGCCATCTGATTTAATCAATTAGGTTATATAGGGTATGGACATACTAAAACTAATAATTATACAATAATAGTGATACTATTTCAACAAAAGCTTGAGAAACTAGTCTTGTCAGCACTCGTCTTGAGGGCGCTATGAGTGCCTTTAGAGCATCCACGTGGCACACGCATTCCTGTGGATTAAATTGCAAAGGATGCTATTTTGGTGCAGGTGTTATATGTTTGCAGAGCATGCAGATCATCATGTCAATCAGTATATAACACAGACTTAATGCCAGCAATGCCATTTTGGAGCTCACCACTTGAGCTAATATCTTGCCCTAGCTGTAGCACAATGGTGTCCAGTGTCTCACCACGTGCAGGTTCTGCCAATAAGATGCACATAGGGCAGAATTTGATGGTCACAGGAGGGGCACACATTCTGAAACCAGTGGCACTGACCTGAAGTGGAAGCCCTTCTGTGAAGTCAAACCTCACCCCCGAGAGCTGCTGACCAATCGAAGGCCACCAGCTCTCCAGTACTGCCAGTGCCACCTGGAGCAGTGACCACTGCCGATATTCACTTGGGCTTTCACCAGAGATTGTCACTGGAGCCACATGGAAGACAAATATGTGGGCTTGATCGGGGTCCCAGCAAGGGAAGCACCAGCAAAGGGGGAGGGGTAGGGGTGGGGTGGGGCTCACCTCCTGTGGGCATCCCTCCCTTCAGATTCTGGTCCCTTAATCATGCACAGAGTGCTGAGGAATTCTTCCCCCCCTCCCCGCCCCCAACCCCTCCCTAACTAGGCTGCAGGCAAACCTCAACAGGGTTTGTTCTGCGGTTGTCTTAGATAATTCTGGCAGAATTCCAGTGATAGTGGGATGAAGCTTTTAAGTCTGTTCTCAGCCTTTCCTGCCTGCAGTTTGGTTGGGAGCGTGGGTTGAAGATTCATCTCTGAACTAGTCTCTGAGGGAGCAGGGTCAAATCAAGTGTTGACATCGTGTCTTTATCAACATCACTCTCTTCTTGGTGTTGCTTCACTGCTAGGCCAGGTTGCACCTTTTAGGTATCTGAAAAGTAAAACTCACGAAGTTGAGGCTGTGGCGCGGGGTGCAGGTAAGTAAGATGTGCATGCTTACACCATTTGCAGCTTGAAAATCAATAGATTGTGTAGGATGAGGGCTAAGTGGAATATGAAGAAAGGGATTATGTATGATGGTTTCAGCTCCACCTTTGGCCACAGACGTAGCAATGCATGCCACAATAATGGCCAGCATAATCCCCTCCATGGGGATAGGACAAGCAGATCACCCTGCCCCTGCTTGGTTGACCCTTGTTGCCCCCAGCTGTGTGCCACCTTGTCCTGCAAGTGAGTAGGAAATGTGTCAGTGAGTGTCATGCAATCTGTTTCGCTAATGTGGCTGTCATGGTTGAATGGCTAGCATTGTGTGAAACTGAGAGATATGGGTGCAAGTATTGCAGCAGTGCTATGTGTTTGAGAACAGGGTGAGGCAATTGAATGCCAGGTACGAAGCCTGACTGGTAGAAATGGTTGTTAGGCCAGTGATGGGAGTGTGATGAATTAAGCGGCATGGTGACACAGTGGTTAGCACTGCTGTCTCACATCGCTAGGGACCGAGTTCGATTCCCGGCTTCACTGTGCGGAGTCTGCACATTCTCCCCGTGCGTGCGTGGGTTTCCTCCGGTTTCCTCCCACAGTCCAAAGATGTGCGGGTTAGGTGGATTGGCCATGTTAAATTGCCCCTTAGTGCCGGGGGGATTAGCAGGGTAACTACATGGGGTTACAGAGATAGGGCCTGGGTGGGATTGTTGTCAGTGCAGACTTGATGGGCTGAATGTCCTCCTTCTGCACACTAGGGATTCTATGATTCTGAGCATGTGGAGTTGGCAGGATATAACAGAATAAGGGCCTGTTTCCATGCTGTAAACGTCTATGACTCCTGATGTGCTTAAACTCTGTGTTCTGCCGTGTATTCATTAGAACAGAAATCTTATCATCTCGAACCATAAATAGAAGATTGCAACTCATGTGAGCAAAAGTCAGAGAGAAAGAACTGGAACCAAATTGATTTTTTCTTTCCTGTCCCAACTGTGATAAGAATGTTGCAACAGATTTGGACATCAACCTCAAATGGAATGTGAATACTGTTGTAAAATGTTCTAGCACTAATGAAAGAAATCAATATGATTAGTCATCTTTACGCAGCGGAAAGTAATATTGATTTTTGGTTTCCTTTGAGCTTGGAAAATAGATGCCATTTCACATTCAGTCTGCCACCGTCGGCCATTTGCAAGCAACCTGTGATGGCATTGAACTTGGTTGGATTAAAACCAGAAGAGAACAAAGATGAAAACTTGTAACCCTAATGGCATTCTCACTTGGACTGTGTATGAGTTTAAGTCTGGAAAGTTGCAAAGATTTAGGTAGGCTGAATGGATCTCACTATATCTCACACAGATGGAAGTAGTATCCATTCTAAAAACTATCAACATTGTGTGAGTAATACTTTGTGTGAGTAATTTTGTGGCTCTCTGGCCAGCAATGCAGAGATTGCAGCTATGTATATGTACTTAGGTGCAGTGCTTCATTCCCTGTTCAAATACTGGCTAAATTTTTAATGTTAGCAAATAGCTGATGGAACAGATGGCCTCATGCCAATTGCCAAGGTCAAAAATAAAAGTTTTAACATTGGCTGCCAAGCATCTTTTTGAAGTTTACTGTTAGAGCACAGCTGGTGTAAACTTAGAGGTATACTATGTGGACAAAGCTACCTTGGTTGCCCGGCCTCAAATGCTCAGTAGCTATAGATTTGATAGTTGATTGCCTGGCTTCAGTGGGTTGCAAAAGTCATACCCGTGGTGTGGATGTGACACATATATAAATCAAACAAGTCAGGTTCTTGTCCCTGAAGCACCAATGGGTTGAGTTGGGTTCCAGCAGATTTCATGACCATTTTCTCTGACACTAGTCCACTGAATTCAATGTGCCATGGTAGGATTTGAACTCATAACCTCTGATTGCTTGTCCAGTACCATAATTAATAATTACTGCACCCTTATCCTTTGAAAAAGTCTACCAAATCTGGCCAAAAACCTCTTCAGACTGTTACTGTATGCATGGCATTATTGAATATGACAAAGCATGTCATTTTCAGCATTGCAGCCAACAAAACCCACATTTGTTAATTTAAAATATACTGTTACACGAGTTATCTGTTGTCAACTTGTGCTGGACATAGAACCGTAGAACCCCAACAGTGCAGAAGGAAGCCATTCGGCCCATCGAACCTGCACTGATTCTCTGACAGAGCTTACCACCCAAGCCCTATCCCCATAACCCCACGTAGCCATCCGGTAATCCCCCTAACCGTCACATCTTTGGACAGTAAGGGGCAATTTAGCATGGCCAATCCACCTAACCTGCACACCTTTGGACTGTGGGAGGAAACTGGAACACCCAGAGGAAACCCACACAGACGCGGGAAGAACATGCAAACTCCATGCAGACAGTCACCAGAGGCTAGAATTGAACCCGGGTTCCTAGCACTGTGAGGCAGCAGTGCTAACCACTGTGCCGCCCCATGTTGATGATCAAAACGAGTGCAAAATTTCAAAACAGTCAAGGACAATCATTTTGCTGGCAATATTTCCCTAATACTCTCGTACAAAATGTTTGATGATTTGGAGAAATGATATCACATATGCAAACGTCACATAATGACAAAGCTTATTTTCCATTCGCAGGATCCCACAGGAGACTAAAATAAATAAATATTAAAGCATGAAGAGTAATTCCATTGCGATTCTAAGGCTTTGCTTGCAGCTTATGATATCAATGACATTTCCAAATTAAAATTATTCATATCAAATTGTACAAGTCCTATAATATACTCCTGCAAACTACTCACTTTTAAATCATTTTGCATCGTAGACAGCTAACGCTCATGTTCACTTTTGCTTGCAGCATCTAAATTGCTCTTCACTGCTATTAGTCCTATCCAATCAAACGCGCCCTGAGCCACTAGGGAGAAAAACTCAAGTCATTAATTCACCAATTTTTCTGCACTAACGAACCTTAGAATTCAACACTTTTGCTCCCGGAAATGGTACAGAGGGAGCCAAAAAAGAGGATGCAGATCACATTAGGTTTAACTAATTTCATACATCTCCAGTTTACTTGAAGCATCCACCATTCTTTGCACCAAATTAGCTGGTGACTAGAAACAAGGATGGAATGAGCTGGAGAGAACAATCTTAGTTTATGAAATCTGCGCTCAATATAAATTTGTTTTCCTTTTTTAAGCTGTCTGCTTCTATGGGACACTTTCACTGTTGATTGCAAAAGCCAATACTACAAATACCAGTTTCATTATAACACAACACCCGATTTCTAATTTCCCTACTAAAATACATTATGGCAAATACGAATGTTATTTTCATTCATTCTTGGGATGTGTGTGTCGTTGGTAAGGCCAACAGTTGTGGCCGGCCCACTTCTGCTTGCCCTGATAACTGACTAATTAACAGGACCGGAGTCATGGATAGGATATGCTAGATAAGGAGATCCAAAGTGCTTTACAGACAATGAAGTGCTTTTGAAGTGTAATCACAGGTGTAATACTAGCATATTCAGGAGGCCCATGGTCAGGTTATCCTGCCGAAAGGATGTTGGTGAACCAGTTGAATTTTGACAATTGATGGTGACTTTTTTTGATACCATCTTTTATTTCCAAGTTTTCTTTAACCCAAATTAAAATTCTTAAATTGACATGATGGTATTCCACTGAAGTTCTCTGGGTCATTAATCCAGCTCTCTGGAATACTAAAACAAGAGGAGGATGCTGGAAAAACACAGCAGGTCTTGCAGCATCTGTAGACAGAGAAAGCAGAGTTAACGTTTCGAGTCTGGCTACGGCGGAACCTCTGTGGAGGAGGGAAGAGGGGCAGAAAAGGAAACAAACCAAATATTGGGCCAGAAAAGGGAACTAACTATCGATCTGGCAGAGCAATTTTCTAATGTGGCCTAATTCCCATTTTGGATGAGCCTCAGAAGAAATTTTCACGCAGAAATTCCAGGAGCACGCTCCTCTTCGTGATTTTCAATAAGTTCATAGATAAGGTTATAAACAATTTATAAATAGGATAGCTTTTCTCAGTTCATAAAAGATACATAAAGGAGCAGCCAATCTTACAGATTAGAAAACCAGCCAAAATAAAAAAAACATGTGGATGCCCCTGAGCACTGCTCATTGTAAATCAAATACTATGCTGGTTTATACAGGCCTGAGAGTTGTATTATGTAATATTCCGCTCCTCAAATCGTGCTGTCTCTCTTTCACACCATAAAATCTTATTCAGTAATCCCAACCTTCAGTCAATTGGAGTTTAAACACTTGGCATGGGATCTTTGCAAGTTGGATAATGTTCGTAAATTTTGGGATCCAGATCTGATGAACCCCAGTATTAAATTACTGTTCTGTAGAAGGGTCATATGGACTCAAAATGTTAATTCTGTTTCTCTCTCCAAAGATGCTGCCAAACCTGCTGAGTTTATTCGGCATTTTCTGTTTTTATTTCGGATTTTAGCATCCGCAGTATTTTGCTTTTATTAAATTACTGCTATCTTTCCCTTTTCCAAGATTTTTTTTGAACAGATGAAAACAACATCGCACCTTGAAGTGTAAAGTCTAGAGCATTGTGGATGCGCATTAGATGCAAGATTTAAACATGATACTAACGGATGCCAATACATTTATTGTAAGTCAGGTGTTACATTATTTTATAAATACTGTCTAAATTTCTCACCTTTTTTGATTGTGTAAACATGTTATTTCCTTCATTATATTCTCTGAGGGGGGTAAGGGGGATAAGGGACACACACATCACTGTTCCCCTTATCCACCACCCCCCGCTACCCAGACCGATCGCCACCCCTGCCCCCCAACGATCGCCTGCAGAGTGGCAGCGGACCCCTGCGCCCCCCCACCAGAGATCCATCTGCCCCCTCCCCCCCCCCCCACACCAGAGATCCATCTGTGCACCCCCCCCCCCCCCGGGATACACGCTCGCTCCCGCTTGTCACTCCCGGGCCGCTTTCTCCGCTTTCTGCAGCTCGGGAGCGATTCGACACAGGCGCGCTTTTTCCAATTTGTTTCTAACTGCGCATGCGCAATTCAGAGCTCCGATCGTTCTGGCAGCGCTAAGCCCCGCCCACAGCGCGAATCGGACTGGAGATGGCTGAGAGCGTATGGGGGCGCCTGAAAGCGGATTTCTAAGTCGGATCTGTACTACGCCCAGATTCGGCACTTAGAATGAAAATGGTAAAATCGGGCCCAATGTGTTGGTTAAAACCTCACCAATGTCAGATACACATTTCTTCAAGGTATCAGTCATAATCTTAGCTATTAATTCCAACATTTCACTTGCTTTCAACACCACCTAAAAACATATATATGTTTATGTATTTACATTTAAACTGTCATTCAGTTCGAAGTTCAACAAAACTGTATGCTTTAATAATTAGGTTATATTTGTCTTCGTTTACACTTTGAAACATCTCATCAGAGGTAACCTAGAAGTAGTAGACAATTTGTGTTGGATTTCCTTTTTAGTGACGCCATGAAGTTGCTTTTCTCTTCTTTGCCCTTGACCCTTCCATCCAACGTGCCATGGTTTTTGTTCCTCTGCCTTCAGGTACTCTACATTCACAAACTCCAATCCTTCAGCACTTGTCCTTCTCGCTCTCCTGCCGTCATCCAGTTTTGACTTACTCTGAGATAACTCTATTTTCCCTCTCTTGGCATCCTCCAAAAGGTTCACTGATGGACTCGTTGCTGCTCCCAAATGGGCAGAAACCCCACTGTTGCTTCCAATTCTCTCCCTGGGCTTTGCAAACTGCTTGTGTGCAAGGGGCCGATACTGCCAACTTCCTCCACGTGCTATGTCTTTGTGTACTGCCAGTGGATGGACAGTCTCACTGGGTCTCCCTCCAGCATGTATGAGCACTTGTGAATAAATTCTTGCCATTTATAAGTTTACTGTGCATGATAATATTGACACAATGATTTTGACGTCTGGCTGAGGTGAGCCTCTTTCCCCTTAATGAAGCTTCTCAACCTGGCTATACTTCCCACCACTTGACTGCTCAAATGATGGCGGTGGTGTAGCTCTCATTTTAAAATGACACCTTGATCTGTCTACGTACTCCTCTTACCTTGCTCCATGCCTCTCAGTTAAAACTCTTGTTCTTTACCATCCAACCAAGTACCTGAGATAACTACTCCACTTTCTTCCCTCAGCTTCTATACCAAGCGACTTCTCATCCTAGGAGATTTCAACTTCCATCTCAGCTCTTCTAATTCACTACCAGAGTTCAATGCCCTCCTCTCCTCTCTAAATCTCTTCCTGCAAAGTAACTCTTGTACCCATATTCATTGTCACACACTTGATCTTGCTATTTCATGTGGTCTTGCTACTCTCATAACTATTACTGATAAGGTAACCTCTCCTCACTTCCTTGTACCTCTTTCCACCCATATTCCCGTTCCACTCAACCACATGTCCTTCTTGAAAAAAACTATCCCTCAATTCACTTACCACTGACCTTTCCCAACTATCAAACCAATAGCCCACAATTTAGTGTGACATTTCTGCAACTACCAATCAGCTAAATCTCACATATCTTTAGCACCACCTATGATGCCTTTGACCCCATTAAAATTACTACTCTCTCACACCCTAAGTGTTTCCCCATTATACCTCTCAACTCCATTCCCTTAGATCCAATGGACAGGGGTTGGAACAGGTTTGGTGGACAAACAGTTTACCACTCAGCAACGGCATGGTGGTATAATGGTTAGCACTGCTGCCTTACAGCGCCAGGGACTCAGGTTCGATTCCCGTCTTGGGTCACTGTCTATGCGGAATCTGCACATTCACCCCGTGTCTGCATGGGTTTCTTCCCTCTACTTTCTCAGAAGACTAAGGAACTCTGGCATGTCAGCTACGATTCTCACCAACTTTAACACATGCACCATAGAAAGCATTCTTTCTGGTTGCATCACAGCTTGGTATGGCTCCTGCCCTGCCCAAGACCGCAAGGAACTACAAAAGGTCGTGAATGTAGCCCAATCCATCACGCAAACCAGCCTCCCATCCATTGACTCTGTCTATACTTCCCGCTACCTTGGCAAAGCAGCCAGCATAATTAAGGACCCCACGCACCCCGGACATTCTCTCTTCCACCTTCTTCCTTCGGGAAAAAGATAAAAAAGTCTGAGGTCACGTTCCAACCGACTCAAGAACAGCTTCTTCCCTGCTGCTGTCAGACTTTTGAATGGACTTACCTTGCATTAAGTTGATCTTTCTCTACACCCTAGCTATGACTATAACATTACATTCGGCACTCTTTCGTTTCCTTCTCTATGTTTTGTCTGTATAGTGTGCAAGAAACAATACTTTTCACTGTATGTTAATACATGTGACAATAATAAATCAAATCAAATCCCACAGTCCGAAGTTGTGCGGGTTAGGTGCATTGGCCATGCTTAAAATTGCCCCTTCGCATCAGGGGGACTAGATAGGGTAAATATGTGGGGTAATGGGGATAGGGCCTGGGTGGGATTGTAGGCGGTGCAGACTCAATGGGCCAAATGGCCTCTTTCTGCACTGTAGGGATTCCATGAACACTGGACCACATAAAACACCATCAGATTCTCCATTAATAAAAATGTTCAGTGTTCAAAGACCATCCAGGCAGGAATGCAAGGATATCTCCAGATTTCTGTTCTCTGCCACAAACCATATTCATAAACTTCACTCCCCTACCTTCTCCAGCCTCATTTCCAAAAATTGCGAGGAGCTCACAGACTTTTGTGATACAAAGTTTGAGATGAATCGCAGAATCATACAGTGTAGTGCAATCGTACAGTGTCCTTTGGCCCATCGAGTCTACACCGACAGACTAGAAACACCTGAGCTCCTACCTAATCCCATCTGCAAGCAGTTGGCCCATAGCCCTGAAAGATATGATGTGCCAAGTGTTCATCCAGGCAACCCGCCTCTACCACCCTCTCAGGCAGAGCATTCCAGATTGTCATCTCCCCTAAACCTCCTGCCCCTCACCTTGAACCTATGTCCCCTCGTGACCGACTATTTAACTGGGCTGCACGGTGGCACAGTGGTTAGTACTGCTGCCTCACAGCACCAAAACCCAGGTTTGATTCCCGGCTTGGGTCACTGTCTGTGTGGAGTCTGCATGTTCTTCCCGTGTCTGTGTGGATTTCCTCCGGGTGCTCCATTTTCCTTCCACAGTCTGAAAGATGTGCTCGTTGGTGCTTGGCCAAGTTAAATTCTCCCTCAGTGTACTTGAATCTGGCGCTGGAGCATGGCGACTAGGGGATTTTCACAGTAATTTCATTGCAGTGTTAATGTAAGCCTAATTGCGACACCAATAAATAAACTTAAATTTTAAAAATGAACCATTCCTACGAAACTGATCTCCAAACTCCATGGCCTGGAGCTCGGCACCTCCCTCTGCAACTGGATCCTGAACTTCCTACCCACAGGCCACAATCAGTAAGGATAGGCAACAACACCTTCTGCACGATCATCCTCAACACTGGTGCCCCACAAGGCTGTGACCTCAGCCCCTTACTATACTCCAGAGACACCTATGACTATGTGGCCAAATTCCCCTCCAACTCGAATTTCAAGTTTGCTGATGACACCACCGTAATGGGTCGGATCTCAAACAATGACAAGACGGAATACAGCAAAGAGATAGAAAATCTGGTGAACTGGTGCAACGACAATAATCTCTCCCTCAATCCAACGAAACGAAGGAGATAGTCATTGATTTCAGGAAGCCCTTGTCTACATCAATGGTGATGAAGGAGAAATGGTTGAGAGCTTCAAAGTTTTTAAGGTGTCCAGGTCACCAACAGTCAGTCCTGGTCCCCACATGCCGATGCTATAGTTAAGAAAGCCCACTAATGCCTCTACTTTCTCAAAAGACTGAGAAAATTTGGCATGTCCACTTTGCCTCTCAGCAACTTTTACAGATGCACCATAGAAAGCATTCTTTCTGATTGTATTACAGCTTGGTATGGCTCCTGCTATTTCCAAGACCGCAAGAAACTACAAAGGATCGTGAATGAAGCCCATCCATCACTCAAACCAGCCTCCCACCCATCGACACTGTCTGTACTTCCCGCTGCCTCAGTAAAGCAACAAACAAAATTAAGGACCTCACGCACCCCGGGCATACTCTCTTCCACCTTCTTCCATCAGGAATACAAAATTCTGAGGACACGTACCAACCGACTCAAGAACAGCTTCTTCCCTGCTGCCATCAGACTTTTGAATGAACCTACCTTGCATTAAGTTGATCTTTCTCTACACTCTAGCTATGACTGTAACACTACATTCTGCACTCTCTCCTTTCCTTCTCTATGGACAGTATGCTGTCTGTATAGCATGCAAGAAACAATACTTTTCACTGCATACTAATACATGTGACAACAAGAAATCAAGTCAAATCACCGATCACATATCCATGCACCACCAAAACCATTTTTGTAACACCATCCAATTCTACCCGTCTCAGCTCATTTACCACTGAAATGGTCATCCATGCTTTTGCTACCTCTAGATTTGACTAGTTATATGCACACTTGGCTGGCCTCCCATATTCTATACTCTGTAAACTTGAGGACATCCAAACCCAACAAGAGAAGAGGCAATTCTGAACCAGTCTCAGGAAATGAAATAAAAGAAAAATACAAAAATATGTTTTTATCTTAGGAAGTGAAGTTGGGCAGGGTGAAAGTGGGAGAATGCTTTGGTGGTAGTGATCATAATTTAGTTAGATTTAGTATAGTTATGCAAAAGTATAAAGATAGGCCAAGAGTAAAAATGTTTTAATATTTAGAAAGGCTTATTTTATGAAACTGAGATTTGATTTTATAAATGTGGACGGGAATCAGCTAATTGAAGGTAAATCAGTGTCAGATGAGTGGGAGGTATTCAAGGAACAAATATGTTCCCACGAAGTAGTAGTATGGGAATCCCAGCCTTCGATGCCCACTGGATATCAAAGATCAGGCAGAATAGGATAAAGCAAAAAAGAGATTCTTCTGTCAGATCCTGAGAGCTCAATGTGGCAGAGAGCTGAGGGAATATAGGAAGTGCAAAGATGAAATTATAAAGGGAATTAGAAAAGCAAAACGAGATGTGAAAAAATATTTGCGAATAATATCAAAGAAAAGCCAAAGATATCTTATTAATATATAAAGAGCAACAAGGGAACCTAAGGAAACAGTAGGATCCATTAAAGACCAAAAAGTTAATTTGTGTGTGGAGGTGGAAGAGTTGGCCATGCTTCTTAATTAACACTTTGCACCTGTCTTCACATAACAGGAGGGGGGGGAACAATGTAGTTAAGGAAAATAAATGTGAAATATCAGATGGTATAAACATAGTAAGAGGGCAAATATTCAGTCGTTTAGCGTCTTTGAAAGTGGATAAATTACCAAGCTCGGATGAAATGTATCCCAGGCTGGCAGGAAAAACAAGGGAGGAAATAGCAGAGGCTCCATCCATCATTTTCTATTCATCGCTGGGTACAGGCATGGTGCTAGACGACAGGAGGACCTCTAATGTCGCACTGTTGTTTAAAAAGGGAGGAAAAGATAGAACAAGTAATTGTAGCCCAGTCAGCTGAACCTCAGTAATGGGAAAATTATTAGAAAAAGTATTGAAGAGATAGTATAAATTGTGATTTAGAAAAGTACAGATTAATCAAGGACAGGCTGCATGGATTTGCTAAGGGAAGGTCTTATGTAACCTCATTGAATTTTTATGAAATAGCAAGGAGGGTACATGAGGGTGATGTGTTTGGTGCAGTCTATATGGATATGGCAAATCAAATACAGTCATGGTTGATCTTCTGCCCAACTCTACTTTCCCACATGTTCCCCCATCTCATGATTCCCTTGTTAAGATCTTGGACCAAACTGACACTCACTAAGAGAACAATGCCACAGGATTCCACGGGTTTCTCAACAACCCACCCGATACTATGAGTCAACCAATTTCTGTTTCCCTCATGAGAGATTCCAGTCTTCACCTTTGAAAATCTTTTGAAATTCTCTCCAAAGGTCACTCCAACTTGGATAGCGTCAATGACAGCCCACCTTGCAGGGTTTCAATCTTGTCTTCCAATTAGATTGCCAAGTCTGCATTGCAGCACCAATGTACAAGTACAGCATCACATTGACTGTGCCAAGGAGAATATTACTGCTCCAAAGGGTTATCTTCACCCCAATGGCCCAGAGCATGCAGTCACCAACCTTCTGTTGCCCCCTCAAATGCTAGGGCTTCTCCTGAGTCCTTTCCATTTAAGATCTGCCAACTGCGGTCCCTTTTCTGCTTGGAACATCTTTCTCTGCTCCTCTTCACCTTCTTAACTGTGACCCTTTCCCTGTCCCTGCCTGGAATTCTTCTTGGCTTTAGTGCTGCTCCGGTCCCGATTACAGATTGAACTTTTTGTGCGGTTTCTTTTCTCTTTAGACAAAGGCACAATGCTATCAGCATAGGCATGCCCTTTAACTGCCGAATTGCGCAGGCGCTGCCTGCTCCCAGCCCATACATGCACAAAACTCCGGAGGGATGCTATGAGTTCTTCTGCATTAAAGTTGAGAAATCTATGTGAAAGCGAGTTGTAGCACCTAGCGTTTAACCATTCTTTTCAACTCTGAACAGAATATTGAAAACTAAATTGTTTATCCCCATAATTTTTTCATAGTCGACCAAAGGTACTGAAGATATATTTTTAGAAACATCTTGATCAGCTTGTATATGTATTTTGTACCATGGATTTTCAACCTTTCTGGTGTAAATGCAAACCCATGCTCTGGAAGTCTTCCCCTCTTCACACATGGATGAATTTTAGAGATGCTAGGTGCTACAACTCATTTTCACATAGATTTCTCAACTTTAGTGCAGAAAAACATTGTTTTTCTTATGCACATTTGTTGATAGAAACATGCCTTCAAAAAAGCCTTTACGTTATCAGATATACTGTGTATATCTGATTGACAACAGGTTTCAAAAGAATCCTCCTCACATACTTCCTATATCAGGTTTTGTCATTTCATGGTTTTGATCAAAACCAGATAAATAAACCTGCACACCCAGGGAGCTTTCCT
Organism: Mustelus asterias; assembly: GCF_964213995.1. NCBI lineage: Eukaryota > Metazoa > Chordata > Chondrichthyes > Carcharhiniformes > Triakidae > Mustelus > Mustelus asterias. The sequence goes on along the minus strand of NC_135804.1, from coordinate 16,935,083 downwards.
CTCTTTAGTCATCATTTTCCAGCTTATCTAAGAGATGTGCCACAACATTCACATCCTTCTCACTGATACTTTAAATAGAATCTTCAACTTCACTTCTTTCACAATTTCAGCCAAATATTTATTCACTTTCTTGTTTCCAACTCTTTTCCGGGTGTGGTCTCACCAAAGCCCTATGCAATGCAGCAGGACTTCCTTATTCTTGTACTCTAATCCTCACCTGCAATAAAGGTCAACATGCAATTTGCCTTTCTATGTTTGCTCTACCTACATGCTAACTTTTTGAGTTCCTTAATGAGTACTCCCAAGTGTCATGGAACCTCAACATTTAGAAGTTTCAGACCTTTTAAAAAATATTCTGCATTTCTATTCTTACTACCAAAGTGAATAACCTCACACTTCCACACATTATACGTCATCTGCCAGCTTGTTACCCATTTAATTAACTTATCTTTATCTCTTTGCAGCCTCTTTGTGTCCTCCTCACAACTTACATTCCCACTTAGCTTTTTATCATCAGCAAACTTAGATACATTACTCTCAACCTCGTTGTCTAATTCAATAATATAGATTGTGGCATCCGCTATCATTGCAGCGACTTCTCTGCCAACCCTAGCATATAGGCCATTATATCCTGTTTTATTCCCTTGAATTGCTCTGATACTTTTTCTCTACTGATTCTTAGCCTCTGGGTTATCATCTATTTCTGATAAGTAATTTGTGTCTTCGACTGTGGAGACAGACACAAAATATTTGTTCACTGTTACTGCCAATTCCCCATTCCTCGTGATAATTTCTCCTGTCTCTGACTCAAAGGAATCAATTAAGTTGGATCCAAAGTCAGCTCAAGGGAAGCAAAGGGTAATGGTCGACAAGTGTTTTTGAGACTGCTCCCAGCAGGGTTCTACAGAGCTCACTATTAGGTACCTTGCTTACATAGTTTACATCTACAACTTGAATTTAAATAAAGCGGGCACGAAAAAGAAATTTGCAAATGATACAAAAATTAGTTGTGGGGTTGCTAAAGAGGAAGAATATGATAGACGGAAGTTATCAATTGATTAGTAAGGTTGGCAGCAAAGTGGCAACTGGGATTCACCTGAGACGTATGAGGTAATATATTTGGGGGTGGAAAACAAGGCAAGTGAAAGCACAATAAATGGTAGGATACTCAGAAGTGTAGAGGAAGAGATGTACCTTAGAGTGTATGTCCAAAGATCCATGAATGTAAGCGGACTGATAGTTAAGGTGGTTAAGACAATAATTTATCTTTATTATCCAAAGATGGGAGGTTATCCTAGAACTGTACAAAACACAGATTAGATCACAACTAGAGTACTGAATCTAGTTAAGGTTATCACATTATAAAAATGTGATTGCACTACAGAGGGTACAGAAGAGGTTTACAAAGATGTTGCCAAGAATGGATTTTTATTTTAGCTATGAGAAGATTAGATAGGCTGGAATGATTCTCTTTGGAACACAGGAAGCTGAGAAGAGATTTAACTGAAGTGCACAAAATCATAAGGGGCCTTGATGGAGTAGATAGAAAGGACCTCTTTCCCTTACCTAGCAGGTCAACAACCAGGGGAGGGGGCATAGATCTAACTAATTTGCTAAATAATTGAAGTGTAATTGAGGAGAAATGTTTTTATCACCCAAAGGGTGCTGGGAGACTGGAACACACTGCCTGAAAGGGTGCAGATGTAGAAAACCTCACTGCATTGAAAAAAATACTTGGATATGCTCTTAAAGTGCTATAACTGACAGGCTATAGACCAAGAGCTGCAAAATGGGTTGGGCTGTATAGCTCTTTCCTGGCTGGCAAGGACAATGGGTCAAATGGTCATCTTCCATGCTACATACCTTTTGTTTCCAGAGACTGATCTTATGGCCCATTATCTTATGGGGTGTTTTCAGCAGGACAGCGCATAAATTATGATGGGTCGCTCATCCACCGCCCACACCCAATCTGGTTCCCATAAAATGGTAGATGTGTACTGACATTGGCTGCCCTCCCACCATTAAAAACAAATAATTGATTGGTATTTGGATTCATTAACAATTCAATTGATCCAAATATTACTCTCCCCACGCCATAATGTGTTTGGCATGGACAGGCAGGAGGGAGTGAGCAATCTTTTTCAACACAACTGCTAAAAGGCGGGAAGGAAAGAGGGGGGGTGGGTATGTCCTTTAGTTGGTGCATCAGGATCCCTCCAGCCCAAAATGATACCCCTCCTTTGTGTCTCCAAAATCTATCCACCTACCCCCCCCCCTTGACCACATCCCTAAGCCTTCTGATCCCTTCCAACCCTATAAGCCTGGACCTATCTTAGCCGAGGAAGCATTGCTCTTCATCATGGGCCTGCAGTCCCAACAATGCCCTGTAATGAAATCTGGTGCTCCTGCGGCCATTAGAACTGCTTGCCAATCAAATTGGCTTGAGGGATGGAAGTCCCATCATGCATTTTTTAGGCTGCCTCTAGCTGTGGAGCGGGCTTTTTGTTTTAAAGTCAGTTAGTTTGAAATTGACTTTTGTAATGAGAGGAGATGAAGTGTGAATAAACACCTGCCCCAAATTAAATTTCAGCTACGAAAAGATTAGATAGGCTGGGGCGAGTCTCTTTGGACCACAGGAGGCTGAGAAGAAATCTAACTGAAGTGCACAAAATCATTAGGGGAGCTGTGGGGCAGGGTTTTTTGTTTTAAAGTCAGTCAGTTTGAAATTGATTTTTGTAATGCAGGGAGATGAGGTGCGAGTAGACACCTACCCCAAACTTAAATTTCAGCCCTATGTTTTTAACCTTCTGGAATATCTATTCCTTCAGTTTTGGCCTCTTGAGCAACCCTCGTTTTAATTATTGCACAAATGGTAGCCATGCCTTCAGCTGTCAAGATGTTAAGCTCCAGAACTCCCTCCTTAAATCATCTATTCTCCTTCAAACAACCTACCTCTTTGATGGAGCTATGTCCGGATTCCTTGTGTGGTTGGTTTAGTGTTAAGCTTCGTTTGATAATATTCTTGTAATGCAACTTGGAATGTTTCACTATATTAAAGGAGGGAGATAAATGCAAGTTTTTGGTGTTGTTGTTGCTTTCAAATGATGTCATGAATTGAGTATTGCCCACTGCTGTTCCCATTCATGATGTCACTAATAGGCCAGAGATATTCCTGTACAAAGCTGTTGTCAGGGTGTCTTCGGGTGGTAGTTTGAAGAGTTAGCAACATAACAGAGGTTTACGATACACTAATAAGCGCAGAAATGTGTCCTTTTTAATAATTGCATTAATTGGCCCTCAAAGAACTTGTGATGAAGGAACAGACATGACTGTTGCCTAAAATGCAACAACCTCTCTTCTGCTATAGAATATTGTACAGTAAATAAATACGCTCCCAGGATCCTTAATGTAATCAGTGGACAGGCCCCATCCAGAGTACTGCATTCAGCTGTGAGCATTGAATCTCAGGAATTATATACTGGCCTTGGAAAAAGGTAGTCATGATGTGGAGATGCCGGCGTTGGACTGGGGTGAACACAGTAAGAAGTCTCACAACACCAAGTTAAAGTCTAACAGGTTTATTTGGTAGCAAATACCATAAGCTTTCGGAGCACTGACGAAGGAGCAGTGCTCCGAAAGCTTATGGTATTTGCTACCAAATAAACCTGTTGGACTTTAACCTGGTGTTGTGAGACTTCTTACTTGGAAAAAGGTACAGTGCAGATTCATGTGAATCGTACCAGCATTTAAAGGGTTAACTTATAAAGACAGGTTGCTTAAACTTGGTTCATGTTCCCTTGAGTTGACAATGTTAAGAGATCATCTAGTGAGGTCCTCAAAATGATAAAGGGATTTGACAGAGCAGATACAAAGAATCTATTTCCTCTGTTGGGGAACTCCAAAACAAAAGTGTACATTCTTAAAATTAGAACGATGTCATTTAGCAAAGAAATCAGGAAGAAACTTTTCACACAAATAATGGTGGAATCTAGAACTTGTGCATTTCTGCAGAAGGCTGCAGAATACTTGGTCAAACGAAATTTTAAACACTCAGATCGATAGATTTTGGTTGAGTAAGGGTAGCAAGGATATGTAATAAAGGTAGTTAAATGAAGCTGAGGCCTGTCATCCATAATCTATCTGAATGATAGAAAAGGCTCAAGAGGTGAAATGGCCTACTTCTTTTCAGTTGATCCAAACTAACAAATTCAACAGGGTCTACATTTTTTTTCCCATTGCTTTCAGATTGTCAGGTCATTCCAGGACCTGTAGCCACTCTGCCCCAGTATTCCAGTTTCCTGACCTATCCTAAATGGGAAGACAAATCATTTTTAATGAATGTGAAATAAACAGAATTGAGATCATATTTATGTGATCAGAAGAGCTATTACAAGAATGTGCTCACAGCTCTATCACTTGTTGTTACATAGTCCTATTTGTCTATAGTGTGCCTATACTAAATAAATATATATTCAATATGGCAGATATGATTCAGAAAACAATGATAATTCAATTATGCCTTTGTCAATGGAGGGTGATCTAAATCACCTCATTTGAGGAAAGTTAAAAGATAATCAGGATAATGTGCAATGATGAGTCACTTGTATACTTCTTCACTAGCTCCTGAATGTTGCAGAGTTGCTTATTTGAATTACATACACCAATTTAAAAATGTACTTGAAAATGTTCTTCAAAATAATGTTGAAGCCTAATGGCTTTGCTTGGTGATCTAACTTCCTGGACAGTAGTATAAAATTATAAAAGGGCACTCCAATGTAGCTTTATGGCAATTAACCTGATCCGTTTCATCTTTTTATGACTGAAAAGTCATCATAAGAAAAACGATTTTCAAAATCGCAAACATTGACATGAGTTCCAATGTCCTGCTGCTATTGAACACTCATAGGCGTGTCTTGGTAATCATGAGAAACACCCCAAAATAATTAGTTTACTCCAGGAATGACATTTAAATTTTGGAGATGAGGAATAAAGAGAAAGGGAAATTCAAGATGTCAGGGGAAAAGAGGCTCTGTTGGCGACATATATATGACAGAAAATTTATTGGATCTGAAGCTTGCAATGTTACATAACCTGCTTATACTATAATATTGAAGATTATGTTTCAATTCAATGAAATGTCTTCTATCCTTTGAAGAAATTAAAATAAGGTATCTGAATTATATGAACTGGAGTCTAATATTGTATTATCAAACAATTACTTAGAGGAACCAATATGGAAAATGCAGTAATAGAATATTCACCTTTTGATATTCCAGGCAGCTTCGTTTCCTGTGTTGTCCTAACAACTTTCATTGTTAATAGTGCACTCCAGGTTTCTTTTAATTGGCCATAGATTACTGTTTCACATAAATATCCACATAGACAGCGATCCTTCACTATACAACCCCATTGGTAGCTACATAATGTCCTTGTGGCACAGAGAAAATGAACAATTGGGTCTTGTTGCATGCTTATCCAATAGGAAGAGAGCAGGGAAGTAATGATTATACCAAAACTTTGTGACATCAGGGTCCACTCACTGGTACAGTATTATGATTTAATTGTTTTTGTGCATGTCACTATATTGTAAGCATTAAGCCATAGTCTGCAAATGACCATAAGCATCTCTCTAGAGAGAGACCATTGGTTATAAACAGCTTGAGGGACACCATTCACCAGTGTGGGGCAAGGTGAGGAGGTCTCCGTGAACTACCACTGTACTGTGCACGGTTAATATTCGCTTGTTTTGTACTTGTGATGCTCCAGGGCACTTGCCATAATGGTTATTGTTCCTTTCTGGTGACACAGGAGCCGTTTTGCTAATGCTGTGCTTCTTTCAGTTTGATTGAAGGGTATACTTCCATTCTTTATTAGTGGTGTCCACACAGGGGTAGTTGTGTTGATTCTTGTTCAGTGGCCTTGGGGCAATCCAGTGTCACTCTAATTGGTGCATCAAAACATAAAATTACTTAATTTCCCTGGGCTAACCCAGACAGGACTCATCAGTGTGGTCTTTACCAACATTACCAAGAGTTCTTCATTTTTTGAGATAACAGAATCCATCAACATTTCCAATCATTGATAGGTTAAAAAATGTCGTTGTGAATCATTATAATTATGTTCACAAGTAAAGCCGGTGAGAAAGTCATTATTAATAAAGCTGACAGCCATTGCTGCAAGTGAATCCTGACGCATATTGCAAGTGGATGAATTATGTCAAACTGATTACATCAGAAAAATGAAGAATCAAAAGTTATCTCCAGCTTCCAGAACACACATAAAATGTATCCATTGCCACCACTAGACGGAATTAATGAGCTTCCAGCAAAAACACATATCACTCCCAAGTTGGTGTGCTTTAATGTTGTGTAACATACTTGTGTGATACTCTGAATTAATTTGCACAAATTGTTTCCACTATTACTACCATCAATGGTTCGCTTCTAGTTTACCCCAGTGTCACACAGCTCCAAATAATCTCTCCAGACACAACTGAAACCTGAAAGGCCAAAATTTGTAATCATAATGTTGAGTGTTATTATTGTTCATGCATCCAAAATTATGTAGTAATAGCAATGTAATTTAGGAGAGCAATTCAAAGGTCAAGTCACCAGTGCCTCATGAACATCACCTACATTGAATTACATAGACATTACAAGAGAGAAAGAAGCTATTCAATCAAGCTGATCTGTGTTACCAGCAATAATCCTCATCTCATGTGCTCACTCCATGTGATGTCCCTTCACTTCCTTTTTCTTCCAGCATTTATTGAAACCAATTCTTCAATGTTGTTGCCTCAAACACTAATTCCAGTGGTGCACTTAGCCTCACAAGCATGTGTATGATCATTTCTTCTGCTCTGCAATAAATCACTTGTGATATTGCAATGCCATTGGTGAACACAATCTATGTTTGTTTACTGTGTTCCATCCCATCACTTTAAACATGCAAATCACCTCATCTATTTTGATGAAAACAGCCTCATGTTTTTCTTCTTATTTAATAATAACCATAGAATCATAGAATTCCTACAGTGCAGAAGGAGGCCATTCGGCCATCGAGTCTCCACCAACCACAATCCCACCCAGGACCTATCCCTGTGACCCCACATATTTAACCTGCTAATCTCCCTGACACTAAGGGGTATTTTATCATGGCCAATCAACCTAACCTGCACATCTTTGGATTGTGGGAGGAAACCAGAGCACCTGGAGGAAACCCACGCAGACATGGTGAGAATGTGCAGACTCCATATAGACAGTGACCCAAGCTGGGAATCAAACCCAGGTCCTTGGCGCTGTGAGGCAGCAGTGCTAACCACTATGCCACCATGCCTTGTGATGTGACTGCTTTACAGCCTGGTTGCTCTGACTTGTCAGTTTTCAATGAAACCTGACTCTTTTGGTAAGATATAACCGTATAAAATGTTACCAAATACACATACTAGCCAGAAAACCATTAGACGAGGATGGTCTTGGGTAAAAACCTATCTTTCAACGCACTAGCAGCCCCTCCCTATTACAATCCAATGTCATGGCCTCAAACACCTAATTCACCATTCACATCAAACTGCTGTGTATTGCGTTAAGAAACGCCATTCCAAGCTTCAATTTCATAACCTTGTACCTATTGTTCTTTGCACTGAAAGTCAGATTTTGAGTTTACTTCACCATATTAAGTGGTTTTAGATAAAATGAAACTCCCCTTTGAGAAGTCTCTTCAAGACGGAAAAGCCCCAATTCATCCATCTTCATGTAATGGTGATAAGAATTAACCGTGCAGATTCAGCCTTCACTACTCAGATTTGTATACCACATTACCCCATGCTGCAGTAACCAGAACCACAGACAGGAATACCTCTTGGAGCAGTGTGCAATGTCAAACTATGAAGGGTTCTGCATTGCAACAGCTTCTTCTGTCATCTTGCATCTTTCATGTGGTGAATGTCACATATCACCGCTAGCCCATTCAGGACCTATCCAATTTGAGGACAGATGCTTTCTACCGTCGCAGAAATACCGGATACATTTAATGGAGTTCATTTGCCACTAATCATAAACTGGCATAAACTTGATCACATTCTGTTCTAAACTTTCAGCTATCTGAGTTCCAATGGAAATATTTTCAGACCTTCATTAAAGAAAAAGTTTTGTATCAGGGTCAAGCATGATGCTGCAGTATATTTTAAAGATTGCTTTCTTCTCCTCCTGCGATTCTGTGATAAACATACTCAAAGCTGACTAAAGTTAGCAAATGGTGGGGGGGGGGGGGGGGGGGGGGGGGAGCACGCGCGCGGCAGTGTCATACCAGTTAAAAACGGTAGAAAGAGCCAATAAAAAGCTCAATGTGAAGTTAACAATCATGTCCAAAAGCAATGAGGTTTAATGGAGACTGGTGCTCCAATAAACACGGGGAATTTTTTTGATTTAATCTTCCTGCAGTATCAATGACCTGGTAATGGTAAGTACCAAAATCACTTTCGAATGCAGGTGTAATCCTTACAAGAAGTGATTGTAACCTGCAACCTTCTAAATGCATTGATATTTAGAAAAGTAGAGAACTTGCAGAAGCAGCATGGTCACCAGAACCAATGATGAACATAATTGACAAACATATAGCCCGTCTCTTGTCAAAATTATTTTTTATCACTTTCCATTTAACACATTGGCACTTGCAGAACTTTTAACACTACAACAGTACACTGGAGCAGAGCACTTAGTGTGGTGCTAGCACCATCTTTCAGATCTTTAAACCAAAACCCCATCCTGCCTAATTAAACGGATGGGTCAGATTCTATAACATTCCAAAAACATTGTGGAGTTTTGCTAATGTCCAGCCAACATCCCTCTGTCAATTAACCTCAGCACAAGGAGATTATCTGAAAATTCATTTGGCACCTGCGAGACTTAACGTGTGAAAATCAACCGACATATTCATCTACCAATAGTGACAGCATTTCAAAAATAATTTGTTGATGGAAGGGTATGTTATGATGCTCTGATGGAAATCTGTGCTTTATGAACAAAACCTACTGTATTTGGCAAATGGATGCACTGAATTCGGAAAAGGTGACTGAATTTATATCGTGCCTTTCACCAACAAAATTATTTTCAAAAACATTTCAGAGGCAAATTGTTTTTCCTCACACCAGGCAACAGCATCTCAGTGAAAGCAAAGGCAAAATGCTGTGGATGCCAGAAATTTGAAGTAATAACAGAAAGTGTTGGAAATATCAGATGGTCTGGGTGCCTCTGTGGATAGAGAAACAGAGTTAATGTTTCAGGTCGCTGACCATTCATCAGAATTGCAACCTACTGCATTTGCACTATACTCTCCATTGTATAGTGTGGAGCCAAGTTTCATAGCATGCACCAACCATAACCTTGCTAAGGTTTTATATAGATTCCATTACATCTCTATATAGAACATAACAGCGCAGTACAGGCCCTTCGGCCCTCAATGTTGCGCCGACCTGTGAAACCAATCTAAAGTCCATCTAACCTACACTATTCCAATATCATCCATATGTTTATCCAATGACCCTTTAAATGCCCTTAATGTTGACATTTTATACTCTTGCTATAAAATCCTTAGCACCTTTTAACTGCCTTAGCTACATGAGGTGCTGCTTTTTATGTCCGATTGAACGGAACCCTCGAATTCTTCTGCTCTTCCACAGTCCCTTTATCCAAGGTATAATTGTTACCATTTAAACCACAATTTATCATCTCACATTTACTGACATCAAATTTCATCTGCCACATTTTCCCCCCTCCACTATCTTATCAGCATCCTCTTGCTCCTCAAGATGATATATTGACACAAAATATGCCAGTTGTAAGGATTACAAAACTTTCAAATCTCAATGTTACTGTGCAAAACTGAAAGCAACTTCTGGCTTCCAAACATACGTAGTTGAATGCCGAAACCTGGTCATTAGTCAGTTCTCTCCCTTCGCCGCTGACTGAAAGGTTTGAACCAGTTTTGTCCCCTATCGCCTGTAAGTCTAGCCCCATATAAGAATCACTGCTGCATACATTGAGCAGAAACAGAGTTAGAACAGATTGTGTGGGAAACCATGATCCACTTTCAACCACCCCAAAAAGCTGTATTTTACACCCATTCCCTCTTTCCTGCCCGAGCTCCATATCCTTTAATCTTCTCCAATAATCTCTCCTTGTGGAGTATTTTCCAAAAGTCCTCGTTTAGTACATCCACTGCACATTCCCAGCTGCCAAACCTGTCACTTCCTCAAAGAACTCCATCAGGTTTTTTTTTTGAAGTATGATCTTCTTTTCTGAAAGCTGTGCTGGCTGCTGTCAATTATTTTTTTTAAACATGCAGAAATAGATATTTAGTAATTTAGTCTTCCATATGCACACCACCACACATCAATAGAAGTGAGCCACCTAACCACAGGCATCTGTACCAGAAAAAACACAAAATCTCACATGAACTCCATTGCACAGACTGATAAAAAGAAATGGATATCCAGCATGGATATCACAGCTCCATCTCAAGGTTCAGAAAGCAGCTATTAACTCGAGACACAACTGATGATCTTTGATTGCACTGAGACTCCAAAAGCACCACTAGCTTGTATTCACTCCTACTATTCTCCTTGTCGACTTACAGCTTGAACATATTTCCTAGGCAGCGTGGGATGGTTACAAGCCGGAATTCTCCAACCTCGGCCTGCAGCTGGGATTTTCTGGTCCCGCTGCAGTAAATGGAGATTTGGCTAAGCGCCAAGTTCTCCGTTCTCGCTGGCAGCGGGACGTGGAAGACTGGAAAATTCTGGTCACAATGGACTCTTTGCTATTTCTAGTACTGCAGCCTAAATCTGGCAGTGACTTTCAAATTGACAACTAAGTTAAATGTAAAATAATGGTTTTGAGAAAAGGTACCGTCATACAGAACTGCTACAAATGGCTTTCAGAAAGCAGAGGCTTTTCTCCCTTTTCCAAGGTTCAGGATCTCATTCCTGAGGAATACAAAAAAAAGCTCACTGGTAGCACTCTTCCCTCCGAGTCTGAAGGTCATGAGTTCAAGCCCCACTCCAGTACTTGGCTATATAATCTCAGCACTATGATAAAATTATTTGGTGTATTATCCTACGGTTGTTTGTGGGATCTTGCTGTTCACAAATTGCCTGCTGTATTTCCTTACACTGCAACAGCAGGTATGCTTCACGAATACTTAATTGGCTGAGAGCTCATTGAGGCACCCTGAGGTATAAACTCAGCAGTCAGCAGCATACTGCCCAGCTGCAATTTTCCATGAATTGGCAAATTAAGGGCCAAAGAGTGAGCTTGCATTCAATTAAGGATAACTGGCAGGCTCTTGCTGCTGGAGGGCCAGTATAAGGCCCTTCGCCACTAGAGTAGCAGCAGGATGCCTTTGCAGTACAGTGAAGGAGTGGGTGCCTGAGATGGGAGGTGCCCTCCCATCAAATTTTTAAAATTTACCATTACAAAAAGCCTTCAGCAGCTGAGCCATGAACTGCACCACAGGGACGGTCTGTGGCTACAGCTGAAGCCAAGCAGAAAGGCAAGTTCTCGACACCTGCCTGCAGTACTGTCTCACACCTTCTCGTCTGCCAGCTCCAGGGAAGTACACTGTTCCCATACACCTCAGAGTACCTGGATGCCAACTGGATTTTCCAGATAGGCTCTGACAATAGGCCTTATTATGTCAGTACTGAGGTGAATTGGCAACTGCTGCTTGTGGGTGGGTGATCCTGGCCCCTAACCACCCCATCTGCCCTCCAGGGAAATGGCTTGTTGGGTGGTATAGTGCCCTGGGACAGCTAGCGCCACAAACTTCCAAGCTGCTATGCCCACTCCCATCGAGACGTAAAAAATTAGCCCAAGCTCTTTCTTTACTTTACAACACGATCCACATTTTGCAGCCAACGTCAGTGGCAGGCATCACCAAGTCGTGTGCAGTGTGCTCAGAATTAAACACTAATGATCCCACCGCACTGAAGGGAAAATTTGGCGGCCACTTTGCTGCAGCGGCAGCGTGGCATGAATGGCCAGTAAGATCGCGCTCTATGTTTTTTAAACTAGCTCAAGGGTCACCAAAACTTGATTTGCACTTAAAATTCCGTGATCTTTTCTATGAGTGGCATGATTTCGTGGGAGTTGTGTGGAGAAACTCGGCCCCAAATCATCATCGTCCAGTACTGGTCAACAACAAAACCCAAAGATACTTTCAGGTCCAATATAAACGTTTGGATACTCTCTGATGCTCAGAGGTGTCAGGACCATCTGTTTAAAACACATTTAAAGTTTCATTAAGCGAGGAACGTGTTTGATGTATACCAGCTAGCATAAACAGGTAACTTCCTTGCAATCACTGGCAGATGGAGCAGTATCAGCAGATGTTAGTCAATGGCAAAATACTGTCAACTAATGCAAGTTAAGGTGAACCTTTTTTCAACAAGACTAAACATCTGGTTAAAGTAACTTTGTCCTGAGTAGTTTACATGGAAATTGGGCATTGTAAATATAACTACAATAAAGCTTCTCTTAACCCTATAGTCAGGTGCGTAGAGAGTGAACATAGAACATAGAACAGTACAGCACAGATCAGGCCCTTCAGCCCACGATGTTGTGCCGAGCTTTATCTGAAACCAAGATCAAGCTATCCCACTCCCTATCATCCTGGTGTGCTCCATGTGCCTATCCAATAACCGCTTAAATGTTCCTAAAGTGTCTGACTCCACTATCACTGCAGGCAGTTCATTCCACACCCCAACCACTCTCTGCGTAAAGAACCTACCTCTGATATCCTTCCTATATCTCCCACCATGAACCCTATAGTTATGCCCCCTTGTAATAGCTCCATCCACCCGAGGAAATAGTCTTTGAACGTTCACTCTACCTATCCCCTTCATCATTTTATAAACCTTTATTAAGTCTCCCCACAGCCTCCTCCGCTCCAGAGAGAACAGCCCCAGCTCCCTCAACCTCTCCTCAAAAGACCTACCCTCCAAACCAGGCAGCACCCTGGTAAATCTCCTGTGGATAGTGAAAGCATCCTTTTATTTTTCTTTCCTTCAACTGCTAATTCCTGTTACTTTACTTGATTCTACTGTGCAGCCATATTTTAAATTTAGTGATTTTTTTGTGATTTACTGTTTCTTAAATCTGCATATCACATGCCACAGAAAGATGGTCAGTACTTCAATGAAACCAAGAAAGAGAAGGAAAGGACCTGCATCTATTTAGCATCTATCATAGTCACATGACATCTGAGAGTGTTCACAATCAATGAAGTACTTCTGAGGTACAGTTGTGGTTGTAAGCAAATGCAGCTGCCAATATGTGCACAACAAGCTTTCATAAACAGCAATATAAGAAATCTCACAACACCAGGTTAAAGTCCAACAGGTTTACTTGGAATCACAAGCTTTCGGAGCGCTGCAATTTTTCTGAACCAGTTGTTTCAGTTCATGGTGGATTTCACATTTAGCAATGAAGGAGCAGCACTCTGAAAGTTCGTGATTCCAAATAAACCTGTTGGACTCTAACCTGATGCAGTGAGACTTCTTACTGTGCCCACCCCAGTTCAACGCCAGCATTTCCACATCATAAACAGCAATGTGATACATCAACCAGAGAAGGCAGCTGGGACTTCTTACTGAAAGGTCGTACCTCAACTTGAAATGCTCTCTCTGCATGGCACTTCCCTGGATTATCTGCTCAAAAATCGAGAGTTGGGCTTAACCCCACGATCTTCTGGCTCAGGGGGTCACCACTGAGTGTTATCACTCAGTTATCGCTGAGCGAACACTGACACTGAACCAAAGCATGGTAGACATGATGCTCACATCAATCTTCGCAAAAGGAAATTGCTAGGGGATACACAAGACAAACAACTTCAAAGTCATCCCAAATTCCTCTTTAGTCAGCCATGAAAAATCTCAGTAATACTGAAGGCAGAAAGATCCTTTGGTTTAAACTCTTCATGCTTTGGAAAACAGAATTGCCAAACATGATTAAAACAACAGCACAGACTCTCACAGTATTGAATCATTAATACCCTTGAGAACGTTAGAGAGAAGGTAAGAACACATTTTATGTAACTAGGGCTGGTTTTCGACTTCAGTGGCTGTAGCTACAGATTTGGAACACATCACAAGCTACTTCAGATTTTAGTCAGGCTTTATTGCCATAAGAGAATGGATACAGATTGGCAAAATCCTCGTGGAGGAGCAGCAATTCTGTAACAAACGAGTGGAACAATTTACAACTATATCCCTTAAAAACAGGATCTGGTACTTATAATTTCTGCTATTTTTTTAAACTAAAGAATCTAAATACCCAACGATATAGCAAACTAATCTCTCTTTGAAGTGTACAAAACCAGCAGTAACTATACACCAAAAATAAAGATCAAATCCATTCAATCTTATTTCCCTTCCTTCTTATTCAGCCACAACCATTCCTGAGCTGCAAAGTTCTAAAGCAAAGCAATGACCACTCACAGGGCCACATTAAAGGTCACAGCAGGAACAGGATTTTAACAGTGCCTACACTTAATGATGGATAAAATAAAATGAATAAGTTAGATTCAAAACATTATGCCCCCAATTTTAAATGCTGTAAAAACAGGTCACTCAATTTTCTCAGCTCTTAAATCAGAGGGGGCATTATTGGGGGAGGCACCATTCACGCTGGGCCTCCACCCTATTATTCAAGCCAGTTTCCTGGAGGTGAAATAGGGCTTATAGGGGCTTGCAGGACTGCAAGAGGACGAAAGTGATGGGGAGAGAAAGAGCAGAGAAGAGCGAGCGGAACAGGCAAGGAGGGTGCGGACACGAGGGGGCACAAGCGGGACACGGGGTGGTGTGGGCGGGGTACAAGGGGAACATGGTGGGGTGCGAGGGCAGCACGGCCATGGTGCGAGGGGGCACAGACAGGATGCGAGGAGAGCATAGGGGTATGAGGAGCTGCCACTCTCCATGCCAGATCCATGCCAATTCTTGCTCCTACCCACTCCCAATGACCCTCTTGCCTTCCATGCGAACGCATGGATCTTCCAGGTCTTTTCACCCAGCAATTGCTCTATACTCTGCTGCTACAACCCTATTGAAGTGTCAATCAACCAGATCTGTAAAGCATCAATAACAGAAGGAAACACTTGACACCTATTCCTCTTGTGCAAATAAATATTGAGGCATTGACAAAACAGATGACAGAAAAATAGCTTATTATAACATCATGAAACTGCCAATTAGGCAATATTTGCCTTTCTTTCCAGCAGTGCCAATGAAGTAAAATATTTAATGGGCATCTGGGCTCTCAGCCAAGCTTCATTATGTTTGCAATGTCCACATCATGTTCAAGAATAAAACAAAATTGTTCTTCTGTTATTGTGAAATTTTTTCATGTCTCCTTCAATATATTATAATTTTAGAGAAGCATGTAGATTCTAATCTCATATTTTAATATATAAATCAACATAATGATATCACGTCCAATCTAATTAAAAGAAAAAATATTAGATGTATGCAAGTGATCAAAAAGTAAACTACATTTATTTACTTTAAATCTGGCTATGTCAATCTTTAGACATCATGGTATACTAGTCACTCCTTCCAGTTTAAAAAATGATATATATCAAATATTCTGTTAATCGCAACATGATAAATGGCTTACGTTGATCATAGCAATCAATGTTTCTTGTTCACAAACCACTTTATACCTTACCATATATTCTTTTCACATATATATGCATACATATACATTTTAAATCAAATTAATATTTTATCATCTTAGTGAATCACTGTCAGCTATCTTTGGTAAGCAATTATAGCACAATCGTGAGTTTCCTTCTATAAATGTCACCACATTGCAAGGAGATGTAGCCTACTGACAGCTGATGCTCACAAAGGTTGACAAAATGCAAAATAAAATCCCTGCATGAAGCTGAAACTGCAAATTCTATATCATAACAGATCAGAAAGTGTGATTCCTGAACAGATATGTGTTAGGTAGTATTACTTGCAGAAAATAAATGAATGAGTGGTACCAGATGAATAATTCATGAATATTATAGGTGGACACACTTATATCAGTACTCGAAATTATTCTGTGAAGTGTAATGAACCCTCAAATGATTCGTACTTGTACAACAGGGATGACTAATTTTATTACAATTTATTTTTATTTTGCCAACTTCAATTGCTCCATCAATGTGGATTTACTGAGAGACATTGCAGGCATGTCAAGTAGGCAGAATTGAGCACACAAAACTAAGAAAACTTGGTTAAATCTTGAAACAATACACATTAAGAGCGCACTCGAATGTGTGATCTCTAAAAACAAATGTTAAAGTCCCTTTTGTTCAATGACTGTTTTAAAAAAAAATCTTGCCTACAAAAAGCATTTAACATCTTAGCTTGAGGTTGATATGAAAATTATAAACCTCCTTAGCTTCTCTCTTTGATTGTAGAAAATTCACATAACCCTTTAGTTATATCACTGCCTTGTAACCACATCCAAATATTCAATGTCTGCTTGCTTTTTTGATACACGGATGCAAGTTAGTCATCTGACAAGTAATATTGGCACGCCCTGCCATTGTCTCAACCGAACCCAAATGAAAAACCACCCAGAAATAAAACTGAGCAGCAGAAAGAGATTTCAATAACTCAGGCTGTCTGTACCTGCTTTATTGCATTTGTCATTGCCAGAAAACCCAGCAGGCAGATGTTAAATTCAACTGAGCACCACCCCTTCCAACCTTTTTGCTGCAGGCAAGGGAATGTTCTTACACAACAGACTCAGCCAAGAAAGCTGCATATATATCTGTCTTTGCCTCTCCAGATACACCAAGCAATAATAACTAACCAATTAAAAACTAACCTCCCAAGAGAAGAATTTTAGGCTTTCAAGTGAGACAATAAGTCTTTAAAAATATAATTTTGAACACCGCAACACTGTGTTCCACGAACAATCCACATTCTCTACGAAATACTGTACATTGCATATCATTCACACTAAATCACAACATTACACATTTTCCAATGTTCATTGAGCACAGACATTTTGCCCATTAACTATAATACAGTGAATATAATATAAAACTGCATTATCGCCAACTAGCTTTTGAATTTATTTCTAAAGCAGTATTTTTTGCTTCTTTGGAAGTTTGAAATAATGCAAATAGCAACTGCATAAAAATTGATGCATCAGAGAAGTAAGGGAAACCAGATGGCCAAAGAGTGTCGAAGTGGGTGAACCCACCAAAATGCCTTTGTTACCTGGAGACGCAATCATTCCAATGAACTCCTGGCTGCTCTCCCACATTCTACCCTCCACAAACTTGAGGTCATCCAAAACTCTGCTGTCCGTGTCAGTGCCAGGGGCCAGGGTTCGATTCACGGCTTGGGTCACTGTCTGTGCAGAGTCTGCATGTTCTACCTCTGTCTGTGTGGGTTTACTCCGGGTGCTTCAGTTTCCTCCCACAGTCCGCAGGACCTGCTGGTTAGGTGAATTGGCCATGCTAAATTCTCCCTCAGTGTACCCGAACAGGCGCCAGAGTGGGGTTTTCACAGTAACTTCATTGCCGCGAGCCTACTTGTAGCACTAATAAATACATTTTAAAACTTTAACACACATAATGTCCTGTTTGCCCATCAGCCCTATGCTTGCTGGGCTAAATGGCTCCTGGTCAAACAAGGTCTTGATTTTAAAATTCTCATCCATATTTTTAAATCCCTTTATGGCCTTGCGCTTCCCTATCTCTGTCATTTCCTTCAGCAAGAAGTCTCACAACACCAGGTTAAAGTCCAACAGGTTTATTTGGCAGCACTAGCTTTCAGAGTCTCAAGTTCTTTCATCAGGTGAGTGAGGACTTGTGTTCACAAACAGGGCATATAAAGACACAAACTCAATTGACAAGATAATGGTTGGAATGCGAGTCTTTACAGGTAATCAAGTCTTAAAGGTACAGACAATGTGAGTGGACAGAGGGTTAAGCACAGGTTAAAGAGATGTGTATTGTCTCCAGCCAGGACAGTTAGTGAGATTTTGCAAGCCCAGGCAAGTCGTGGGGGTTACAGATAGTGTGACATGAACCCAAGATCCCGGTTGAGGCCGCCCTCATGTGTGTGGAACTTGGCTAACAGTTTCTGCTCAGCGATTCTGCATTGTCATGTGTCGTGAAGGCCGCCTTGGAGAACGCTTACCCGAAGATCAAAGGCTGAATGAATGCCTGTGACTGCTGAAGTGTTCCCCGACTGGAACACTCCTGCCTGGTGATTGTCGAGAGGTGTTCATTCATTTGTCGTCGTAGCGTCTACATGGTCTCCCCAATGTACCATGCCTCGGGACATCCTTTCCCGCAGCGTATCAGGTAGAAGCTCAAACAGACCATTGTCCGCAGCGAACTACACAGCCTTCAGGAGAACAGTGACCATGACACCACACAACCCTGCCACAGCAACCTCTGCAAGACGTGCCGGATCATCGACACGGATGCCATCATCTCACGTGAGAACACCATCCACCAGGTACACGGTACATACTCTTGCGACTCGGCCAACATTGTCTAGAGTGTTCCCTTCCAGTTGGGGAACACTTCAGCAGTCACGGGCTTTCAGCCTCTGATCTTCGGGTAAGCGTTCTCCAAGGCGGCCTTCACAACACATGACAATGCAGAATCGCTGAGCAGAAACTGTTAGCCAAGTTCCGCACACGAGGACGGCCTCAACCGGGATCTTGGGTTCATGTCACACTATCTGTAACCCCCACGACTTGCCTAGGCTTGCAAAATTCCACTAACTGTCCTGACTGGAGACAATACACATCTCTTTAACCTGTGCTTGGCCTGCTCTCCACTCACATTGTCTGTACCTTTAAGACTTGATTACCTGTAAAGACTCGCATTCCAACCATTATCTTGTAAATTGAGTTTGTGTCTTTATATGCCCTGTTTGTGAACACAAGTCCTCACTCACCTGATGAAGGAGCTTGAGACTCCGAAAGCTAGTGCTGCCAAATAAGCCTGTTGGACTTTAACCTGGTGTTGTGAGACTTCTTACTGTGCTTACCCCAGTCCAACGCCGGCATCTCCACATCATTTCCTTCAGCCCCACAACCCTCCAACAGTGTCTCTGACATTCATCATTATGAAGTGCTTTCAAAGGTTAGTCATGGCACAAATCAATTCCAGCCTCCCAGGCTGCGTGGATCCACTACAGTTCGCCTATCGCCGCAGCAGGTCCACAACAGATGACATTTCCTTGGCTCTACACTCAAGTCTAGAACACCTAGATAACAAAGATAGCCTATTTATAGACTACAGCTCAGCCTTCAGCACCATTATTCCAACAAGACTCACCACACTCCAGCGCCTGTTCAGGTACACTAAGGGAGAATTTAGCATAGCCAATCCACCTAACCAGCACATCTTTCGGACTGTGGGAGGAAACTGGAGCATCCGGAGAAAACACACGGAGAAAATGTGCAAACTCCGCACAGGCAGTGACCCAAGCCGGGAATCAAACCTGGGTCCCTGGCGCTGTGAGGCCGCAGTGCTAACCACTATGTCACCCATCATGCTATGACTGTAACACTACATTCTGTCCTCTCTCCTTTCCTTCCTTATGTGTGGCATACTTTGTCTGTATAGTGCACAAGAAACAATGCTTTTCACTGTGTACTAACACGTGACAATAATAAATCAAATCAAAACATAGCTTCTCTAATTCTAGCTTCTTATGCATTCACAATTACAATTGCTCCACCATTGGTGGCCGTGCCTTCAGTGATTTAAGCCCCAAGCTCCTCACTTCTTTACCTCGGTTTAAGAACATACATCTGACCAAGCTATTGGTCATAAGTGGCTCAGTGTCATACTTTGTTTATAATGCTCATGTGAAACACCTTGGGATGTTTCAAAGGAGCCATATGAATAGAAGTTGTGGTTGGAATCAAAGAATGAAACATTATCCAACAGATAACAAAGCAAAAAGAAGTTTCTCATTTCTTAAAGGAACTTTCTGAATAACTGGGATTAAGCTGCATGCACAGTTGACCTATTGAGTATTTTTGTTCGTTATTCATTCACCAAATGTGGGTGTCACTGACAGGGCCAGTATTTGTTGCCCATCCCTAACTGCCCTTGAAATTAAGTGGCTTTCTAGGCCATTTCAGAGTCAACCACATTGTTGTGGGTCTGGAGTCACATTCAGGCCAGACTGGCTAAGGACAGCAGCTTTCCTTCCCTTATTAGTGAACCAGGTGGGTTTTTACGATAATCGACAATGGTTCTATGGTCACCATTACTGAGACGAGCTGTATATTCCACATTTATTAACCAAAATCAAATTCCACCAGCTGCCATGGTGGGATTTGAATCCATGTCTCCACAGCATTAGCGTGGACTTCTGGATTGTCAGTTTCATTACAATATCACTACGACGCCATCTTCCCATACTACCATATGGATCAACAATAAATTGAATTTAAAAAGCATCCTTAAGTTAATAAGCCACCCCAAGTGGCTTCAAAAGTGTTACAAAGCAAAATTTGACTCCAAGCCACATAAGGTGTTAATTAGGGACTTAGCTATAACTGCACACTCCGTATAAACTTCCTCCTGATGTCCTGTCACATTTCAGCAAAACTACCCCGTGATATCCTCCAATCTGTCATGAGTAACACAACGGAGATCTGCATGGTGGGTCTCCATCATTTTGTTTTGTGAGAAAAAAAGTTAAAAGGGTGTGGGGGGAAAAGGTGATTACAATTAAAAATACTCGCCTGAATCACCTATACGACTTAGCATCATAAATATCATACTCGAAGCAATCTTTTAAAGCAAAGAATTTAGGCTGCATTTTCAGCTTGATGGAGGGTAGTGAGAGTTGGGAAATTTCCTGGCTCGGCATGCCTGCCTTGGAACGAAGTGTGGGAAAGACGTGATTTTCATTCTGGATGGGCAAGTGCCAATAGGAGTCAGGCCCCAGAAAGAGTTTGGAGGTAGTCACAGGGGTTGCCGTGTGCCGAGGCAGGCTGTTTAAAAGGCTCTCTAGCTCTCATCCCAGTTCTAATGAAAGCGGTAATGCTTCTAGCTCACACCCCCACACACTCTCCATGCCCCATCCATGCTACCTCATGGCCTTGCATCAACCCTCCCATGACCCCTCAAATCCTCTATGTCAAGGCTATGCCCCTCTATCCATGCGTTCATTGCCACTTATACCCTCCATGCCAAGCTATGGCACTTCCCACCCATCCATCCATTGTAAACTATGTATAGAACCAATAAACTCAATAGTGACAAAAAGATGCGTTAAAGAAGCAGTCATTCATAAAAATTACTTTGACTACAGCCAAACAAAAGAATCAATCTGTGCTGTACTGTTCTATGTTCTAATCATCTAGACCCTTTAAATTTTTAACAACCAAAACTGCAGGCACTTGAAAATTCTTTATCTTGTGTAAGTGAACATTGTGAAATTGACAGCATAGACAAGAGAGCCGGAATATCCAAAAAGCTACGTTTGCACTGGTTTCAGCACAATGGATGTCAGGGATCTTAGCCAAGAATGAAAAATGAAGTTTGGTTGACTGCCCAGATATCCATTAGAGTTCTGAGACACCTGCAACCGAGGAAAAACATTGCTTGATTGATATCTCTGGCTCTCCAACTATTCTGTCAATTTCACAATGTTTATTGACACAAGATAAAGAGGTTTCAAGTGCTTGCAGTTTTTGCGATTGACACTTCAAATGTTTGGATGGTTGACAATGTTATTTGGCTGTGGTAAAAGTAATTTTTATGAATGAATTTTTTTTTAAAGCATTTGTAAAATATCCTATTGTCACAAGAGGGTTCATTAGATTTATACAGTGTCTATAGTAGGTGAATGGGCATGGAAGTGCCATGGCTTCGCTTGGGCAGTATGAGGGGCCACTGACGTGGGAGGGAGCAAAGCTCGGCATGGAGGGTATGGAAAGTGTGTGGGAGGACAGTTCTGGTTTGCAATTAACCAAACGGTCCCTTAAAATCTGGCCCAACTCCATGAAAATTGGAGGTGGACCAGGACGTGCCTATTCCCGTGATGAGGCCAGCCAAGTCAGAAGTGCAGACTGAAGGCTTGCCACCTGGACCAGCCCGCACTCTTAAACATCACGAGTAAAAAATAGAAACCCTGGGAATGGGGTCAAAAATCCCAGAATTGGATCCCGGTTGCCATTTACACACCTCAAATCTGTCCAACTCCATGAAAAACCAGCCCTTTCGACCTATTGTAGCCAAACTACAGCAATTCAGATTTAACACCAGAAATAGGCTGTGATGATGTTTTTCTAATCTAATTCTCCTGCCTGTTTGCCATTCCCATTGATATTTGTCTCTTTCACACAATTATTTAACTGCCTTCCATGTTTAACTTTACTTCAACAATGCTGTGTGACAGAGAATTACACTTTACACTACACAAGTGGCTCTGTGGCGCAATGGATAGCGCGCTGGACTTCTAGTCAATGACTTGAGTTGCCATTCAAAGATTGTGGGTCCGAGTCCCACCAGAGTCGGATTTTGGCGGAACGGTGGCACAGTGGTTAGCACTGCTGCCTCACAGCGCCAGGGACTCGGGTTTGAGTCCCGGCTTGGGTCATTGTCTGTGTGGAGTTTGCATGTTCTCCCCATGTCTGCATGGGTTTTCTCCTGGTGCTCAGGTTTCCTCCCACAGTCTGAAAGACGTGCTGATTAGGTGCATTCGAACAGGTGCCGGAGTGTGGCAACATGGGGAATTTCACAGTAACTTCATTGCAATGTAAATATAAGCCTTACTTGTGACTAATAAATAAACTTTACTTTCTAACCAACCTTCTTAGAAAGATACAGGCCTAGATTGTTTTTCCACTGAACTGGATTTCTTTTCAGTGATATTGGAATAAGTGGTGCAAAGGATTGCAGAATCTTAAGCGCAAATTATGCTTGATATAATTTCTACGCTCTTTTATGCTAGCTTTAAATGTATTGCGATAGAAGCAGGCCCCACTCACAAAACTGTCCACATGCCCAGGGTGAATTAATCACCACTAAGTGAACTCATACATTGCCTTTTGAAGGATCTCCAAAAATTAAAGTGGAAGTTTTGGATGCAATAACACTTTCGGTGTAGCTTGACAGGTTTTGAATGTTTTATTAATTTATTAAAGAATTAATTACTTTATCTCAATTTAACTAGAAAATAGCTTTGTATAATTTTTCAAAGTAGTTTTCAGTAATTTAATATCAGGTTACTTATCGATGATGGATAAGTGATTTAAAACCCTTATTTTAGTGATAAACCCATTATCTGCTGTGTTAATTTACCATGTTATCATTCTTAACTACATAAAGGAATATCTTTCAAAACTTTTTTTTAAAAATATTACTTTTTTAAAAAAATATTATGTTTTAAAACACTCCCCAACTGCACTGTCATGTTAGGGAAAATGCAAGGGAGTGAGGAGAAATTGGGTGAGAGGAATGCTTGACAAAATTTATTAAAATCAATGGTGAGATCCTGGAAAATGTGAATTATTTTCTGTATTTTGAGAGCCTCCTCTCGACATATGGCAGACATAAGATGACAAAACTCATCATCACCTTAAATGAGCCGCCTGAGCCTTCGATTAGCTGAGGAAAAGTGTATTTGAGGGCCAGGGTCTCAAACCCAAGACTAAGGTCATGGTTTACTGGGCAGCAGTGATCCCCATACTTCTTTACGTTTTGGAGACCTGGACACCCTGCAGCAGGCAACTCAAAGCACTGGGGAAATACCACCAGCGATGTCTTTGCAAGATCCTCCAAATCTGGTCGCAAAATAGGTGGCTCAACAGCAGCATCCTCTCCCAACCCAAACTGCTGGACATTGAGCTGCTAATCACTCAAAACCACCTCCACGGGACGTACTTCATATGTCTGACATCAGATTCTTGAAACAACTACTCTACTTGGATCAAGAATAAAGAATGCGGGTCCGGCAGCGTCTGTAGGGAACATGGCCACTGTAGGAGACACTCAGGGGGAGAGCAGAAACGCTTTAGGGATGTCCTCAAAGCATTCCTGAAGAAATCAAACATCCCCCTGGCTTGTGACTAACTAAAGTGGAGAAGGTTCAGTCAAGAAGGCACTGAACACATCAAGAGACTTTGCTGGGAACATGCCCGAGTTATCAGAGAGAGCAAACAGGCCTCCAAACAACACTTTTACAGAATCCAATTCCCGCATGCTTTGCACATGGCAGAGTCTTATCAGCCATCTCAGAACTCATTGAACTAGAGCAGAAGCAAGTCATCCTTGATCTTGAGGGATTACCTAAAATGTGACTGCTCATCAAATATCGGCGTAATTTTGGGTACAATTCGGCCTAGGTCATTTACAATGCTTGAAGCAAAAACTCTACCCCATTTTAAATAACCTCCCCTTAATTCCTTTTCTGATCATCTTAAATATGTGCTTTCTCATTAATGGGAAGCTTGAAAGCAGATTTCACATCCATGCATCCCATTATGTATTTTTTGTTCCTCTGATCAGCCAGCTTAGTTTATCATTATTCCTAATACAAAGAACTTTTTTTCTCATGTGTTCAAACATCACCAAAATAAAAGAAGCCTACAGCACAGAAGGAAGCCATGCAGCACATTGTGCATGTGCTGGCTCTTTGAAAGAGCTATCCAATTTATTCACACTGACCTCACCCATAGGACTGCAAATGGCTCATTTCCAAGGATTTCAAACTACTTTGTTTTCAAATGGCAAACACAGGTGAATACACCAGAGTGCATGTCAGACACTTCTATGGTTCAAAAGAGTAGCAAAGGAGGTGAAGCAAATAAAGATGTTGTCGAGTTAAATCAGGAAAGATAGTTCCACAATCTTGAGGTCTCGATCAAGCCCAAAATGAAGATGGTAATTTCAACACAGTGTGATTGTAAGTGGATGAACAATGTTATGTCCAAATTCTGAATGATTAACATCTAGTGCAACACTGCAGAAAACAGAAGTCAAAGTCAAGGCTATGAACCATAGCCAGAGAACTGACAGAAGTGTGTGGGAGCACTGTGCAGCAAATGCCACTATTCAAAACTACTCACTGGTTCAAATGCCTCGGAGTTATTAACTACTGGTGTTAATTTTCAATCCAACGTATTTAGTCTTCATACCCTTCTGGCATGTCGCCGGACACACAATATCCTTCTAAAATATCATCTCGGATGTGCAGAGAGGCAGGCCAACAGGACATGCCCACTGATTCTAAATGCACACTACCGAATTACTTTTATTTTGCCATACAATGTGCAAAAGATTAGCTCACCAATGCTCATTCTTGTTGCAAATACACTGAGCTACAGCATTCTCAATTGTCACTGCATACGGTGGATTTATAAAAAAGCAAATTACTTAAGAATGCAATTAGATGGTCGATT
The DNA here is from genome assembly GCF_964213995.1 of Mustelus asterias. Classification (NCBI taxonomy): domain Eukaryota; kingdom Metazoa; phylum Chordata; class Chondrichthyes; order Carcharhiniformes; family Triakidae; genus Mustelus; species Mustelus asterias. The sequence continues at coordinate 16,909,638 of NC_135804.1, read as the reverse complement.
AACAATTCAGATTCACTTGAGTGATGCTCTGGCCAAATCGGGTTGGCTCTCATTTTTGCTCTGATGGACATTGTGAAAAGGGACAAGCGACAAAGAAGGTTGAAAACACTTGATACACAAATTGATCAGATATGTTCCTTTTCAAAATGAAGATCCCCCCCCCCCCAGTTGTTTTCTCACCAGTGTGGGCACCTTGTCACAAGGCAATCTGGGGCTGAGGATGTGAAGATCTTGTCAGTTCTTCGTGTCAATTTTGAGTTAACAGCAGATTCAGTATTTGAGATGAAAAGACCAACGGTTTATAAAAGGGGGGAGGGGGGAGGGAATGTAAGTGAAGTGGATTACTGAAGGATCAGGAGGAAAATAAAACAATTTATAATAAAAATCAACACAGAAAAGATCCTATTCAGCACAACTGCAGTTTCTTTATGGGTTTAGGGGGGGTTTAAGGAATGGGAATAAGGTAACTTTGATGTTTTTTTCTGACAGGACAGTGGCCTATGCCCGATTAAGATTCAGTCAGGCCGGACAGGGTGAAGCACAGAGCAGAGAACGGCAATTAAATCATGCACCTTTTGGCAGCAAATAAAAACAACACCAAATCTTGCACCTACCTGTGAGTTGCGGACGAGGCCGCAGCAGAAGAAACGGGGTTGGGGAATTAAGTTAAAAGAAATGCACCACCGGCTTTCGGCGAGAGTTTCCCATTTTCGCTGCGAGGGAACTCCGCTCCTGCCACAGCGACCGAGCCGAGCCCGAGCCCGAGCTCCAAGCCCGAGTCCCAGCCGGAGCGCCGCACTTCCGCAAGCGCTTCGGCAACATTCGGCTAGACTCGGGGAGAGGGTTCGGGTGCGGAGGCTCGGAGGGATTCGGGCGGACTCGGGAGACCGGGGCTCGGAGTCGGGGACTCGGGCGGACTCGGGAGCAGTGGCTCGGGCGGATTCGGGGAGGGAGGGGACTCGGGAGCAGTGACTCGGGAAGACTCGGGTAGACTCGGGAGCAGTGGCATAAGGGCAATGATGCTGAATGTGAAGTTCTGGTCGGTTGTTAGTATCAATTTTGAGTTAACAGCAGATTCAGTATTTGAGATGAAAAGACCAACGGTTTATAAAAGGGGGGAATGCAGTTCTACTGAATTTTCTGTATTGATTTTTATTATATTATAATTGTTTTTTTTCTCCAAAGATCTCCTGATCCTTCAGTAATCCAAAAGGGACATCGACCACTTGGTGGAATTTATGGACAGATGAAGTTCAATGCAGAGAAATATTGTGCACTATTCTCCTTACAGTTTACAACACTTCCAAGCTCTGTATCATTTGAAAACTTTGAAGTTGTGCTTTGTACATCAAGTTCTAGGTCAAGGGTCCCAAAATTGACCTTTGGGGAACTCCACTACTAACCTTCCCCCAGCACAAGAAACATCCATTACAAACATTAACCACTACAATTTGTCTTATGTTGCTACTGTTCCTTTTATTCCATAAACTACGACCATTTTCACAAGTGGCACTGTGTCAAATGCCTTTTGGAAGTCCAGGTACACCACATCAATGGTATTGACATCATCAACCCTCTCTGTTACCTCTTTAAAAACCTCCAGCCAGTTAGTTAAACATGATTTTCCTTTAAGAAATCCATGTTGGCTTTCTTTAATTAACCAAATTAATTTGGTGATTGTGACTACAAACGTCCCAAATTATCATTTCTAGAAGTTTCTCCACCACCGAACTTAAGCTGACTGGCCAGGGGCTGCTGGGCTTATCTTTGCCCCTTATCTTGAACCAAGGTGTAACATTTGTAATTTCCAAGAACTTCGTGACCACCTCTGAGTCTAAGGAAGACTGAAAAATTATGTGCCCCTGCTATTTTAATTTTCATTTCCCTTGGTTTCTTTTGGTGCATCTCATCAATTCTGGTGCTTATCAACTTTAAGTACTGATAACCCATCAGTATCTCTTCCTTTTCAATTTTAAACCCATTTGGTGTCTGAATTACTTAATCTTTTACCATGGCCTGGTCAACATCTTCTTCCTTTGTAAAGACAGATACACAGCATGAGGTGAGAGTGATTTCCCTTGACATCAAGGCAGAATTTGACTGAGTGTGGCATCAAGGAGCCCTGGTAAAATGAGTCAATAGGAATCAGGGGGGAATCACTCCAGTGGTTAGAGTCATTCTGAGCACAAGGAAAATGGTTGTAGTGATTGGAGGTCAATCACCTCAATTCCAGAACATGAGTGGCGGAGTTCCTCAGGGTAGTGTCTTCGGCCCAATCATCTTCAATTGCTTCATCAATGACCTTCCCTCCATCAAAAGGTCAGAAGTAGGAATGTTCACTGATGACAGCACAATGCTCAGCACAATTCCTCAGATACTAAAGTAGTTCATGTCCACATGCAGCAAGACCAGGACAATATTCAGGCTTGGGCTGGCAAGTGGCAACTAACATTCGCAAGTGCCCAGCAATGACCATCTTCACTAAGAGAGGATCTAACTCTTGACAGTTGATGGCATGACTGTAGATTGAGTCATCACCAGATCACCTGATGATGCAACTACAAAAAAGATCCCCGCCGGAATTCTATCACTCCACCCGCCACGGAATTGGAGCGGACGAGGGGTGGACAATGGAAATGTCCGTTGACCCTGGGCGGGAATTTCCAGTCTCGCTCAAGTGAGGCCATAAAATCCCACCCCACATGTCAGGAGTTCCCCTGAGACCATTGAAGGCGAGAGAAGGGTGGAAATTTGCACTTCCTGCAAATAAAATGTGTGGCTTTGGGTACCTGCATGGGCCCAGTTATACCTGTCTCTTTGTGGGGTATGTGGAACATTTCTTACTCCAGTCTTACTCAGGCCCTCTCCCACAACTCTTCCTTTGTTACATCAATGGCTTTATCGATGTCGCTTCATGCTCTCATCTGGACCTGAAAAATGTTATTGATTTTGCTTCCATTTCCACTCCCCTCTCACCTTCACATGGTCCATCTCTGACACTTCCCTTCCCTTCCTTGACCTTTCTGTCTCCACTTCTGACAATGGACTGATCACCAATATTTATTAAAAACCCACCGATTCCCACGGCTACCTCGACTACAGCTCCTCACACCCTGCTCCCTGTAAGAACTCCATCCCATTCTCCCAATTTCTCCGTCTACATTGTATCTGTTCCAATGATGCTACCTTTGAAAACAGTGCTTTGGATATGTCTTCCTTTTTCCTCAACCGAAGATTTCTCCCTCACACTGTGTTTGACAAAGCACTCAACCATATTCGACCTATCTCCCGCATCTCTGCCCTCATCCCTTCCCCTCCCTCCCAGAACCATTACATAATCTCTCTTGTCCTCACTTTTCACCCCACCAGCCCCCACATTCAAAGGATCATCCTCCGCCATTTCTGCCAACTCCAGCATGATGACGCCACTAAACACATCTTCCCCTCATCCCCTTTCAGCATTCCACAGGGACCACTCCTTCCATGACACCCCTCCATCACTCAGAACCCTTCATTCACTTCGCACAACACCTTCCATTGCAGTCACAGAAGGTGCAACACCTGCCCCTTTACCTCCATCTTCCTCTGCCCAAGGACCCAAACATTCATTCAGGTGAAACAGCATTTCACCTGCACCTCCTTCAATTCAGTCTCATGTATTTGTTGCTCCCAATGCGATCTCCTCTACACTAGGGAGACTAAACGCAGACTGGGTAACAGCTTTGCGGAACACCATCACTTCATCTGCAAACATGACCCCAACCTTTCGGTCGATTGCTATTTTAACTCAGCACCTTATTCTCATGCCCACAGGTCTGTTCTTTGCCTGCTGTAATGCTCCAGTGAAGCCCAGCACCCAAACTTGAAATCAGCATGAATGATGCAATGGCAAGGAGGGTGTAGAAGTAGAGTTAAGAGAGAAATCAGGAGGGCATAAAGGGGACACGAGATTGCTTTGGTAGATAAGACAAAGGAGAATCCAAAGAGATTCTACAAATACATAAAGGGCAAAAGAGTAGCAAGGGAGAGAGTAGAGCCTCTTAAGAATCAACAAGGTAATCTGTGTGTGGATCCACAAGAGATGGGTGAGATCCTAAATGAATATTTCTCATCAATTTACTATTGAAAAAGGCATGGATGTTAGGGAACTTGGAGAAATAAATAGTGATGTCATAAGGAGTGTACATATAACAGAGAAGGAGATGCTGGAAGTTTTAAAGCGCATCAAGGTAGATAAATCCCCGAGACCTGATGAAGTGTCTCCCAGGATGATGTGGAAGGCTAGGGAGGAAATTGCAGGTCCTCTAGGAGAGATATTTGAATCACCGACAGCCACAGGTGAGGTGCCTAAAGATTGGAAGGTGGCAAATGTCATGTCTTTGTTTAAAGAGGGCTGCATGGAAATGCCTGGGAACTACAGGCTGGTGAGCCTCACATCTGTAGTGGGTAAGTTGTTCGAAGGTATTCTGAGAGGTAGGATCTACAGGCATTTGAAGAGGCAAGGACTGATTAGGGACAATGAGCATGGCTTTGTGAATGGAAAATCGTGTCTCACAAATTTGATTGAGTTTTTGAAGGGGTAACCAAGAGGGTCGATGAGGGCAGTGTAGTTGTTGTTGTCGACATGGATTTTATCAAGGCCTTTGACAAGGTACCGCATGGTAGGTTGTTGCATAAAGTTAAATCTCATGGGATCCAGGATGAGGTAACCAAATGGATACAAAATTGGCTGGATGACAGAAACCAGAGGGTGTTTGTAGAAGGATGTTTTTCAAACTGGAGGCCTGTGACCAGCGGTGAGCCTCAGGGATCGGTGCTGGGTCCACTGTTATTTGTCATTTATATTAATGATTTGGATGAGAATTTAGGAGGCATGGTTAGTAAGTTTGCAGATGACGCCAAGATTGGTGGCAAAGCGAACAGTGAAGGTTATCGAGGATTGCAATGGGATCTTGATCAATTGGGCCAGTGGGCTGATGAATGGCGGATGGAGTTTAATTTAGATAAATGCGAGGTGATGCATTTTGGTAAATTGAACCAGGGCAGGACTTACTCAATTAATGGAAGGGCATTGGAGAGAGTTATAGAACAAAGAGATCCAGGGATACAGGTTAATAGCTCCTTGAAAGTGGAGTCACAGGTGGACAGAGTGGTGAAGGAAGCATTCAGCATGCTTGGTTTCATTGGTCAGAACATTGAATATAGGAGTTGGGACGTCTTGTTGAAGTTATAAAAGTGTGGTAAGGCCACACTTGGAATACTGTGTACAATTCTGGTCACCCCATTATAGAAAGGATATTATTAAACTAGAAAGAGTGCAGAAAAGATTTACTAGGATGCTACCAGGACTTGATAGTTTGAGTTATAAGGAGAGGCTGTATAGACTGGGACTTTTTTCTCTGGAGCGAAGAAGGCTGAGGGGTGATCTTATACAGGTCTATAAAATAATGAGGGGCACAGATCAACTTGATAGTCAATATCTTTTCCCAAAAGTAGGGGAGTCTAAAACTAGAGGGCATAGAAACATAGAAACCCTACAGTACAGAAAGAGGCCATTCGGCCCATCGAGTCTGCACCGACCACAATCCCACCCAGGCCCTACCCCCATATCCCTACATATTTTACCCGCTAATCCCTACACATCCCAGGACTCTAAGGGGCAATTTTTTTTTAGCATGGCCAATCAACCTACCCCGCACAACTTTGGACTGTGGGAGGAAACCAGAGCACCCGGAGGAAACCCACGCAGACACGAGGAGAATGTGCAAACTCCACACAGACAGTGACCCAAGCCGGGAATCGAACCCAGGTCCCTGGAGCTGTGAAGCAGCAGTGCTAACCACTGTGCTACCGTGCCGCCTGGTTTAAGGTGAGAGGGGAGAGATACAAAAGTGTCCAGAGGGGCAATTTGTTCACACAGAAGGTGGTGAGTGTCTGGAAGAAGCTGCCAGAGGTAGGAGTGGAGGCGGGTACAATTTTGTCTTTTAAAAAGCGTTTAGACAGTCACATGGCTGAGATGGCTTTAGAGGGGTATGGACCAAATGTGGGCAATTGGGACTAGCTTAGTGGGGCAGCATGGACAAGTTGGGCCAAAGGGCCTATTTCCATGCTGTAAACCTCTATGACTATGTGGCAACTCAGGCATCCCACTCACCCACTCCTCCAACCACCATCTATCACACCTGTGACAGAGGCTTTGATTGTTCATTGGACTCCGCAGTCACCTGAGAACTCATTTTTAGTGTGAAAGCAAGTCATTCTCGCCTCCGAGGGACTGCCTTTGAAGAAGAACATCAGCACCAGAGCAGATTAATTGGTTGTTTATTTCATTGCTGTTGTTGGGACCTTGCCGGGTGCAGAGAGGTTTGCTAGATTTGTTGACAAAAACAATATCTGGTCGCCACACTACCAGAAGGATGTGGAGGCTTTGGAGAGGGTACAGAAAAGATTTACCAGGATGTTGCCTGGTATGGAGGGCATTAGCTATGAGGAGAGGTTGGAGAAACTTGGTTTGTTCTCACTGGAACGACGGAGGTTGAGGGGCGACCTGATAGAAGTCTACAAGATTATGAGGGGCATGGACAGGGTGAATAGTCAGAAGCTTTTTCCCAGGGTGGACGAGTCAATTACTAGGGGGCATAGGTTTAAGGTGCGAGGGGCAAGGTTGAAAGGAGATTTACGACGCAAGTTTTTTACCCAGGTGCATGCCTGGAACTCACTGTCAGGGGAGCTAGTGGAAGCAGATACAACAGTGACTTTTAAGGGGCGTTTTGACAAATACATAAATAGGATGGGGATAGAGGGATATGGTCCCCCGCAGGGTAGGAGGTTTTAGGTCAGACGGGCAGCATGGTCAGTGCAGGCTTGGAGGGCCAAAGGGCCTGTTCCTGTGCTGTAATTTTCTTTGTTCTTGTTCTTTTATCCCCGTAAGTACCATGTGTCAGAGACTCGGCCACTGCACTATACGATGACCCACTTAAGTCAACTCTGATGCTTTCCAACCAAATCAATAAGGTTTCTTTGATGTAGTTTTCTACAGGAATTGGTAAATCCTCATGCTCTGGTGCAAGTGCAGGAAATAGGACTTAGTATGCTGCAGAGAATCCAGGAAAAGTGAAATGGGAAACAATGGGAAAAGATATGCTCCTATAGCAGTAGGTGGTACAATATTTTGTATACAGAGTACTTCTCAAGTTAGTCTTTCTTTATTAGTTATTAAAGGAAACAAAAGCAAATGTGGCCAGATTCTCCCAGTTTCTTCACCTCCATCACATCTATTCTCATAGTGTAACCTTCCAAAATGGCCCTTCTGATATGTCTGCTCTTTTAACTGGGGTTTCCCTCCCACCTATGGTTAACAGGGCACAACTGGGTTCAACCCATTTCTCGCACCTCTGCCCTCACCCCTTTCTCTCCATCCCAGAACCATGATAGGTTCCCCTTTGTCACCATTTTCCACCCCACTAGCCTCCACATTCAAAGGACCATCGTCTGCCATTTCCGTGATCTCCAGCACGATACTTCCATGAAACACATCTTCCCCTCACCCCCCTGTCAGTATTCCATAGGGACTGCTCCCTAAGGGACACCATGGCCTACTCTTCCATCACATTCAATTCCCCATCCCCTTCCCACAGCATTTTCCCATGCAATCGCAGAAGGTGCAACAGCTGCCCCTTTACCTCCTCACCTTTCAAGCCCCCAAACACAGTTAAAGGTTCTTCACAGAAGAGAAGCAGTGATCGAGCTGGACGAAAGGTGATGTGGGTTTACAGAGAGTGGGCGAAATTTTCCCATCCCACCCACCACGAGAATGGTAGCGGACAGGACCATGCAAAGACCGGTGGATCTCAGGCAGGACTTTCTGGTCTTGGAGTGAGCGCGGATGGAAAATCCCGCCCAATGGGTGAAATCTTGCACTCTGTGCACAGGTTGTTGGCTGGGACGAGAAAACTGGCGCGCAACTCTCCAGCGGCACAGCAAGGTTGGCTCTCCAGATACTCTGGCACTCAGTATATTAAAAATATATTTAAATGAGGTAAGTGACGTCCTTAAGTCACTGGTGAGGAGTGGTGAAAATCAGAAGATCTCTGATTTGATTTGATTTATTATTGTCATATATATTACCATACAGTGAAAAGTATTGTTTCTTACGCGCTATACAGACAAAACATACCATTCATAGAGAAGGAAACGAGAGAGTGCAGAATGTAGAGTTACAGTCATAGCTAGGGTGTAGAGAAAGATCAACTTCATGCAAGATAAATCCATTCAAAAGTCTTACAGCAGCAAGGAAGAAGCTGTTCTTGAGTCGGTCGGTACCTGACCTTAGGCTTTTGTATCTTTTTCCCGACGGAAGAAGGTGGAAGAATATCTGGGGTGCATGGGGTCCTTAATTATGCTGGCTGCTTTTCCGAGGCAGTGGGAAGTATAGACAGAGTCAATAGATGGGAGGCTGGTTTGCAAGTTTGCTGGCTGGTTTGCTGGTTTCTAGCTGGTTTCTTGTTTTCTGATTCTCGTGAGACTTTTGCGCCTATGTCACTGTTTGCACTCACAGCCCCATTTGTCTCCTACATTCAGTTTTCCGTGTGGATCCTTTCACCACTTTGGGATGACTTTCATTTGTGACCAGAGGGATGTATACAGCAGGATTCCTTATGGGTCTGTTAGGACCCAGTTTTTCCTGACTTATATTACTCATATAAAATTGGGTATTCAGGGCACAACTTCACGTCTGAAAGATGGCACCTTTGATCGTGCAGTACCCATACTCAGTACTCTAAGCAACCAGCATGGATATGTGCTCAAGTCTCTAGAGTGGTATATGCACAAACAAAGGAAAAGCTAACAAGAGAGCATTGGTCATCCAGCCCTGTCCCATTTTACAGCCTTGTTGCGGCAGGGTCAGGGCCATAAAATGCAAACGTTCATTGACTTCAGCAGGACTGGAAAATTCTGCCGGCGTAAATTTCCACCCCCATATGTTTTTATAATACCGGTCACAAGGTCCCCTAATTGCTACCTGTGACAAATGGTGACAATACGGCCAAGAGGAACTCATTGCCCAATTGAATAGGCTGCAAGGATATAGTTTCTTTGACCAATCAACTTCTCTGTGGTGTTCTTTGATTTGACCTACAGTAGCTTTATTCAACTACAGGCTACTTGTCCAGGCATTGGTTAAAGTTTCAAACCATCTGTGATGCCTTCAAATTATGTGGAATTTTGTGGTAAATTATATGTAATTACAACCCTGCAGTTCCTTGTATTCGTTAACGGGAATGGCTAGATGTGGAAACGATCTTTGTGCCAGTCTTAAGTGAAATTAGTCCAGACTAATTAGGCAGACTCAATGTAGTTCTTTGTGGGTCTTAATCAACAGCACTTTATTCTATGCTAAGCATCAATCTTGTTCACATGGGTTCCAAGAATAAGTACATAGAATGCTAAAGACAAAACTAGTATTTGTCTTTTTGTATCATGCCGTTGAAATGTTTCAAATTACTTCCCTTAGTGAAATGTATGGGCACTGTCATACCAGTTGCAAAATGGGGGATACTGCTGAGATTGGCATTAAACTGGAACACTCCCCAGAGAGTGAAGACAAAAAACTAACCCATTCACACTGATGTTCAAATTGACTTTGTTCAGGATTCACTTGATTTTAAATCTTTGTTTTCACAAAACCCTTGTGTTTAAAAATAGGTCTGGGTGTAGAATGTCCAAAGTATTGCGAAATAATTAGCCAGAAAGCCTATTCCAATGAATGGATTCAAGAGACGCATTTCTGCAAAGAGGGAAGGAACTGAGGGATATGATAGTAAATGTTATGCCTGCTCACTGCTGATGCACTGGAAGGACATGTTGAGAAATTCTGTTGCATGTTATTCTGTATTATTTTCCAAACAGCAGATCACAGGCTGCCAATGGCTCCGTGGGAAGCATGCTTTGTCTCCAGGGCTCAAAAGAGGAAAATCTACCCCAGGATGACCAACCATAACTTCTTCAAAAAAAGGAACAAATTTATTTCCCAGATTAAAAATCCAGTAAATTTAAGAAATAAAGGGTACCAATAAAACATGGCCATACCATTTTGGAAGAAATAATGTAGGGAGGAGTTATACAATAAATGGCAGAGTCATCAGGAGTATAGAAACACAGAGGGACCTAGGTGTGCAAGTCCACAAATCCTTGAAGGTGGCAACACAGGTGGAGAAGGTGGTGAAGAAGGCATATGGTATGCTTGCCTTTATAGGACGGGGTATAGAGTATAAAAGCTGGAGTCTGATGATGCAGCTGTATAGAACGCTGGTTAGGCCACATTTGGAGTACTGCGTCCAGTTCTGGTCGCTGCACTACCAGAAGGACATGGAGGCATTGGAGAGAGTGCAGAGAAGGTTTACCAGGATGTTGCCCGGTATGGAGGGTCTTAGCTATGAGGAGAGATTGGGTAGACTGGGGTTGTTCTCCTTGGAAAGACGGAGAATGAGGGGAGATCTAATAGAGGTGTACAAGATTATGAAGGGTATAGATAGGGTGAACAGTGAGAAGCTTTTTCCCAGGTCGGAGGTGACGATCACGAGGGGTCACGGGCTCAAGCTGAGAGGGGCGAAGTATAACTCAGACATCAGAGGGACGTTTTTTACACAGAGGGTGGTGGGGGCCTGGAATGCGCTGCCAAGTAGGGTGGTGGAGGCAGGCATGCTGACATTGTTTAAGACTTACCTGGATAGTCACATGAGCAGCCTGGGAATGGAGGGATACAAACGATTGGTCTAGTTGGACCAAGGAGCGGCACAGGCTTGGAGGGCCGAAGGGCCTGTTTCCTGTGCTGTACTGTTCTTTGTTCTTTGTTCTTTGTTCTTTGTACCAGTCCTGTACACCTTAAAGTGGAACTCCAGTAGTATGGATGCCAGCATTAATGATCCTTACTGGGATCCGAACATTTTGAACTGTTTTTTTTACCCCCCTCTGGATTGATTTTTTCTGTTGCTACAATGAAAACATGGGGAGGTAAGGTCAATTTGCATTTAAATTTGTGGCTAAGGCCTCCAGAAACTGTTAGAACATAGAACATAGAACAGTACAGCACAGAACAGGCCCTTCGGCCCACGATGTTGTGCTGAGCTTTATCTGAAACCAAGATCAAGCTATCCCACTCCCTATCATCCTGGTGTGCTCCATGTGCCTATCCAATAACCGCTTAAATGTTCCTAAAGTGTCTGACTCCACTATCACTGCAGGCAGTCCATTCCACACCCCAACCACTCTCTGCGTAAAGAACCTACCTCTGATATCCGTCCTGTATCTCCCACCACGAACCCTATAGTTATGCCCCCTTGTAATAGCTCCATCCACCCGAGGAAATAGTCTTTGAACGTTCACTCTATCTATCCCCTTCATCATTTTATACACCTCTATTAAGTCTCCCCTCAGCCTCCTCCGCTCCAGAGAGAACAGCCCTAGCTCCCTCAACCTTTCCTCATATGACCTACCCTCCAAACCAGGCAGCATCCTGGTAAATCTCCTCTGCACTCTTTCCAGCGCTTCCACATCCTTCTTATAGTGAGGTGACCAGAACTGCACACAATATTCCAAATGTGGTCTCACCAAGGTCCTGTACAGTTGCAGCATAACCCCACGGCTCTTAAACTCCAACCCCCTGTTAATAAAAGCTAAACGTTTGATGGTTGTGATACAGGACTTGTGATACATGTTCAATTCACTCCTGCAATGCAAACCTGCCTCCTGCAGTGCAAGTTATAAACGTAAAATAAAGTTTTATGTTTACTTGTTGGTGTCACAAGTAGCCTTACATTAACACTGCAATGAAGTTACTGTGAAATTCCCCTAGTTGCCACAGTCCGGCATCTGTTCGGCTAAACTGAGAGAGAATTTACCATTCTCTAACCAGCACGTCTTTCGGACTGTGGGAGGAACCCAGAGCACCTGGAGTAAAACCACACAGACACGGGGTGAACGTACAGACTCCGCACAGACAGTGACCCAAGTCGGGAGTCGAACCTGGGTCCCTGGCGCTGTGAGGCAATAGTGCTAACCACCGTGACACTGTGCCGCCCCACTGAGTATCAGGATGATTTGTGCCAATTTAACTCAACTCACTGGATTCCCCCAGATTCCCATTTTATTCCATCATTAATACTGGATTGCATCCAACCATTAATCTTAACTACCCACTCATTGATATTAGGATGGCCAAGCACATGCTAATCCATTTATCAAAAGACTGAAAGGGAACACAAAAAAAATACAAAAAGTAGCACAACATTAAATGATTTTTAAAATGTAATGCAGCAAGAGCTGTAAGAAATTATAATAAGAATTATAAGAATGCAAATCTATTCACATTTCTTTTCCTGCTATTAAGTATTCAAACAAAATCATAGAAACAGCCAAAATTGTAATCTAATCATGAGTGGATTTATTTTAAAATCTATTTTGGCATGATCATTAACGACACTTTATTAGGAGTGACAGAAAATGCAAAGCTCTTTATTGAGTAAAACAGAGTTCCCATTCATTTAGTCTAAATTGAAGAACGATGAAAAAAGGATCAGATTATAAGAACAGTGAGCTTCATGAATTAATTGGTGCGATTAGCCAAAGAACTGCTTTATATTATCCTTGCATATTCATTCAGATGTCATATCCACCTTCAACTAAAGAAGTCAAAAGAAAAATATTATTTAATTTATAGAGTATTTATAGTGGGGAGTCTTACATCACATGAAGGAAGCTATTACGCCTTTGCCAAATTGTTGAAAGATCTATCCAATTAGTTTCACTCTGCTGTTCTTTCCCAATACCCTGGCATTTTTTTACTTTTCAAATATATATCCAATTCTCTTTAGAAAACTACTAATGAATCTGCTTTCATCACCCTTTCACGCAGTCATTCCAGATCAATTATATACTGCACGAAAAGAAAAATCCCATCTTCCTCAGAATTATAGCGATGTAATTACCTGGGTTATATGGATAAGATGGGTATAGAGGGATATGGGCCAAATGCAGGCAATTGGGACTAGCTTAGGGGTTAAAAAAAAAGGGCGGCATGGGCAAGTTGGGCTGAAGGGCCTGTTTCCATGCTGTAAACCTCCATGACTCTATGACTCTATACTGATTTAATTGAAAATTGGTAGCATAGCATCCTTTGGAAACTGACCGAAGTGAGGCCACACCTTTTAGCCACAAGAAGCATTTTCAGACTCTTCGACTTTCTGCACCAATCCTTTTTCTGCGTTAAGAATCACAATGTCACCTGTAAAAAGGGGGGAAAAATATTTTCATAATGCACCAAAAAAGACAACTTTATATGTCAGAATTCAACCCTTCATTTTTCAAAAGTTTGGCTCAAATTGAAATTTAATAAAGTTTAAAGTTTATTTTATTTATTGGTCGCAAGTAGGCTTACATCACACTGCAATGAAGTTACTATGAAATTCAAGTTATCTGTGGAGGTAAAAACAGAAAATGCTGGGAAAACCCAGCAGATCTGGCAGCAGCTGTGAAGAGAGAAACAGTTAATGTTACAAGTCCAAATGGCTTTTCTTCAGAAGTGGAACAAGGTAGAAATGTGATGGAATGTACGCTGTGAAAAAGAGGGAGGGATAGATGGCACAAAATAGAAAGTCAGGGATAGGCTAGAGGATGGGAGAGATTAAATGTCAAAGATGTCATGGAAGACAAAACAAAGGGACTGGTAATGATGGTATAAAGCCAAAAACTGTTAATAGCAGGATAAAGGTTACCACTGTCTAAAAGCGAAATAGCAGAATGTGTTAATGGAGAGAAGAAGGTCAGCACTGCCTGAAAGCAAAAGAGCAGAATATGTTAGCATCAGAGAAAGAGGTCAATGTTAGCTGAAAGCAAACACAAGAACAAGAGAACAAGTTGCAGACTGGTAATGTGTGGGGGCCAGAGGTGGCGGGGGGGGGGGGGGGGTGGGGGGGGGGGGGCAGGGAGGGGGGGGAGATCATAATCGAGGATAAAGTTCATGGTCTGAGGTTGTTGAACTCTTGAATCCAAAAGTCTTCAAAGTGTCTAAACAGAAGATCAGGTGCTATTCCTCCAAAGTGCCAGCATTTTCCGTTTTGAGTTCAGACTTCCAGCATCCTGCTTTTATTGTGTGTAAATGTGTTTATTTTCTCTTTCATACTTGAAACAGAATGCCTTAACAGCACAAAGGAAATATATTGGTCATTAGTGCGTTTGGATGATTCTCCATCTATGTTCTTTGATGATGCAGCCCAGGGCATAAAACCATTTCAATATCTTCCAATCTCAAAGGAAATGATAAGTGGCCTTATTCCTTCAAATATGTGACTATTCACAAACAGTTTATTATAAATACATAAAAATTGCTGGGAACATAGATTTTAAATGTTATTGTGTCTCCTGCAAAGGATCCATTGTGTATAACTATGTGAGCCACAATGAGCCTATGACTAATACCCTTGTCATTCTAACAACAAAGACAACAGCTTGTATTTGTAAAACATCCCAAGGTGTTTCACAGGGACGATGTAGAGAAGGATATGATCCTGAGCCCACATAAGGTAGCATTAGAGCAGATGGTTGGTGGGAGAGGCGAAATTCCAAAACTCCCCTACAATTCCAAAAAAGGGATAGGCAACTGAGTTTTAAAGCATTGCTACTGACAGTGGTCCCGATAGTCCGACCGGCATGATTGAGGAAGTATTGTTAAATACACCTCATTCACACCACTAACCTGCATATTCACTTTCCTTGTGAGCTACTGCCCCATCTACAACCTTCCTTTCCTGTCCAAAGCATAGCCACCAACCATGGAACGATGACAATCAGGGATACTCAAAATGCAAGATTGAGATGAGCATAGATATCATGATGGCCTATTGGGGTGGAGGAGATTACAGTGAAAAGAAGTGAGGTGAGGCAACGGGGGGACAAGAACACAATGATGAGAATTTTAAAATTGAGTCATTAGTTGAACAGCAGCCAACGTAGAGCAAAGGTGATGGGTGAACTGAACTTGGAACAAGCAAGGACATGGGCAATAGAATTTTGGATGATGTCCAAGTGCAGTCCCAGCCAACCGGATAATGATGGAGGAATGGAAGAGGATGGTGTGGCCAACCATGTCAAAGACCATCGACAGCTTGAGAAGAATAAGGAGAAGTTTTCTGTTGAGTTAGTTACATTGGATACAACTTGTGACACTGTAAAGAGCTATTTCAGAACTGTGACAGAGGTGGAAACCTGATTGGAGGAATGCAAACATGTAATTCTGGGAAAGATGGACATGTTATTTGGGAGGTAAAAAATAATGGATTTGGACAGGAAAGGAAGGTTGTAGATGGGGCAGTAGTTCAAAAGGAAAGTGGATATGCAGGTTTGTGGTATGAATCATAGAATCATAGAAACCCTACAGTGCGGAAGGAGGCCATTCGGCCCATCGAGTCTGCACCGACAACAATCCCACCTAGGTCCTATTCTTGTAACCTCACATATTTACCCCACTAAGCCCTCTAACCTACGCATCCCGGGACACTAAGGGGCAATTTAGCTTGGCCAATGCACCTAACCTGCACATCTTTGGACTGTGAGAGGAAACCAGAGCTCCCAGAGGAAACCCACGCAGACGCGGGGAGAATGTGCAAACTCCACACAGACAGCGGCCCAAGCCGGGAATTGAACCCGGGACCCTGGAGCTGTGAAGCAGCAGTGCCTCCCCAATACTGAAAGAATTCCCAGGCTGATTATCAGCCCATTGAAGCACATCATGAACATTCCTTCTGTGGTTAACAAGTCCTGTCGTGGGATTTGAACCTGGAGTTTCCAGCCCAGAAGCGGGGGCGCTACCACTGCACCACAGGACATCCTTTGAATGAGGTCCATTTAGCATTACTTCCTCAATCATGCCGGTCAAACTATAGGGACCACTGTCAGTAACAATGCTTTAAAACTCATTGCAGCATTGAGCACCTACAAGAACACCTTCACTGTGTCTAGTATATAGATTGGTTCTTTCAACCACCCACATTCACACTGCTTACTGTAGTCCGTGGAGACAATGTCATGCTGGTAAGTAAATAGAACCAATCAGTATTATACAATACTTACCTGATTTGAACAGGCTTGTTGCATGTGCACAGCTCACAATACACGGTAATCCATATTCTCGTGCAACTACAGCACCTGTGAAGAATAGAGCACGGTGATCAATGGAAACAGTTCTTTATGTGTCTGCACTTGGAAATTAAATAACTACAAGCATTCCTTGGTCAGATTACAGAATTTCCATTGTGACTGGCTGATATTTTCCACATAATAGATGCTGTGAGTGTGTATGGCACAGGCTGACAACGGTACTTTTTGGCATCGGTCTCTGACTAAACTAAGACCATGAAAGTTATGCCATTTGTAAATTACTTTCACACCAAAGTTACATCTAAAATTGAAATCCAGGTTAAATGAGCTGTGGCAATAGGTGTGATCAGTGACTTATGTAGCCTCAGGAAATCCAAAAGCATCAGCATGAAGCTGAAAAATGCCAAGTCCAATCACTAATGTGGAGTGTTGCACTCTCTGGATGTGGAAGCTGGACTCTGAAGCAAGAGGTTGAGAGCTTTTGAAACATGCCTTTAGTGGAGGATGCTCAGAATCAGCTGCATGGACAGAAGGACAAATGAATGGGTCAGATCAAAAGTAGGGAATCAAAGGGTTGCTAAGTACAGTTAGAGAGAGAATGATTGCTAAGTACAGACATTGGAAGCAAAGAGCCAACAGTCTGGTCCTGGCAACAATTGAAGACAAAATCAAGGGTAAAAACAGAAGAGGAAGAAGGAAAATAGGATGGGTGAATAACCATGAGGCATGGACTGAAATAAAATTGAAGAAGGTCAGAGGAGAAGCAAGCAATGCCAATGGCCCCAGTAAGGTTATGATAAAAACAACACTTGAACATCACCCAAAATTCTGTTGCCCATGCCCTTGCTTATTCCAAGTTCTGTTCACCCATTTCTTCTCTTCATAATTATGAATATTTATTATTTGGGATTAATATTTATTACTAAATTAATATAGTTCTATCTTCCACTTATTTGTCCAAGTGCTTCTTCTTGAAGACATTATCCATAATGAGGGGATCAGGTTCTGTTTGCTGATAACTCTTGGCTACTTGGTTATGGCTTGAATTCTCCGACTTTGCTTGCGGCTGGGATTCTCCGGTTCCACAGCAATGAATGGAGATTTGGCAGAGTGACAAATTCTTTGATATGATTACAGTTGCTTGTTTTTATAAGTGATTAAGTAGTTAAAGGAATTTAAATATAGTGAATGAGATTATCTTTTTTAAAAAAAATGAGTAATCAATTGACACTTAGAACTTTATTTCATCTCAGCATGTGTCCTGTTGTCTGCCTATGGTGGATACTAGGTGAGTTGACATGGAGGGTCTAAATACAAAGGGTGGTGGGCGTGGACATGAGCTAGTATTAATTTGGCATAGGGGCTCTTAGGAACCGTGGAGATGGATGCTGGGCAATAGGTTGGCATTGAGGCTGTGAAAGGCCATAGGTGGGTGGGGTCATGGCATAACAGGGAATGGCATGGATTGGGTGTGGGGAGTGTGTGGTGGACGAAGGCTGGAGGGCTGGTTTTTGTTTCTATTTACAGCTGGGACAAAGGATTGGAGCACCTTTCAGACAGCCCATCTCCACACTTGGCAGCCTCTGTCGCTGACTTCACATTGTTACCGGGGTCAGTGGACCAGATTCCAGTTAACACCTTCCTCCTCCCTCAGGCCCCCCAGCCTGGAATGAAAATCGGACTATCTGTGACACATTCTCCCTAGTTGGGTTTGCGGATTAGGGATTTTTCCCACTCTGCGCTTGGGAGGTAAAATTCAGAGCTTGGTGTCCATTTTCACTTTTTCAATCTATAAAGCGTGATTTATTTTTGTCCTAACTAGTGAATAAAGCTTTGTTTATGCTTCTTACCATGTGAGATTAATCCTCCAATCTCAGTGACCAGTCCTCCTAGCAAGGGGAAGTATGGGCTCCAGCCAATGTCTGTGTTTAAAACAATTAAAATGTCCCCTTGGCGGATGCAATCGGCCTCCAGAATTGTTTTCAAAACACGCGCTGTCCCCTTCACAATCCCCTGGCTCACGGTCAAACCTGTAATACAAATAATTCTAGACTATGTATCTGCAGATCTTCCCTCCTCACTGATAGGCTTCTCAGATGAATATGATAATTCTGGCTTTAAAAGAACTGAATAGGAAGTTCAAAACTTAAATGGTAAAGGGAAAAGCCATCAGCCATTTACCAGAGATGGGGAAATGTGGCTTATGCCCTTGGCACTCCTGTATTTCTAAGAAAATAGCCAGATCGTATTGGCATTTTTTTCTTCTCTTTTATTTTATTCATTCATGGTGCGTGGGCATCACCAGCAAAACCAGCATTCATTGCCCATCTTGATTTTCCTCTTGCAAAGGCCGTGGTCAGTTGCCTTCATCAATGACTGCAATCTATATTGTAATGATACACCCACAGTGCTGTTTGGTAGGGAGTTCCAGGAGTTTGATTCAGTGACGATGAAGGATTGGGTGATACAGTTCAAAGTCAAAATGGTGTGTGACTTGGAGAGGGACTTGTGGAGTTCCCATGCACTGAGTCCTTGTCCTTCAAGACAGTTGGTGTTTAGGTTTTGGAGGTGATGTCAAAGAGGCTTGGTGAGTTGACGCATTGCATCTTGTAGAGTCAGATTTTACAAACTGCAATCACAGTGCCCATTGGTGGAGGGATTGAATATTTCAGGCAGTGGATTATGTATCAGTCAAGTAGGCTGCTTTGTCCTACATAGTGGTGAGCTTCTGGAGTGTTGTTGGAGCTGCACTCTTTCAGGCAATTGGAGAGTTTTCCAGACCCACTGACTTGCACCTTGGAGATGGTGTAAAGGCTTTGGGGGGTCAGGAGATGATGATTCCTTTGCAGAAAATCCAACCTCTGAACTGCTCTTGAAGCTATAGTTTCTATATAGCTGGTTCAGCTATGTTTCTGGTAAATGGTAACCCCCAAGATACTGATAGTGGGAGATTTGGTAATGGTAATGCTGCTGAATGTCAAGTAGCAGTAGTTAGATTCTCTTGTGTTGATGGTGATCATTGTTTGGTATTTGTGAAGCACACATGTTACTTGCCATTTATCAACCCATGATGTGGAGATGCGGCATTGGACTGGGGTGGACACAGTAAGAAATCTCACAACACCAGGTTAAAGTCCAACAGGTTTATTTGGAATCATGAGCTTTCGGAGCGCTGCTCCTTCATCAGGTGAGTGATGAAGGAGCAGTGCTCCGAAAGCTCATGATATCAAATAAACATGTTGGACTTTAACCTGGTGTTGTGAGACTTCTCACTGTACTTATCAACCCAAGACTCAATGTTATCCAGGTCTTTCTACATCTGAACATGGGCTGCTTCATTATTTGAGGAATTGTGAATGGTGCTGACCATTGTGCCATCACTGAGTGAACATCCCCACTTCTGACCTTATGGTGAAAGGAAGTTCATTGATGAAGCAGCACAAGAGGGTTGAGCCAAAGCCACTGCCCTGAGAAACTCCTGCAGCAATGTCCTGGGGCTGAGATGACTGGCCTCCAACAAACACAACTATTTTCCTTTGAGCTATGAGTCCAATCAGTGGAGAGCTTTTTTCCTCATTCCCACTGACTTCAAGTTAGCTGGGGCTCCTTGATGCCATACATGGCCAAAAGCTGCATTGATATCAGGGAAATCACCCTCTTCTCATTTCTGGGATTCAACTATTTCATGCTTGAACCAAGGTTATAATGAGATTTGGAACAAGTATCAGAACCCAAACTAAACATCAATGGCATTGCCGCTGGACTAGTGATCCAGAGACCCAGGGCAATGCTCTGGGGGCCCAGGTTCTAATCCCACTACGGCAGATGGTAAAATATAAATCCAATAAAATCCAGAATTAAAAGTCCATGAAACCATTGCTGATTATTGTAAAAACCTATCTGGTTCACTAATGTCCTTCAGGGGAGGAATCTGTCGTCCTCACATGTGGTATACATGTGACTCTAGACCGTCAACAATGTGGTTGACTCGTAAATGCCTTCTGAAATGGCCAAGAGTAATTAGGGATGGGCAATAAATGCTGGCCCAGCCAGAGGCACACACATTCCATGAAACTATTTTTTTTTTAAATCTGCAGACTGATGGGACAAATTGAATTTGTCCTGCTTTGTTGGGTAGATTGCCAGTGTTGCAGCTGCATTGGATAGTTTGGCTGGAAGTGTACTCATTCTGGAGCACCAGTCTTCAGAACTAAAGCTGGGATGTTGCTAGGGTCCATAGCCTTTGCTATATTACACTGCACTCGGCCATTTCTTGATATCAGATAGGTGAATTGACAGGCCTCACCAGTACTGTGTGCAATTTTGGTCCCCTTATTTAAGAAAGGATATATTAGCTTTGGAGGGGGTACAGAGAAAGTTCACCAGGTTGATTCCGGAGATGAGGGGGTTAGCTTATCAGGAGAGATTGAGTAGACTGGGCCTGTACTCATTGGAGTTTAGAAGGTTGAGGGGAGATCTTATAGAGACATATAAGATAATGAAGGGGCTAGACAGGGTAGAAGCAGTGAGGTTATTTCCACTTACAATGGAAACAAGAACTAGGGGGCATAGCCTCAAAATACGGGGGAGTCAATTTAGAACAGAGTTTAGGAGGAACTTCTTCTCCCAGAGGGTAGTGAATCTTTGGAATTCTCTGCCCAATGAAGCAGTAGAGGCTACCTCGTTAAATGTGTTTAAGTCACAGATAGATAGATTTTTAACCATTAAGGGAATTAAGGGTTATGGGGAGCCGGCGGCTAAGTGGAACTGAACCCACTATCAGATCAGCCATGATCTTGTTGAATGGCGGAGCAGGCTTGAGGGGCTAGATGGCCTACTCCTGCTCCTATTTCTTATGTTCTTATGTAATTGGCTGAAGATTGGCTTCTGTGAAGTTGGATAATTCAAGAGAAAAACAAGATGGATTATCCAGTCAACACCATCCAGGACAAAGCAGCCCGCTTAATTGGCACCAAATCCACCACCCTTCAACATTCATCACCTTCAAGATGCACTGCAGGAATTCAATAGCGTTCCTCAGCCAGCACTTTCCAAACCCACAGACCAATAGCATCGAGAAGAACAAAGGCAACAGATGCATGGGAACACCACCATCTGAAAATTCCCCTCCAAGTCACTCACCATCCTGACTTGGAAATATATTTGTTTATTTATTAGTATCACAAGTAGGTTTACATTAACACTGCAATGAAGTTGCTGTGAAAATACCCCAGACGCCACACTCTGGCACCTGTTTGGGTACACTGAGGGAGAATCTAGCATGGCCAATGCACCTAGCCAGCACGTCTTTCGGACTGTGGGAGGAAACCGGAGCACCCGGAGGAAACTCATGCAGGTATACTTGCCAGAATTCTATTGCCTCACTCGCCACGGAATCAGAGCGGGCGAAAGGCCGACAACAGAAACGTCCACTGACCTCGGGCAGGAATTTCTGGTCTCGTTCGGGCGAGGCCGTAAAATCCCACCCACTGTTCCTTCACTGTCACTCGTTCAAAATCCTGGGATTCCCTCCCTCACAGCGCTGTGGGTGTATCTACACCACATGGACTGCAGCGGTTCAAGAAGTCAACTCACCATCACCTTCACAAGGGCAATTAGAGATGGGCAATAAATGCTGACCTAACCAGCGATGCACACATCCCATAAATGAATTGTAAAAATTCTTGTAAGAATTCATTGTCACTTCTTTAATCTTGAACTCTAAATTTCTATTCATGGGAGGTGATCATTTTCTGACCTTTATGTGTTTTTAAACTATCTGCATTTGGTTTGTTAGAGAATGTTATCTTGATTTTATAGGTTA
Organism: Mustelus asterias; assembly: GCF_964213995.1. NCBI lineage: Eukaryota > Metazoa > Chordata > Chondrichthyes > Carcharhiniformes > Triakidae > Mustelus > Mustelus asterias. Next base: position 16,887,662 of record NC_135804.1, on the reverse strand, counting down.
TTCTTTGATGTCTTTCCATCAAATGTAAACTCACATTCATTGTTTTTCTCATTACCTCAGGTTTAACTATGCAACATTCAATCTGCCTGTGATTCTGATAGCCTGTCTCTATCTCCCTGAACTCTTTGAAAGCCCTCAACATTTTTCAAACCTCCTAGCTTCTATTAGCAGCTAATATTCATATTGTTTTCCCTAAATCTAAATTTAAATCATTTGTAAACATTGAAAACAGCAATGAACCTAACACCTGGTGAAAATGACTTTGAAGCTTTTTATAATCTATAATGGCGTTTCCAAACTGCACATATTAACTTCTGTTTCTCATCTGTCAACCAACTTTCTATCCATGCTGCTACTTTTAAATGTCTCAAATTGTGTCTCATAACATCAGCTCATAAACTTGTAGAATGGTATAAATGGCTCAAAAGGCTAAGTGCTCATTTATCCTATTTTCCTCTGAACGCAATTAATTTTCTTCTGAAAGCTCATCAGCAATCTGCCTATTGCATTCCTTACTCTGTCAATCAAGACTTTCATTGAATAGGTACACGGATGTTGTTAACCGTTAACACATGTAGTTCCAAGCGCTTACTGATTTCAGTTTTGTCCTTCAATTTCCTCCTTCTCTAAATGCAAACTTCTATAATAGAATCCATAGGATCACTACAGTGCAGAAGGAGACAATTTGGCCCATTGAGTCTGCACCGATTCTCCGAAAGAGCATCTTAGCCAAGCCCACCCACACTGCCTGTAAACCCGTGAATTTACCATGACTAATCCAACTAACCTTTGGACACCAAGGGTGGGATTTTCCAGCTGCACTTGCCCTGAAACCAGAAAATTCCACCCAAGGTCAACGGGCCTTTCCATGGTTCTCCCCTCGTCCACTACGATTCTCATGGCGGGCGGAATGGGAAATTTTGCCCCTAAGAGGCAATTTAGCATTACCAATCCACCTAAAATGCACATCCAAAGAGCGTGGGAGGAAACCAGAGCACCCAGAGGAAACTCACACAGACACGGGGTGAATTACTCCACACAGTAACACAAGGCCAGAATTGAACCTGAATCCTTGGCATTATGAGGCGCCATTGCAAAATACCTGCACCATTCATCATATTCAGTGATATCTGCTTACCTGTCAGTGTGAGACCTGTTTCTCGGTCCCCAATGGTTCCATTATGATGATGGCCAATAGGAACAGGTTTGCCACTGTTCACCTCCATAAATGTGAGAAGCATTTGTTTTCCCAGCAGTCTTTTTCGACGCTGAGCTCTGTATAAAGGATTAAAATTTAATAGGCAGCAGCTGCACTGTTGTGGGATCTGATTTGTACTTCCAGAAAGTTGATACTCAGTATAAACCCTTTCACTTCATAAAATATAAATGACATATGGAAATTGGGGTCAAAATACATTTTGAAATTGTATTGGTTAGAAACAGAAACATAGAAACATAGACTATAGGAGCAGGAGGAGGCCATTTGGCCCTTCAAACCTGCCCCACCATTTGTCACGATCATGGCTGATCGTCCAACTCAATAGCCTACTGCTGCTTTCTCCCCATAACCTTTGATCCCATTCGCCCCAAGTGCTATATCCAGCCGCCTCTTAAATACATTCAATGTTTTGGCATCAACTACTTCCTTCCCTATAATTCATGTGCATAATCACAAATGTAAGATCTTCCATGAACTAGCGTAATTGGCAGCATGATAGAACATAACTGTTTCATATTTTTTTCATTAAAAATTATTCCTTGACATTTTTAAGCATGTGTAACCTGTTTTTCTTTTCAAGTGTGTGCAGTAATTGCCAGGCAATAGCTTCTACAGTGGCTAAATGAAATTCTAAGAGCCCTCCACTGAATATTGTCAGGGGGCAGTCTTCAATGATGTGAGTCATTGATTGGGGTGCATCATAGCTGCAGTCTGGGTCCCATGCAGGTGACCTGGTGTTGTTTTATTAAAATTGGATGAATCACTAAAGATAAAAACAGAATATCCAATCCTGCATCTGCGAGTAAACTGCGCTAAGATCACTAAAAATTACTTTAAAAAAGATACTGAACTGTTTCATCCTTTCAGTGGTGTATGTAAGAATAGCAATGTGTTTTTTACTTTATCTTTCTTTTTAATGGAGATAGAACGATAACACGGAACTAATTTGTTTAAACCAAGCTCTCTCAGACCCTTTCAAAACTGTGAAGGGATGGGTGCCAAAGAGGACTGTTTACATCAGAGCAACTAATAAAAATATAGATGTTGGAAATCTGATATATTTGCTGGAATTTTGCCACCCCACCCACCATGGGAATCGGAGCGGGTGAGGGGCAGGGCACGGGAAAGCCTATTTTATGAGGTTTTATGGTTTCGGACGAGCGAAGCCGTAAAATCCCACCCACAGAGAGAGAACTTGCTGGAAATATTCAGCAGATCAGACAGCATCTATGAAGAGAACAGAATTTAACCAGCAGGAACCCTAAGTGGCCTCCACTGAGGAAGGCCTGTTGGAATTAAGTACCCATCTGGCACATAGCTGGCTGGCGGTGGGGTGGCCATCCTTGGGATTTAGCACCCTGGGACTGGAAATCTTGTCCCCCACCCTGTCTCCGTTATAAGCAGAGTTCACATGCAGTGTGCCCCATACCTCGAGATTAAGGCAGGTGATCTGTGTAGAAGCAGTTTTCCAATTTCTGAGTGGGTCAGGAAGAAAAGCAAGTCCTCATCAGGCAGAAATCCCTGAAATATTAATAGTTGGTGAGTGAATTCTTTATTTGATAACCAACTGATTTCCATTACAAACCAAAATTACTCATCATGTTCGAACAATTATTAAAGCCACGGGATAACCATGGAGAATATGTAGGGGTGGACTTCATGGCTTCCCTCTGTTGCCCACCAGGCCTGTTTTTGGTGGAGGAGGGGGGGCAAATAAAATATGATAGCTGGCTAGTCCATCCTGCCCATGTCCAACTTGGTCCCAGTTATACATGAGATGGGTAAAACACCCATTGGCTCACCCACTCTTATGTCTATTAAGGCCCTTATGTGGCCAATCAGTGGCCACTTAAGGACTCCGAACTGCCTGCATTGACATAATATGCGCATTGACATAATATGCAGGGGACTGGAAGGCAGGTGAGAGTGGGAAGGCCGCTTTCTCAGCAAAGTTAATGAAAGGGCCGGGAAGGAAGAGGATATCACATTTTGGGGTCCCTTGTGTGCATTGGGGGCATAGCGCCTGACCAGTCATTTCTGTACAACCCTTCCAATTATACTTTCCACTGAACTCAATGTAGATAAATATTCGGTAGGTAATGTTCCAACTGAGGTTAAAATTTCCTCTGACACCTTTACACACATAGCATTTTTCAGAAAAGTCCAGGCAAATCCACCATTACTTGTATATGTGATTGGACAGGTAATACAAGCCTCCCATGTCCTGTTGAGCCACCATTCTGCCTCCTGTTTGTCTTTGTCCAGACAGTACAAAGAGTGATTTCGTATCGGGATATCTAATGTTCCAAGGAGTAAATTGCTTGGAAAAATGAGCACAAGGAAAGTTCTTCAAAAACTTCATTCACTCACTGAGGTAACCACCAAAAAAATTCACCAAAATTTTAATGATACATGATTAATTAATAACCTGTGTTAAAGGATTCTTTTGCAGGGGAAGCGATCATAACATGATAGGATTTCACATTCAGTTCGAGGGTGTGAAATATCGGCCGCGATTCTCCCATCGCGACCCGCTAGTTTTCTGGAGGGTCGCGGTGGGAGATGCGCGCTGGCCTTGAACTGGGATTTGCTCATGCGCCGGGAATGCATGCACATCTCCCAGAGCCGGCGAACAGTCGCCGGTCAGACCATGCTGGAAACCGACGGAAAGGCAGGTAAGTAATTTAAATCTTTTAAAAATCTATTTTAAATATGTTTATCAGTTCGTCCCGATTGAATCTCCCACCCCACCAGGAGTACTTCATTCTGGCAGAGTTCAGACTAGCTCCACACATTCGGGGAGCTAGCGGGAGACCCCACCGGAATGAAGGGGGGGCAATTGGAGCCCCCAGAGGGTCGGGTGGCGGGGGAGGGGGGGGGTGGTGTCTCCTGGGCATGGACACCCTGGCAGTGCCAGTCTGTCAAACTCTGGTGTGAATAGGCCCCGCCCCCCCTGGGCTTTTAATGAGATTCACGACTGGGACCTCTGCACTGCACAGAGTGCGGAGATGCAGGTGAGAAGCTGAACTGACAAAACAGTCGGGATTTAGAACAGTTTTCCCGCCAATTCAGCACTTTTGGGAGAATCGCCCCCATGGCTCTGAAATTGGTGTCTTAAACTTTAATAAAGGCAATCATAAGGGTAGGAGGACACAGTTGGCTAAAGTGGACTGGGAAAATAGGTTAAAAGGTAAGACGGTGGAGAATGAGTGGCAGATTTTTAAGGAGATATTTCATAACCCTCAGCAAAAATATATGCCATTGAAAAAGAAAGGTCTATGAAAAGGATACACTACCCATGTCCAATTAAGAAAAGACATACAATGTTGAAAAGATTAATTGTAACCCAATGAATTGAAAACATTTTATAATTGAGAAAAATAGTAAAGTATGAGAGAAAAATAGCAAGAAATATAAAAACAGACAGTAAAAGCTTCTACAAGTATATAAAAAGGAAAAGTGTGAGTAGCTAAAGTCAGCATTGGTCTTATAGAGGGTGCAACTGGGGAAGTAATAATGGGAAACAAAAAATGGCAGTGTCTTTGAATAATTATTTTGTTTCTGTCTTCACAGTAGAAGGCACAAAAAGCATCCTAATAATAGTGGAAAAGTGGGTGTGGGGGGGCGGTTATTGGTAAAAGGGAAGAAATTAAAACAATCACATTCACTAGAGAAATGATGCTAGAAAGATTACTGGGACGAAAGGTTGACAAGCCCCTTGGACCTAATGACCTGCAGCCGAGTGACTTAAAAAATGTTGCTGCAAAGACGTAGATACATTGGCTGTAATCTTCCAAAACGCCCCACATTCTGGAAGGTACCAACTGATTGGAAAACCTCGGGTGTAACACCTCTATTCCAGAAAGGAGGGAGAGAGAAAACAGGAAACAGTGGGCCAATTAGTATTTGGAAAAATGCTAGAATCCATTATTGAGGAGGTAGTAGCGGGACATTTAGAAAATCACAATGCAATCAGACAGAGTCAATCTGGCTTTGTGAAAGGGAAATCATGTTTTTCAAATTCTATGAAAGAGTTCTTTGAGGAAGTGACATACATGGTGGTTAAAGGGGAAGCAGTAGGTATTGTGTATTTGGATTCCAACAGACATTTGATAAGTGCCAAGAAAACATTTGCTCTACAAGATAAGAGCTCATGGTATTAGTGTGATATGGCATGGATAGAGGATTCACTAACGAACAGGAAGCAGAGAGTGTAGATGAATGGATCATTTTCAAATTGGCAAATGGACCATTTGCTGGGGCCTCACTTAATTGCAATCTACATTCATGACTTGGATGAAGGGATCTATGCATTGTAGCCAAATTTGCTGATGGTACAAAGTTAGGTGGAAGAAAATATTGTGAGGAAGATACACAGAGTCTGCTAAGTGATATAGACAGTGGGAAAAAATTGAAAGATGTAGTATGATGTGGGAAGATGTGAATCTCAGCAGTTTGGCAGTAAGAATAGAAAAATAGAACATTATTTAAATGGAGAGAGACTGCAGAATGCTGAGGTATGAAGTGATTTGGGTATCCTTGCACATGAATCATAAAAAGTTAGTATGCAGCAAGTAATACATGGAACATTGGCCTTTATTGCACAGGGAAAGGAATATAAAAGGAATATAAAAGTAGGGAAGTCTTGCTATAAGTCTACAAGGTATTGGTGAATATCGTGTACAGTTTTGGTCTCCTCACTTAAGGAAGGACATACTTTCATTGGAAGCAATTTTGAGAAAGCTCGCTAGGCTGATTCCTGAGAACAGGAATCATCATTAAAGCTTTGGTCATCCCAATGCCCAGCAACATCAAACATACTGGATATTTCATGGATATCAAAGTGGAAAGAAAATCACAAAATGACCAACCCAATGCATTGTTTACAGTGAATACATTGTTTTGTTGCCAACCATTAACCCATGACAATAAGGTACAACAGCTATGAATACGCTGTCCCAACTAAGACTATTACTCATTCATTGTATTGAACACTAGTAGTTAAGTATCAGAATGAAATGCCCATCTAACAGCACTTAAGAAGCTGGACTCCATCAGGACAAAGCAGGCCACCTGATTGACACCCACTTAAAAATTCACTCCCTTCATCACTGGTTCATTATGGTTTCAGTATTTGCCATCTGCAGGATAAACTGCAGAAACCAATTCAGGCATTGTCAACTGTACATCCCAAACCTGGAATCTCTACTGTCGAGATGGACAAAGGCAGCAGGCACATAGGAACATCACTATCTACATGTTTCCCGCCAATTGTGTATAGTTCTGGTCACCCTATTCTAGAAAGGATATTATTAAACTAGAAAGAGTGCAGAAAAGATTTACTAGGGTGCTACCGCGACTTGATGGTTTGACTTCTAAGGAGAGGCTGGATAGACTTGATTCTTTCTCTGGAGTATAGCAGGCTTAGGGGTGATCTTATAGAGGTCCATAAAATAATGAGGGGCACAGATTAGGTAGATAGTCAACATTTTTTCCCAAAGGTAGGTGAGTCTAAAACTAGAGGGCATAGGTTTAAGATGAGAGGGGAGAGATACAAAAGGGTCCAGAGGGGCAATGTTTTTCACACAGAGGGTGGTGAGTGTCTGGAACAAGCTACCAGAGGTAGTAGTGGAGGCACTTTTGTCTTTTAAAAAACATTTAGACAGTTACATGAGTAAGATGGGTGTTGAGGGACATGGGCCAAACGTGGGCAATTGGGACTAGCTCAGTGGTTTAAAAAAAAGGGTGACATGGACAAGTTGGGCCAAAGGGCCTGTTTCCATGCTGTAAGCCTCTATGACTCTAAGCCACTTGGAAGTGTATCACCATTGCCATTCTTTAATTGTCATTGGATCAAAATCCTGGAACTTCCTATCAGCATTGTGAGAATACCTTCACCACGTGGAATGCAATGGCTCAAGAAGGTGGCTCAGCACCACTTTCTCAAGAGGGAAATTAGGGATAGTAAGAAATGCTGGCCTCGCCAGTGATGCCCACATCCCATGAAGAAATAAACAGGTAAACATTAATACCCACCTCCTGTACCATTAAATTAGCCAGTTTCCAATAGGCTCTTTTAAAGACATCAGTCATTTTGATTCCCATAGATTTTCCGAATTCTCTGGTGGCGACAGCTTTTCTTGCCTTTGGTAGTACCAAGTGCAGGATAAGCCTGCAACAGAAAGAGAACTCTGTCACCATGTTCCAATCATCTTATACCCGAGTGAAATGTGGATTGTAGTTTTACATACTTCTGGATTTCTGAAAGTGGTGATTTGATGGAAGCAATTGCATCCGCCATAGACATTTTTATCTTTCTGGCAATAGGCTTGTTGTTCCGTAAAGCTGCCTGGATGGCGGGAATGATTTTATTTGGTTCACTTGCCCATGATTTCTCATGCAATTCAGCCTACCAGAGAGAAAGAAAGGGATTTTGGAAATTGTGAGATGATTGTCACAGAATCACAGAATACTACAGTGCAGAAGAGGCCCTTTGGCCCATCGAGTCTGGACCGACACATGAAAGGCCCTGACCTGCCCATCTAATCCCACTTACCAGCGCTTGGCCCATAGCCTTGAATGTTATGGCGTGCCAAGTACTCAACCAGGTACTATTTAAAGGATGTGAGGCAACCCGCCTCTACCACCCTCTCAGGCAGTGCATTCCAGACTGTCACCACCCTCTGGGTAAAAAAGTTTTTCCTCAAATCCTCCCTAAACTTTCCACCCCTCACTGTGATCAGAAGATTTACATAAAATACATAATTAGAGCCAGAGAGTGAAGCTTCAAAACAGTTCAGATAGACCATGAGACCATAACACATAGGAGTAGAATTAGGCCACTCGGCCTATCGAGTCTGCTCCGCCATTTAATCATGGCTGATATTTTTCTCATCCCCATTCTCCTGCCTTTTCTGCATAACCCCTGATCCTCTTATTAATCAAGAACGTATCTATCTGGTTCTAGTTTCTCCTGCTAGTGGAAACATCCTCTCCACGTCCATAGCTCCTAAACGCAATTGTTTTTCTCTCGTCTTCCCTCCCACTCCTTCAGTCTTGGTGACATTCTACATTATGTCCATTGCTTCATCACCTGGAGATCTCTATGTTCCTTGTTTAAATTGGCCTTCCAACGGGAACACAGATTTGAAATGACCGTTATATTTCTCCTTCCTTATTCACTCTAGGTATATCTAGCTACCTTTAATAACTTGCATTTATGAGACACCTTTTAGATTGGTGGTATGTTCCAAACCAGTTAGCAGAATTACATTGTAAATACAGCACAGACAAAGGGCAATTGGACTAATGAGTCCACACCAGCCTTTATTGCATCTCTTGACCCTCCTTCTCTATCAACACACTATTCCCTTCTGCATCAGATGTGTATCTAGCTTCCACTATAAAGCAGCGATGCTCTTTGCCTCATTCTCTGGGTAAGTTGCTTCTTCTGAATTACTTATTTAGTTCTGATGCGCGATTAATTCACTCGGGAGGCTGGATCGTACCCGGGAAATAAAGGCTTTTATTAGTAACAAGAATGGAGCATACTGCTTAACAATACAATCCCAGACTAAAGAGTCACTAGGCAGTGCAGTGACCTTTATACTCCTATAGGTAGGCGGAGCCAACCGGAGTGTACCACAGAACAATACCAACAGGTGAAACACCCCAACCCTAACCCCAACAGTAACAAGAGTAACATATGTACAAGTACCCATAGTGATAACCATCTATGATTCAGTACCCATAGTGGTAACCATCTATGGTTCACCACAAGTTCCTTAGTGGCTATCTTATATTGATAGCCTTTAGTTTGATCTTCCCCACAAGTGGAAACATTCGCTCTGAATCTACCATAAAAATGTTCATTAGATCACCGCTCAGCCTTTGCTTTTCAAAAGAAAAGAGACCTAGCTTATTCATTCTTTTTCGATTGCTATCGAGTCACAATTTTGCCTTTATCCTTTACAATCTATTTTTTGCACCCTCTTCAGTAGCTTTATATATAAATATTTTATTTGTGCACACAGCGCTCCAAGTGATTGATTTGGTTTATTATTGTCACATGTATTGAGATACAGTGAAAAGTATTGTTTCTTGCGCACTATACAGAAAAAAACATACCGCTCATTGGGGAGAAGGAAAGGAGAGGGTTGCAGTTATAGATATGTAGAGTGAAGAGAAAGATCAGCTTAATATATAATAAGTGATGTCCAACCATGGTTTGATATAAGTTTGTCATAACTTTGACATTTCGCAGTCACTGAAATAGTTTCAAAATACTATCAATGTGGTAATGTTGACAAATTTTGAACAATTATATTGTGTACTGCAATAGTCTTGAATTAGTGAAAGTGTTCTTTCTAACTTCTCTTCGTATATCCCAATTTGTTTGCCTGAAACTCTTCTGTGTATGTTTCCAGAAAAAAATAGTAAGCATGTTTCCTTAATAAAATTGTAAATTTATAATCACCTGCATGAGTCCAATGCCTAAATCATGACAGCCTATTAACTTATCCTGGTTATAACATTAAAAATTAAAAACAAATGTCCACCTGCAACTTTTAATGTTATGCAGATGTTAAAAAATAGATGTCTGTCTTTCCTATTACCTGGAAATTACTGTTGGTGATATTAACAGATGTTTCACAAGACTTTCATCTGTCCACAATCATAGCACAGGTTAAACCTTTGTTAACATTGGGACACTGTACTTATGTCTAGTGGGTGTTGATAGTTCTTCCAACATTATGATTTGCAACAGCACATAAAGCCCGTCTATCTTTTAGGTTGAATCACTGAATCAGACTGGAAGGAGCATTCATGTTTTCTATTAATCTTCCTTCCAGTATTTCACACTATTCTCCAAGGGAAGAGGACAGAGGTACAAAAATCAACAACACTCTGACAGACAAAAAAAATTGAATTCAGCCCCAGAGAAGCAAGATCAAACATTCCTTTTACTGAAAATTTCAGTGGCTTCAACACAGTTTCTACTAAAAAAGAATTTTTCAGGCAATTTCCCACAGTAAAACCACAAGGAGTGGGTAAAATGGAAATCCGATGGTAGTGCACGATGTTACTTTCTGGAGTTGGTTGAATAAATCGTCAATCTTCATCACCTCGAAAGGGCATTGGTGAGAGCATCTGGAGCACTCTGCACAGTTTTGGTCCCCTTATTTGAAGAAGGATGTAAATGCATTGGAGTGTTTAATTCTTCTAACTTTTTCTGGGTGACTATTGCAGTAACCTCGCTCCAAGCATCTGAGGTTTAAGATTTAAATTGCATTTTCAGATGGTTCCCAATACAAGGCATCTTGGTGCACACTTATTTTTCAAGCATAAGAGAAATTATCAATGGATTATGTTTTCAAAGCTTTTTTTTTCACACGATGCCCTTTGGTTCTCGAAAGTGTAAAGTGAGTCAATGGGCATGCAAGTGCCAGAGCTTGCCATAGGGGGCATGAGGGGACATAGACGGTGAGTAAAAGGGCAGAGCTCAACATGGAGCCATGAGGGCTCTGAGGAGATGGATGGTTGGGGGAGATGGATGGTTGGGGGGGGGGTGAGGGGGGTGGGGGGGGGGCAAAACTTGCATGGGGACTTGAAGGTGAACATTTGAGCTTATTGCAAAAGGTCTTCTTATGCAGACTAAGTTCATGAATCTTCTAACGAGTTGTGAGGCATGTCTCTTGAAAGATCTGGCCTAACTCTATGAAAGTTGGAGAGGAGTAGGACATGCCTGGAACAAAGCCAGGTCAGGAGTGCTGGACGCAGGGCTTCTGACAGGAACCTGTTCACATCCTTTAAAGGAAATCCCAAAAATTATACAGTCCAGGAATGTGGTCAGGAATCTGCCCGCTATTTGTAAAGGTCAACCCAAGTCAACCCAACTTGGTGAAAATCCAGGCCTGAGTTTCCATAAAACAGCTTGGCTAGAATTCTCCCACCCCGCCCGCCACAAGAATTTTAGCGGGCGGGTTGCGGAGAATGGGGAAACGCCATTGACGGTCGGGTGGATATTTCCGGCTTTTAGATCACTGCGGCCAGATAATTCTGCCCTTTGTGTCTTTCACAAATGCAACATAGCTGTGACCAATGTCTTTTGCTTAGCAAAAGTGTTCTTTTTAAAATGTTCATTATTTGCATATATATGTATATATGCATGTAAGTGCATCCAGCTGATATATGTCCAGCCAGTGACATTATAAATTAATATTTTATACACATCTTCATAACAATAGATTGGATGATTTGAAGTTGAAGTGAGGATCTTGTAGGGTGTAGGGTTCACAGCAGGTTGTGGGGTTCCTTGTAGTCGAATATCCAGGAGATTGCTCCTGAGCTGAACTTTAAAACTGGAACAGGTCAAGTACTTTGGCTGCTTCATGACTAGTTTCAGAGTCTCCTTCTCAGACTGGCCAACAACTGATGGCTCTTAAAAGGCAAATATGGCACAGCCTTTCTCTGTGGTTGTCAACTTCTTGGTCTTTTTCTGCATTTGTCCCAGTTTTCTTCTGGATATTACGTTAATAAAGGATCTCAGAATCTGAAGCCAGTTTTGGTCACATGGTCACCAGTCATGGTTCACTCCGAACGGCTTAAAGCTAAAAGTCCATTGATATATCACAGGAGATAGCTGGTGGTCTTTCACAGTTTGTGGATAACCGGTCTCGTCAGCTTTCTTTTGTTGATTTACAAGCCTGGATACATTGAGGCCCAAAGTCCATTGGCTCTGTGCTTTGTGTAAGCTTTAAACAATGGCAGATGTGAATTCAACAGGTGACATTAGTCTTGGTATGTGTATTCCAGGGGAAGGTCTCTATCCATGGTTATTGATTTTGGACCTTTCTCAAAGTTTGGTTGCCTGTGTTGATTAGCAAAGATCACCTGACCCCTTGGCAGCTATCATAACATTTATCAGTGTCCATGTTAAATAAATATAATACAGTGCCAGAAATTTTCATGCAACCTCAGTCCATGTGTGAAGTTTTGAGTAGAACATGCTTTTACTGTGCATGGCATTGTGTTAACTCAGTGTTATTATAATGACGCATCTCTTCCTTTTCCCAGCCTGCTTGATGCTCTGTAACTCCAAGGCTGAAAACAAAAATCTTTATTAAGTGCTTCCAACCCACTGAGGAGACTTCAGGACAATCCACATCCAACAGCCTGCTCTGAAAACTCTACTCACACTTTGACAGCTATGATAAATTCCTTCACAACAGTTGATAGAATCCACAAATTTATAAAACATTTGAGGAAAAAGTACCTACAATATTCTGAAAGAAAAAGTTAGTTCTTCTAATGTGAACGGATCCTTTACAAATACCAGAACCTGAATCAGCATCTGCACCAACAACTAATCAGTTCTTCCTCGGGCCATACCCTATCTGTGTACTCAGTGATATCGAAATCCATTTACTCATTTTTTGAGGTGTATTCTTAACAGTCAAATGGACAAACGGGCTAACAAAAGGGCAAAAATATTTCTCTGCCCATCCTTCAATGGTGGAGGTAATTAAACCTGAGCATAAAGTTAGGCACAGGACATGAAAATAAAATGGAATATTTATAGTCAGTGGTTAACACTGCTGCCTCACAGCGCCAAAGGACCCGGGTTCAATTCCTGGCTTGGGTCACTCTCTGTGTGGAGTTTGCATGTTCTCCCCGTGTCTGTGTGCGTTTCCTTAAGATGTGCAGGTTAGGTTGACTGGCCATGCTAACTTGTCATTGAGTGTCAGGAGGACTAGCAGGGTCAATACATGGTGCTATGGGGATAGGTGGGTGGGATTGTGATCGGTGCAGATTCGATGGGCCGAATGGCCCCCTTCTATGTATGTATTTATGATAATTTTTAATTGAATATGCAGGCTCTTGAAACATTTGCATGAACTCTATCAAAGATCAATAAACTTGCTTCTCTGAGACAGTGATAGCCATGCTTTTGCAGGAATGTTTGAAACTTCTGACCAATTGCTCCACTTTGTTGAGACAAAAGCCAGGATACTGCACTCTGGTTAAGAAAAAGGGTTCAAATATTTAACTCAAACTGCATTCAAAAATAATACTGAATTTCAATACTGTTTCAATTAACAAATATGTGTGTAATACTATACAGTAATGGTACATCACAATACTTCCTAAAATGTAAGCTGGAACGTATGTGTATCAGTTTCACTGCCTTAAGAACAAAGAACAAAGAACAATACAGCACAGGAACAGGCCCTTCGGCCCTCCAAGCCCCCGCCGCTCCCCGGTCCAGGATTGAATCCTGAATCCAGGATCCCCGCCCAATTTTCCAGCCTATCTACATACCAATATCCTATCCACCGAGCTGGCTTGGGTCACTACTCCTTGGGTCAAGCCTTCTTCCAGATTTCTCTCCAAAGGCAGAAACTATGGGCGGAATCTTCCAATGTTTCTAGTGTCAGTTTCAACTAGAAAACCGGAGAGAATCCCGCTGTCATTGTCGGCGAGAAAAGTCGCCGTATCTTCAGCCACTTTCAAAAAAGGTTTTCAGAAGTTTCCCGCCACACCTGTGGCGGCCTGCTCCTGATTCACTCACCCCCGTCATCACCTGAGCTCATCAATCGGGGGGATGGGGGGAACCTTATAAATGCCTCCCCAGCACTTGTTCCAAGTTCGGTCGGATGGAGGAGGCGTGCGGTGGGCAACAGGAAGCCACTCCTGAGGTTTTCAGAGGGAGCCCTGACCAAGATGCTGGAAGGGGTGAAGCAGAGGCATGGCGTCCTCTATCCTCAAATAACCCCACATGGGAAGCGGTGGTGACACTCAGGAGCACTAGTTCACTCCATAAGAGGATGGGAATCTAATGCCGATTAATGATCATCTTCATGCAGCCAGGGTAAGTCACCCTTTTCATTTGAAACCACGCACATTCCCACACACCCAACACACTTCCACATGGAGCTTGCTCACAGCTACCTCACAGGGCCCCACCACTCGCCCTCCCACACCCCCTTTCACCCCCAGAGTGGCTCCTCTCCTCATCATATCCCAGCTCCCACTCAGAAATCATGCATGCGAGGCATCATAACCATCTGACCCGGCGAGCTTCCTGCTGACACTCTGCCCATCTGTCTCATTGCAGGGCAAGCTCAAGCACCAACAATTGGCGTAAGAGGGCCCAGCCGGCCAGAGTAATGCTCAAGGTGAGACCCTCAAGCTGTTTGAGCCTTTCAGCTGGTCAGAGAGGAGCAGGACAGAACTCGGGCTGAGGGCGAGTTGGGGGCAAGAGACAAAAGTGAATTCATCCTCATCGAATTATGAGAGTAAACAAACTCAGAATATAAAAACAGATAGCAAAGGTTTCTACAAATATATAAAACGAAAAAGAGTGGCGAAAGTAAACATTGGTTCTTTAGAGGATGAGAAGGGGGATGTAATAACTGGAAATGAGAAAATGGCTGAGGCATTGAACAGGTATTTTGTGTCGGTCTTCACAGTGGAAGACACAAATAACATGCCAAAAATTGATGACAGGAAGGCTATGGCAGGTGAGGACCTAGAAACTATCATTATCACGAAAGAGGAAGTGTTGGATAAGTTAATGGGGCTAAAGGTAGACAAGTCTCCTGGTCCTGATGGAATGCATCCCAGGGTATTAAAAGAGATGGCGGAAGTAATTGCAAATGCACGAGTGGTAATTTACCAAAATTCGCTGGACTCTGGGGTGGTTCCTGCAGATTGGAAAACAGCAAATGTGACACCACTGTTTAAAAAAGGAGGTAGACAAAAGGCAGGTAACGATAGGCCAGTTAGCCTAACTTCTGTCGGAGGGAAAATGCTTGATTCTATCATCAAGGAAGAAATAGCAAGACACCTGAATATAAATTGTCCCATTGGTAAGACACTGCATGGGTTCATGAAGGGAAGGTCATAGAACATAGAACATAGAACATAGAACATTACAGCGCAGAACAGGCCCTTCGGCCCACGATGTTGCACCGACCAGTTAAAAAAAAACTGTGACCCTCCAACCTAAACCAATTTCTTTTCGTCCATGAACCTATCTACGGATCTCTTAAACGCCCCCAAACTAGGCGCATTTACTACTGATGCTGGCAGGGCATTCCAATCCCTCACCACCCTCTGGGTAAAGAACCTACCCCTGACATCGGTTCTATAACTACCCCCCCTCAATTTAAAGCCATGCCCCCTCGTGCTGGATTTCTCCTTCAGAGGAAAAAGGCTATCACTATCCACCCTATCTAAACCTCTAATCATCTTATATGTTTCAATAAGATCCCCTCTTAGCCGCCGCCTTTCCAGCGAAAACAATCCCAAATCCCTCAGCCTCTCCTCATAGGATCTCCCCTCCATACCAGGCAACATCCTGGTAAACCTCCTCTGCACCCTCTCCAAAGCCTCCACATCCTTCCTGTAATGTGGGGACCAGAACTGCACACAGTACTCCAAGTGCGGCCGCACCAGAGTTGTGTACAGTTGCAACATAACGCTACGACTCCTAAATTCAATCCCCCTACCAATAAACGCCAAGACACCATATGCCTTCTTAACAACCTTATCTACTTGATTCCCAACTTTCAGGGATCTATGCACACATACACCTAGATCCCTCTGCTCCTCCACACTATTCAAAGTCCTCCCGTTAGCCCTGTACTCAACACATCTGTTATTCCTACCAAAGTGAATTACCTCACACTTCTCCGCATTAAACTCCATCCGCCACCTCTCGGCCCAACTTTGCAACCTGTCTAAGTCTTCCTGCAAACTACGACACCCTTCCTCACTGTCTACCATACCACCGACTTTGGTGTCATCAGCAAATTTGCTAATCCACCCAACTATACCCTCATCCAGATCATTAATAAATATTACAAACAGCAGTGGCCCCAAAACAGATCCCTGAGGTACACCACTTGTAACCGCACTCCATGATGAATATTTACTATCAACCACCACCCTCTGTTTCCTATCCGCTAGCCAATTCCTGATCCAATTTCCTAGATCACCCCCAATCCCATACATCTGCATTTTCTGCAGAAGCCTACCATGGTGAACCTTATCAAACGCCTTACTAAAATCCATATATACCACGTCCACTGCCTTGCCCCCATCCACCTCCTTGGTCACTTTCTCAAAAAACTCAATAAGGTTAGTAAGGCACGACCTACCTGCCACAAAACCATGCTGACTATCACCTATCAATTCATTACTCTCCAAATAACTATAAATCCTATCCCTTATAATTTTTTCCAACATCTTGCCGACAACAGAAGTGAGACTCACCGGTCTATAATTCCCGGGGAAGTCTCTGTTCCCCTTCTTAAACAATGGGACAACATTCGCTAACCTCCAATCTTCTGGTACTATACCAGAGGCCAACGACGACCTGAAGATCAGAGCCAGAGGCTCTGCAATCACTTCTCTTGCCTCCCAGAGAATCCTTGGATAAATCCCATCCGGTCATGTTTGACTAATTTGGTGGAATTCTTTGAGAACATTATATGTGCAGTGGACAATGGGGAACTTGTGGATGTGGTGTATCTGGATTTCATAGAAATCATAGAAACCCTACAGTGTAGAAAGAGGCCATTCGGCCCATCGAGTCTACACCGACCACAATGCCACCCAGGCCCTACCCCCATATCCCTACATATTTTACCCGCTAATCCCTCTAACCTACCCATCTCAAGACACTAAGGGGCAATTTTAGCATGGCCAATCAACCTAACCCGCACATCTTTGGACCGTGGGAGGAAACCGGAGCACCCGGAGGAAACCCACGCAGACACGAGGAGAATATGCAAACTCCACACAGACAGTGACCCAAGCCGGGAATCGAACCCAGGTCCCTGGAGCTGTGAAGCAGCAGTGCTAACCACTGTGCTACCGTGCCAGAAGGCATTTGACAAGGTGCCGCACCAAAGACTGCTACATAAGGTAAAGGTGCATGGTGTTATGGGTAATGTATTAGCATGGATAGAGGATTGGTTAACCAACAGAAAGCAAAGAGTGGGGGTAAATGGGTGTTTTTCTGGTTGGTGATCAGTGACGAGTGGTGTGCCTCAGGGATCAGTGTTGGGACCGCAATTGTTGACGATTTATATAGATGACTTGGAGTTGGGGACCAAGTGTAGTGTGTCAAAATTCGCAGATGACACTAAAATGAGTGGCAGAGCAAAGTGTGCAGAGGACACAAAGTCTGCAAAGGGATATAGATAGTCTAAGTGAGTGGCAGACGGAGTACAATGTTGGTAAATGTGAGGTCATCTATTTTGGTAGGAATAACAGCAAAATGGACTATTATTTAAATAGTAACAAACTGCAGCATATTGCTGTGCAGAGGGACCTGGGTGTCCTTGTGCAAGAATCAAAAGGAGTTGGTTTGCAGGTGCAGCAGGTAATTAAGAAGGCAAATGGAATTTTGTCCTTCATTGCAAGAGGGATGGAGTTTAAAAACAGTGAGGTTATGTTGCAGCTGTATAAGGTGCTGGTGAGGCAACACCTGGAGGACTGTGTACAGTTTTGGTCTCCTTACTTGAGAAAGGATATACTGGCACTGGAGGGGTGCAGAGGAGATTCACTAGGTTGATTCCGAAATTGAGAGGATTGGCTTATGAGGAGAGACTGAATAGACTGGGGCTATACTCATTGGAATTCAGAAGAATGACGAGAGATCTTATAGAAACATATAAGATTATGAAGGGAATAGATAAGATAGAAGCAGGGAAGTTGTTTCCACTGGCAGGTGAAACTAGAACTAGGGGGCACGGCCTCAAAATAAGGGGAAGCAGATTTAGGATTGAGTTGAGGAGGAACTTCTTCACACAAAGGGCTGTGAATCTGTGGAATTCCCTGCCCAGTGAAGCAGTTGAGGCTACCTCATTGAATGTTTTTAAGGCAAGGATAGATAAATTTTTGAACAGTAAAGGAATTAAGGTTTATGGTGAGCAGGTGGGTAAGTGGAGCTGAGTCCACAAAAAGATCAGCCATGATCTTATTGAATGGCGGAGCAGGCTCGAGGGGCCAGATGGCCTACTCCTGCTCCTAGTTCTTATGTTCTTATGAATCCAGCCATGGCATCAGCCTCACGTGGGGTATATATCTGCAATCCTTATGCCCCTGCCATGAACTTATGCAATCTTGCTTCCTTTGCAGGTCAATCAGTCGACCACCCCGCCCATCCTCTCAGCCTTTGGAGACAACAGACCCCAGCAGCTCTGAAGAAATTGTATCATAGAATCCATAGAATCCCTGCAGTGCAGAAGGAGGCCATTCGGCCCATCCAGTCTGCACCGACTACACTCCCAATCAGGTATGTGTCACCCCATGGCACATACTTCATACAACACAAACATTAAATTCCTCCCAGCATTGGCACCAGTGGGTTGGTGTGCCTCCAAGAGCATACACACACTTGCATACATAATTAATCATCCTGCTCAGCTCCCGACGTTTCTGTTCGGTGGTCCTGAAGGGCAATAAATCTAAAGCATGCATTGCGATCCCTCCAGACGTTCAAACACAGCTTGCTCACACAGGCCAAACAACGCTTTCCATGTGCAGGACTCAGAGCTAACCACTTTTTGGGTATGCAAGACCAGTTTGGACCAGTACTCTTATTTCCCAATTTTTACTGCTTTTTCCCCATCTGGGAAGATAATCCTGCATGTTTGTTCACAATTTAATCCTTCCTCCCACAGCAAACACCAGCTAAAACGTTTGTGGGACATTTGCCAATCAGAGCAAAAAGAAATATAGAGACAGGAAAAATGGCAGGAGATATCTAACCGTGTGGTGGCCATCAACAACTATACACTTTAGGGAATGCAGCATTGTCAGGATATTTGATGATTGATGGTTATATGTCTCCTAATGTGTGAAATGGAGTGCAAATTCATAAAATCAATCCAAAAAGTTATGTTGCCATTGGAAATGATCCCGATTCTGCAAAGGAAAGTGTCCAAATGCTAACTGGATTATTGTAAAGTCTTAGAAAAATGTTGTAGCTACATGAATATCTCTCACCTGAGTATCCATCTCCAGAAATTTGTCTACCTTTCCTTGGGTTTTGATCAGTTCAACAATAGCCTATAATGAATACAATGAGACCAGCAAATATTCAAATTAAATCATAAGAAAGGAATTGCAGCCTCAAAAATTACCCAAATCAAAATGCAGATAGAATCCTACAGTGCCGAAGGAGGCCATTAGGCCCATCAAGTCTGCACTGACCACAATGCCACCCAGGCCCTATCTCCATAACCCCATGCATTTACCCCAGCTAGTCCCCCTGACACTGAGGGGCAATTTAGCATGGCCAATCCACCTAACCTGCACATCTTTGGACTGTGGGAGGAAACCGGGGCACACAGAGGAAACCCACGCAGACATGGGGAGAATGTGCAAACTCTACACAGGCAGTGACCCAAGCCAGCAATCGAACTCGGGTCCCTGGCACTGTGAGGTAGCAGTGCTAATCACTGTGCCACCGTGTCGCCCCACCCCTACCTGTCTCCAGTTGAGGGCAAACCAGTGTTTTAAAAAGATTCATCTTAACTTCTTGCTTTTCTACCTTATTTATAAAGCCCAGGATTTTAGGTGTCTTAATAAGAGCTTTCTTGACCACCTTTCCATCATTTATTCACATGAAGCTACAGGTCTCTCTATTCCTGTGATCGCTGTTACCCACGTTAGAATTATATTCTATTTTATATTGTCTCTCCTGTCCTTCCTACCAAAATATACCACTTCAGATTTCTCTGCATTAAATTTAATCTGTCATGTGTCTACCTATTCCACCAGCCCATCTATACCTCCTGGAGGTCTATCACTATCCAGTTCAAAACACTTGCAAGTTTGGCGTCACCTGCAAATTTTGCAATACTGCCCATATTTTGGGATGTCCTGAGATTGTGAAAGGACATTATATTCATGCAAGTTCTTTCTTTTGCTCTATCTGTGATGTGCTGCCCCTCAGGTCCCCCAGGTCCTGTGACTAAGAGGCAACAGGACACTGCCTTGCCTCCCTCAGACCCAGCAATAGAGAACAAGCTGGAAGGAGTGAAAAGGGCCTCGGAGCAGATTTCCATCTTTAACCACCAGAATGCACAAGGCTTCCTCAGACAAGCGCTGGAGCCACTGAATATTCCAGGTCAGAAACAATTGTTCTCTGGATTTTTATTATTTCCCACCTCCACCACCTTGCTCACTTAGTCTTTATCAGTTGGGAAAGATGGGAGTAGGAACATTTTCTTAGATTCTTGGGCTCCAGTGGATAAGTTCAAATGTATCGTCCGCCAAAAATTCCAAACATCTTCCAACTGCAATGCGGCAGACACATCACCTACTCCTCAGACAGATTGGTTGGGGCTATTTTTCCTTGTGGAGAACCTGGAACTTCTCTCTTGAAAAATTCTAATAAAACATGTGTCACAATTGTGACCATTTGCCTACAACAGTCAGGATGACTGAATGTAGTTATCAGGTTTTTAGTGTCACAAGTAGGTTTACATTAACACTGCAATGAAGTTATTGTGAAAATCCCCTAGTCGCCACACTCCGGCGCCTGTTCGGGTACACTGAGGGAGAATTTAACATGGCCAATGCACCTAACTAGCACGTCTTTCAGACTGTGGGAGGAAACCGGAGCACCCGGAGGAAACCCACAGAGACATGGGGAGAAAATGGCAATGACAATGACATTGACAATGACCCAAGCTGGGAATTGAACCCGGGTCCCTTGCGCTGTGAGGCAGCAGTGAGGTGGCAGTGCCACCATGCCACTCAGGTCAGGAAATATATTGGATTGCAACCCATTGATATTTTTCATGGAGTCTTATGATATGATGAGAATCAAATACTTCAAATTCAGATATACTGGCTTGCATTTTCTGTTTGCATTTAAGATTTCCGCATTCACCACTTTACTTTAAATCTGATATCAGGCATCTTGGCAGCTGTGTTTCAGAATTGGACATTAAGGCTCCTTGCAGACACCTTTCTCTCAATCTTTATTCTTGCTGATATAGTTGTGCTTAATTATAAGGGGGACTGTTCCCGTTCCGACCTCCACGGGAATCGTAGCTGCCTCGAGTTTCTTCTTACCTCCAGATATGTTGGGATGTCAGCGGACAAAACATCTGGGCACGTGCTGTAAAGCACAGCGAGATCCAACACCACTTCAGGGGTGTACACTGTGGAAGTATAATTCTCAGAAATTAATGTCATTGCATTTTCTAGGCAAATCACTTTCATTACATGCAATGGTTTTAGATCATTATTCCTTTCTCTGATAGGATGTCAATTTTAAGGAATCTTTGGGTGGGTCCTTGGCACTGGGAGGTCAGTGATCGAGTGGTAGGCTGCAATCAGAGGAGGAGGCAATATGGTAGGGTGCCAGCAATGGTCTTCAAGACTGCTATGGAGCTGAACAAAGCATTCCTACCCCCCTAAATTCCATATTTAGGTCGCCATCTTTTCCGAAAGGGGACATTTTTACTAGAAGCTGGTGCCAGTTGATTTTAGGACTGCCCAGTTTCAGGAGTTTAGTTCGAAGACAGTTGTCAGGCCCCCTGTTTGCATATGTTGAGGGTCTAATGCCATTCACACAAATAGTTGGACTTTACCAATATGATGGCTCACACACTTCTGGTATGGAAAACACAGATGCGCAATGTTAGTCACGTTGGATATCAAGGGTTGTGCCTGTAAAACAGGCATAGCAT
This sequence comes from Mustelus asterias, assembly GCF_964213995.1. Lineage (NCBI taxonomy): Eukaryota > Metazoa > Chordata > Chondrichthyes > Carcharhiniformes > Triakidae > Mustelus > Mustelus asterias. Next base: position 16,865,723 of record NC_135804.1, on the reverse strand, counting down.
TGACAAATTTCTAAACCAGTGTGTGCTTGAGGCACATAAAACTTCCAAGTCACGATTTAAATCAACGATCATTGAGCTGAAACAAACTGGGATGGAAATCGAAACTTTCCCTGAACTTGGTCAGTGTGGTTAAGTTGAAGAAACCTCAAAACATTTCTGGTTTATATTGAAGTTGGTCAGTTCTTCTTTCGAGCAAGCTGGATTATGAACAGATTTGATTCAGCAGTCAAGAATTATGATGTGAAGACAAGATAGAAACAGAAATCTCCCAGTGATTGTGGGGCAATCTAGAAGAAATAAGATTAAATGTAATGTAGGACAAGAATTAGAGGTAGTCATACAGCACGGTTTTGAGGCTGAAGAATATGTTCCCAGTTAATAAACAAACCGGTGACTACTCATTCCAACATTAGCCAAAATGGTTCGAGGAAAGACTATTAAAGGGAGTCTGGGAATAAAGTACTGGTGGCCATTTGTTAGGGTAGGATTGCATTGTTAAGGTACATTGTTCCAGTTAATAATGTTGACAAGGAAGACCCAGCCTTCAAAGCCAGAGATACAGATATAATGAGAGAAGCATGTGACAGGCATATAGAGAGTGAAAAAAGGGTAATAGTGGGGTATAAATGTAAATATGTATAAATAGATATTTATATATGTAATAGTGAGACAGAGAGAGAGAGAGAGAGGGAAATCGAGAAAGGGAAACAGCCAAAAATGCAATTGCAGGGAATGAAATGCTACCTGAAATTTTGCTGGGATTCTCCCACCCTCCTGCCCACTTTAGCAAATAATCAACCAGAAAATGGCATAAAGGTCTGAAAATTAACATTTCAAACAATTCTCCACCAAAGGTTCTTCCGAGAGAGGAAATTCTGCCCTGACTCTGCTATCTCTGAGCACGACCGCAAGAGATCCTCGCATATTGACAAAGTATTTGTTTGTATCTTACTATGTTTTCGTTGTAGGAAAAGGTGCATTACAATACTGGTCCAAACTGTAGACTTGGCTGATACCATGATCGAGGTCCTCCAACTCTGAGAAGAAATCAGAAAATTGTGCCTTCACAATCACAGAAATTGCAACAGAATATCAACGGAATTGTAATCAGTCTACAGTTAGACAGAAGATAACTATGTTTTGGTCTTGGGCAAAAGCATGGAATGAGTAATTGTGCATTGGCAGCGGCATGTTGGCTTTTAATGAAAAAGAAAATAAACTTAATTGATGTGAAGGTCTTTACAATCAGACAGGATTTAATAAGGTGAGTGTAGAGAAGCTGTTTCTACTTCTGCGGCAATCCAAAGCTTGGGGTCATAAATATAAGATAGTCAATGTTTTTGATTTGATTTGAGTTATTATTGTCACATGTATTGGGATACAGTATTGTTTCTTGCTATACAGACAAGACATACCGTTCATAGAGTACATAGGGGAGAAGGAAAGGAGGGGGTGCAGAATATAGTGTTGCAGTTACAGATAGGGTGAAGAGAAAGATCAACTAAGTACATGATATGTCCATTCAAAAGTCTGATGGCAGCAGGGAAGAAGCTGTTCTTGTGTTGGTTGGTATGTGTTCTCAGTCTCTTGTATCTTTTTCCCGATGGCAGAACGTGGAAGAGAGTATGTCTGGGGTGCATGAATAAATCCAATAAGAAATTTAGAAGGAACTTTGTTATGCAGGGAATAGTGAAAATGTGGAACTTGCTATCACATAAAGCTAGTAAGTACATGAGAGGGAAGGAGTAGAAGGATATCTTGATAGAGACATAAAGCAGAGTGGGAGGAGGCTTTTGTGGAGCAGTAACATGGCAGAGGCCTTAGGGGTCGAATGGCCTGTTTCAGTGCTGCAAATCCAATGCCTTTTCTAAATAAATGTGATCAGTCACGGTTTGAAGCAAGTTGTCAGTTCACTATTGCCTGTTTCATTTTATCATCAAAGACATGACCTGTGGAATTCGCTATTTTGAACCTACCTTGCATTTAGTTGATCTTTCTCTACATCCTAACTGTGACTGTAACACTACATTCTGCACCCTCTCTTTCCTCCTCCCCTATGTACTATACGAACAGTATGCTTTGTCTGTATAGCGCACAAGAATCACCACTTTTCACTGTATCCCAATACATGTGACAATAATAAATCAAATCAAATCATTCAGCATTGTTCGAGAAACCAAACTCAATAATTACTAAACCAGCTCCAATGACTTTAGGAAAACAAACTTTGAAGCTATGAAAAAGTTCCAGGGAGGATTAAAAGAAAAGCAAAGAAAAAGTAATGCAAAGAAAATAATTTTCTGGTTTTGTCTTCCCTGAGACCAGAAATTCCCATTCGAGGTCAATGGATCTTTAAACGTTCCATCAAATTTTCCATCCCACCTGCAATAATTCCCATGGTGGGCAGGACCAGAAAATTTACCCTCAGATCTTTTAAAGAAAGTATGTAGGAAATAAGTGCAAGGAAAAATACATGGTAAGAATAGCCATAATAACTCAGAAGGTCAAGGTCTGAATGTCAGAGGGAAGTACTTTAACGCAGTAGATGCAGAAAAAGGAAAAGCTACAAAATGAGGTTTAACAAGCATAATTTTATTAAGAATCTTATGTCTGTACTTCCTGTTTCAAGCATGGCTGGCCCTGTAATTTCACTTCACCTAAAAACCATACTTTAAGGCCAGTTCTAATTCAGCCAGTCTTTCAGATACTTGTTGAGGAGGAAGTAGAGATGGCCACAGTTACACCCTCTGATCATGCTCTAGTTTCCTCCCACAGTCTAAAGACGTGCAGGTTAGGCGGATTGGTCATGCTAAATTGCTCCTTAGATGTCCAGGTTAGGTGGATTAGCCATGGTAAATGTGTGGGGTTGGAGTGATAGGTCTGGGGAGAGGGTCTGGGTGGAACGCTCTATCGGAGAGTTGATGCAGACACGATGGCCTGTTCTGCACTGAAGGAATTCTATGATTCTATGATTGATGCCCCTAAACTGCATTACCTCCAAAGTTATGGAAGGGATAGCCTGTAAAGCAATAGGCCTTTTGTCCCCCATATTTATCACAGTAACATAAGAATAAAGGGACAGAATCAGGTGATTCAGCCCCTCATGCCTACTTTGCCATTCAATTTCCTTTTATCCACTTTAGTTCCCTATCCCTTAATTTATCTCCCTAATTAGAATAATGCGCAAACTATGGTCAAATGTAATATTATATTATCAATGCGGGAAAAATTAAATAAACAGGCAGATTTGTTTATGCTTGAGTTTGCCGATGCCACTTGAATTATGTTGCTTAATCAAATTGATGTACACTGCCTCTGTGAAACCTCCATCCCATAGTTTGTAGAATTTAGCTGAGAAACAATGTCTTACCTTATAAAACTCTGGGAGTTCTCGATCGATGTTCAAGTAAAATAATTCGGCTGTGTTTGCAGGCGGAACCTGATACATCTTCAGTTTCTTCTCCAAAAACCAAATGTTTTTTCAGCGCTTAGCAGAAACTGGAAGTGATTCAAGTAGAGATATCGTGACGTTTACAACTTTAGTAACAACTGGCGAAAATGACGGGCAGAATTTATTGATTTAATAAAACAGCCGATGGTATTTAACTTTAAATAATTGACTTTGTGATATATGTAATCGCAGCTCAATGATAAAAGTAAATGCAATATACATAATTTACCAGCATTTTAGAAAACTGCAGTAAACGATTACAATTTCAGATCCAAGAAATTCAGCATTTCCTGACTGGGATATTTTATTGCACACCGTCTGATCTCTGGAGTATTTTGTGCAGTTTGTGAATAAAATCTGTGGTCATAGTGGTTTACAGCATGGAAACAGGCCCTTCGGCCCAACTTGTCCATGCTGCCCAGTTTTTAACCACTAAGCTATCCCCAATTGCCCATGTTTGACCCATATCCCTCTATACCCATCTTACCCATGTAACTGTCTAAATGCTTTTTAAAAGACAAACTTGTACCTGCCTCTACTAAAACCTCTGGCAGCTCATTCCAGACACTCACCACCCTCTGTGCAAAAAAATTGGTCACTAAGGTTCTTTTAACTGGGCAAAATTGCATGATATACAACATCTTAACTCTTCAGGGAAATCTGTGAAATTTCGTCCCGACCGTTGGGAGAGAAGCTGGTCTCAGCTCCACTTATTTTTCAGACAGAAATTAGTGCAGCGGCTATGAATTTAGTAGCGGGATGGTCTTAATTTGCATAGATTTTGGCCCCATTGCTAATTTTTTGGGCCCAATTTTAGCCATCAAGAGACCCTTTTAGAAATGTTAACGAGCCTGTTTTAGAACCACACCCTGAATGGGAGATGGCTGCCCTGAATGCAGCTAGTGATTATTGCACTCAGGTCCTGTAGTAAGGCAAATCCAGGGAATGTGGACTGCAGCAGGAGAGGAATGTATGGAAATGTATGGAAAGGGTTAAACACACAGCACTGTAGAATCCACACTCACTGCAGGCAGATGCATGACAAATTACAAATAACCATATCTTAGACGGCACTAACAGTCACATCCCTGATGAGATCGTTCCGAAGTTACAGCGACAATAAGGGAATAGATATCACTCATCAAGGCTCTAAGAAGTCCAGAGGAACTATTGTGCCTCTGAAAATCTAATCAAGTATCCGGGAGATGTGACAATTAACACCCCATTGAAATCAGTTTGACTAACACATATATTGTAAACAGGTAAACAGGAGATGTCCAGAAAACAATTAAAAGCTAAAGCACTCAAGACAATGGAACCACATAATGTAATCAAAAACCGAACTGTAACCAATTCAAAATAACAATATGATGACCTGATGTAAATGTAATGCTTTGTAACGTAAAGAAAGGGGTATAAGAATCTCTGAGAGCCAATGCTCAGTAAAGTAGCTCGGAAGCAAACTGGAGTTACAGCCACGAGTTCTGCTCTCCCTCATGCATGTTGAATAAAGCCGTTTTTGTTGAAGTTTTACACGGCCTCAGAAGACTCAGTTCGTTCACTCCCTCCTACAGGTCTACATGCAGCCAAACTAGCAGTTCAGGGAACATTAAAAAGGAAATGGTTTTTTAAAAAGTCCTGAATGTCAGGAATTCCTTAAGTGCGTTACAGCTAATGAAGCATTTCTGTTGGGTAGTCACTGTTGTTATGTAGGAAACGCCACAGCCAATTATGTGAGTGCTGATAATTCCACAAATAGCAAGATAATAATGACTAGACAATCTGTTTTCAGTTGTTAGTTCAGGGATAAGGATTGGCCAAGTCTCTGGGGATGACTCTCCTACACTTCTTGCTAATAGCGGCATGGAATCATTTACATTGACCAGAGCTATCAGACAGGGGCATTGGATTGACGTCTGATCGGAAAATTGGTATCTCCCAAAGTACGGCCCTCCTTCAGTACTACGCCAATTTGGAATCAATAATTAGGGCATTGACACTTGGTGGCACAATAGTTAGCACTGCTGCCTCACAGCGCCAGGGAGCCAGGTTCAATTCTGGCCTTCGGTTACTGTCTGTGTGGAGTTTGCACTTTCTCCCCGCGTCTGCGTGGGTTTCCTTTGGGTCCAAAGATGTGTAATTAGGTGGTTTGGCCATGCTAAAATTGATCCTAGTGTCAGAGGGATTAGCAGGGTAAATGTGTGAGGTTACAGGAAAAGGGTCTGGGCGGGATTGTGGTCGGTACAGACTCGGTGGGCCGAATAGCCTCCTTCTGTACAGGGATTCTATGAAAAATTGATAGAAGTCACGGAGTATGGCACTCAGTATGAAAACAGGTTTCATGGTCTTGAACCTGCCCTATAAGACATTAAGTGCTATAGGTAAAAGTGCCTCAGATAAGATCACCTCAAATATTGCCTCAGGCGGGTCAGATCAGTATGTGAGACAAAGTGAACATGAAATAAAATTAATGAAAAGGGAACTAAAAATAGATTGTTAAATGGATTGAATTTTCCCGTTCTGCCTGGGATCTTCCGGTCCCACCGAAGGAGACTCCCCCCACCTCCCCCCACCCCCCACAGTGGGTTTCCTGGTGGTGGAATGGCGAGCCACGCAAAACATCATAGGCATCGGCAGGACTGAAAGATCCAACTGTCGGCCAATGTAGAACCACCTCCGCCACCAGCGAGCACACAGCGGGGGAGGGTGGAGGAAATCCTGGCGAATGAGTCCTACTTTCCTCTCCAGCAGCCAGGTTCGAGAGTTTTGTTGGAGTGGAAAGTCCCAGCAAATCCAGTCTGAAGCTGTTCATAACTTTCCATCCATTAGGACCAATCATGGACAGCAATCAATAGTTTATGCTCAAATTCTCCAGGAGCAAGTCCGCTGTGAGAAACACTTCAAGAAGCACGTCCAAGGGCTGAGAAGGAAATTTTGATCCAATATCTACTCTCGAAAGGTGATAGATATTTGGAATGATCCACAAAGACCTTCTGGAAATTCAGAATGTAGCTGGTTGCTAGACTGAGAGATTTGGAGTGCCAGTCGGATGACTTTGAGTGGACTAAGTGACTTTTTTCTCATGTTTTTATCATAAAATCCCTACAGTGCAAAAGGAGGCCATTTGGCCCACCGAGTCTTCACCGACTACAATCCCACCCAGGCCCTATTCCCGTAACCCCATTTACTCTGCTAGTCCTCCTGACACTAAGGCGCAATTTAGCATGGCAGATCAACCTAACCCGCACATCTTTGGACTGTGGGAGGAAACCGGAGCACCCGGAGAAAACCCACGCAGAGATGGGTAGAACGTGCTAACTCCACACAGACAGTGACCGAGCGAGGAATTGAACCTGGGTCCCTGGTGCTGTGAGGCAGCAGCGCTCACCACTGTGCCACCATGCTGCCCATTCTTATGATCAAAGGCTGGTTTGTAAAACCAAGCAAGGTCAGGCTTTAAGAGTTCTATATACTGAGCTTTGATAACTAGAAGTAGCAGCCGGGTAGATTGGAAGATTGTGAAACACGGAGCTGGGACAATGATCAAGAACACTTTCTTCACAGGATGTGTATCTGGTAGAAAGTTACTTGGCAAGCTGCATCAGAAGCTGCTGATGAGTTTAAAGTTTATTTATTTAAAACTTTACTATATATTTGGCGTATTTCCTTGGATAGCTAGGGGGATGCCTTTGGAGAGGCAGGGTACCCCAGTGGAATTAACTTTAAAATTTTGTTTATTGCCCCAGAAGTGGCACAAAACAAATTCCAACTGTCTTCCCTGAACTCAGGGGAGTCAGAGGGTGGGGCTCCTGGTCTCACAGGGCAGTGATTGTTGCCCCTATTGACTCATGCACCCAGATGCCAGGATGAACTTTGTGCTGGAGAAGAGCATATTATGCTTTGTGTGAAGGAAGATAGAAGGTGGGAATGACCCCTCACACGTAGAGGCCATAGGAAGCAATCATTGTGAGCAACCAGAGGCCAGAGGGGGGGCACAGGTCAGGGACACTGCCTGTGCACCAGAAAGGAGAAGAAGGAGAGGCAGGAAAACGAGATACTACCCTGTGGCTAGAGTGTACAGTCCTAGAGCATCTCCCCTCCATATAATGGGGAACCAATGCCAAAGGTGACTGAGGCCAAGAAGTGAGGTGGTGGCAGATACATATCATGTGGTTCAGCAGCAACGCGAGCCATAGTCCATTGACCCCTCCCATTGCCCTGCCAGTGGCTGTGAAGGTAATTTCACTATCAATTTTCATGCCTCAGGATCTTACCAGAGATATCCAGGAGACCTGTCTGGTACAGCCCAGTCAGTAGCAGGCAGCTGCATTAAGGTTATAACCAATGCTCTGTTTGCTTATGTGGGGAGTGCGTACATTTCCCTGTAGATTTGGCATCTCAGATGCAGGGAGCCACAACCTTTGCCCAATTAGCAGGCTTCCCTCGGGTGTAGGGTGTTAGTGATTCCACCCATGTTTCCATAAAGGCCCCAACTCAACATCTGACCAACTTTATTGTCAGCTGAATGCACTTCCACTCAAATAATGTCCAAGTGTTTTGTGACCACAGCAAAGTGTTCTTTCCTGTGTGTGTGTGTGTGTGTGTGTGTGTGCAAGGTTCCCTGGTATCTGCTGTGTTCCTTCATACTATGGAATTACCTACTTCCCTCTCTAAAGGGCGATAAGGAGCATGGCCTGCCTTGTCTTGCAGGCACCCCATTGGCCTCCTTCAGACTGTGACCTCTGCATCTGAGCATGGGCAGGCATAGCCACTGGCACATGTGCAGCAAACAAGGGCTCTGGTAGAGGTGCTGGGGATGTGAAGGATGATGAGGGCACTTAGCAGCTCTTGGTGCCTTCGCCCTCCTCAGTTACCTTGCACAGCTCCAGATTGGCCTTCAGGTAGGGTTGATGTGACTGGCTACTGGTGCGTGGTGTGAGAGTGTGCAGCTGTGAGGGATATGGTCCAGGGTCAAGAGTCTGAGTATTTCCTGATAGATGGGTGGCACAAGGACAATCGGGTGAGATAATGAGCATGGCATTGTTCATCCTTCATCCATCCACTGTGGCTTGGCAGCTAACCACATGACCGCACAATATCTGTGACAGATTCCGGTAGCAAAACAATGTCATTTCCATGGCCGCGCCTTGTGAACCCACTCCGTATTTTCAGTACTTCAATCGAGTACACTCTAATGTGGCAGCAACAATGACAATTCTCCCAAAGAGAAATCCCAGGTTGGGCTATTCATTCCAGGGTGAGTTAACAGTTGACCAACAATTACAGCTTGGACACTCAACTGACAAGGAAATTACATCTCTGCTTAAGCACAGGGTCTTCATCATTGACGACTCAAACATACCTTTCAGAAGGGCCACTTTTTATAGTCTCCTAGGTCTTGCAACCGGTGCTGAGCCCGCCTCACACCCTATACTACCGGCATTGCTTTTTCCGACTCCTATTGCAGCCCGTTACCCCATAGACCGGAAATCAGAAGTTCAGCTTGCCATTTTTAAGGATCGGGCTTGCGGAGCCAGGAAAAATTGAAGCCGTAGTTCCTGTTTTATTCATGATCCCATGCTGAGAATGGACCTTCGTTGTCATCAGATCCGAGAGCGCTGAACACTCATAATAGGAATCTGTGGACAGGCCTTCTGCAATGTTTCACCCATTACAGTGAATGATGGAAGATTGTGGGGAATAGGTACCTGCTTTTTTCATAGGTGATTCCTGGAAAATAAGCCCAGCAATAGGAATAATCCAGTGGTTAATTTGGCCGTTTACTGTCACAGTCTACAATGAAGAATGGGCACCTGACTTGGGTATTAATGTGGATCTACTATGCGTACAGCACTAGGCACTGCTAAATATTATAATATGTACATACTACCTTTAAAACCTTTGTTGAATTAATTACTCTTCTCCAAAAGGATGTTTGCCCATGAATGAAAATAACATCTTTCAAAGTCACTTCTTTCAACACCTAGAGAATGAAAATAATATTAAATTAATTTCACAAGCAGCTGGTGAAGATGGCTTATTTAAAACAACATCTGTTAATAGTTCATTTATGAATCACACATCCAGTAATCAAATTTGCTCTTTCTCAGAGTAAATGTTTAACCTTATTTGGGAAGCTATTCATAGACAGTTGCCTGAATTTCCGATTCCGTGTAGGCTTTCCCCATGTTTTAATGGAATAGTTGAATGGCATTTCATTATTGATGCCTTTGGCAGCTTGTGCCACAAATCCACTTCAATTCATCAACAAGTGATCGCAAATATCAATTGTATTGGTTTTAAATACAATCATTCAAAACTTACATTTCCCCGTATAGAAAAGTCAAAATCGTTCTTCTCCGTTAACAGATGACACTCTACTGCTTTATAGGTGGTCTACGGAACAAAACAAATTACCTTGGATTATATTTATAGAATCATAGGATCATACAGTGCAGAAGAGGCCCTTCAGCCCATCGAGTCCACTCCGGCACATTAGAAACACCTGAACTCCCACCTAATCCCACTTGCCAGCACTTGGCCCATAGCCCTGAATGTTATGACATGCCAAGTGCTCATCCAGGTACTTTTTAAAGGATGTGAGGCAACCTGGCTTCAGCACCCTCTCAGGCAGCGCAGTCCAGACCATCACCACCCTCTGGGTAAAAAGGCTTTTCCTCACATCCCCCCTAAACCTCCTGCCTCCTCATCTTGAACCTATGTCCCCTCGTGACTGGTCTTTCATTTGACCTTTATTGTGCATAAACAATGATTGCTATTGGATCTTGTGTGACATTGCAATTTTAAAGGCAACATTAAGATATATTAATGGGATGGTTTCACCACTGCTTTTACACTGAAGTAAAACAACTACAAATACACATCACAACAAAACCAACAGAGAATTTGTGAGCACAAGTAACTTGAAGATACCAGGGCTGTGGAAGTGCTTATGGGAGGTAATCTTGAGTTTTGCTCCCCCTGCTGAGTATTTGTCATCAATGCTAGACCAAGTTTAAAAAGTCTCCGGCATTGCACTGGACGGACAGGGAGATTTTCAACACATTGCTGGGAATTTACTTGGGAAATTCTTCCAATTAGCTGAAAAAGACCAGTGGATATCTCAGTTACATCCAAGGCCTTCCGCCAATCTTCTGCGAAAGTTACAGTGACTGACCAATTCAGAGGCCATTAAAGGAAAATCCCAATGCTGAATTTCAATATATTACTGTTAATGATCATGCCAGTTCTATCCAAACTTAAAATGTAAGGGCCTGATAAATGGAGTAGACACGTGGTAGCACAGAACTTGAATATTGCTGAAATGAGATACACTGCTGAAGAGATTTGTTTTGCACTCATTCGGACAAAAGTAAGAATGTCAAAGGGTGCTGATTAATTGTTAAATCAGCTCTGATTGACTGAGGCTTTGCCATGGAGAGAGCAATGGGAACTATAGGTTATTAGTGTAACTATTAGCTGGTGTGTTGCCAGCTATGAAGGCTATAAATCTCAGTGACTGGCTAATCAAATTGAAGAGCATGTCTATTCAGTTGCTCATAACAGGCAAAGTACAGATCATACTCAACCAGCCCGCACTGGCAAAGCTAAAAACAAAACACCTACTATTAGATGTGATTCCGTGATTGGGCAGCACTTGCTGAACAGCACTGAGTGTGCTAATAGCTACATGAACAACCTATTTAATACAACCAATTAACTCATAATGTAGCTCATTTACACTGGCTAGAAGTGACATACATTTATACGCAGAGACCCATTCTCTGCAAATAAGAGAAATAAGTTTGAGCCATGTGGTATGTTTTGAAGATAATATGCATTCACTGATTGGGACACCATATAATTATATGCAAAGGAGTCTGGGTAGATCTTTGGTCTGCAACAGTTGGCGTTCCCAAATTAGTGGAGGTCAAGGTTGAATTTCAGGACAGGTACTGCCTGTGGCACCCTGTGCGGATGCACCTTAACCACACTCCGCTGAGCTATTGAAAATTGCACTGACTACAAGAGCCAAAATGATGAAATAGCTAAAGGATATTGACTGGAGACAGGAAATTAGAACCACAAATGAAGAAGCATCAGTAAACAGGCAGGCAGAGTTAAAGCCCCAGGCCAGGCAAAGATAGACAATGATTCTACTCCTATATCTTATGAACTTATGAACTATCTGATTATTACTGCTATTGAAACTTGATTTTAATAATGTCAGCTGCTTATGAATAATTGTCGAATGGATTGATTTCCATTGAAGGTAAGGTGTCAAAAGACATTGCTCTGAATTTCCTCATCTTCCGCACTTTGGCTGATGTTACGCCATACCGTAATTGTGAATACACATTATCACCAGTTTTTCAATAGTTCTAATCTTACATAACTGAAGTGGTCAGGCCTCACTTGCAAAGTTGCTCAAATAGTTGGATGTTTTCTAGGTGTACATCACTGATGCAGTTGGTTTAATGTTACACCTCCTTTATACTTTTTTTTTCTAAAGGTAAAGAGACAGAAGATTTTGCATGTTCAAGAAAGGGAATAGGGATAGCCCAGGAAATTACCGACCGGTGAGTCTAACCTCAGTGGTTGGTAAGTTGATGGAGAAGATCCTGAGGGACAGGATTTATGAACATTTAGAGAAGTTTAGTATGCTCAAAAGTAGTCAGCACGGCTTTGTCAAAGGCAAATCGTGCCTTACGAGCCTGGTGGAGTCCTTTGAAAATGTGACTAAACACGTTGACGAAGGAAAAGCGGTAGATGTGGTTTACATGGACTTCAGCAAGGCACTCGATAAGGTCCCCCATGCAAGATTTCTCGAGAAAGTGAGAGGACATGGGATCCAAGGGGCTGTTGCCTTGTGGATCCAGAACTGGCTTGCCTGCAGAAGGCAGAGAGTGGTTGTAGATTGGTCTTTTTCTGAATGGAGTTCGGTCACCAGTGGTGTGCCCCAGGGATCTGTTCTGGGACCCTTGCTGTTTGTCATTTTCATAAATGACCTGGATGAGGAAGTGGAGGGATGGGTTGGGAAGTTTGCTGACGACACGAAGGTTTGTGGGGTTGTGGATAGTCTGGAGGGATGTCAGAAGTTACAGAGGGACATAGATAGGATGCAAGACTGGGCGGAGAAGTGGCAGATGGACTTCAACCCAGATAAATGTATAGTGGTACATTTTGGCGGGTCAAATGGGATGAAGGAGTATAATATCAAGGGTAAGACTCTTAGCAGTGTAGAGGATCAGAAGGACCTTGGGGTCCGGGTCCATAGGACTCTTAAATCGGCCTCGCAGGTGGAGGAGGTGGTTAAGAGGGCGTATGGTGTGCTGTCCTTCATCAATCGAGGGATTGAGTTTAGGAATCGGGAGATAATGATGCAGCTTTATAAGACCCTCGTCAGACCCCACTTAGAGTACTGTGCTCAGTTCTGGTCGCCTCATTACAGGAAGGATGTCGAAATTATTGAAAGGGTGCAGAGAAGATTTACAAGGATGTTGCCTGGATTGGGTGGCATGCCTTATGAGGATAGGTTGAGGGAGCTCGGTCTTTTCTCCTTGGAGAGACGAAGGATGAGAGGTGACCTGATAGAGGGGAACACGTTGTTGAGAGGTATAGATCGGGTGGATTCTCGGAGGCTTTTTCCTAGGGCTGAAATGGCTGCTATGAGAGGACACAAGTTTAAGGTGCTGGGGAGTAGGTACAGAGGAGATGTCAGGGGTAAGTTTTTCACTCAGAGGGTGGTGGGTAAGTGGAATCGGCTGCCGTCAATGGTGGTGGAGGCAAACTCAATAGGGTCTTTTAAGGGACTTCTGGATGAGTACATGGGACTTAATAGGATTGAGGGTTATAGGTAAGCCTATATATAGGCCTAGGTAGGTAGGGACATGACCGACGCAACTTGTGGGCCGAAGGCCTGTTTGTGCTGTCGTTTTTCTATGTTCTAAGTGCAAGGATAAGTGAGGCTCAGAGTTATGCAGTGTAGCAATAGTGATGGGAAAGCTGGAGTGAGAGATGTGGGGAGTGCGAAGATGTAAATGTGGAGGAAGATGTTTTGGAGGTTGTCTAAGGCAGTTGGTGTGAGTTAAGGAAATTGTGGACACCTTTACACAATATGTAATGTGGTAAATCAGTCGTGTGAATATTCTTTCAGAGATTAAAAAGTTCATTTTTGATTAATTTATAGGATGTGGGCATCACTGGCTAGGTCAGCATTTACTGCCCATTCCTAGTTGCTTTTGAGACAGTGGTGGTGAGCTGCCTTCTTGAACCGCTGCAGCCCCTGAGGTGTAGGTACACCCACAGTGCTGCTAGGGAGAAAGTTCCAGGATTTTGACCCAGTGACAGTGAAGGAATGTTGATATGTTTCCAAGACAGTGGCTTGGAAGGGAACTACCAGGTGGTGGTGTTCCAGGATGGGTACAGAAGAGGGCATGTGGAGACGTGCCATCATTTCCTTCACTTGTGAATGTTTTTCACTTCTTTCTATATTGCTTTTTCAGTTCTTCAAGATGGTCGTGAGTCAGATGCAATATTTATCACTTGGAAAGAACAAGAGTGAATAAGGAATCAAAATGATTCTAATGTCATTTCAGTAATTCCAGAGGTAAATTTTCAACTTGTCATTTCAATGGAAGTGAAATGTCAAGAGGCAACTGTTACACCCTGGCAACAAGCTGAGAATCAAGTGTAATCTCACTAGCTATAATAAAGCAGAGGTGGCAAAATTGGTGTATGCTGGGAACCCAGTAAATAATGCATTTTCCAAAAACGCTATTAAATAAGGTTTCAGTGCATATTTTATGCTGGATAAACTTGTGCATTTGTAATTGAAAGTGTTGTTGCAACTTGCACTGATTCCTGTTCAAACATTACCCTGTGCTTGCTGACATACATTCGCTCCCAATGCCTCGATTTTAAAATTTCCTTTGCTGCTTTGAAACCTGCTCATGGCCTTCCCACCCACACCCACCCTCTTCATCTCTGCAAACTCCGTCTGCCACACAACGCTCTGAGGCGCCTGCACTCCTCTAATCCAACCCGAGCATATCCCCGACTTCCAGCTTCCTCGGCCATAAGCTTTGGAATTCCCTCCCTAAAGCTTTCTACCTCCATGCCTCCCTTTTCTCCTTGAAGTGGCTCGTTAAAATCTAACACTCGGACCAAATGCCTGTCCAATTTTCCTTCATGTGGCTTAGTGTCAAATTTAATTTCATGAAACTCTTGAATTGCCTTGGCATGTTGTGCAAAGTTAAAACAACTATATAAATACAAGTTTCTGTAAGCCATTATGCCAATCAGAAGCAAAAGCTTGAAGCTTCCTGGCATTCCCAATTATTTTAATGTGCCTACTCATGTGAGTGTCATTGTGGCCCTGGCACTTGGTGGAAGCACAGTAAGAAGTCTCACAACACCAGGTTAAAGTCCAACAGGTTTATTTGGTAGCAAATACCATAAGCTTTCGGAGCAATGCTGGTGGAAATTACAGTGCGTCCCAAGCAGTGGTCTGGACATCTCCACTGTCTGAGTGAATATTTAAGAGGTTGGAACCATGGTGATCAGCAGTTGATAAATAAACAGAGAAAACAGATGTGGGCATGAGGAATGATAGTATAGGATGTGACTGTTCTGTTTATGATGCATCTCTTTGTGTCCTGGAGTAACTGTCTGATCAGAGGATGCAGTGGTTTTTTCTCTGTGATAGAAGAAAATCTGACAGTGGTTTGGGGGAGAGCCAGGCAAATAGCTTCATAGAATCATACAGTGCAGAAGGAGGCTATTTGGCCCGTCAAGTCTGCACCAACCACAATCCCACTCAGGCCCTATCCTCACAACCCTATGCATTTACCCTAGCTGGTCCCTCTGACACTAAGGGGCAATTTAGCATGGCCAATCCACCTAACCCGCACATCTTTGGACTGTGGAAGGAAACCAGAGTGCCTGAAGGAAGCCCACACAGACACGGGGAGAATGTGCAATCTCCACACAGACAGTGACCCAAGCTGGGAATCGAACTTGGGTCCCTGGTGCTGTGAGGCAGCAGTGCTAACCACTGTGCCACCATGCCACCCCATGACAGGGGAGGTCCCAGAGGATTGGAGAATAGCGAATGTTGTTCCTTTGTTTAAGAAGGGTAGCAAGAAGGAATCCAGGTAATTACAGGCCGGTGAGCCTTACATCAGTGGTAGGGAAATTATTGGAGAGGATTCTTCGAGGCGGGATTTATTCCCACTTGGAAATAAGTGGACAAATTAGTGAGAGGCAACATGGTTTTGTGAAGAGGAGGTCGTGTCTCATGAACTTGATCGAGTTTTTCGAGGAAGTGATGAAGATGATTGATGAGGGTAGGGCAGTGGATGTTGTCTACATGGACTTCAGTAAGGCCTTTGACAAGGTCCCTCATGGCAGACTGGTGCAGAAGGTGAAGTTGCATGGGATCAGAGGTGAGCTGGCAACATGGATACAGAACTGGCTCGGTCAAAGAAGACAGAGGGTAGCAGTGGAAGGGTGCATTTCTGAATGGAGGGCTGTGACAAGTGGCGTTCCTCAGGGATCAGTGCTGGGACCTTTGCTGTTTGTAATATACATAAATGATTTGGAGGAAAATGTAACTGGTTTGATTAGTAAGTTTGCGGATAACACAAAGGTTGGTGGATTTGCGGATAGCGATGAGGACCATCAGAGGATACAGCAGGATATAGATCAGTTGGAGACAATTTAGCATGGCCAATCAACCTAACCCGCACATCTTTGGACTTTGTTACGCTAAACATCAGAACAGTATTTTACACTGTTGAAACTTTTATTTAGGTGCAATTGTTACATATTTCTATCTCAATATAGTAACATATGGCACTAATTAATCTTTTATGGTGTTGCTTTTGGTCAGCTTGGATGTACAGTTACAGGCCATAAAAATTCACAATGTGAGCTCTTATTCCAATAAGATTATGAGGGGCATGGAGAGGATGGATAGGGAGCAGTTGTTCAACTGCTTAGTTGAAGGGTCAGTTATGAGGGAACACAAGTTAAAAGTGAGGGGTGGGAGGTTTAGGGGGGATTTGAGGGAAAGCTTTTTTACCCAGAGGGTGGTGACGGTCTGGAATGCGCTGCCTGGAAGGGTGGTGGAGGTGGGATGCCTCACATCCTTTGAAAAGTATCTGGATGAGTACTTGGCACGCCATAACATTCAAGGTTATGGGCCAGTGCTGGCGAGTGGAATTAGGTGGGCAGGTCAGGACCTTTCATGCGTCGGTGCAGACCCGATGAGCTGAAGGGTCTCTTCTGCACTGTGGTATTCTGTGATTCTGTGAACCCTGTTGAAACATGCAGGATCAGCAGACGAACTACAAGGAATAGGCTTTTTGTCATCTGGGTATCCCCCATACACTTTCCCCAGCCACAAAAGAGGCCAGAAATCTCAGGTGAAATGGCAGATCGGGGGGGAGCCGAAACGAGGTTCAATAATACGCAGGAACTATTAGCCAGCAACCCCTGTTCATTTACTTATGATTCAAATTGAACTTTACATTTTCAAGTAGATATTTACAAAGGCTATCGTGGCTGGTCATTGAGGTTTAGATTTTCCACTTTGATATTAACTTCCCCAGATTAAAATTACCCCAACTAATTAAACAACAGCGGCTGAACAATAAAATGAAGAAGCAGCTACGTACCTAACATTCGAGGTCGTCATCCAGAAGTAGTCTGTGCACAATGCGGAGTCAAAATCATGCATCAGCTCAAATTCAGATTCGATGTCAAGAGTCGTCACTGGCCTAGCCTGATTAAAATAAATGATAATGTGAAAAGCGTTCACTGACAGCGAATTTTGTATCGTGTCTGTAATGTCATCGTCATTCCATGAAAGCAATTTCTTTGCATATTCAAACACTGTGATTGTGATCAGATTTCTCAGATAGGTGATTAATATTGGAATAATTTTTTTTATTCATTCGTGGGATACGGGGTGTCACTGGCTGGCCAGCATTTATTGACCATCCCTAGTTGCCCAAGGGCTCTAGAGTCACATGTAGGCCAGACCGGATAAGGACGGCAGATTTCCTTCCCTAAAGGATATTAGTGAACCAGATGAGATTTTTCGACAATCGACAATGGTTTCATGATCATCAGTAGATTCTTAATTCCAGATTTTTTTTTGTTGACTTCAAATTCCACCATTTGCCATGGTGGGATTCGAACCCGGGTCCCCAGAACATGAGTTGCGTTTCTGGATTAATAGTCTAGCGATAATACCAGTGAGCTATCACCACCCCTGGGAGAGAAGTTCTGTGTCAGTGGTAACCTTGTGATGTGCGTTGATAATTGTTCGGGAGGGAGAAGACACAACTTAGGGATAAAAGGAACATTCTTCGATTAAAAGGATGTGACAACCGGTGTCCCTCACGGGCCTTAAAAAGACAAATTGGAATATCTTCTTAGTATTGAGATATTTTGGAACGCTGGAGAAGCAAAAGGATTTGGATGAATACATACATAAATCAGTATAAATTAATGCTCAGGTAGAAAAAGTAATCAAATACACTAATGGAATGTTGGCCTTAATCTCAAGGGGATTGGAATTCAAAAATGAGAAAGTGATTCTTCAGTTGTTCAGCTACTACAGATCCATTCTCAAACCCATCTCAAACCCATTGTTCAATTTTGAATGTCGCACCATGGGAAAGAGATACTGGCCAGAATTCTCCAGTGTCATACGCCCCACCAACTGGCAGCAAGCACGGAGAATTTGGCACTCAACCAAATCTCGGCCGCGATTCTCCCTTCCCACTGCGCTAGTTTTTAAGTCCAGAGGGCTGAGAGCTTCTCGGCCGATTTGCGAGGTTCATGTAAGCATTCACGCCCTGCTCGTGTCTCCCAGTGCCAGATTTCCGGTGGCATCTACTCCACGCCAGAAATCAGTGGGAAGGCACAAAGACCATTTACATGGTCATTTAAATATAATTTAAATACAATTAGTGGGCCCAGGGCTGAAGACTCCGGACCCGCACGCATCTCCCAGCCCGCCAGTGTTTCACTCCAGTGGGGATTGCAGTAGCTGCCCACTTTTGGGGAACTAGCAGCCCGACTCGGCATGGGGCAGTGCCAAGGGGGTGGGGCATATGAGGGCAGGGCATAGGGGTGGGAGGGCCTAGGGGGTGATCAATGGCAGCGCGGGAAGCCGAGCCAATCAAGTGCAAAGGTGCGTGGATTGGGGAGGTACCTTATTTTGAGCCAGGGTAGGGTGGAGAACAGCCACGTATTCGATTCTGTCAGACTCTTGTTTGTACATCTATTTACCATCGGGAATAAACCCATTAATAACTTCAAGCCACAACATGTCGCCTTCAAGTTATTACATAGGCTTTCCATGATCTTTTGTGAAAGTACAGAAAATAATTGATGCTGAAATATCCTCCTCCTCAGAAATGTTAACTGAAAGGATTAATAATCACATAAGCTGCAAGCTGAGCCTCAATCACACAGGGAAAGCTATGTGCAAATAACAGATTTGATAAGAGTGAAGGACCATCTAATTGAATGATGTGCAACTGCAGTTCATACATCATTAATGTTACCAGAGAGGCAGTGCTGGGTAGACTAATGGGACTGAAGGTGGACAAGTCCCCGGGTCCGGATGGAATGCATCCCAGGGTATTGAAAGAAATGTCAGAGGTAATAGTGGATGCGTTAGTGATTATTTATCAAAACTCGTTGCATTCTGGGGTAGTGCCGGTTGATTGGAAAACGGCTAATGTTACGCCGCTGTTTAAAAAAGGAAGGAGACAAAAGGCTGGTAACTATAGGCCGGTCAGCTTAACGTCTGTAGTAGGGAAAATGCTGGAATCCATTATTAAAGAGGAGATAGCAGGGCATCTGGATAGAAATGGTTCGATCAATCAGATACAGCATGGATTCATGAGGGGAAAGTCGTGCTTGACGAACATGTTGGATTTTTATGAAGATGTGACTAGGGCGGTTGATGGAGGAGAACCGGTGGATGCGGTGTTTTTGGATTTCCAAAAGGCGTTTGATAAGGTGCCCCATAAAAGGCTGCTGAAGAAGATTAGGGCACACGGATTTGGGGGTAGTGTGTTAAAGTGGATTGGGGACTGGCTATCCGACAGGAAACAAAGAGTCGGAATAAATGGGTGTTTTTCCGGTTGGAGGAAGGTAACTAGTGGCGTGCCGCAGGGATCGGTACTCGGGCCGCAACTATTTACCATTTATATAGATGATCTGGAGGAGGGGACGGAGTGTAGGGTAACAAAGTTTGCAGACGACACAAAGATAAGTGGAAAAGTGAATCGTGTGGAGGACGGAGAAGATCTGCAGAGAGATTTGGACAGGCTGAGTGAGTGGGCGAGGATATGGCAAATGGAGTATAACGTTGATAAATGCGAGGTTATACACTTTGGAGGAAATAATAACAAATGGGATTACTATCTCAATGGAAACAAATTAAAACATGCTACCGTGCAAAGGGACCTGGGGGTCCTTGTGCATGAGACGCAAAAGCCCAGTCTGCAGGTACAACAGGTGATCAAGAAGGCAAATGGGATGTTGGCCTATATCGCGAGGGGGATAGAATATAAAAGCAGGGATGTCTTGATGCACCTGTACAGGGCATTGGTGAGGCCGCAGCTGGAATACTGTGTGCAGTATTGGTCCCCTTATATGAGGAAGGATATATTGGCATTGGGGGGAGTGCAGAGAAGGTTCACCAGGTTGATACCGGAGATGAGGGGTTTGGATTATGAGGAGAGGCTGAGGAGATTGGGTTTGTACTCGTTGGAGTTTAGAAGGATGAGGGGGGATCTTATGGAGACTTATAAGATAATGCGGGGGCTGGATAGGGTGGAGGCGGAGAGATTCTTTCCACTTAGTAAGGAAGTTAAAACTAGAGGACACAGCCTCAAAATAAAGGGGGGTCGGTTTAAGACAGAGTTGAGGAGGAACTTCTTCTCCCAGAGGGTGGTGAATCTCTGGAATTCTCTGCCCACTGAGGTGGTGGAGGCTACCTCGTTGAATATGTTTAAAGCGCGGATGGATGGATTCCTGATCGGTAAGGGAATTAAGGGTTATGGGGATCAGGCGGGTAAGTGGTACTGATCCACGTCAGATCAGCCATGATCTTATTGAATGGCGGGGCAGGCTCGAGGGGCTAGGTGGCCTACTCCTGCTCCTATTTCTTATGTTCTTATGTTCTTATGTCTGCCCATTAGAACAAGCAACAATGGAAACGGAGGTTGAGATATCATTGGTCAGAGATATAGCTATCATTTCTTGATGATATAACATGCACAAGTTTTAATTGGACTTTATACCCTTATGTATGTATGATGTAACCTTAAAGTTTATTTATTAGTCACAAGTAGGCTTACATTAACATTGCAATGAAGTTACTGTGAAAATCCCCGAGTCGCCACACTCCAGCGCCTGTTCAGGTACACTGAGGGAGAATTTAGCATGGCTAATGCACCTAACCAGCACCTCTTTGGGACTGTGGGAGGAAACCAGAGCACCCAGAGGAAACCCACACAGACAAGAGCAGAACGTGCAGACTCTGCACAGACAGTGACCCAAGCCAGGAATCAAACCTGGGTCCCTGGCGCTGTGAGGCAGCAGTGCTAACCACTGTGCCACCCTGCCGGCCATTAGCTATGATTGGATAGCAATAACTCCTATACGTCTATTGGCATATGCTGATTACTTGTAATCAGAGTTGAACCTATAATTGCCTATGTATTTCTGAATTTTTCACTCTGAGTGGTCTGAATGGCTTCATTCCGAATCCTATAATTATCGTCTTCTTTGAATAAATCATCTTGAAACCACTCTGTGACTTTGTCTGGCTGCTTGAGGGGAGCAATTGTTTTAAATACAACAAGCAAACCATCATAACAGCCCTGTAACATTGACAAATACATTTTGAAAATTATATGTATATATAAGAAAAATAACACTGATTAACCTTACTTAATTTCCATAACATGCACAGTATTTTTTTTTACCTGCAGTAAATAAATATCCGTGTCTTTTATCGCCCATTCAATGTCCCTTGGGTTCCCGTAAGCTTTCTGTATCTGGTGAACAACATTGTCTCAGTCAGAATGGCTCTTAATTGTTACAAGAGATTAAGTGGTCTGATTTAAATATATGGCTAAGTTGATGTTCTGTTCATGCATACTTGCTCAAATCCAGTAATATTATTTTATAATTCAAGACAATCAACTTCAATAAAAATAAGCGTGTAAATTAAACGAATGGAAATCATGTTTTTGATCCAACAATATCGATACGATAGATGAATGCTGGGCCTTGCTGAACATTTTAAACATTGAAAAGTTATTGGGCTGGAATTAATCCGGCCAGTCACAGTGAGTGCATGGCGGCTGGACCTACTTAATCATTGGAGAGGCCCCACGTCACTCACCCAGTGATGGTAAAACGTCACTGAATTAAATCAGAGAGGAGAAGAATCTGACATGGGATTCCTGTCCAGGGCAGCATGATATCAATTGGGCTCATTAATGAGCAAATTGACACCTATTATAGAACCATTGACATAATACAGCATAGAAGGAGGCCATTTGGCCCATCCTGTCCATGCAGACCCAAAGACACCCAGGTGCCCTTTCTAATCCCATCTTCCTGCACCCGGCCCATAGCCCTGCAACTTACAGCACTTAAAAGTGCAGATCCAGGTACGTTTTAAGTGAGTTTAGTGTCTCTGCCCCCACCAACTCAGGCAGCAAATTCCAGAAACCCACCACCCTCTGCGTTTTTCCTTAAGTCCCCTCTACTCCATCTGTCACTTCTCTTGAATCTGTGACCCCCCTGGTTTTTGAACTCACAGTCAAGGGAAACAGGTTCCTCCTGTCTATTCCCTCCCTACCCCTTACAAAAGTGTATACTTCAGTCATGTTACCACAATTTAGTGGTCGCCCATGGGTTAAACGGAAGGCCCACAGTTTTCCCTTGCCCTCGGATGGCTGCCCAGCACACCTTGGGGGTCCATGTGGCACAGATTGAGGGGCAGGACATCAGGAAGATGGGGATACCAGGAAGCCGCTGAAAGCTACTCTGCCCACCCTAGCCTCTGATTCCCCTACAACCCCCCCACCCCACATCATCCTACCTTCATTCATTTTTAGTCTGGGGGTCTCTTGGTGATCCTTGACCTTTGCCACCAACTGTCCGCCAACACTATTGGCAATGGACAGCTGCTGGTCTCTGACTGGCTGACAACTCTTGGCTGGTGGGTGATACCCCGTTGGCCAGACAGAAACCAAAACTCTACTTTTGTCTCTGATTCCTTCATCTACATAACCTCTGATACTGGCAGAAACAGGTGCCGCAGAACTTAAGAGTTTTTTTGCCTCTTTATTGTGTCCTCTTTGCTTCAACTTCAAGAGACACAAAGGGCCTGATTGTAACTTTGTTAAGTGGGTGGATTTTGAATGAATTAAACATTGAAAAAAAAAGTTGTTTTGGATGTATACTGGACTGGAGTCCGCACCAGCGACAAAACTGAGCTTCGTTTTAAGTAGCTCAGCACTGCTCCAAAAGGAATTCAGTGGAGTTGCAAGTCTCTGTAAAAGCAAAATAACATTAGCCTTCACCTTTTTTCTAATCGGCTATTTTTCATTAAGATAGCAAAGAAATTTCCAGAAACATCTGAACCAAGACAATGGGTGGAATTTTCCCATCTTTCCCGTAAGGGAATCATAGCTGGGGGGGAGGGGGGAAGGGGGGGGGGTACGGACCATGCAAAAGTCAATTGACCTCGGGCAGGAATTTTCGGTCTTGGGGCAAGCGTGGCCGGAAAATCCCACCCAATGGCCAGAATTTTACCGTCTCGCCTGCCACGGGAATTGGAGCGGCTGAGGGGTGGACCACAGAAAGGTCCGTTGATCTTGGGTGGGATTTTGCGGTTTCGGGACAAGCGAGGGACCTTAAAATCCCGCCCGAAGTGTCCTGTGCAATACTTAGCAAAAGCTGACCTAGACTATAATTTCCACTCCAATGTCTAAAAATGTAAACTTAAAAACCAATTCAATTTTCATCCTGGCATTAAAGGCAACATTCATAGTGGCCTTCCCTGGCATCATCTTGGTGATTTTCATCCGTAGCCTTTATATAACCTTAACATCCTATATAAATTACACAATCTAAAACTGGATGGAATACTCTAATCTTTTCCTAACTAGTTCACACTTAACAGAACAGGACATGGTCTTTCTATTGATAAATTCTGATTGTAGATTTAAGGGTCACAAATGGGAGACAGTGGTGCAATATTTCGACTGCTAATCTAAAGACATTATGAGACTATACGTGAGGTATTATGTCACTATGCCATTTTAGAACAACAAAGCTTCAGAAACACAGAAGGAAACCATTCAGCCCATCACACGTGCAATGCCTTTCTGAAAGAACTATCCCTACTCTCTCTCCTTATTATAGAATCAAAGAATCCTACAGTGCAGAAGAAGGCCATTTGGCCCATCGAGTCTGCACCGACCACAATCCCACCCAGGCCCCATCCCCACAACCCCATGCAATTACCCTAGCTAGTCCCCTTGACGCTAAGCGGCAATTTTAGCATGGCCAATCCACCTAACTCGCACATCTTTGGACTGTAAGAGGAAACCGGAGCACACGGAGGAAATCCATGCAGACACGGGAAGAATGTGCAAACTTCACACAGACAGTGACCCAAGCTGGGAATCAAACCCAGGTCCCTGGCACTGTGAGGCAGCAGTGCTAATCACTGTGCCCCCGTGCCACCCTTCTATATTTTCCCTTTTTAGATATTATGACACCTCCTTTGAAGTCGATTATAGATTATGTTTCTGGTCAGGTATTCAGGGCCTTAACGACCTTCAGAAAGAGAAAGAAAATATTCTAATCACTCCCTTCATTCTTTTGACGATGATCTTAAACTGACGCCCTTACATTGCCAGCTCACTGACTGGGAGAAGTTGTTATTTTCCCTATTTGGGGAGAAATTAATCTTATTTTATCCAAACCCTTTATAATTTTCTGCCTATCAGATCTCTTAATCTTCTCCACTCCAATGAAAGGCTCAGCAGTTTCTGCCCTCAAAACCAAACCAACTAAAACCTCTCATCCCTGGCATCATCTGGGCAATTTTCATCCGTAGCCTTCATATGACCTTAATATCCTATATAAATTACACAACCTAAAATTGGACGGAATGCCCTAATCTTTTCCCAACTAGTAATAAGTTCAGCCTTGCCCTTTGCCTTTGTCTGCTACAGCCCTATTTATAAAAACTAATGCGCCATATGCATTTAATCCTATATCAACAGCTTCTTTTCAACATTGGTGCCCGCAAGATGGTCTGGCCCCTGAGGTGCCCCTTCCCCCCCCAACCCACTGTCCTCTCAGTATAGCATAATTACAGGTTTAACAAAACAAGTTTGCTTTGTTCTCTGATTACATTTGTCCATGGGTAAAAACAGGCAGGAAGTTCCACTCCACAGATCTTTCATATTACTTTCCCTTCAGTCTATTTTTGGCTAATTAAACTAACCAACAATAAATCCCTGTTGTCACTACATCCTTTGGTAATTTTCCTACGTAGCTCTTTCATGGTTTCTGCAGCTTGGCTGATTATAACGTGCCTCCAATAAATTAACAGTTCCCTTGCTATTCCTTGACTTTAGTTCAATTTTGCATCATTGCCTGTCTCAAGTCATTGAATGTATTGAATGTATTCAAGAGGCGGCTGGATATAGTACTTGGGGTGAATGGGATCAAAGGTTATGGGGAAAAAGCAGGATTAGGGGGCTATTGAGTTGGATGATCAGCCATGATCGTAATGAATGGTGGAGCAGGCTCGAAGGGCCAAAGGACCTCCTCCTGCTCCTATCTTCTATGTTTCTCTACTTTTATGTTTCAACCCTATCTTCTGGTGCTGTGATAGAATCTGGCATTAACATTACTTCAGCACCTCCCTCCTCCCCTGATTAGTCATTTCTGAATATTTTGTAATCAGGAACATTCATCCCTTAGACTTGCCTCATTTCTGCTAACACTATTTTTCCTAATTTGATGGATGGCCATGCATTTCCCTTCCTCACTGACATGGGGCAGGATTTTCCGGCCACGCTTGTCCCAAGGCTGAGAAATCCCGCCCAAGGCCAATGAACCTTTGCGTGGTCCGTGTCCCGCCCGCTACGATTCCCAAGGCAGGCCGGATGGGAAAATTCCACCCATGGTCTTTCAGTGAGCTCTGCGGGTGTTCCTTAGGCACAAGTGGCCTAAGATTGAACACAGACTGCTGGAGGCAGTCCTTGTGTGTGTAGTCATCATGATACATCCTGAACATTCTACACTGAACAAGTACTTCACCTTGCAACCCAACACCTGGATTTCGAATAGTGTCATTTTATAAGAACGAAGGCTGTATTTTCCAGTCCCGCACCCCCTCCCCCCCTTCCCCCCACCCCATTGAAATTTTTCCAGTAGCGGAGGTGGCTCACCATTGGCTGCTGGTGGGATCTTCCTGTCCCTGCCGATGGCTACAGCGATTTGCATAGCTTGTCCACCCCACCATCGGGTGAGCCATCATGGGAGGTCACCTTAGAGTCATAGAGTCATAGAGGTTTACAGCATGGAAACAGGCCTTTTGGCCCAACTTGTCCATGCCACCCCTTTGTTTTTAACCACTAAGCTAGTCCCAATTGCCCACGTTTGGCCCATATCCCTCTATACCCATCGTACCCATGTAACTATCTAAACACGTTTTAAAAGACAAAATTGTACGCGCCTCTACTACTGCCTCTGGTAGCTTGTCCCAGACACTCCCCACCTTCTGTGTGAAATGATTGCCCCTCTGGACACTTTTGTATCTCTCCCCTCTCACTTTAAAACTATGCCCTTTAGTTTTAGACTCCCCTTCAGTGGGGCCATGGCGGGAAGGGCTGGAAAATGCCACTCTGTGTATTTTTCTTCATGGTATTCCAATCAAAGTTACAATGTGCATTTTCCAAATACTTATCATTTCACACAAAGAGATCAAGAGAAGTTCCAGAACCGATAAATGGAATGAAATACAAACCTGAAGAGCCACCTGTGCTAAGCGTAGAATGAGATCATCATTAATGCAGCACTGTACAGCCTGCGATGTTAAAATACCTTCATACACAATTCCACCTTCAGCTGGAATTAAAGCAAAGTTACATTGCAGATTTTAGACTTCACTGATATAAAGCATTACAAAAAAGCAATCAATTTTTCCTCAACATGGTACTTCTGAGGCTGTATAAGGCTCTGCTCAGACCCCATTTGGAATATTGTGAGCAGTTTTGGGCCCCATATCTAAGGAAGGATGTGCTGGCCTTGGAAAGGGTCCAGAGGAGGTTCACAAGAATGATCCCTGGAATGAAGAGCTTGTCATATGAGGAACGGATGAGGACTCTGGGTCTGTACTCGTTGGAGTTTAGAAGGATGAGGGGGGATCTCATTGAAACTTACAGGATACTGCGAGGCCTGGATAGAGTGGACGTGGAGGGGATGTTTCTACTCGTAGGAAAAGCTAGAACCAAAGGGCACAACCTCAGGCTGAAGGGATGATCCTTTAAAACAGAGATGAGGAGGAATTTCTTCAGCCAGAGCGTGGTGAATCTGTGGAACTCTTTGTTGCAGAAGGCTGTGGAGGCCAGGTCATTGAGTGTCTTTAAGACTGAGATAGATAGGTTCTTGATTAATAAGAGGACCAGGGGTTATGGGGAAAAAGTAGGAGAATGGGGATGAGAAAAAAGTCAGCCATGATTGAATGGCGGAGCAGACTTGATGGGCCGAGTGGCCTATTTCTGCTCCTATGTCTTATGGTCTTATGTCTTCTGGTCCAGACTCACAGCTCTTGGGGGTCAGCAGTGGTTGCTCCCATACTTGTACTCACCTGCTTGTTTTACCTGCTGCTTCTTAGTTCCCATTTCTTTCCTGATGATCTGGCATGACCCTTTACGACTGTGAGAGAGAATAATTGTGTCTGGCATTACGTTACCACTCACCACAGACTAGAATAGGAGAAGGAAAATATAGTCAATAATCTATTGGGAAATGTCTTTTTTTTAAGAGGTTAGTGTGCAATATTAAAGTGCATGGGATTGGGGGTAATATATTGGCATGGATTGAGAATTGGTTGGTAGACAAGAAACAGAGCGTAGGAATAAATGGGTCTATTTTGGAGAGGAAGGCAGTGATTAGTGGGGTACCACAGGGATCAGTGCCTGGGCCCCAGCTATTTGCAATATACATCAATGATTTGGATGAGGGAATCGAATGTAATACGTTTGCTGATGATACAGCAGGTGGAATTGTGTTTGGTGAGGATGAAGTGAAGAGGCTTCACAGTGATTTAGGCAGGTTGAGTGAGTGGGCAACTACATGGCAGATACATTATAATGGAGATAAGTGTGAAGTTACCACTTCAGTAGGGAAAACAGAATAGCGGAGTATTGTTTAAATGGAGATAGATTTGGAAATATTGAATGACAAAGGGACCTCAGTGTCCTTGTACACCAGTCAATGGAAGCAAGCATGCAGGTGCAGCAAGTAGCAAGAAGTTAAATGGAACTGCAAGAGGATTTGTGTAGAGGAGCAAGGATGTCGTACTGCAGCTGTACAGAGCCTTGGTCAGACCACACCTGGAGGAGTGTGTGCAATTTGCTCTCCATAGCTAAGAAAGGATATACTTGCCACAGAGGGAGTGCAGTGAAGGTTCACCAGACTGATTCCTGGAATGGCAGGATTGTCGTATGGGTTGTCTAGGTCTGCATTCACTGGAGTTTAGAAGAATAAGAGGGGACCTTGTTGAAACATACAACATTCTGACGAGGTTGAACAGACCACGTGCAGAGATGATGTTTCCTCTGGCTGGGGGGGGGGGGCAAGAAAAGGGGCTACAGTCACAGGATCAATTGGTCACAGTCTCAGGATAGGATGTAGGCCATTTAGGACTGAGATGAGAAGAAATATCTTCACTCAGAGAGTGGTGAACCTATGGAATTCTTTATTGCATAAGACTGTGGAGGCCAAGTCACTGAATGTATTTAAAAAGGAAATAGATAGATTTGTAGACACGAAAGGCATCTGGAGGTACGGGAAGAGCACTCAAGTAT
This sequence comes from Mustelus asterias, assembly GCF_964213995.1. NCBI lineage: Eukaryota > Metazoa > Chordata > Chondrichthyes > Carcharhiniformes > Triakidae > Mustelus > Mustelus asterias. Next base: position 16,837,112 of record NC_135804.1, on the reverse strand, counting down.
AGCATTGAGATAGAAGATCAGCCACAGAATCATAGAATCCCGACAGTGCAGAAAGAGACCATTTGGTCTATTGAGTTTGCACCAACTCACCGAAAGAGCCTCCTTTCCAAGCCAACTCCCCTGCTCTATTCCCCATAACCCCACACATTTTACCATGGTTAATCTGCCTAACCTACACATCTTTAGACACTAAGGGGTAATTCAGCATGGCCAATCCACCTAACCTGCACAGCTTTGGACTGTGGGAGAAAACCGGAGCACCCAGGGGAAACCCACACAGACACGGGGAGAACATACAAACTCCACACAATCACTTGAGGCTGGAATCGAACCTGGGTTGCTGGTGCTGTGAGGCAGCAGTGCTAACCACTCTGCCACCGTGTCATCCTGTGACATGATCATCTTGAATGGTACAGCAGGCTTAAAGGGCCAAATGGCCTCCTCCTGCTCCTATTTTCTATGTTTCTATCATCTTAAGTAACTACATTTGTAACATATTTTGCACATTCCATCTTCCTTCTCTCCCCAAAACCACCAACTGCCCTGCCAGTAGAGAGGTATTAGAAAAATGGTGATGTTTATGTGGTGAGGTGGGAGAGAACATGTTGAAGTGTGGTTTGAGTTAGGACTGTCATCAATGGATTGTTTCATAAGAACATAAGAACATAAGAAATAGGAGCAGGAGTAGGCCATCTAGCCCCTTGAGCCTGCCCCGCCATTCAATAAGATCATGGCTGATCTGAAGTGGATCAGTTCCACTTACCCGCCTGATCCCTATAACCCCTAATTCCCTTACCGATCAGGAATCCATCTATCCGTGATTTAAACATATTCAACGAGGTAGCCTCCACCACTTCAGTGGGCAGAGAATTCCAGAGATTCACCACCCTCTGAGAGAAGAAGTTCCTCCTCAACTCTGTCCTAAACTGACCCCCCTTTATTTTGAGGCTGTGCCCTCTAGTTCTAGTTTCCTTTCTAAGTGGAAAGAATCTCTCCACCTCTACCCTATCCAGCTCCTTCATTATCTTATAGGTCTCTATAAGATCCCCCCTCAGCCTTCTAAATTCCAACGAATACAAACCCAATCTGCTCAGTCTCTCCTCATAATCAACACCCCTCATCTCTGGTATCAACCTGGTGAACCTTCTCTGCACTCCCTCCAAGGCCAATATATCCTTCCACAAATAAGGGGACCAATACTGCACACAGTATTCCAGCTGCGGCCTCACCAATGCCCTGTACAGATGCAGCAAGACATCTCTGCTTTTATATTCTATCCCCCTTGTGATATAGGCCAACATTCCATTTGCCTTCTTGATCACCTGTTGCACCTGCAGGCTGGGTTTTTGCGTCTCATGCCCAAGGTCCCCCAGGTCCCTCTGCACAGCAGCATGTTGTAATTTCTTTCCATTTAGATAATAATCCAATTTGCTATTATTTCTTCCAAAGTGAATAACCTCGCATTTGTTAACGTTATACTCCATCTGCCAGATCCTCACCCACTCACTCAGCCTGTCCAAATCTCTCTGCAGACCTTCTACGCCCTCCACACGATTCACTTTTCTACTTATCTTTGTGTCGTTTGCAAACTTTGTTACCCTACACTCAGTCCCCTCCTCCAGATCATCTATATAAATGGTAAATAGTTGAGGCCCCAGTACCGATCCCTGCGGCACGCCACTAGTTACCATCCGCCAACCAGAAAAGCACCCATTTATTCCGACTCTCTGCTTCCTGTCGGATAGCCAATCCCCAATCCACGCTAACACCCTACTCCCAACTCCATGTGACCCAATCTTCTTCAGCAACCTTTTGTGAGGCACCTTATCAAACACCTTTTGGAAATCCAAAAACACCGCAGCCACCGGTTCCCCTCCGTCAACCGCACTAGTCACATCTTCATAAAAATCCAACAAGTTCGTCAAGCACGACTTTCCCCTCATGAATCCCTGCTGCGTCTGCTTAATGGAACCATTCTTATCCAGATGGCCTGCTATTTCTTCTTTAATGACGTTAAGCTAACCGGCCTGTAGTTACCCGCCTTTTGTCTATTTCCTTTTTTCATCTCAGGTAAATCTGACATTTTCAGGTGAGATGAGATTCTGGGCCTGATTTTACCATTTTGAGTCTAAGTGCCGAACCTGGGCGTCAAATAGATCCGAGCCTGGGATCCTCTTTCCAGCGCGCCCATACGCGTTTTGACGGCTCCGGTCCGATTCGCGCTGTGGGCGGGGCTTAGCGCTGCCGGAACGATCGGAGCTCTGAACTGCGCATGCGCAGTTCGAAAAAAAATCCGAAGCAGCGCGCCCGGATGGGGAGAAGAAAGCAGAGAGAGCGGCTCTCTGACCCAGATCATCAGGGGGTGGGAGGGTGGGGGGGGGAGGAGAGGGAGCGGGACCACATCACGCTCTGAGGAGAGGGGATGTGATGGGTCCATCTGGCTCACCAAGTCAGTTACAAACTGCGTTCAGCATCTACTGAACCATCTTGGATACAAAGGATAATGGCATTAGGGTTCTGCATGTAAGCCTTGCTTATGCTAAAAATTATATCCTTGGTGTCGGCAGGCATTCCTGATGTTACAGTACTGATAACACCAGGAAGATCGACCAGTACCATTCATTATCCTTTGTATCCAAGATGATTCAGTAGATGCTGGACGCAGTATTGTAACTGACTTGGTGAGCCAGATGGACCCACAAGGCAGAAGGACCATCTTTGTGTTGACCAAAGTGGATCTAGCTGCGGATCATACAGCTTCTCTTGCTAACGGAAGGATGGTGGAGGGAGACCAGCGATCGAGGTAGGTTGGGGGTGTGTTCTGCTGGGGGGGGCTGCCTCCCAGGGGGGTCCAATCACGGGGGGGGGGGGGGGGGGGTTTCTGCCGGGGGGGGGGCTGCCTCTCAGGGGGGGTCCGATTCCCGGGGGGGGGGGTCTTCTGGGGGGTTCTGCCTCCCAGGGGGGTCCAATCCTGGGGGGGTGGGGGGGGAGGGGCCTGCTGGGGTGGTTAGCGGGGGAGTCCGCAAAGGATGGTCGAGGAGGATGGTGACTTCACAAGGGCAAAGAGGGCTTCGGAGGTTCCCCTGCAGAATAGAAATCCGCTTCGGATTTTTATTCTGCAGGTCGCTAAAAGCGCGGATTTGGAACGGGCCAGAAGACGGTAAAGTGGGATTTGGCGGTTGGGTTGGGCGCGCGGTTCATTAAGTCGATTTAAATGCATTAGCATTGGGCGTGGGCCAGACCTGCGCCCGAATCGGGTGTCGTAGAGCCGCGATCTGCTTGGAATCGGGTGCAGATCGCGGTATAGGCCCGACGCCCAACTTTACCGTGATTTCGGGCACGAAGATTTGGTAAAATCGAGCCCTCTGAGTCACAAGTCACAGCAGCATGCTAGGATTGAGGCCAGCTAAGAATGGCTCTTAATTCAAACATAATTCTTGGATTGAACAGTTCAAATCCAGGGATAATTTTCCACTGAGCACACTTTCAATCAATAACACATTTGGAATACAATCTTGACAGTTTCCAACAGCATATCCCAATTTAATAAATTCTTCCAGATATCTTTCCAATGTTGAATGACTCAGCAGAGTGTACGCATCTGGAAGTATTTTTTTAAATTTCTGGAAAGTTCCATTCAATTATTAAGACTTGGGGTGAGGGCTCAAATTGGCAAGGAATAGATTATCAATGCCTGGACTGCAGCCTGTAATCCAGTAAAGTGGAAAAATGCAGCTGAAATGCACTAACTGGTGGATCATTGAATGTAAATTCTGAATTTGTAGACTTCAATTCAACAAATATGTGATGTTAATAACCCTTTCATACAGCTTTAGTTATGCAAATAAAATTGAAATTCCTCCAAGATCTGGCTATTGTCAGGTTCTTGTTGGATAGTTGATGGGATTATTCAATACAGAGCACTTTCGTATGATATATGATCTTCCGCACTGTCCTGACAAGTACAATTGACAATAGTATTTATTCACTTTTTAAAAATCATTCATAGGATGAATGAATAGGGGTGGCACGGTGGCACAGTGGCCAGCACTGCTGCCTCACAGCACCATGGGCCTGTGTTCATTTCTGATCTTGGGTTACTGTTCATGTGGAGTTTGCATGTTCTCCCCATGTCTGCGTGGGTTTCCTCCGGGTGCTCCATTTTCCTCCCACACTCCAAAGATATGAGAGTTAGGTTGATTGGCCATGCTAAATTGCCCCTTAGTATGAGGGGATTAGTAGGGTAAATACCTGGGGTTACAGAGTTCGGGCCTGGGTGGGATTGTTGTCGGTGCAGGCTTGATTGGCCGAATGGCCTCCTTCGGCACTGTAGGGATTCTATGATTCCATGTGAGCCTCATTGGTTAGGCCAGCATTTATTACCCATCCCTAATTGCCCTTCAGAAAGTTGTGGTGAGCTGCCCGCTTGAACCCCTTCAGCTCATGTGGTGTAGGTACACTCACAGTGCTGTTCGGGAGGGAATTTCAGGATTTTGACCCAGTGACAGTGAAGGAAACAGCAATATATTTCCAAGTCAGGATGGTGTGTGACCTGGAGGAGAACTTGCAGAAGCTGGTGTTCCCATGTGTCTGCTGCCCTTGTCGTTCTAGGTGGTAGAGGTTGTGGGTACAGAAGGTTCTGTTGAAGGAATCTTGGTGAGTTCCTCCGAACCAACCAGGTGGTGGTGAGATTGGGGGTGGTCCTTCCCCTGGAATCAAGAACCCATGGATGGAGATCTCTCCCACTAAGATCCACCAGCCAGTCAGAGGCCGTATGCCCGGCAAGGCTGTGGCTACTGCCAAAAGGACAGGCACTGGAGTCCCAGAATCAGAGAGCGAGCAAAGCCCTGGAGTGACGTAATGCGAGAGGGGGGGGGGGCTGCACTTTGAAACAGGGAGAGATAATTTTATAATTTTCTAAGTTTATTTATTTGTGTCACAGTCAGGCTTACATTAACACTGCAATGAATTTACTGTGAAAATCCACGAGTCACCACTGTCTGGTGCAGGCTTGGTGTCAGCAGCATAGTTGGGAGGTGGCTCTCAGTGGACCCCTCCCTTCCCAGTCCAGTCTAGTCCTTCAATTAGACACTGAGTACCTTTGTTACAGGTAGGAGGTGACAAGCTGGCCACACAGTTATAGAGACATGTGTACGCCACATGGCGACGGGTCCATCTTTAGCTGGGCTAATACCAGCAGCGGCAGGGTAAGGCCCTTAACGATCATTACTTGGCCACTAAAGGGCCTCAATAGGCTGGGGAAGGCCAACCATGGACTTTCCCAATCAGAAATTAATTCAGGCAGAGGCAGGAAGGTCTCAATATGTCACCATTCTGCTGAAGTATGAGCCATTCTTGCTTCAAGTTCACCACTAACAAAAGAGCACAAGATTTCTCCTAATATGTGAAAATTGCCTTAACTGGGGACATAGGTTTCTGAATTTAGTTTATACATCAGGGTGTGAGCTGCAGAAAGGTGTAAAAGGGGCTCGATAGGGACATACAGAGGAATCAATAGACAGTTTTATGTTCTTAGTTATAAATACATGTACAGAATTGGGTGCTAACTGTCCGGATTTCACGCAGAGAGTGGTGGGAGTGTGGAATGAGCTGCCGGATAAAGTGGTAAATGCGGGGTCACTTTTAACATTTAAGAAAAACTTGGAAGGGTTCATGGATGAGAGGGGTGTGGAGGGATATGGTCCAAGTGCAGGTCAGTGGGACTAGGCAAAAATTGGTTCGGCACAGACAAGAAGGGCCAAAAGGCCTGTTTCTGAACTGTAATTTTCTATGGTTCTATGGTTCTATTTACAGAAAGAGCTCTGGGTCATACTGCTGTCCCTGAACTTGAATTACATTGAATTTCAAAGCTAGAACATTCGGTTGCAGTGTCTCACCTCTCCTAGCCCAAAGTTTGCATTGATAATCAGCCTTCCTGGGTGGCCAGTGAGAGGATCACAGGTAAATAATACACCTGTAACAATATTGTGAAGAAAGCATTTAAAATAAATGTATCACACTGCTGGTGTAAAACATGAGCCGCAATTTTCCGATGCCCTGCCACTGCTGTCAGCGAGAATGGAGAATTTGGCGCTCAGCAAAATCTCCATTCACCGCAGCGGGACCGGAGAATCCCAGTCACGGGTGAGTTCGGAGAATTCCGGCCATTATGTTTTATGGATAAAGCCTTGCTTAGAACAACAGTACATTACTTAACACCATTACACTTGTAGGACTTGTAGAGATGAGGGATTGGAGATGACTGAGCCCCATTAGGATGCTATGCTTCAACCGGGTAATGATTTAACTCGAATTCACAAAATTTACATGTGTCAAATTTAACCTCACGCAACGTATCAACAGAAGAAAGCATGGATAAGTTTAGCTACTGGATCTCTTTAAGTTTGGTCCTTCCACAGAGGGAGAGATGATGGCCTTGTGATATTATTGCTAGACTATTAATACAGAAAATCAGCTAATGTTCTGGGGACCTGGGTTTGAATCCCGCTATGGCAGGTGCTGGAATTTGAATTCAATAAAAAATACCTGGAATTAAGAATCTACTGATGACCATGAAACCATTGTCGTTTGTTGGAAAAACCCATCTGGTTCACTAATGTCCTTTACGGAAGGAAATCTGCCTTCTTTACCTGGTCTGGCCTACATGTGACTCCAGAGCCACAACAATGTGGTTGACTCTCAACTGCCCTCCAAAGGACAACTAGGAATGGGCAACAAATGCTGGCCAGCCAGCTAGCAATGCCCATATCCCACAAATGAATTTAAAAAAACAGATTAGGAAGAACTGTACATATCCTAATCTTAGAAACACTTTTAGGAAAAGGCCAACAGACCTTTACAGTCGCAAGTTCTCATTATTCCTCAGTGTTATCATTGACTTTAATTCCCCAAATGAAATGCTCCCAGGTCCTCAAATAATGAAGTAAACACTCCAGAATATTTGTCCACCTGCAGATTTCTATGATTCACCTGGCCTTCCGACCTCCATCCTCACATTTATTTTGCTGGTTGAAAGAGCAAATCAAAATGGTTTCAACTGCCATTTGCTTAGTTGAATGCATCCTAAAACAATGTAGACTGTGGGAGAAATATTTCTATTCTTTATCTTTGCTTAAGGCTCATTTACCCCTGTCTTCTAGTCATGCATTAAGTTTGTTCATGCCTATATAATCAGTGCCTCTCAGCACTTTAAAGAATCTAATGAAAGTAACATCCAATTTGAAGGCACTAAGTCCTAACTGGGCAAAAACATAGAATCACTACATGCAGAAGGAGGCTATTTGGCCCATCGAATTTGCACAACTCGCCGACCATTTTACCTGGCCCACCCACCGCCCTATCTACGTAACCTCACGCATCCACCCCGCTAATACCCCTAACCTACACATCCCAGGACACTAAGGGGCAATTTAGCATGACCAATCCACCTAACCTGCACATCTTTGGACTGTGGGAGGAAACCGCAGCAGCCGGAGGAAACCCATGCAGACACGGGGAGAACGTGCAAACTCCACACAGTCACACAAGGCTGGAATTGAACCCAGGTCCGTGGCACTGTGAGGCAGCAGTGCTAACTACTGTGCCACCGTGCCGCCCTTAATATGATGTATTTTGCAGCTAACTCTCACCTTCGTCCCTTGAGAAATAAAGAGGCGTAGTTTTCAGACACATACTGTATGAATGATCTGTTCTGTCAGTTTGTCACCTAAAGTTGCTACAACTCCAGTATCCTTCCGAGGAGATTTGGCAAACCCTACCTGCTGCCTGAGCAGATACCATCTGCTGGATTACCACACCCATGCTTGATGGCACAGGTTGTCCCCTTTGGTGGCGATATTGCAGTGCCTGGAATGAGTAGAGAGAGGCCCAGCACTCTTGCACAGCGTCATTTACCTGTGGAAGCAAAGATTCATCCTGTGACCATGAAAGTTATAGACAAAGCCTACTTTGTCACTGTCTCCAAACCAGAAAGACATTAGTCTGGACGTTGTAGTGGCAATGTTGATGAAAGATTGCTGAGGCCATTTAAATAGCAGAGTCTGTCACTCAAGGAGAGGCTGGGACTTTTTGTCCCTGGAGCGCAGGAGGCTTAGGAATGATCTTATAGAGGTCTATAAGGTAATGAGGGGCATAGATCAGTTGGACAGTCAACATCTTTTCGCAAAGGTAGGGGAGTCTAAAACTAGAGGGCATAGGTTTAAGGTGAGAGGGGAGAGATACAAAAGGGTCCAGAGGGACAATTTTTTCACCCAGAGGGTGGTGAGTGTATGGAACAAGCTGCCAGAGGTAGTAGTAGAGGCGGGTACAATTTTGTCTTTTAAAAAACATTTAGACAGTTACATGGGTAAGATGGGTACAGAGGGATATGGGCCAAATGCGAACAATTGGGACTAGCTTTGTGGTTTAAAAAAAGGGTGGCATGGACAAGTTGGGCTGAAGGGCCTGTTTCCATGCTGTAAACCTCTATGACTCCATGACTCAACCGTGAAATAATGGATTGGGATGTTAGGGTGACCTGCTCGTGAATCCTCTTCCTTAAATGAGATTTTCCAATCTTTAATAGGAGGATCAGATGCACAGTACTGAAGGAAGCCATCCCAGTAGAGATCGATCTCATTATTCTGTTCCAATGTCAGGTACACAAAATGTTATTCCAGTGGTGGGCAAGCAGTTTAAGAAATAATTCATGGCATCACCTGTAAAAGGAATGCAATGGAGAATTAATTGAAAATCGCTGACCAAACCCTTTCAAATGCTTGCAATGAACCTATGACGGTGTTACGATCTGGTTAGGGACTAAGAACTGTTTGTTTGAAGCAGATGATGTTTGAAATTGGAGGTACTTACTAAGCGAATAAAGCCATACGATTCCATGGTTTGAAACAAAATAAACTTTAATATGCAAAGTCAGAAAATCAATCTACAATATCTTTCCTACACTCTAATATTCAGAATTAACATGACGTAAATATGAATTAACAGGGAAACTAGTCAAAACACCACACTGCACATTAAATGGCAGATGTGACTAAGACGGATCCCACCAATTTCTCTGCAATACCAAACATCATCTCCTCACTTTCAAAGATCCAGTGGGTGATCTTACTGAAAAAATTCTAAGTGCCAAACGAGCTTGAAAAAGGGAGAGAATCACACTCATTTTTTGGGCGATCTCTCAGACACGATCTTACGCCACTTAGAGAAAAAATGAGGCAAAGTGTGATTCATGGCAGTAGGGCGAGTGGATGGAGTCTATTCTTGCCGGGAAGCCGGCTGCTGACTGCAAGGGGCTTATTGTGCACTGCCTTGTTTTTGCAGTGATCTGTGTATAATTGTACACAGAACGCTGAGCAATCTGCCACTCTCCCTACCCCCCCCCCGGATATTGCATCCCGACACCCTCCCATGGCACAAGATATCTCCCCCCATCCCTTCATCCTCCTGGATATCACACCGCCACCCTCCTGGATATTTACCCCCACACACACCCCACTCCCCAGATATCGCCCTCCCCCCACCCGCCCCAACACCCCCGGACATCCCCCCCACCCGATCACTGGCCTCCCTGCCCATTGCTGGCTTTCCCAGTTGATCACCACCCGGATAACCCCCCCGGTTGATCACCACCTTGATACCCCCCCCCCCCCCCCCCACCCCCCACCACCGACTGATCTCCGCCTTAATACCCCTCCGGCCCATCGTCGCCCTCGCCAATCCTCGATTGCAGAGTGCGTAGCCCTCCTGCCTCCCCTTAGGCCCAGCTCCCTTCAGGCCCTGCCTCCTCCCCTTAGGTCCCATCCCTTGGCGCTGCCCTGTGCCTGTTGGGCAGTGCCAGGGTGCTTGGTGGACAGTGCCAGGCTGGCGCTGCCCAAAGGACACTGCTCTCTCTGCCCCCGACCACCCAAGAGGCTTCAGTGGTCTCCGGCCCTTACGCTGAGGCCATCACATCAGGTCCCTTTGCTGGGGACCATACGGGATCCTCGCTGGTGATCCTGGACGATTCCATCCTGGGCTCACGAATAATATTTAAATTGAGATTTAAATATTATAATCAGTCTCACACCCTTCCTGGGCGTGAGGCTGATCATGCCGTCTTCACAGGGCCAGTGGTATCGCGAGAGGGGAGAAACCAGGTGCGAAGCCATTTTTCCACCTCTCCTGTGATCTTACCCACTTGCCTCGACAATCGACTGGTGTTATGAGCTGGTAAGATCACCCCTAAAGATTATAATAAGAGGAAGATTTCACCATATGGTTCTCTTTTTTATTACTTAGCACTTCACACTTACCTGTTCAAAGCCTTTCAATCCCAGTTTTGTCTCGAGTAGCCCTGCAGCAGATGCATCCTCTGTGTCCTCCCAGACTGCACTGGACCTGACGGCCAATCGTTCCTTTGCTCCCAGCAGCCTCAGCTCTGCAAGCTGAGTATGAATGGCGTTTTCTATCTCTGGAACCAATTTGGTTTTCCTGAACAATTCAACGCATCTGGAGAAGATTAAAAGGCCAGTCATGTGACAACCACCACAACAATTTACAATGCATTGTTGAGATGTTCAATGGTAGGTTTTTGGTTTTTAAAAAAATCTTTTGGATAATAAACCTTCCTTGCAGAAATGTATTTATTAAGGATGATTTATCTTGGCATTGTCTGGTAGCATTATTTTTGATCTCTTATGTTGTTAGGAACCAGGTCAGAAACTCCAAGGTATATTATGAAGTTCGGCTAGACCCCAACTCTTTTGATTTTGGCATTAGTGTGAGGATATGATGTTTCACTCCAGGTGTGATTCTATTGACCCACTGGGAAGCTTTTCTTAAACCAAACTTTGTTTTAACAATACAGTTCAACTATAACAAATGAATCAGCTTAACTTTTAACAATTGAAGTACTTAAACACAACACAATACAATTCTTAACTGCTAATCCATCTAATCTATCTCTGTGAGTTCCAATTTAAGCAATATTCCTCATAGATTTAAAATTAGTTAGCAAACAACACAGGCTCACATGCTGGTACATGGGCTGCCAGTTCTCAAGCCTTTGAACATTTCTGGAGGGAGAGACCTATTTTCTAGCAGGTCCCAAACAACGGACTCCAAAGAGGGAGAGAAAAGACATCCTGCTCCTTGCAAACCCAAGCAGAAAAACTTCACTTGTTTTTCCTTGTAAGTTTAACTCCTCCCATTAGCATACGACTCTTTATCTTGTCAATCAACCTAAGTAAACCTTACTCTGATAAACTAGGAGAAAAAAAATAAACAAAAGTGCATTTGCTCAGATTAAAATAAACACCAGGTGGCACGGTGGCACAGTGGTTAGCACTGCTGCCTCACAACATCAGGGACCCAAGTTCGATTCCCAGCTTGGGTCACTAACTGCTGCTAAATTCTCCCTCGGTGTACCCAAACAGGTGCTGGAGTGTGGTGACTAGGGGATTTTCACAGTAACTTCATTGCAGTGATAATGTAAATCTACTTGTGACACTAATAAATAAACTTTAACTGAGGGGACAGGCCAGTTAATTTAAGGTCAGATCATTATTATCATTCAGGGCTATGGGCCAAGTGCTGGCAGGTCGGGTTAGGTGGAAGTTCAGGTGTTTCTAATATGTCAGTGCAGACTCGATGGGCCGAAGGGCCTCTTCTGTGCTGTATGATTCTACCCCATTATTTAGGATAAATTATTCTTCTGGATTCTCAGCACATGGGCTGCCTGGAGCAGACAAAGCGGCACCACAAAATCAGAGCTGAATTCTGAACATCTCCTTCACAAGAAACATGATAAAAATACATTTCTTAAAGGCACAGTGTCATCACAATATGGAATCTCACTCTCCTTTATCTATGCTGAATCATAGTTCTCAATTTAATCTGTCCCTTATCCCGTTTCTATACATTGTCTGAAGATGTTTTATGATGGACTGTATAGCGGATTAAGCCACTAATATCAATAGAATTCATAGAATTCATAGAAATTCATAGAAACCCTACAGTGCAGAAGGAGGCCATTCGGCCCATCGAGTCTACACCGACCATAATCCCACCGAGGCCCTACCCCCACATATTTTACCCGCTAATCCCTCTAACCTACGCATCTTAGGATTCTATGGGGCAATTTTTTAACCTGGCCAATCAACCTAACCCGCACATCTTTGGACTGTGGGAGGAAACCGGAGCACCCGGTGGAAACCCACGCAGACACGAGGAGAATGTGCAAACTCCACACAGACAGTGACCCGAGCCGGGAATCGAACCCAGGACCCTGGAGCTGTGAAGCAGCAGTGCTAACCACTGCGCTACCGTGCCGCCCAATGACCAGAGTATCTTCATACTGTAACTATTCCAATCTCTTATGCCTGGTCTTTCAACTTCCACCCTCCATAACTTTGAACTCATCCAAAATCCTCATTGTTCATATCCGAATCCATTCAAATTCAAGCTGACATTGGCTCTGAAGAAGATTAATATGGACTAGAAATGTAAACCCGGTTGCTCTCTCCACAGATGCTGCCAGACCCGCTGCGTTTTCCCAGCATTTTCTGGTTTTATTCTAGATTTCCAGCATCCACAGTACTTTGCTTTTATTTTATATTATTGACTTACATTGGATCACTGACAATTTGATTCCAAAATTATTTTTGATGTGGAAATGCCGGCGTTGGACTGGGGTGGGCACAGTAAGAAGTCTCACAACACCAACTTAAAGTCCAACAGGGTTATTTGGTAGCACTCACCTGAGGAAGGAGCAGCACTCCGAAAGCTCGTGCTACCCAATAAACCTGTTGGACTTTAACCTGATGTTATGAGACTTCTTAAAATTATTTTTCTACAGTTTGATGAGGGGAGAAACCCTCCTGGCCTCACCCCTCCCTATCTCAGTAACCTCAACCATCCCTTGAATCCTCCAAGAATTCTTCTGGGCTTCTTGTGAATCACCTGCTCCCTTTTCATCAGTGTTAACAGTGGGGACTTTCTCAATCCATGTATATAACTGATCAGTTGTCTTTAGCCTAACAGACTGTTAGAAACAAGTTACAGAAGACCTCACCTATCGAATTAGTTGAATGATGTAAATATAAGGGGTGGAATTTAATGCAGCCCATCATCATGAGCACAGTGGCAGCCAGGCCCACTTAATCATGGGAATGGCCCCCCCTCAGTCTCCAGGTAGTGGCAAAACCTCCCCCGACTGGAAGGCGGACGGCAGAATGGGCTGGTGCAGGATTCCTGGCTGCCACGCGTGGGATGTCACTTCAGTTTATTAAGGAGCCAATCTACGCCAGTTATCCCTGTGTCCACCGCAATTCAGTGGTGACTTAGGGATTAAATGGAAGTCACATGCTGTTATGTATGAGGTCTAATCTGGACTAACTAAAGACTATGAGGTAAGGGGGAGTAAACTGACTGGAGCTATTTATTATCGCGTCTATTCTCTAGTATGGTCAACACAAGACTGGCTTGGCGAGCTCCATCCAGGGTGACATGACCTCACCTGACCCATTCTCTTAAAGGGACACGCCCCAACATGCATAACACATGGGAACTCCCAAAGGCTGGCCGACAAAGCCTGTCAGTTTTCCCATCATCCTCCCAGGGGGTTCCCTTGCTAGTAGGCATTCTGTGCCCAATTGAGGAACCTGTCTTCAGGGAGGAAGCCACCTTTCTGCCCTTTTGCCTCTGACCACGCCCGCCACACCACCTACCCCCCCCACTCGCCTGTGACCTGCACCCCCACCCGCCCCCCCCCCTTACCCAGTGGCTCCCTTCCCGCTCTTACTAACCTTTGGCCTGGGAGTCCATCAGCAATCCTGGGCCTCTGGTAGGTGTGAGGCTGGCAGCTGTCACCACACACACGCTGACAGCAGCGAGGAGGTGTCGGCCTCTGATTAGCTGGCAGTTTTCAGTGGGTGCGATGTCCACCACCTGAATCCTGGGGTAAGCCCTGACGGTGGTCACTTAAGTGCCTAGAGGGCACTTCAAACTGTTGGGCCTCCCGCTCGGGACTGACTGGCCTCCCCACCAGTTCTCCAAGTTGTCCAGACCCACACTGGGGCCGATTAAATCTTGACCAAAGTTTTGTGGAGTTGTTAAATTAATAATTTCATTTTGTTAACTTACAAACAATCATTAGAATTTGGTCTTGAAACTTACTTTGTGGCAGCCTGTACAGAATTGTCATGTCCCCTGGATTGAAACCAAGATCCCAGTGGGAAGGAAAATATTTTGTTCTTGTTCATAACAGTTGCCCGTCACTTACTTTGCTGCTTTTAAAGACATCTATTTACAGAAATGTTTGTAGGTGGCAGGAAATAAGATCTGGTGCAAATTAACATGCAAACGAATTCCGAAGATACATTTTCTGTTACGGAGACAGCTGCTTGTTGCAAAATAAACTGTGAACGCACAGTCAAACTTTGTTTTTTTTTACCTTTTGCAAAGTTCCTGAAGGTTTCCTTTCTTTCTTCTGCTGTTGAAATACAGAAAATGGAATAAATGTTAAATCTCTGATGCTGTTAGAACAGGAAACATCCAAAAGATGTGCAGATTAGGTTGATTGGCCATGCTAAAATTGCCCCTTAGTGTCCTGAGATGCGTAGGTTAGAGGGATTAGCGGGTAAATGTGTGGGGATAAGGGGGTAGGGCCTGGGTGGGATTGTGGTCGGTGCAGACTCGATGGGCCAGATGGCCTCTTTCTGCACTGTAGGGTTTCTATGATTCTATGATTCCTTCCCCTGACTTCTCATACTGTTTTGCATTTCCCACTCTTATCCTTCTGCACCTTCCCCCTTTATCTCAACTTTTGTCATATTCATCAACCAACACAATGTTAGATAGATCAAGCCATCATCTGAGGTTTGTAAGCCCTAGGTCTACGTAAATTGGCTGTTGGGATTCTAAATAACAATTGTGGCCCATACCTCATCAGTAACATCAATTATGTGTGCTTTGAGATGTCAGAACATTAAAACCAGGAGCAGGGGTTAGTCATAAGGTCCATGAACCACTCAACCAAGTCCTTGCTGACCTTCTACCCCATCTCCACTTTCCAGCCTGATACTCTTAAGACTCCAAAAACCATCTTGGATGTACTCAATGACTGAGCCTCCAGACTGAGTCTGGCGTAGAGAATTCCAAAGATGGTGATGAAAGAAATTTCTCCTTTGTCCTTATTGCTAATCCTTTATCCTGAGGCTAGCCGCTTGTTCTCACAGAATCACAGAAATGCAACAACGTAGATTAAGGCCATTCGGCCCATTATGTCTGCATCAGCTCTCGAAATCAGCATTGAGATTTTGTGCCATTCTCCTGCCTTTTCCCCGCACCCTTACAATTATTTTGAGTCGAATAATAATCTAATACCCTCTTGAATGCCTCAGTTGAACCTGCCTCCACCACATTTTCAGGCAGTGCCTTCCAGACGCCAACCATTTGAGGTGTGAAAAAGTGTTTCTCACCTCACATTTGCTTCTTTTGCAAATGATTTTAAATCTGTGCTGTCTTGTTCTTGTTCCTTTTATGAATTGGTACTATTGCTCCCTATCTACTCTGTCCAGTTTCCTCATGATTTTGGACACCTCCAATAAACCTACTCAGAGCCTTCTTGTCACCAAGGAGAACAGTCTCAACCTCTCCAATATATCTACAAAGCTGAAGCTTCTCATCCCTGGAACCATTCTTGTAAACCTCCCCTGCTTTCTCTCCCCTGTCTTGGATGTACTGTGGTGGAGGCAGGTTCAACTGAGGCATTCAACTGAGGCATTCACATCCATGGGAAGACAGGCTTTCAGCATCAAACCCCCTCAAAATCTTATTGTTTCATAGAGTCATACAGTGCAGAAAAGGCCCTTTGGCCCATTGAGTCTGCACTGACAATAACTACGACTAAGGTCGCACTAATCCCATTTTCCAGCACTTGTACTATATCTTTGAATATTATAATATTTCAGGTGCTCAGGCAAATATTTTTTAAAGGTTGTAAGGGTTCTGGCCTTCACTATGTTAGAAGTTTAACAACACCAGGTTAAAGTCCAACAGGTTTATTTGGTAGCAAAAGCCACACAAGCTTTCGAGGCTCTGAGCCCCTTCTTCAGGTGAGTGGGAATTCTGTTCACAAACAGAACTTATAAGACACAGACTCAATTTACATGAATAATGGTTGGAATGCGAATACTTACAACTAATCCAGTCTTTAAGAAACAAAACAATGGGAGTGGAGAGAGCATCAAGACAGGCTATTATTCATGTAAATTGAGTCTGTGTCTTATAAGTTCTGTTTGTGAACAGAATTCCCACTCACCTGAAGAAGGGGCTCAGAGCCTCGAAAGCTTGTGTGGCTTTTGCTACCAAATAAACCTGTTGGACTTTAACCTGGTGTTGTTAAACTTCTTACTGTGTTTACCCCAGTCCAACGCCGGCATCTCCACATCTTCACTATGTTCCCAGGCAGTGCATTCCAGATTCCCACCACCCTCTGAGTGAAATTTCTTTTTCTCAAATCCCCTCTGAATCTCCTGCCCCTCACCCTTAAACTATGCCTCCTCGTGATTGACCCCTCAACCAAGGGGAACAGCTACTCCCTGCTCACCCTGTTCATACCCCACATAATCTTATGCACCTCAATCATGTCCCCCTTCAGCCTCCTCTGCTCGAGAGAAAACAGTTCAAACCTATCCAGTCTCTCCTTATAGCTCAAATGCTCCATCCAAGGCAACATCCTCTGTGCCCCCTCTTGTGCTATCACATCCTTCCTATAGTGAGGTGACCAGAATTGCATGCAGTACTCCAGCTGTTGCCTAACCAATGCTCTATAGCACAGTGGTTAGCACTGCTGCTTCACAGCTCCAGGGTCCCGGGTTCAATTCCTGGCTCGGGTCACTGTCTGTGTGGAGTTTGCACATTCTGTGTGGAGTTTGCACACTGTGTGGAGTTTGCACATTCTCCTCGTGTCTGCGTGGGTTTCCTCCGGGTGCTCCGGTTTCCTCCCACAGTCCAAAGATGTGTGGGTTAGGTTGATTGGCCAGGTTAAAAATTGCCCCTTGGAGTCCTGATGCATAGGTTAGAGGGATTAGCGGATAAAATATGTGGGGGTGGGGCCTGGGTGTGATTGTGGTCGGTGCAGACTCGATGGGCCGAATGGCCTCCTTCTGCACTGTAGGGTTTCTATAATAAAACAAATAACTCCAAGATTACCTCCTTACTCTTACAATCTATACCATGACTGATAAAAGCAAGTGTCTCATTTGCCTTCTTAATTATCTTATCCACCTGCCCTGCCAACTTTAGGGAACTGTGAATAAGTACTCCAAAATCCATCTTTTCCTCTGAGCTTCCAAGTGTCCTGCCATTCATTAAATACACCCTTGTCTTGATTCTCACGCCTATCATGGTTAAATAATATCTGCCACTGCTCTGCGCATCTGACTAAGGCATCTTCCTGTAACCTACGACCATCAGCTTCACTATTGACCACCATATCAATCTTGGTGTCAGCTGCAAACTTACTTATCATTCCTCGCCCCCGCACCACCCCCCCCCCCCCCACCCGCCCCCACATTTATGTTTCAATGAGATCACCAACCCCCATTCTCCTAAACTCCTAAGTGTATCGTACCATTCTACTCAATCTCTCTTCGCAGGATAACCCTCTCATCCTCAGAGTCAATCTCATGAAACTTCAGCACAACTCCTCTAAGGTGAGTGTATCCCTCCTCAGGTGTGAGTGGCGCAATAGGAACATGATGGAACACAAAGTAAAATGGAACACAGGTGGTGGAAATATGAACCAAGCAGAGATGGTGGAAACACTGAGCAGGTCAGCCAGTTCAGCTGTGTGAACAGACGTTAATGGAGGTGAACTTCAGTTTCAATGGGAATGCACAAACGATCTGAACAACATGGCTGCCATATTATCCAACCCAATTTTCCTTGTCATTGACCTCTATGTAGCTGCCAGATCTGCTCCCACTTGCATTGCACAACTTGTGATGTTAATTTTCACCCATATGAAAGACCCTTCTATTCTGACAATGGGGGGAATTTTCCTTTCCTGCCCGCCATGGGAATTGTAGTGTGTGGGAGGCGGACCATGCAAAGGTCTGTTGACATCGGGTGAGATTTTCCGATTTTGGATTGGGCGCAGCTGGAAAATCCCGCCCAGATTGTCTGGCTGACTGCTTCCAGACTCCTCTGTTATTTTTTTTGCTATATAAGTTTCTTCTTGTGGTAAAACAGTCACAATACCAGGCCACATCGTTCAGCTCCGCCACCACTTCCTGAAGACCGACATTCATTTTCATCTGGTATTTCAGAGCTGCAATGGTGACACAGAGGCCAGTAGGTACAGAAAACTGAAAGACAAACCAACAAGATATCATTTCACATGGCGGGCACCGGTTTTCATTACTCTCACTCTTTTGTACAGCAGGTCTTCCCTCAGGAATTGGCCCAGGTGGCTGTCTTAACCTCGACAGAATATTGACGGAAACCACAGATAGGTGAGTACTTGGGAGAATTTGGAAAGATGCACAGGACATTTCTGGGGATATAATGAAGCAGTGGATAGCCTCATGGACTGGGAGTTTCCACCCCCACGTTTGTGGGAATGGCGGTGGGGGTGGAGAATCCAATGGGAGTCCCCCAAACGGTTCTTACTCCATTGGAATTTTCTGTTCTGATTTTCCCAACCCCCAGCCAATGATTTGCACATTCTCCTTGGAGTTTGCACATTCTCCTCGTGTCTGCGTGGGTTTCCTCCGGGTGCTCCGGTTTCCTCCCACAGTCCAAAGATGTGGGGGTTAGGTTGATTGGCTAGGTTAACATTTGCCCCTTAGAGTCCTGAGATGCGTAGGTTAGAGGGATTAGCGGGTAAAATATGTGGGGGTAGGGCCTGGGTGGGATTGTGGTCGGTGCAGACTCGATGGACCGAATGGCCTCCTTCTGCACTGTAGGGATTCTATGATTCTATGATGTAATGGGGTTTCTGCCATGAAAGGTTGGGAGCCCCATTACTGTACATTTTAATATTAATCAGGAGCTTTCCCACGCTATTTCTCCCCCATGTTTGGATCCCATCACATTGGCAGGGTTTACAAAGACCTGGTGAAGAGAACCTGCTGGGAGTGCACAGATATGTACAGCTCCCAGGGGGGACATGCCTGGGCAATGCCAAATGACAGTGTCATGCTGGGCACTGTCAGGGGCAGAGTCAGGGAGAGGATTCCTGTTGGGGTGTGTGTGTGTGTGTGTCTGTGTGTGAATGTGTGTGGGGGGGTGGTGTGGGGGGGGGGGGGGGGGTAGCAATGGGATGTTCACATGTCCATGGGGAAGAACATCTCTTATTTATGTTTTGCTTGGATTGAGGCGGGGGGAGGGGGGTGGGGGAACTCTTGTGCAGGACCCGCCTCAGGATTGTTTTGACCAAATCTCAAAGAATATGGTGGGAAAGGCTGGCCATGGAGTCGGTGGGCCGTACACCACTTTTCCTGTCTGAGTTGATGCTTCGCCAAGAAAACGGAAAATCCTGACCATCTTTACCAGTTCAGCCTTCAAGTCAATTGGTGCAGACACTGTAAATAGAGACTGGAGCTCTGTCTCCCAGCCTTGGGTCATCCAACAGTGCACCTGTCTCTGTAGTTTGTGGGTGGCTGGCTCCCTTCATGATGGGTTATTGGATCACACCGAGCCAATTACCAACCAGCTGGTTTAATCTAGTTATGGAACCTACCAGTGTGCCAGGTGGCAGTGGCAGTACATCCTCTCTTCAGGATATGCCACACTGAGTATCAGAGGAAAATGGATACTGCAGTAGCTGGCTCCTATAAAGGGGGGACATTGGGAGGATCATATATATCCAATATCCAATCATCCAATGGGGAATGAGTGTGGGGTTCTTAGTGTAGAGCGTGGGCTTTTGCAGCAGAACTGATCCTAGAGCTGGAAGTGTTAACATTGTGAAAGTACTCTGTGTAAAGTTATCTGCTTGTAAATAAACTGTTATAATTCCTTACTATGGGTGGCACATTAGCACAGTGGTTAACACTGCTGCCTCATAGCACCAGGGACCTGGGTTCAATTTCGGCCTTGGGTGACTGTCTGGGTGGAGTTTGCATGTTCTACCCCCGTGTCTGTGTGGGTTTCTTCCGGGTGCTCTGTTTTCCTTCCACACTCCAAAGATATGCAGGTTAGGTTGATTGAACATGCCTTGGTGCCAGGGGGATTAGGAGGGTAAATATGTGGGATTACGGGGATAGGTGGGTGGGATTGTTGTCGGTGCTTGATGGGTCGAATTGCCTCCTTCTGCACTGTAGGGATTCTATGATTCTTATGTTAACTGGTGGTCACCAAGCCTTGCAATTACTACAGGTACCCTATTGTAAATTTATAAGTGATTTTTGAAGGTATTTTCATCATAAGATGAAACAGAGAGTTTTATTTCATTGCTTACCTGATACCCAAAGCGTTTCCGCATTTCTGTCAGCTGTGCCAGCTGTGCTGCTTGACTGCCCACCACTGCAGCGCACTGGCACACCTCATCAGAGAGCGCCAACACCAGCTTTGAGCACTCTGGCACCACAGGTTCCTGGAACCTTCCAGCTGGTATGACATCTGGAATCTCCCGGCCACTTACATTCCTAACCAAGAAAATATTAAACATTCAGAAGTGGTGAATTACATTTGCAGGAAACTGTAAGTAGCTTTTGGTTCACTGAATTAACTTACCTGTAATATAGCTGAATTAAACCCCAACCTTGGGTGATGAAGTTCAAATGATATTTGGCCACGCAGCTAAAGGTTTTGCTTTCCCAGTGCAATCCATTGTACAGCAAAGGACAAGCACTCTTGTCAGGTGTTACTGTCAGATTAAAGCGCCTTCCATCTGTAACAGGAACAGAAACATGGTCATTTTTGTGCATGAACACTCAAGTTTCAAAGCCTGACAGATGCATTGCACTTTCAAATTGTAAGAACGCATTTTCACGTTATAATCAGACATTCTGGGCCCTATTTTACCATTTTGATTGTAAGTGCTGGGCAGAATTGAACCTGGGAGTGTTTCAATTCCGACTTTTAGACCCATTCTCCGGCGCCCCCACTGCCTGCAAAAATATCAGCGATTCTGAATCACTCTGCAGAAGCCTGTGGGCGGGGCTTAATGTGCCCGAAATCCTGCAGTTCCGATCGGCACCTCCAACTGCGCATGCGCAGAAAAAAAATGATAGAATGCTGCTCCCCTGTCACACCCCTCCCGGGCAAGATAATGCCTCCCCCTGGCTCCCACAGACTTTACTGATCCCCTCAGCTCCCCACCTCCTGCTACCCAGACCGATTGCAGGCCCCTCCCCCCTTTCCCCCTCCCCCCACTGACCTCAGGCAGAGTGGCAGTGGACCCCCCCTTCCCCTCCACTGATCTTAGGCAGAGTGACAGCGCACCTCCCCCCTCTCCGCCACTGATCTCAAGCAGAGAGCCGTCGAACGCTCGGCACCGACCTCCTCACTAACCGGAGGGCCCGAATCACACTTTTATGGAGCATGTCTGTTTCGCGCCGATTCTGGATGGGCGAACGCGGTGGTAAAGGGGGAAGTGCCGGTAAAGTTGGACGCGCGGCCCATTAAGTCAATTTAAATACATGCAAATACATTTAAATGGCCGTTGCACCATTTCGGGCGCGGTCCCGATTGTGCCATTTTTGGGCCTTGGTAAAGGGGGAACCGGCGCAGAGGCGGGCGTGGATCGTGCTACTCGCCTCACACCCGACTTTACCAAGTTTTTCCACCTGAAAAGGGACACAATGCAATGGTAAAATTGGGCCCTCTGGCTCTGATTTTTACTCTTGTGGTGCATTTAAATCTCACCGTCAGATCTCCCAGCCATTCCAGGCAGGCAGTCGACATTGAGACAAGGGGACTTTTCAGCCTGGGACCATTCCTAAGAAGTCGATAGGGAGATGGATCTGTCGCTGGGCCATCCCTGTGTGGATCCTGTGGTAAGGAAGAGGGGGTTAACTTGGGAGTTTGTGGCTGGTTATGTCAATGCTTTCCTTAAGCACCCTCACTCACCCTGGCACCAAAATTAAACTTTTTGTTTTGGGTCTATTCTGGTCCTGGTCCACTTTCTGCGGTGGGTCAGGCCTGGTGGGAAAAAAGTCACTGGTGCCCTCTTGTTCAGCTTTCCTACTAAATAAACCATCAAACAGAATGCCCACAACATCACTGAGACACAACATGCATATTTAAGAATGAACCCTGCCAGATTTCGGCAGATGAGTATGTGAAAATTGGAAGCCTCCAAGGATGTGTAGGTTAGGTGGATTGGCCATGCTAAATTGTCTCTTCGTATCCCAAGATGTGTAGGTTAGGAGGACTAGCAGGGTACATATGTATATGGGGTTACGGGAATAGAGCCTGGGTAAGATGCTCTTTTGAAGAGTGATGGGCTAAATGGCCTCCTTCTGCACTGCAGGGATTCTATGATTCTGGCGGGTAAACCAAATGATTTTAACTTCCTGTCCGTCCATAATGGTTGATGTGTGGAGTTAAAATCACCTCTCTGATTCTAAATTTTTTTTGGAAAATTTGATTTCTTTCTTGTCTAACATAATCGATTCTTGCAACTTTACAGCCCTCCATTGACTTGCTCAGCTGGATCTTCATGTGTGAATCTCAAAGTTGAGTGTTAGGAAGAGTTTTTGAAAATATTCCTTCACAGGATGTGGGCACCATTGGCTAGGCCAGCATTTATTGCCCATCCCTAATTTCCCTTGAGAAGGAGCTGTCTTACTGAACCACTGCAGTCCACGTGGTAGATGCATTGACAGCGCTATTAGAAAGGGAGCTATAGTATTTTGATCCAGTGAAAGCGAAGGAATGGTGATGTGATTCCAATTCAGGATTGTGTGGCTTAGAGGCAACTTGCAGGTAGTGATGTTCCCATGTACCCGCTACCCTTGTCCTTTTAGTTGGTAGAGGTTGCTGGTTTGGAAAGTGCTGCCGAGAGAGCATTGGTGAGTTGCTGTAGTGCATCTTGTATATGGTACACACGGCTGCCACTGTGCATCGATGGTAGAGGGAGTGGATGTTTAAGGTGGTGGATTGGATGCTAATCAAGTGGGTTGCTTTGTCTTGAATGGTGTCAAGATTTTTGAGTGTTGTTGGAGCTGCACTCAAGCAAGAAAGTGGGGAGTATTCCATTACACTCCTGACGTGTGCCTTGTAGATGGTGGACAGGCTTTGGGGAGTCAGGAGGTGAGTTACTCACCACAGAATTCCCAGTCTCTGACCTGCTCTTGTGCAATGCCACTAAATGTCAAGGAGAAATGGTTGGATTTTCTCTTACCTGGCATTTGTGTGTTATTATCTAACTTGCTACTTATCTGTCAAGCGGCCTCTTAAATGTTGCTACTGTATCTGCTTCTGCCACCTCCTCTGGTGTGGAGATGCCGGCATTGGACTGGGGGTGGGCACGGTAAGAAGTCTCACAACACCAGGTTAAAGTCCAACAGGTTTATTTGGGATCATGAGCTTTTGGAGCATTGCTCCTTCCTCAGGTGATGAAGGATCAGGGCTCCGATCACCAGTTGAAGGAGCAGCACTCCGAAAGCTCTTGATTCCAAATAAACCTGTTGGATTTTAATCTGGTGTAGTGAGACTTCTTACTGTGCCCACCTCCTCTGGGAGTGCACTCCAGGCATGTGCCACCCTCTGTGCAAAAAACCCACCACTCACATCTCCTTTAAACTTTCCCCCTTTTACCTTGAAGCTATGTGCCCGAATAATTGACATTTCTACCCTAGGAAAAGAACTCCGACTATCCATTCTATCCACCTCTGCCATAATTTTGTAAACTTCTATCAGATTGCCCCTCAGCCTCCAACATTCAAGTGACAACAAACCAAATTTGTCCAATCTCTCCTCACAGCTAATACTCTCCAAAAGAGGTCGTGACTTCAGTGTTGTCTGGCAATCTTGGGTATCTTTCACACAGAGTGGGGTGGACAAGAAGATGTGCCTTAAAGTCTGTGTGAAAAGCTGAGCCCCCCTCCCCTCCCCCCCTAACTGGCACTTCTCCCCCCACCCACCCCCAACCTCCCACCTGCCAACCAGCCTGCCATGTAAGGTTACCTCTTCCCAGTCTTTGAGACCTCCAAACTCCAGCTGCTGAACTCAATCAAAAGCCGTTTTATCCTCTATCTCCGCTACTTACGTTACAAAGAAAAATGACAAAATTATGAAGAACACCTAATTGTTTTTAAAATGCTTCTGTGTTTCTTTTCCATGGCCAGGATTTTACAGTCCCGCTGCAGTGTGTCTCCCCCTGGTGGATCCAGCAGGCCATCTATATTGCCATTTGCTGCGGTGAGGATGGGAATATCCCACCGGGCAAGAGACACCATAAAATCGTAGTCCATGGTTTTACAGACAGTAGTACAGGAGATATGCCTTGAATTCCTAGAGATTCCTAGACGGTTGGCACGCTTGAAGACAGCACAGCAAATGGGTGGGCTGGGGGTGGGGTGGGGGGCGGGAGTCAGGGTCATGCAGGGTCCCACAGGCTGACTGCAATTCCAGTTGGCCTCAAACGCGAGACCTGAAATGGCCACTGAATTGCTTTAATTGGCTACCTGCTGATTGTGTGAGCCCTTGTGGGCGGCACGGTAGCACAGTGGTTAGCACTGCTGCCTTGTAGTGCCAGGGACCCGGGTTTGATTCCTGGCTTGGGTCACTGTCTATGCAAAGTCTGCACATTCTCCCCGTGTCTGCATGGGTTTCCTCTGGATGCTCAGGATTGCTCGCACAGTCTGAAAGACGTGCTGGTTAGGTGCATTGGCCATGCTAAATTCTCCCTTAGTGTACCCAAACAGGTGCTGGAGTGTGGCGACGAGGGGATTTTCACAGTAACTTCATTGCAGTGTTAATGTAAGCCTACTTGTGACGTAACAGAATAAACTTAAACTTAACCTCCCCGTCCCACCCCTGGGAAAGTGACCCAGCGCTGTCCTCCGCATATGGGGCTGAAAATATTGCCCCAATTCTGATTGTTTTGCGTGTAATCCAGAGAAATTAAAGCCAGTTGTTGCCGAACCCAGCGGCTGGCTGGCTGAGACCTGGCAGGGCACTAATCCGGAACCACTAACTCTTAGATTCCACCCTTACCCACCAGACACCTTTACCCAATCAGAAAAACAACCCCTTTTAGTTGATAATATCCTGGTCAAAATGGGATTGAAAATAAATGGATATCTCCGTCAGCCTGGCTACTTCACAAAATTATTATTTTCCTGGACATTTGCTGGGCTTGTGGCGTGCGAGCTTCTGGAAGTTTCTGTGCAGTTTGAAAGTAGACAATGGCTAACACCACACACTCCTTGCATTGCACAGGGGACAACAGTGGCGTGGTGGTATTGTCACTGAATTAGTCATCTAGAGACCAGCGCCAATTCCCTGGGGATCTGGGGTTTGGATCCCACCATGACAGATGGTGAAATTTGAATCTAATAAAATCTGGACTCAGAAGTCTAATGATGACCATGAAGCCATTGTCAATTGTCATAAAAACCCATCTGGTTCATTAAAGACCTTTAGTTGTCTGAATACCTTTAATTAGCAAGCTGTTGGAAGTTATAGGCTGTCACTGTCTGAAGAGAAATAATAGCTCCAGGCCACCTGCACAATCTACTATCCCACTTCACCAGAAAGAACTCATGAAAACTGTGAACTACTGGAATATTAGAAATTGTGCCTTCAAGACTGATTCAACCATTCGTGCCTTCCCAGCTGAAATCTCATTTCACTCTGGGCAATTTTATTGTGGGCTGTCCCTCAACATAGGTCTTTGTGTGTGTGTGTGTGTGTACGCGTGTGTGTACACATATGTGTGTGTGTGTGCATGTGCATGTGTGCTCATGCATGTACGCCTGTGTGCACACATACGTGTGAACTGCCGAGAATATCAGAAGGGGTGAAGTGAAAGAACATCTTCCTGAGCATCAGAACATTAGAAATTCAAGAGCAGGAACTCTCAGTTCATTGAAACCGGTTGCTGAATTTCACAGTAAATGTCGACTCACATTAATCGAAATACAGAAAACTAAAGATAGCACGATCTGGTAAAGAAAGAGATGACAGAAACATCAGCAGGTCTCAAAAAGATGAAGTCTGAATTCTCAAAGATGCTCTTCCATTGTTGAAATCACAGGTGAATGTAGCAGCTGACACATTGTCTCATCTCACCTGCTGTAAAGCGGAATCTGTACAGGTCAGCAATGATCCCGTCATCAGCAATATCCGCTAAAGAAGCATCTGACCAGTCAATCGCAGCCTTCCTCCCATTTGGAAACATCACATAACCTATATTCATACTGGAAGGACATCATTAAGCATTTACAAATTGTGGTAAACCACTGTTAGCTTATTACCTGTATATGTGACATGCCTGGACACATCCCTGCCGGCCCTACCCGAGACTCCTCCCCCCCGGTCCAGGTATAAAGGCGACTGCTCCCCACCCCCCTGCCTCAGTCTGGACCAGTTCATCGGCATGGGTGTGCTCCAAGTCTTTTGCTAATAAAAGCCTATTTGTTCTTGCATACAAACTCGTCTTTGCTCAATTGATGGTGCATCACAAATCAAATGAGTTCAATCCCCTTTTGATCTTTATCTGTACTATAAAAAAACTGCAAGTCATTACATACATACATATCTGCATTGTTACAAAAATCAGAAGGATTTCATGATTGCTGTGACGCATTGATCACCATAAATTCTCTTGAGACTAGGAAAAGGAATGTCAACTGAAATTTGGGATGGGATTTTCCAGCCATCGCTGCCGGGGGGATCTTCCAGCCCTGCCGAAGTCCATCCCCCCCACCCTGTGACGAGTTCCCCAACAGTGGGACAGGCGAACCACGCAAGATGCCGTACACAATGATGAGGCTGGAAAATCCCACCTCCAGCCAATGACGAGCCGCCTCTGTAAAACACACCGTGGGTGGGTGGGGTGCTGGAAAATCCCACCCTCAGTTTTGGAAACGATAAACCAGTGCCTCTTACTCAGGATCAGAGCCCGAAATAGAAGGCAGCCTCAGTGAAGCAAAGAGCAAACTCAAACGTAACAAAATTCAAATGGGACCAATCTGACCATCCATATAATTTAACTTCCCCCTGAGGGCGGCCAGAAGATTATCCTTTCGGCAGTGACCTACCTTAGGCAGACACTGACGTCAAATCCTGGGAATGTCAGATTGCCATTCCCTAACACATTCCTTCTGCCTGAGAGTGCGAGAAGATGGAAACTTCAAAAGAAATTGGTCGAATCAAAATTGGTTTTGAAGATATGTCAAGCCAAAGAGTAGAAATGGAGAATTAACCTGTTCCATTTTCACAAATGTCAAAATATCACGGTCTACAGGTCTAACAGCTATAAGACGAGCTTTCAAAATCAATTCGCTGCCCTCAATTCTATGGCTGAGGCAGACCCTTGAAGTGAATTACAAGATGCTTGCGTAATACTTACTGTGTGATGGTTTGAAAGGAGAGGCACAACAAATTTACTGATATCCCATTCTGTTGAGAGAAAAAAAAACCTGTTCTTTTACTGCTTAGATTCCTGAGTGAAGAGACACAGACTGTAATGCAGGACACCATCAGGTTAATGAACAGCAGGAGGGAAGACAAGATAAATTGAAGGGCAGTGGTTAAGGGCAGCATGGTGGCACAGTGCTTAGCACTACTTCCTCACAGCGCCAGGGACCTGGGATCGATTCCTGGCTTGGGTCACTGTCTGTGTGGAGTCTGCAAGTTCTGCCAGTGTCTGCGTGGGTTTCCTCCAGGTGCTCCGGTTTCCTCCCACACTCCAAAGATGTGCGGGTTAGGTGGATTGGCCATCCTAAATTGCCCCTTAGTGTCAGAAGACTAGCTAGGGTAAATACGTGGTGTTATGGGGATAGGGCCTGGGTGGGAGTGTGGTCGGTGCAGAATGGCCTCTTTCTGCACTGTAGGATTCTATGATTCTATGAAGTGATGACAAGGTTTTCATAAGAATGTTGAAGAAAAGAGATACTGAGATGCTGTTTTGAAAGAAAGTTAAACAATTGGAATTACATACTGCTGATGGAAAGGTAAAATTATGTACATGCTTCAAACTCTTTGCACTTTTCTGGAAGGGCTTAAGCTGTGCTGGTTAGGTTGATTGGCCAGGTTAAAAATTGCCCCTTAGAGTCCTGGGATGTGTGGGTTGGAGGGATTGGCGGGTAGATGTGTGGGGGTAGGGCCTGGGTGGGATTGTGGTCGGTGCAGACTCGATGGGCCGAATGGCCTCCTTCTGCACTGTAGGGTTTCTATGATTTCTATGATTTCTATGATGTTGTCTGTAAATAACGCATGACTGCCTAATTCACTCGAATACAACCTCTTTACCCAATATGTACTTAAACATTGATGTTAACCTGTTTATTTTAAACAGTTAAACATCTTCATTGAAACAATTGAATTGCTTATGAAGTTATTCGGCAAGGTAACCTTCAGACAGTTTAAGTTCAAGAATTTGAATTACTGTCTTGGAGGAAAACACAGTGAGGAACAATCCATTGACATAGTCCGAAGCATCATTGGTGGGTGGGATGAGGGAAACAGGAAGAAGATTCTTGAGATCTTCCTTTCCTTCTCTATGAACGGTATGCTTTGTGTAGCGCGCAAGAAACAACCATACTTTTCGCTGTGTAGTAATACATGTGACAATAATAAATCAAATCTAATTGAATCAGATTAGCAGGACTAACTGGGTGGGAAGGACAGCAAGAGAGGAGGAGTTGCTGCTTGTACAGAGGAAGCAACGGATGTCTTGAAGATCCCTTTCAAACATTCTGAGAGAGGTCCAGCTGGTGATTGGGGAAAGCAAAGGCCGAGGAACAGAAACCAAAAGAGAAAACGCTGGAAAACCTCAGCAGGTCTAACAGCATCTGTACGGAGAGAGAAAAGGAACAGGGCCGAGGAACAGAGATGGGTTGGTTTAGGAATTTGTGATGCAAATTCTCAAAGAGGAGAAAAATGAGCGGACGATAAGAGAAGGAGTGAATCGTTAGGAGGGAAGGTCCTGAGAAGGACAATGAGACACTCTTTGGGAAAGAGTGAATCTCGAACACACTCGAGATGAAGGACATCTGGGGTGGGATTTTCTGGCCTTGCTCGCCCCAAAACCAGAAAGTCCCGCCTGAGGTCAACAGAACTTTGCATGGTCTGGCCCCCGCCTGCTATGATTCCCGTGGCGGGCGGGACAGGAAAATTCCCCCCCCCTGGTATTGGAGGGTGTCCAGTTGAAACAGAGAGCCAATGAGAAGTGGAGAGTTGACCATGAATCAGCAGAGTTTGATATAGAGAGCGACTAGAGGCCTGCGGTAGCCTCGGGTAATAACAGTGGAGATCCAGTCTACCAGTGAAAGAGCAAGAAGCCAAGGAGAATGAGAGGGAAATCTACAGAGTCAATGAAGGCACAGATTTGTGTTTTTTTTTTTTATTTATTTACGGGATGTGGGCGTCGCTGGCTAGGCCTGCATTTATTGCCCATCCCTAATTGCTGCAGTCCACGTGGTGAGGATTTATAAATACCACTGATTGAATTACATTATAAAACCCCATGTGAACTGTGCATTTCTTGCAGATTAGAGTCATAGAGGTTTACAACATAGAGACAGTCCCTTCAGCCCAATTTGTCCATGCTGCCCAGTTTTTACCACTATGCTAGTCCCATTTGTCTGTGTTTGGCCCATATCGCTCTATACCCGTCTTACCCATGTAACGGTCTAAATGGTTTATGAAACACAAAATTGTACCCGCCTCTACTACGACCTCTGGCAGCTTGTTCCAGACACTTACCACCCTCTGTGTGAAAAAACTGCCCCTCTGGACCCTTTTGTATTTCTCCTCTCTCATCTTAAACCTATGTCCTCTAGTTTTAGACTCCACTACCTTTGATTGTAGACAGTAAGACCACAAATTAAACAGGAGGGCAAGTCTGGGCAACACTCAATGTTCTTTTGTTTTTGCAGGCTCTAACTGCACGTCTCCCAGTCATGCAGACATTTCAGACGATCGTCCAGGAATTAACGAGTGTATAAACTCTCCAACAGCGCCAACATATTCAAATTCTTGGGGGAATCTCGATCCAGGGACAGGGTTTTAAAATAAAAGGTCTTCCATTAAAGATGTAGATGAGGGGTAACTTCTTCTTACAGAGGATGGTTTGTCTTTGGAATTCTCTCCCACAGAGAGCAGTGGAGATTGGGTCATTAAATCTATTCAAGGTGGAGTTGGACAGATTTTTGATCGATAAGGGAGTGAAGGGTTATGGGGACAGCAGGAAAGTGGAGTAAAGGTCACAATCAGATCAGCCACTTTATTATTGAACGATGGAATGGGCTTGAGGGGCCAAATGGCCTATTCATATTTCCTCTGAGTTTTATTAATTAATTTATGGGACGCGGGCATCGCTGGCTAGCCCAGCATTTATTGCCCATCCCTTGAGAAGGCGCTTGGTTCGCCCACAACGCTGTTAGGGAGGAAGTTCAACGATTTTGACTCAGTGACAGTGAAGGAACAGTGATATATTTCAAAGTCAAGATGGTGGTTGGCTTGGAGGGGAACACCCAGGTGGTGGTGTTCCCATGTGTCTGCTACCCTTGATGCTATCTAAACGGTAGCAGTTGTGGGTTTGGAAGGTGATGTCTCGGGAGCCTGGGTGAGTTCCTGCAGTGCACTCTGTCGATGGTACACACGGCTTCTCCTGTCATCGATGGTGGAAGCAGTGCAGCAATTGCAGTTTGAGAAGCCAGTCCACCCCCAATTACTGGAGAGTGGAGCAGAGGTTCCCAAGGATGAATGGAGTCAGCAATCATTGGAAGTAAGTGAAAAGCAGCAAAGCAGAGAATACACAAATTTCAACACAAACTGCCTTCAGACTTCAGCTGAATGGTGCAAAATCTTGTGATTAACAGAGATGTGAAACTGTTTATATTTTCCTGATTTGTCACCCAACACTACACTAGGTGAGCAATGTAACTGAATTCATTTCTTCAACATTAGAGGGGAACTAGCTCTTCAATGAAGTCAATGAAGTCAATGCTTGCCTTTATAGGATGGGGCATAGAGTATAAAAGTTGGGGTCTGATGTTGCAGTTGTATAGAACGTTGGTTCGGCCACATTTGGAGTACTGCGTCCAGTTCTGGTCGCCACACTACCAGAAGGACGTGGAGGCTTTGGACAGAGTACAGAGGAGGTTTACCAGGATGTTGCCTGGTATGGAGGGGCTTAGTTATGAGGAGAGATTGGGTAAACTGGGGTTGTTCTCCCCGGAAAGACGGAGGATGAGGGGAGACTTAATAGAGGTGTATAAAATTATGAAAGGCATAGATAGGGTGAACGGTGGGAAGCTTTCCCCCGGGTCGGTGGTGACGTTCACGAGGGGTCATAGGTTCAAGGTGAAGGGAGGGAGGTTTAACACAGATATCAGAAGGACATACTTTACACAGAGGGTAGTGGGGGCCTGGAATGCGCTGCCAGGCAAGGTGATGGAGGCGGACACACTGGGAACATTTAAGACTTATCTAGATAGCCACATGAACGGAGTGGGAATGGAGGGATACAAAAGAATGGTCTAGTTTGGACCAGGGAGCGGCACGGGCTTGGAGGGCCGAAGGGCCTGTTCCTGTGCTGTACTGTTCTTTGTTCAAGATTATTATTGCTACATTGTCATTTTGTTCTTGTTAAAAATCAATATTAAATTGTACAATTAATGTCTCAAAGTACCCCTATGATGTCTATCTCTATGTTCAGTTAGTTTTCTAGTTCAATTAGTTTTACTGCTTAAGTGTGAGTGATGGTATTGGGCCGGTATAACACCAGGAAGATATCTGTACTTCCTGGGAGGAATAATCGCCATGATGTGGAGATGCCGGTGTTGGACTGGGGTAAGCACAGTAAGAAGTCTCATAGCCTTTAACCTGATATTGTAGGAATAATAGTCTCAGAGGAATCCATACAATAAGCACAGTTATTTTAAAGTAGTTATTAATCTGTTTACATAAATAAGTAATTGATCATTTAAATTACGCACACAAGTGTATAATGTTAATGTGTTAAGCAAAGCACAGATAACGCTGACAAGGAATTGAACCCGAGCATTCTTTACACAAGAGCAGAAATTAAACTGACATTAAAATGAGTCAGCACTCTAAATTATCTCAAACCAGCCATTAAAAAATTATAACCTCTTACCTCAAAGTGTACAATAAATGCAGCGTAGCGATAGATATCAGCCCAATTCCAAATACCTAAGACACATTGACACAGAAAACATTGTCTTAAGATAATCAGTGAATCTAATTTTAAAGTAAAATTTTGGCGCAATATAAATAATCCAAACATAATGTTGGCATGATCACAGAAGACATCATAGAATCACAGTGCAGAAGGAGGCCATTTGGCCTATCGAGTCTGCGCTGATCACAATCCCACCCAGGCCCTATCCCCATTACCCCCTGCATTTACCCTAGCTAGTTCTCCTGACACTAAAGGGCAATTTAGCATGGCCAAGCTATCGAACCCACACATCTTTGGACTGTGGGAGGAAACCCACGCAGACACGGGGAGAATGTGCAAACGCCACTCAGACAGTGACCCAAGCCAGAAATTGAACCGGGTCCTTGGTGCTGTGAGGCAGCAGTGCTAACCACTGCGTGGCATAGAGTAAGATTTTTTACATGTATATGACATACTTTTCCAATAAAATTGCAGAGCGTATTAATGTAATTCAGCAGATTTCAAACCACAAATACAGTTTGTTAAAATGTTGACTCTGAAGTGTTAGATAATGAAAGTTTACTTTTCTTACCATAAGAATGGCTCCTCAGCCTCTCAGCAGAAGTTCCTTTCTCTCATGCCCCTCAATGTTTAGCTCCCCCACAAACTGACCCCACTGTTCATGGTGTGACAGTTGTTGGCAGCACCTAAATGCATATAGAGTGATAGAAATGAGGGCACAGTTACTTAACCCATCGCATGTGCCTTGGTGCTGCTCCTTGAACCCTTCTAATCCTGTTTCCTGCTCGCTGCCGCAAAACTTATTGTATCACAGAAAACCTGAGAGGTGATCACGCGACTCACAAATCTGAAATCTGGTTTACAAGTAGCTCAGTGGCAGTAGAAGTCTGACTGGAGAGGAAGGGAACATGCAGAATTTGTGAATTTTCCTCAAGGGGAAATATACTCATTGGTGCTTTTTAAAAAGTTAATTCATGGGACATGGGCATCGCTGGCTGGGCATTTATTACCCACCCCCAATTACCCTTCAACTGAGTGGCTTGCTGGGCCATTTCAGAGGGCAGTTGAGAGTCAACCACATTGCTGTGGCTCTGGAATCACATGTCGGCCAGACCAGGTAAAGACTTCCTTCCCGAAAGGACATTAGTGAACCAGATGGGTTTTTACGACAATCGACAATGCTTTTATGGTCATCATTAGATTCTGAATTCCAGATATTTTATTCAAATACCACCATCTGCCATGACAGGATTCGAACCCGGGTCCCTGGAACATCAGCTGAATTTCTGGATTAATAGTCTGGCGATAATACCACTGGGCCATCGCCTCCCAGAGGCATAAGGAAAATGGATGCCAAGTCACTAGACAATTTAGGAAGAGAGATGTTGTCCAAAGAGATGGATCTGAAGGAACAGAAGGCATTGGGGAAATGGAGGGTTTTGGAGGGGATTTCAGAGAATAGAAGCTTGGTATAGGATACACATAAGGGGGCCGATTCTCCTAAAAAAGTTCTAAGTGCTGAATTTGCAGGAAAACTGGTGTAAATCACGATTGTTTTTTCAGTGGGAGTTCAGACTCGAATCTCCCACACTCTCTGCAATTGCAGAGATCACAATTTGGAATATCATTAAAAGCTCGGGGGGCAAGGCCTATTCTCGTTGGAGTCTGACAGTTCCGGGCCTCTGCACATGTGCGGAGCACCCTGATCTCCAGTCCCCCCTCCTCCTAGCAATGACGATCCCCCCACCACTCCCCATCACCTGACCCCCAGGAAGTCCCAATTGCCCCCCTTCACTCTAGTGGGGTCTCCCGCTAATTCCCCAAAAGTGAGGAGCTAGTCTAAACCCCACTGGAGTGAAATTGCACTGATGGAGTGGGAGATGCTAGCGGGCCCAGAGACGTCAGTCCCAGGTCCACTAAATGACATTTAAATAACATTAAAATAAGATTAAAAGAACTTACCTGATGTTCCCGCCGGTTTTCAGCATGGTCCCGACCGCGTTGGATATCTGACGCGCGGCGGGAACACACGCACGAATCCCACGAATCGGCCCATACGCGATTCTCCCGGCCTGATCCCATGTCGGGATGGGAGAATCGCCCCCAAGTATTTGAGTATGACTGTTACAAGTAATCTGCAGTTTATGAATCATGTGGCTCAGGCAGTACAGCGGGAAGAAAACATTTTACGAGGCTCTGAATGCATCCTTTTTGAGTCAGCGTTATCCTAAACTTTGTAAGCAGCTGTTTTGGCCACATCTGGAGTACACATGGAATCCCCATGTTCAGAGAAATATACAGTTAATAGAGAGAGTGAAAAGACATGTGATCAGGAAAATGGAATGCATGAGGGGAATACTTTATGAGGAGCGTTTATAAATTCTTGGATTACGACAATGGATGCCAAGTCACGAGACAGTTTAGGAAGAGGAGACTGATTTTTGATTTAGTTGAACTTTATAACTTGATACACGACCTTGCTACCTCTGAGCCTGAAAAGTTCTTTACTCGCAATCACAGTATTTACACAGTCCTCAGTATAAACTACAGAAATTTGGTTCATGTCTTTATATTCACAAGTTTTTTTCACCTAGAATTGTTAATAGTTGGAATGCTTTGCCAGATTTTCTTGTGAATGATGAAAACTTTTAGAAGACTTGTCAGTCAATGGGTTATTTGAGTGTTGTTTCTTGCAGGAAAACCGGTGTGTTTCTTTCCAGATTTTATAACACTCTGCCAGAAAAAAATCAAAGGGGTGTGTTTCATGTCATCATACAGTGGGCGGGGGCCTAAACACGCCAGCAAAACCCAACTGCACGGAGATCAGGGCGCCATCTTTAAAGATGTCGCTCTGATCATAACCTGTATAAACATCCCCCTCAGCCCACCATGGAGATCTCAGGGGCTCCCTTCCCCACCCCCCATTGGAGTCGTTCCCTTCTCCACCCCCGACACATTGCAATCATCAGCCCAATCTCCCCCCACCCCAATCAATGGCCCTTTCACCCTCTCCCCCCTCCCCCCCCCCCAACCCCGATCATCAGCTTCCTTCTCCTTATCCCACACAAATCGTTGCAGGCAAGGGGATGGGGAATATCCAAAATCACATTCTCGCAGGCGAGTACTGCGACTTGCGGATCTTGAAGCCGACATTCGCACAGACAGCGAACATGGGTTCAATATCACCCCCATAGTGTGATTTCTATGTATGTATCATCTGATGTCGTTGACGGTTTTGGTTTTAATACTGCGTCTGTGTGCCTTGTACAGTATGACAATAAAGATAAATAAAGTTCGAGTTAATGAAACAAATTATGGGAAATTCACTGGGTTGGAGAATGTTTGAAAACTGACAATGGGAAATGACATGGAACTGAAGCACAAAAGTGAATGTTCTGAAGTTGGGTCTTTGTGGAGTGTGGAGTGGGGCGGGAGGGGTTGTTGGGATCTCCATTCATCAGTGAGGACAGATATCTTGGGCATGTTTTTCCCTGTCAATGTATTAAGGATACGGAAATAACCGCAGACAGAAGAGACACAGCAACAGCAATTTGGATGAGGTGAAGTCTATGGAGAAAGAGGCTGGGGGTCTCCAGGAGATCATTTGAACAATTGAATCTGAAAGTGACTAAGGCAGAAATGAGGGCTTGTGTAGCACTTGCGCAGAGGTAAGTATGAAAGTGGGCAATGGTCTGGAAGGGAAATGTGAGTGAGGGGAGGTCATACAAAGTCTAATTCAGCTTGCACCACTGAAATGGGAGAGAGATGGACAAGGATATGGAGGTAAAATGGAAGAAAGGACAAAGAAAAGTACAGCGCAGGAATAGGCCCTTCGACCCTCCAAGCTTGTGCTGATCATGATGCCCAAACTAAACTAAAAAAATCCTTCTACCCTTATTCGTGAGGGGCAACGATGAAGAAAATAGATTTGATCAAGAAAGATGAGGAGGAATAATGCACTGTGAATCCAGTCAGTACTTGTAGCAAATTATAAAGCTGTATAGCACATTACAATAAAAATGTAAGGAGTTTATAAATAGTGGTCAAATAAAATAGTGCCTATTACAATTAGATATCCATTATTGTGAGAAATTGTCTCACATAGATTCGGTTGGAGGCTTTTAAGTATTTTAGCCTTGAAACTCAGTTTATAAAGCAGGAAGTACTGGAAGCACAAAATAACCAGCAGCTTCTGGATAGAGAAAAGGGCCGGAATTCTCTGATGTCATACGCCCCACCACCGCTCAGTCAAATCTCCATTCACAACAGCGCGACCGGAGATTCCCAGCTGCAGACAAGGTTGGATAGCTAAATAGGGCGGCACGGTGGCACAGTGGTTAGCACTACTGCCTCACAGTGCCAGGGACTCGGGTTCAATTCTTGGTTTGGGTCACTGTCTGTGTGGAGTCTGCATGTTCTCCCCGTGTCTGCGTGGATTTCCTCTGGGGTGCTCCGGTTTCCTCCCACAATCTGAAAGACGTGCTGGTTAGGTGCATTGGCCATGCTAAATTCTCCCTCTGTGTGGTGACTAGGGGGTTTTCACAGTAACGTCATTGCAGTGCTAATGTAAGCCTCCTTATGGCACTAAAAAATAAACTTTAAGAAAACTCTAAACATGTCAGAGAACTCGCCATTTCAGTCTACGACCAACATGTTAACTTGCTGTTCCATTTCTCAGAGCCTGACACACATGGTGAATATTTTCAGCAGTGTCCATTTTTAAAAATGTAGTAAAACATTCCAAGCTGCTTCACAGGAGTGTTGAAAAGAAAATGACATTAAGCCAAGGAGAACTGATGGGGAAAGATTTCAGGAGCTTCCTAAAGGATAGAGGTAAAAGGCAAAGGGATTTAAGGAGGGAATTCCAGAGCTTAGTGTCCAAGCAATTGAAGGCATTCTCAAATGATCCTCGAACAGTGAGCAGTTTGGCTGAGGTTAGCAGACCCCAATAGTATTTTACCTAGTCCAGTCAGATCTATTGATGAATGTCAGAGAGTTTTACAGCATTAAAAGAGACACTTTGGCCCAACGTGTCTGTATTGGCCATCAAGCACCCATCTATTCTAATCCCATTTTCCAGCACTTGGTCCATAGCCTTGTATGCTTATGGCAAAACCAGTTATTCACTATAGACATTTCTTGAACCTGAAGAATTGGAGACGAGGGCTATGGCAAGGGAACAACCAGAGAGGGGAAGATTAATGGTTTTAGTGCGGTCAAGGACATCATAGGTGGAGGTGAGGGTTTGGTTGAATAGATCAGTAACTATAGAAATATCATGGTAATTGGGGGGCCTTTAGCTAGACAGTTCAGAATGTGGATGTGGAAGTACAGTTAGAAGTGATGTGACTGAGTTTTCTCCTGGCACAAATACATAATGAAGTGGGCTTCAATTGGGCAAGGGGGAACAGGAATGGTAAAAAATTCAAAAAAAGTGATGGAGATGACTTGATCTACATTTGACATGACAGAATTAGATAGACCATGTGAAATGGCAAACTTAAGATGGGGCTGTGAACATGGGTAGGAGAATTTATATGAATAATCATTTAACACATAAAGGGTTGACTGATTGGTGTTAAGATACTTCTAATAATCTGTACTCACAAATTCATGTTTACAAAGAATCTTCTGTTCCATTTCTCCTTTGCAATGCCCCGAGCAAGTGCCCGAGGATGGATGTCAGTATCAAAATCAAACACGCAGGTAAAAGCTGACCAGCTGAGGAGAAAAGATATTAATTCGTCAAGTGATACAGCACATTGGGTGTTGAAGCTTTCATTACCATGTTTTACAAATCAATATTAACAGCTGTAGGTAATGTAGATGGAGGGTTAACTGGTAAAGTGTCAGGTATAATTTAGAAGGAAAAGCTAAGGTGATGCAAGGTATGTCTGTGTTGAGCAAAGAATATTATTATTAGTATGAAAACATTATCTGATCTTCCCCATGAATACCACAAGTTGCTTTTAAACATTTCATGAGCATTCTGAGGGTGACTTTTGTCTCAGTACTTGCTCAGTTTAAACGGCGAAGAGGACAGAGGAAATGGCATGGGGGTTAACTCAACAACTTACTCTTAGATTGCAGGTCATCTAAACTATCGTGTGGACCTGGATTTAAGTGGTACACACTCTCGAAATGGGCAAGAGTGCCCTTTATACATGCAAATTGAAGCAAAAGACCCTTGCCCATGTTGGTTCACCAGTTCTTGAAGTCATGCAGTCAGGAGACTCTCATTTCCAGTGATGTCTAAGAAATTCGAGATGCTTCTTGGGCAATGAGCTCTCGAGGGAACTCTTTACTCTTCTATTCTTGGCAAGGCTCTAACAATACATTGTGAGGCAGCAGTGCTAACCACTGTGCCACTGTGCCACCCATATGAATTAATAGCTGCAGTACAGAAGGAGTATCACTGACATTTGTCCTTGCAAAATGTTTCGTGCTACATTTATTGCTAAATTGTGGTTGGGATCTTCAGGTCCAAACGTTTTAAACTCCATTTCCACATTAATAAGCATGAATGTCCTCACTCAAACCCATTCTAAAATAAAGTAATGGAGATCAGGTTTCAAGCTCAGAATGGTCATGCATGTTCATTATCACACAGAAATGAAAAAATGCTCCTTAAATTATTTTTTTCATAATTTATTTAACGTACATAAATCCAAACTTGACATGGAGAAGTTCCCCTTCCTCTTCACTCCACTCATATCTGCATGACCCCTTTCTGTAGAACAAAAATATAAAATTACATAAACAGAACAGAAATCCGTTAACACCACTCCCAAACTTTAAGCCTGTTGACCACATTTCCAGAAAGTGCTGTAGATGACTGCTAAATATATCACAAAATGTTTATGTTTAAGTATATCTATTAGTGTCACAAGTAGGCTTACATTAACACAGCAATGAAGTTACTGTGAAAATTCCCTAGTCGCCACACTCCAGCGCCTGTTCGGATACACTGGGGGGAGGATTTAGCATGGCCAACACACCTAACCAGCACGTCTTCCAGACTGTGGGAAGAAACCAGAGCACCCAAAGGAAACCCATGCAGACTCGGGGAGAAAATGGCAGGTTCTGCACAGACAGTGACTCAAGCCAGGAATCTAACCCAGGTCCCTGGCACTGTGAGGCAGCAATACTAACCACTGTGCCACCATGCCGCCCATCTATGTATAGTAAAAGCACACAAGTGTTTTTTCAAATCGACCCTTTCCGGTCTGCTTGTTGAGTTGGATGTAAAAGATCCTCTTCGAATATCTCTTGCAACGTGAGCAATATCACGTTACTATTGGAAACTGCTAGGTTTTAACCAGGACTGACCTCAGAAGCCCATTAAAGGAGATTTGCCACCGTTGATTTGGTTCAAGACATTCCAGTTTTAGACCACCTCCACTCCAGCATTTCTCACTCTCTGCACGGACGATTGCATCTGGGTGGACAGGATGTTGAAAGGTTGAGAGCTTTACTATTACCATAGCCTTCACAAAGATATTGAGACATTGCATCAGTGTAGGAATTTATTATGCAAATAACATCTACCCTGGTTGAGGGTTCCTGTATAGGGTAACTTTTGAAGGCCCTCACAAAATGTATGTTGACCAGAACAGGGCACCTCAATTTTTGTTAACTTTTCTTTTTCTTTTTCCTTTAGCCCATGTGTCTCTTTTGAATTCCTTAAACCAGCAAATCTCTGAAAGTTCAGTATCATTTGAATAAATTAAAACCCAAATTACTGACAAATTCCATTAACATCCTTCACATATTTAAGCTTGAAGTATTTAAGCTGATGCACAGGACACAATTTGACTGTATACTTGGGAGCGTATTCTTTCTGCCTTTAATGTCCTTAACAATAAATACTTAATATGATACAGTGGAATTATATTGTTCGTGGCCTGCTCTTGCAAATTTACTCCATAAGCGTCAGCTTGCCCAATTGGTGCTACTCTCATTTCTGAACTATGGTAGTGAGTTAAAGACCAATCCCCATGATGATTGCAGCATGCGTTTCAGGCTGACAATATTATACTGAGTAAGTATTACAATGTAGGAACCACCATGAAACCATGACAACATCCACCTGTTCAGGTGAATATTGAAGATATAATTTCATTACGCGAAGAACAATGGGAGGTTCCTGGTAAACACAGTAAGAAGTTTAACAACACCAGGTTAAAGTCCAACAGGTTTATTTGGTGGCAAAAGCCACACAAGCTTTCGGAGCTCCAAGCCCCTTCTTCAGGTGAGTGGGAATTCTGTTCACAAACAGGGCATATAAAGA
This sequence comes from Mustelus asterias, assembly GCF_964213995.1. Lineage (NCBI taxonomy): Eukaryota > Metazoa > Chordata > Chondrichthyes > Carcharhiniformes > Triakidae > Mustelus > Mustelus asterias. The sequence continues at coordinate 16,796,493 of NC_135804.1, read as the reverse complement.
CACAGACTCAATTTACATGAATAATGGTTGGGATGCGAATAATTACAGCTAATCAAGTCTTTAAGATACAAACAACGTGAGTGGAGAGAGCATCAAGACAGGCTAAAAAGATGTGTATTGTCTCCAGACAAGACAGCCAGGGAAACTCTGCAGGTCCGCAGCAAACTACCCAGCCTTCAGGAGAACAGTGACCACGACACCACACAACCCTGCCACAGCAACCTCTGCAAGACGTGCCAGATCATCGACACAGATGCCATCATCTCACGTGAGAACACCATCCACCAGGTACACGGTACATACTCTTGCAACTCGGCCAACATTGTCTACCTGATACGCTGCAGGAAAGGATGTCCCGAGGCATGGTACATTGGGGAAACTATGCAGACGCTGTGACAATGGATGAATGAACACCGCTCGACAATCACCAGGCAAGACTGTTCTCTTCCTGTTGGGGAGCACTTCAGCGGTCACGGGCATTCGGCCTCTGATATTCGGGTAAGCGTTCTCCAAGGCGGCCTTCACGACACACGACGGCGCAGAGTCGCTGAGCAGAAACTGATAGCCAAGTTCCGCACGCATGAGGACGTCCTCATCCGGGATATTGGGTTCATGTCACACTATTTGTAACCCCCCACAGCTTGCCTGGACCTGCAGAGTTTCACGGGCCGTCTTGTCTGGAGACAATACACATCTTTTTAGCCTGTCTTGATGCTCTCTCCAATCACGTTGTTTGTATCTTAAAGACTTGATTAGCTCTAAGTATTCGCATTCCAACCATTATTCATGTAAATTGAGTCTGTGTCTTTATATGCTCTGTTTGTGAACAGAATTCCCACTCACCTGAAGAAGGGGCTTGGAGCTCCGAAAGCTTGTGTGGCTTTTGCTACCAAATAAACCTGTTGGACTTTAACCTGGTGTTGTTAAACTTCTTACTGTGTTTACCCCAGTCCAACGCCGGCATCTCCACATCAGGTTCCTGGTAGTCATGATGTGGAGATGCCGGCATTGGACTGGGGTAAACACAGTAAGAGTTTTAACAACACCAGGTTAAAGTACCAAATAAACCTGTTGGACTTTAACCTGGTGTTGTTAAAACTCTTACGAAGTTCCTGGTATCTAGGCCAACATTCTGCCCTCAACCATCACCACCAAAATGAAAGATCATCTAGTAATTGAAATTATTTCCAGGTTGTCAGGATTCTGCTACACACAGATGTTTATGGTATTTGACCATTTACCACTTCAAAAGAAATTCATTGCTTGCAAGTGTTACAAAAATACTATTTTAAAAAATTATTTGGTTAAATTAAAGGAAAGCAGATCAGTTCTTTTTGTAACCATGTGGTTTGGTCTGTTCTCGTTAAAATGAACATTGAGCAGAAACAAGGCATTTACAATAACAGGATTAGGTATATTGTGTTTGGCATTGTGCATTAATGTTGAAAGTATTAATGAGATATAACAGATAAATGAATAATCGGTATAATAATAACATGCATATTGTCAAAGAATATATTAAATTCCATGTTCTGCAATTACATGCAATTATTAATGTAAAATTGCATCGTTTAATAAATGTGAATTATTGCAGCAAGATACATAATGCTATAGTTATCTATAGCTAGAACCAAAAATCTTTACCTCAAAGTTTCCAATCCCTTCAACTCGAAGGAATAACCAGATTTCACACAAGCCATTTGGTCTTCTGCAGAGACGGAGTACAAATAAGGTTTTATCTGTTTCCGTGAATCCTATGAAGTCAACTGAGTTGATAGCCTGGACAAATGTAGAGTAGAAAGAGTTGAATCATTATGTGCCAAATTTGAAGCCATTTATCTGTATTAATACAATGATTTAACGGAAAATGATGGTACATCTTTCTTCTACATGTACTTGTTTAGCTACCACTTAAATGCCAGTGGCTTCAATGGCTCCAATATTCCGACATCCTCTCCTTTAGATGAGGAAGACGTGAATATACTGCCTCTGAATTTCTTTTAAATAAACATTTATTATAACAACATTGGTCACAATACAATGCTGAAGATTGAGGACACAACTATACAAAGCATAAGCGTGATGGACTGAACAGTCTCCTTTTGGGCCATAACTGTTTCTATGTTGCATTTAAGACCACGTATGTGATCTGATTAAGCATAGTTTATTTCCTTATTATGAACTTGAACTGAAAAACCAACCACCTTTGTGTACAGAACTTTCAAACAAAGCGAGTTCATTCTAGGTCTTACCCTCCAACAGATGCCAATAGCTAATATTATTTGATGTCTGAAGGCAATAAGCATAAACTATTGACCACTAAAATCAAAACTTTGTTTCTATTGTGTATTCACTTTCCAAATTAACCTTTTGCCATTTTTTCAATCCTAAAAATAGATTCATGTCTTATTATACAACACTAACATTTTATTACTTGCAATTTGCTCAATTCATTCTCAGTCTCTTGCTTGTAGGAGACAATCACTGTCATTTAAGTTGGTAAGGTATTTATATTCTGTTCTGTAGGATCATCTAATTACAGGGGAACATAGACACAAGACAGTATAAAAATTGGGAGAACAGAAACCATGAATAGTGTAACTGCTGGAATGTATTTTTGTGGAATTTCTGTGGAGAGTATAGGTATGGAATAATGGAACTGGAGAATGCTGGATATGGGCAAGAGTAACTTTGGAGGCTACCAGTATGAAAGCTGAAGCTGATCTCCAGTGACATTTTACTGTTGACTTATAAATCCAAGATTTTTAAAAATTCAATTTATGGGACATGGGCTGGCTGTCCAGCATTTATTGCCCATCCCCAGTTTTCCTTGAGAAGGTGGTGGTGAGCTGTCTTCTTGAATAAATATGTGGCTTGCAAGGCCATTTCAGAGTTAAGAGACAACCACATTACTCTGGAGTCATATGATGGCCAGATCAAGTAAGGGCAGTAGATTTCCTTCCCTAAAGGACATTAGTGAACCAGATGGGTTTTTCTGACAATCAACAATGGTTTCATGGTCAACAGTAGATTCTTAATTCCATATATTTCCTTATTGAACTCAGATACCATCATTTGCTGTGGTGGGATTCGAACTCAGGTCCCCAGAACATTAGCTGAGTTTCTGGATTACAAGTCTAGTGATAATACCACTCGGCCATTGCCGCCCCCCCAGTATCAATTAACCAATCGTTTATCAAAGCTTAAGCATGTCTAACCTATCATTCAGTTGACTTTCAGAACTATAACCAATTGTGTAAAACTGTTCCCATAAAACTGTTGTGAAATTGAAGACTCCCGCAATCTCTACAAAAGAGAAGCAATATTCTTTAGAAGATGAAGTACACAGTCTGCTTGGAAATATTATATGAGGTAAATAAAGGTTCAGAGAGTAGACTGCTTCAAATAACATGAAGCTTCCTAAAATAAGTAGCCTTACCTGAGGGTGGCTTAGTAACTTTGGAACACATGCCATTTCTTCAAAGGAAAGTCCCAGAAATGTTCCAGTCTCTCTACTTTTAGTTCCATCTTTTCCAAAGCCGAATTCTTCTTCTCTGTTGCGACCCAACCCCATCTTCTCTCTGTCCTGGTCAGTTTTAGAACTGGTCCCATTTTTCCTCCGGTTAATATGGCACAGGATTACAAAAATTAACTCTTTCAACGCATGCCATCTCCCTGGAATGGAATATCTTCCATTTAATTGTTCTGGGTCTCCCAGACTCTTCGCTACATAGATGCAAAGGAAAGCTGTCACGAGCAACAAAACACTGATCATATTGGCCAGAGTGTGTAACAGCCTTTCCGTGCAGTGTCTAATATATGGTAATGGTTGCTTAATGATGTGCGCAAGTGTAGTGAAACATTGAGCTGGTTCCTTCTGCTCAATGCAATGTTCCACTCAATGTCTGACATGTAATGGAGGAGGTATTTCACCAGGGGAAAGGGGCAAGTTGCTTCATTTTTTACAGGTTCTTCCTATTTGGCAAACCCTGAAATTGACCTGTAATAGCTCGTAACTTTGAACGAAAAGCACTTTTATGTCAAATTATGAACCATGTTCATTTTTATTGTTTCCAATGTGATAAACAGACTTGCAACGCAAGCCTACGTGAAGCATCTTAAATCTCTAGGAATTACATACATTTCTATCCATTTAAATCGCCAGAGATTACACACATACACCCACACACACAGTATATTATTTCTTAGAATGTACAGATAATGTAAGCAATAGACCATTCTGCCCAGCATTTCTGTGCTGAGGTTTATGCTTCACACACACGTCCTCCGATTTCTTTTCAGCAAAGTCGATCAGTATAATCTTCAGACAATACCAACACTGATCAAGCACAGTCCACGACTCAATGGCCATAAGCCAGATATACAATAACCATAGAAACATAGAAGATAGAAGCAGGAAAAGGCCATTTGGTCCTTCAAGCCTGCTCCGCCATTCATTACGATCATGGTTGATCATCCAACTCAATAGCCTAATCCTGCTTTTTCCCCATAACCTTTAATCCCATTCGCCCCAAGTGCTATATCCAGCCGCTTCTTGAATACATTCAATGTTTTGGCATCAACTACTTCCTGTGGTAATGAATTCCACAGGCTCACCACTCTTTGGGTGAAGAAATGTCTCCTCACCTCCGTCCTAAATGATTTACCCTGAATCCTCAGATCTCCTCTCCTTTCCCAGGCTATTCCAGCAGCAATGCAAACCCATAATGTTGGTATTATTATCCTGCCTTTCTATAAACAGACAAGATCTGAACAAAGTTTAGTCCAATAAGGCAGAATCAAGCATGACCGCTCCAGGCTTCATGCTTGACCTTTCCCCCTATCACTTCATCTCTTGAATTGCTATTTTAAGGACCACAAAATTCATTCCTGACTTCGGGCAGCATATTATCAACTCTAAAACCCTAAATTCCACTTCTGGGCATTCTTCTCAAGACAGATATCCTGTACCATTCTGCAGAGATATTCCAATAGTCTTGCTCCTTAAGTCACTGCTTGAAACATCAATTCTACAGAGAGATGGTGGCAGAGTGGTAATGTCACTAGACTAATCCAATAGGTCTAGGCTGATATTCGTGGGAGATGGGTTCAAATCCACCTACTGCAGCTGGTAGAATTTAAAATTGAATTAACAAATCTGTCAAAAGGTAATCTCAATAATAATGACTTTGAAACTATCAGTAATTGTTGTAAAGACCAACCTAGTCTGTTAATTTCCTGTAGGGAAGGAAATCTTCCTGACACATAGAAATGTGGTTGATTCTGAAATGATCTAACAAGCTACTCAATTCCAGGGCAAATAGGGATGGGTGATAAGTGCTGGCCTTACCACATCCCATAAAACATTTTGGTTTATTTTGTGGTTAACATGTTAATTAGGGTAGATAGTTGTTCACACTTGTCTAATTAAATGTGTGCCACCTCTAACGAAGGATATATAATAATGTTTGACAATGGATACATATTTAGTTTGTTGTTATTGTAATAACTCCATGGAGGTGAAAGTCCCGTCACCAAGTTACTTTATTTACACCTTACATCTGTACACAGCCAGCTCTCCAGTTGCTCCCTGCAGAATGCAGGCTGGGAGTCTGACATACCTGCTTTAAATAGGGAGCATGAGGCTCCCTGATTTAACCATTAATTAGGACTCATCAGGTAGTTCATACTCTAGCAAGCCAGTTCATTAGCGTGGTTGAAGTTATCACAATTATCAAGATTCTTTTTGGAAGATTTAGTACGATGGCTGTTAAAATTCTTATCTGAGAAAGCTGCTGACTATTGTAGAATCATTTAGAATGTAAATTATAATGCTCTATTTCCTTTCTCTACTTTTTAAACCACCTTCTTAAAGTCTTCTCTTCCACCTCCTTCACCAAGAAGTAGAAAGAACTCTAGGATTTTTTTGATTGAGGTTGAGACTATCCGATCTGCTTACTCTGTCAATTCCATCCCTTAACCTGGGTCCACCAGCCCAAGCTCCCTCTAAGATTCCTCCCCAATTTACTGAATGAACATTTCCTTCTCTAGTTTCTCTCCTATTTCTCCTCATGCCTTTATCTTGTCCATGAGACCCACTTCCTGATCTCTCTCAACATTATTCCCACTAAACTATTAATGTCACTTCCTGGCTCCCATGTCTCCCAACATTGTAAATAATTGTCTCTTCAGGTTATGCCCCCCTCCCCTTCAAATTCACTCTCATAATCCGCCCCTTAGAAACAAAGCAGTTCTTGCTGTGTCTGTTTTTCCAAGCTACCACCCCATCCCCAATCTCCCTTTCCTCTGCAAAGTCCTTGAACATGTCACTTCTCAAATTCATGCACATTTTTCCACGAACTCCATATTTAAATCATTCCAATTAGTTTCCACCTTTGCCATAGTACCAAAATGGTTCTTATAAAAGTTACAAATGATATCCACTGTGACAAAGGTAAACTATCCTTCCTCATCCTTCTCGAGCAACTATTGACACAATCATATCTTCCTCCAACTCCTCTCCACTGTCATCCAACTGGGTGGGATTGGATCTCCTGGTTCTGTTCTTATCAATCTATTCATAGCCGGAGAGTCATCATCAATGGCTTCTCTTGCCAATCCTCCACAGTTACCTCTGGTGTCCCCCCACCAAGGATCTATCCTTGGACCCCTTCTTCTTCTTATCGACATACTTCATCAAAGTGACATCAGCTGAAAGCACAACATCGGTTAGTACATGTGCGCTGATGACATCCAACTGTCTCTCACCACCACTTATCTCCCCTGTCCAACCGTCTCGATGTTGTCAGGCCGACATCCTGCATTGCACGATCAGAAACTTTCTCCGATTAAACATTGGGAAGACTGAAGCCATTGTTTTTCAGTTCATGCTACAAACTTTTCTCCCTCGTCACCAATTCCATTGCTCTTCTTGACAAATCTGAGGCTGAATCAGGTTGTTTGCAACCTCAGTGTTGCGTCAGGAAAAAGATACAAAGGTCTGAGGTCACGTACCAACCAACTCAAGAACAGCTTCTTCCCTGCTGCCATCAGACTTTTGAGTGGATCAACCTCGCACTAAGTTGATCTTTCTCTACACCTTAGCTTTGACTGTAACACTACATGTTGCACTCGCTCCTTTCCTTCTCTACGAATGGTATGTTTTGTCTGTATAGCGTGCAAGAAACAATACTTTTCACTGTATCCCAATACATGTGACAATAATAAATCAAATCAAATTAAATATAAGCTTTCAAAACACATATCTGATCTGGGGTCGGGGGGATGGATCAGGGAGGATGCCGGTTCATTGAGGGTGTCATTCAGGTTGGCAGGGGGAGGGTCATCCTTTGGGTTGGGGAATGTCGTTCAAGTCAGTGGGGTGGTGGTCAGGTTGTCGGGAGAAGTGGGGGAAGAAATCCTGTGTGGGTGAAGAATATCATGGGGAGTTTGTTTAGTTGGGGGTGGGGTGAGCGGGGGAGGGCGTCCCCTGGCATTTTGAGAATGTGTGGGTGTACCATGCAGGGTTCGTTTTGGATGTTTAAATAGTTAGTCTGAAAGTAGAAGCGCTTTTTTCCTTCTAACTTTTTCAGAGTAACGTTGAGGGTATAACTGGCAGAACCATCTGCAGTTAGCCATTTAAATCACTTTGTGAGATGATTCCCAGTGCAGAGCAATTAGATATTGAATTATAGTATCCCAACAGTGCAGAAGGAGGCCACTCAGCCCATCGAGTCTGCACTGACCACAATCCCAGAGGAAATTAGTCCTTCTAGAGCATTCCTGGGTAAACCTTTAGGTGGTAACATCGTAGAAGCATTCCCTAGCACTCCTTTGGCTCGTGAAATCCAAATGCTGGGGAACCAGGAAGCCCAATACCTTTGTGAAGCATCTTGGTACATTTTATGACATGAAAGGTGCTACATAAATACAAGTTGTTGTGAAATAAAGCAGCATGAGGGCAACTCATGAATGGTATAATATTCAACGTAAGAAAAACACTCAGCCACTGTGAAGATTCTTAAATGCACCAGTTACTTTGGTTAGATGTAATGTTAATATTGAAATTAAAAGTCGCAAGCAAGCTCAACAGTGTAATGTTATTCTGTATCTTTGGGTGGCGCTATGACTACAACTAGAGGAAAAAGTCAAGTTTTGAAATCATATTGACTTGAAACATTAACTCCATTTCTCTCTCCACTGGTGTTATCAACTGTGATTAAATGTGTTCTTGAGGGTTTCATTACATTACTTGTCCCAATGCCCCAGCCACTTTTTGGCCAACACATCCATTCTTGGTGGAACGGTGGCACAGTGGTTAGCACTGCTACCTCACAGCACCAGGGACCCGGGTTCGATTCCCGGCTTGGGTGACTGTCTGTGTGGAGTCTGCACATTCTCCCTGTGTCTGTGTGGGTTTCCTCCGTGTGCTCCTGTTTCCTCCCACGGTCCAAAGATGTGCGGGTAGGTGGATTGGCCATGCCAAATTATCCCGTAGTGTCAGGGGGACTAGCTAGGGTAAATGCATGGGGTTATGGGGATAGAGCCTGGGTGGGATTGCGGTTGGTGCAGATTTGATGGGCCGAATGGCCTCCTTCTGCATTGTAGGATTTTATCATTCTTGTGATGCATTGCCTTCAACGCCAATTGGAAAACAAAAAATCTCTTTATCTAATTGGATGACTACCTCCATCATTTTTATGGGATGTGAACATTGCTGGCTAGATCAGCATTTGCTGCCCATCCCTGGTTGCCCTTCAGAGGGTGGTGGCGAACCATCTTCTTGAACTGCTGCAGTCCATGTGGTTTGGATACACCCACAGTGCTGTGAGGGAAGGAATTCCTAGATTTTGACCCAGCAACGATGAAGTAACGGCGATATATTTCCAAGTCAGGATGGTAAGTGACTTGGAGGGGAACTGGACCTCAGGCATCTGCTGCTCTTGCCCTTCTAGATGGTAACGGTTGTGGGTTTGGAAGGTGCTGCCTAAGGAACCTTGGTGAGTTCCTGCACTGCCCCTTGTAGAAAATAAATGGTGGCGGAGTGAGGGGACTTCTTGCGAGCTGTCCCCAGCATACCCTTTAATGCCATCTTTTACTCTCATTCTATGCTCTTAAAACTTAGTTCTTATTCCTTTAAGCTGTGTCTGATCTTTCTCTGCACCCGATCTGTAAGTGCAACACTATTCTGCACCCACTCCTTTTCTTCTCCCCCGTGTACTCTATGAACGATATGTTTTTGTCTGTATAGTGCACAAGAAACAATACTTGTCACTGTATCCGAATACATGTGATAAGAATAAATCAAATCAAATCAAGATGTCTGTGGTAAACCACTGTTCAGCTTATTGCCTGTGTGTGTGTGTGACATGCCTGGGCATGCCCCTGCCGGCCCTGCCTGAGACTCCTCCCCCCCTGGTCCGGGTATAAAGGTGACTGCTCCCAGCCCCCCTGCCTCAGTCGCCGGACCAGTTCTTCAGCATGGGTGTGCTCCAAGTCTTTTGCGAATAAAAGCCTATTTGTTCTTGCATACAAACTAGTCTTTGCTTGATTGATAGCGCATCAATTTTATTCGCAAAACGTTTTGGGATGGAGCAGATACTAAAACCCGATAGACTAGAATTGGATCCTCAAGCCGTAGGGGCCTCTAACAGCTTCGATCACTGGCTGCGATGTTTCGAAACTTTCCTCACCACCTCCACCTCCGTCGTCCGGACCGAAACTGACAAGCTACACACGCTCCACGCCCGGGTAAGCGATCAAGTATTCTCGATGATTAGAGACGCTGAAACTTACGAGGATGCGATCGAACTTTTAAAAGGCAACTACAACAAACAGACTAATGTAATCTATGCCAGACATCTTCTGGCTACTCGCAGACAACAGCCAGGAGAATCGGGCAACCAATTCCTGCGTGCGTTGCGAGCACTTAGCAGGGCCTGCAACTGCAAGGCCGTAACGGCCGCCCAAAACACCGAGGACTTAATCCGAGATGCCTATGTCACGGGTATTAGGTCAAACTGCTGGAACAGGGTGGGCTGGATCTACAAAAGACTGTAGTGCTTGCCGACTCGTTAGAGGTGGCCTTCCGTAATCTCGAGGCCTACACCCCCGACCACGGGGGTGCATCGTGGACGCCGCAGTCGCTGCCACCTCTGTACTCGGGAGGGCCGCAGGCCTACGCCACACCACGTCCCACCAATGACCCGACCGCTGCGGCAGTCTTTGGAGGCCTGAAGTGCTACTTCTGCGGCCTGGGGAAGCACCCCCGACAACGCTGCCCGGCGAAGGATGCGATCTGCTCCGGGTGTGGAAAGAAGGGCCATTATGCGAAGGTATGCAGGGCGCAGTCGACCTCCAAGCCCAGTAGCGACGCGTGCGACCCGTGGGGGCCGCCATCTTGGGTGCCGGTAGCCGCGTGTGAGCCGTGTGGGCCACCATCTTGGACGCCTTCAGCCGTGTGTGAGCCGTGCAGGCCGCCATCTTGGAGGCCGTCAGCCGCATCGCAAAATCCAACAGTGGCTTCGGTTACGCTGGACCAATCCAGGCCTCACCAACTCGCCAGGTCCATGATGGACATCGAGGTAAACGGTCGCACTACAAACCGTTTATTTGACTGTGGGAGTACGGAGAACTTTATTCACCCTAACACAGTGAGTCGCTATGCCCTTTCAGTACTGCCAGTGAAGCAAACGATCTCCATGGCTTCAAAGTCCCACTCGGTGGATGTCCTCGGGTACTGCGTGGTGACCCTGACTGTATGGGGCACAGTGTACAAAAACTTCAGGCTCCTCGTGCTGCCACAACCCTGCGCTGCCGTACTCCTGGGGCTAGATTTCCAGTGTCACCTTAAGAGCGTCACCATGGAGTATAATGGGCCTTTTCCCCTGCTCTCTGTTTGCAATCACCAGTTCTTGGATCATCCACCGCGCACCACCTGCAGCCTCTCGACCCTTAAAGTTGCCCCTCCCTCACTGTTTGAAAATCTCACCCCTGACTGCAAGCCATCGCCACCAAGAGCAGACGGTACAGTGCTGGAGTCAGGGCTTTTATCAGGTCCGAAGTACAACGGCTCCTAGGGGAGGGGATCATTGAGGCCAGTACCAGCCCCTGGAGAACCCAAGTAGTAGTTGTTAAGACTGGGGAGAAACATCGCATGGTCACTGACTACAGTCAGACCATTAACCGCTACGCGCAGCTGGACGCGTACCCCCTCCCCCGCATATCTGACGTGGTTAATCAGATTGCGCAATATTGGGTGTTTTCCACCATCGACTTAAAATCTGCATACCACCAGCTCCCTATCCGCCCAGAAGACCGCCAATATACTGCCTTCGAGGATGGGCACCTCTATCACTTCCTTAGAGTCCCCTTCGGCGTCACCAACGGGGTCTCGGTTTTCCAGCGTGAGATGGACCGAATGGTAGACCAGAACGGACTACGGGCCACCTCCCGTACCTGGATAATGTCACCATCTGCAGCCATGATCAGCAGGACCACGACGCCAACCTCCACAAATTCCTCCACACCGCCACACTCCTAAATCTGACCTATAATAAGGAGAAGTGCATATTCCGCACATGCCGCCTCGCCATCCTTGGTTGTGTTGTGGAAAACGAGGTCATCGGTCCTGATCCCGACCGCATGCATCCCCTCCTGGAACTTCCCTTCCCCACCAGCCTCAAAGCACTGAGGAGCTGCCTGGGCTTCTTCTCGTATTACGCCCAGTGGGTCCCCAATTATGCGGATAAAGCCCGTCCGCTCATCAAATCCACCTCTTTTCCCCTGACGGCAGAGGCCCGCCTAGCCTTCAACCGCATCAAAGCAGACATCGCGAAGGCCACGATGCAGCTGTAGACAAATTCATCCCGTTCCAGGTGGAGAGCGATGCGTCTGACTTCGCCCTAGCCGCCACCCTTAACCAGGCGGGCAGACCCATGGCCTTCTTCTCACGAACCCTCCAAGGCCCTGAAATTCGACACTCCTCTGTCGAGAAGGAGGCCCAAGCCATCGTGGAAGCTGTACGGCACTGGCGCCACGACATAGCTGGTAAACGATTCACTCTACTCACGGACCAACGGTCAGTTGCATTCATGTTTAACAACACGCAGTGGGGCAAGATCAAAAATGATAAAATATTGAGGTGGAGAATCGAGCTTTCCACCTACAATTACGACATCTTATACCGGCCCGGGAAGCTCAATGAGCCCCCAGACACCCTGTCCCAGGGAATATGTGCCAGCGCACAAATAGACCAATTGCAGACTCTCCACAACAACCTCTGCCACCCGGGGGTCACTTCATTAAAGCCCATAACCTGCCTTACTCCATTGAGGAAGTCAGGTCTATAACCAGACACTACCAGATCTGCGCAGAGTGCAAGCCGCACTTCTATCGGCCAGACAGAGCACACCTCATAAAGGCCACCTGCCCTTTCGAACGCCTAAGCGTCGACTTCAAAGGCTCCCTCCCCTCTTCTGACCGCAACATATACTTCCTCAATGTCATTGACGAATATTCACGTTTCCCCTTCGCTATTCCCTGCCCGGATATGACCTCGGCCACGGTCGTCAGGGCCCTGCACAGCCTCTTCACCCTGTTCAGTTTCCCTAGCTATATCCATAGCGACCGGGAATCCTCCTTTATGAGTGATGAGCTGCGACAGTACCTGCTCTCCAAAGGCATAGCCTCGAGTAGGACCACCAGCTACAACCCCAGGGGGAACGGACAGGTAGAGAGGGAGAACGCGACAGTCTGGAAGGCCGTTTTACTAGCTCTGAGATTTAAAGGTCTTCCAGTCACCCGCTGGCAAGAGGTCCTCCCTGATGCACTCCACGCGATTAGATCACTCCTTTGCACAACTACCAATGCTACCCCTCACAAAAGGATGTTTGTTTTCCTCAGGAAGTCCTCCTCGGGGACCTCACTACCGTCGTGGCTGGCATCCCCAGGCCCTGTCCTGCTCCGGAAGCATGTGAGGACCCATAAGTCGGACCCCCTGGTCGAAAGGGTCCAGCTCCTCCACGCCAACCCCCAATACGCCGATGTGGCGTACCCCAACGGGTGGGAGGACACGGTCTCCATTCGAGACCTGGCACCTGCAGGTGCCCCAGGGACCACGACGACCCACAACCCCACACCCCCAACCCCCGTATACAGCACGCCTGAGCTCCAGGAGCCGCCACCACGCACCCGGCAATCGGAAGGGACTACAGACGACTCGAGCGACTACGGCCTGGCGCCTGAACCAACACCATGGCCACTGGAACCGACACTACGGCGGTCGCAGTGGCAGATCAAGCCCCCAGAGAGACTGAATTTGTCAATTTGTAATTCTGTAAATATCGTTCCACGCACCTCACCCCCGCCGGACTCTTTTTTAAAAGCAGGGGGTGAATGTGGTAAACCACTGTTAAGCTTATTGCCTGTGTGTGTGTGTGAGACATGCCTGGGCATGCCCCTGCCGGCACTGCCTGAGACTCCTTCCCCCCTGGTCCAGGTATAAAGGTGACTGCTCCCAACCCCCCTGCCTCAGTCGCCTGACCAGTTCATCAGCATGGGTGTGCTCCAAGTCTTTTGCGAATAAAAGCCTGTTTGTTCTTGCATACAAACTAGTCTTTGCTTGATTGATAGTGCATCAATGTCAAGGGCAGTTACTCTCACTGCACTTCTGGCATTGGGCTCTTTTGTCCATGTTTGAACCAAAGCTGCAATGAGATCAGAATTTGACTGACCCTGGAGGAACCCAAACTGAGGATCCATAGAACAATAGAATTCCTATAGTGCAGAAAGAGGCCATTTGGCTCGTCGAGTCTTCACCAACTCTCTGAAAGACCATCCCACCCAGCACCTTCCCTCTGTCCTATCCCCATAACCCCATGCATTTACCATGGCTAATCCACCTAACCTACACACCTTTGGAGCAATTTACCATGGCCAATTCATCTAACCTGCACATCTTTGGAGCAGGTCATTGCTGAGTAATTGTTGCTTGATAGCGCTGTTCACGAACATTTCCATCAATTTACTGATGATGGAGAATAGATTGATGCGGCGGTAATTGGGTAATGGGTTGGATTTGTCCTGTTTCTTGTGCACACAACATACCTGGGCAATTTTCCACGGTGCTGGGTAGATGCCAGTGTTGTAGCTGCAGTGGAACTGGTCGGGAACCTAATCGAGGCTGGTGCAGTGGGCACAGAGACTCACAATGGGTTTGATGCATGGAAAGAATCCTGTTTTTGCCCTAACGCCTGATTTAATGGGCCGCAGTAATGCTGAGCAGGGTCTAGCTGTGGTGAACCATCATTGGTTCCCACTGGATAGTGCTGAGCCAGGGGCTGGCCAGTACTACAAGGATGTACATATGTTACTGTTGGGTTGAGCTATTGTTGCTGTTGGGGTTAGGGTGGGGTTGTTACACCTTTGTACTGTAGTGTTGTGGCACATCCCAGTCGGGCTCCGCCTCCTGGGAGAGGTATAAAAGTCCCTGCTCTGGCCGGGACCCCTTCAGTCTGGAATAGTGTATATAAGTTCTGGTAGCTTCGTTAACAGTAAATAAAAGCCTTTCATTTACTGAGCTTCAAGCCTCGTGTCTGAATAGCGCATCAATTTTATTTACTGTCGTTAAACTCGTCGAAAAAAAAAGAGAGAGAGTATGGAGCAAATTCTGAAGCCGGAACGCCTTACACTAGATCCACGTGCGGTGGGCGCTTCTAACACCTTCGACCACTGGCTGAAGTGTTTCGAAGACTACCTGGCAGCCTCCGCAGCGGTCACCACAGATGATGACAGACTCCGGGTCCTCCATGCGAGAGTAAGCGACACTGTCTACCTCGCGATCCGTGCAGCCACCAATTATCCTAGGGCCCTCGAGCTTCTAAAGAAGCGCTATACCAAACCACCTAATGAGATACACGCTAGTTACCTCCTAGCCACTCGACGACGGCAGTCTGGCGAAACGATGGAGGACTATGCGAACGAGCTCCTACAGCTAGCTAGGGGCTGTGACTGCAAAGCTGTGTCGGCTGAGCAGAGCATGTACGACCTCGCCCGAGATGCGTTTGTGGCCGGGGTCGGATCATCGTACATTCGACTTAAACTGTTGGAGAAGGGTAACCTTAATCTTACCCAGACCATCAAGTTAGCAGAGTTGCTCGAGTTGGCCTCCAAAAGCTTAGTTTTATATCCGGAGGATCATGTGGAGACAACGTGGCAGGAGCAATCGCAAATCCCTCCTCGTCCCTCGGGTTCGAAATGCTGTGTAATGGCGTGCTCCCATGCGGGCCAGACGACGGCTGCAGCCCCGGGCGGCCCGCGGTGCTATTTCTGTGGAGGAGCGAAGCATACCCGGCAAAAGTGTGCCGCTAAAGCTGTGTTGTGCACCGCATGCGGTAAAAAAGGGCATTATTCAAAAGTGTGCCGATCTAAACCCAGGAACGGCAGTGCGGCCTGCGATTCTTCAGAGCTCGGGTCTTCGTCGTCGAAGTCGTCGCGGGGTCGTCCACGTGCGAGACCAGGACGACGCCATTATGGTCGACGGATTCGGAGGAGTATGACCACCAGGGGTCGCTGAGTTTGGCGCCCTCACCCACGTGCGATTCATGGGGGCAGCCATGTTGGTCGACACTGACCACGAATGACCAGCAGGGGTCCTCCTCATCGACTTCAGCTGCCTGCAGTGGCGCTCATGAACCAACGGTGGCGTCGATCATCCTGGACCAGGCCAAGCCTCATAGACTTGACAAATCTATGATGAATATCCAGGTAAATGACCACGTGATTTATTGTCTGTTTGACAGCGGGAGCACTGAGAGCTTTATCCACCCAGACACTGTGAAGCGATGTGGACTCCAGATTCAACCTGCCAAACAGACAATCTCTATGGCATCAAGGTCCCGGTCTGTTGCCGTGCTAGGGTGTTGCGTGGTAACCTTGAAGGTGCAAGGCACAGTTTACGAGCGTTTCAAGCTCCTTGTGTTGCCGTATCTTTGCGCGCCAATACTTCTCGGACTAAACTTCATGGTCCACTTGAGGAGTGTAATCCTACAGTATGGTGGGTCACTCCCTTCACTGGCAGTGGGAAAACAGCAGCAGCCTCCAAATTGCCCAACGCGCCCCGCCTGCAGCCTCTCGACACTGAAGATCACCACACCCTCCTTGTTCCAGAATCTTGTGCCAGGCTGCAAGCCCATCGCGACTAAAAGTAGGCGTTACAGCACTGAGGATCGGATCTTCATTAGATCTGAGGTTCAGCGGCTCCTCAAAGAAAGGATCATACAACCCAGTGCTAGTCTGTGGAGAGCGCAGGTCGTGGTGGTCAAGAGCGGGAACAAACCCCGGATGGTCATTGACTACAGTCAGACCATTAACTGATATACGCAGCTGGATGCGTATCCCCTCCCGCGCATATCTGATATGGTCAATCAGATTGCGCAGTACCGGGTGTTCTCCACCATAGACCTCAAGTCTGCCTACCACCAACTCCCCATTCGCCCAGAGGACCGACAATACGCGGCTATTGAGGCGGATGGTCGCTTGTATCACTTTCTCTGGGTTCCCTTTGGTGTCACCAATGGGGTCTCGGTCTTCCAGCGTGCTGTGGACCAAATGGTGGACCAGAACGGGCTGCGGGCTACCTTCCCGTACCTGGATAATGTCACCATCTGCGGCCATGACCAGCAGGACCACGACACAAACCTCCTGAACTTCTTACGCACTGCATCTCGCCTGAACTTGACCTACAACAGGGAGAAGTGTGTGTTTCGTACGCGCCGATTAGCCATCCTAGGATACGTGGTGGAAAACGGGGTAATTGGCCCTGATCCAGACCGTATGCGCCCCCTTTCTGAACTTCCCTTGCCCGCTAGTGCAAAAGCACTGAGAAGATTCTTAGGCTTCTTCTCTTATTATGCGCAGTGGGTTCCCAACTACGCGGATAAAGCCCGTCCGCTCATTAAGTCCACGACGTTTCCCTTAACGCCAGAGGCCAGATTGGCCTTCAATAAATTGAAAGCTGACATCGCGAAAGCTACGATGCACACTGTAGACGAGTCCATCCCCTTTCAGGTGGAGAGCGATGCATCTGATTTCGCCCTGGCCGCCACACTTAACCAGGCGGGCAGGCCCGTCGCATTTTCTTCCCGCACCCTCCAAGGCCCCGAAATTCGGCATTCAGCGGTGGAAAAGGAGGCCCAGGCCATTGTGGAGGCCGTCAGGCACTGGCGCCATTACTTGGCGGGAAAACGGTTCACCCTGATCACGGAACAGCGGTCCGTGGCGTTCATGTTTAACAACACGCAGAGGGGCAAAATCAAGAATGACAAGATCTTGTGGTGGAGAATTGAACTCTCCACCTATAACTACGACATCATGTATCGTCCAGGGAAACTCAATGAGCTTTTTACCCTGTTCGGGTACCCCAGCTACATCCATAGCAACAGGGGCTCGTTGTTCATGAGCGATGACTTGAGGCAATTCCTGCTCTCATACGGGATTGCCTCTAGTAGGACCACGAGCTACAACCCTAGGGGTAATGGACAGGTGGAACGCGAGAATGCTACAGTCTGGAAGGCTGTCTTACTGGTGTTGAAGTCAAAAGGTCTTCCAGTCTCCCGTTGGCAAGAGGTGCTCCCTGATGCGCTCCATTCTATTCGCTCCCTCCTGTGTACGGCAACCAATGCTACTCCCCACGAGAGGATGTTCTCATTCCCTCGGAAGTCTTCCTCGGGGACCTCATTACCGTCTTGGTTGACATACTCAGGACCTGTCCTCCTGCGGCGACATGTAAGGGCCCGCAAGTCCGACCCGTTGGTCGAACAGGTCCATCTCCTCCACGCCAACCCTCAGTATGCCTATGTGGCATACCCTGACGGGCGAGAGGACACGGTCTCGATCCGAGACCTGGCGCCAGCAGGGGACGTAGCAACCACTGTCGCTCCCATACCCCCTGTAACAAACCCTTTATCTCTTGTTTCTTCCCCGGACACGGCGCGGGCAGCATCGGGACCATTGCTTAACCATTTTACTCCCATGTACAGCTTGCCTGAGCCCAGAAGATGGTCGCCACCGCAGGGCGTGTCAGGATCCCCTGGACTACCGTCACCTCAGGGTCAACCGGCCTGTGAGTCCGTGGAAGAACGGCTGGACGCCGCTTTGGGGAGAACGCCACCGCAAGTGCCTAGTCCGGTGTCACCGCCGGTATTGAGGAGGTCACAACGACGGTGCGGTGTTCCTGACCATCTGAACTTATGGACTACTGACACTTTATTCTGTTTTTGTACCCCGCCGGCCTTTGTTCTCAAAGGAGGGGTGAATGTGGTGAACCATCGTTGGTTCCCACTGGATAGCGCTGAGCCAGGGGCTGGCCAGTACTACAAGGATGTACATATGTTACTGTTGGGTTGTGCTATTGTTGCTGTTGGGGTTAGGGTGGGGTTGTTACACCTTTGTACTGTAGTGTTGTGGCACATCCCAGTCGGGCTCCGCCTCCTGGGAGAGGTATAAGAGTCCCTGCTCTGGCCGGGACCCCTTCAGTCTGGGATAGTGTATATAAGTTCTGGTAGCTTTGTTAACAGTAAATAAAAGCCTTTCAGTTACTGAGCTTCAAGCCTCGTGTCTGAATAGCGCATCACTAGCTGCCCTGGAAAATCCTCCCTGTATGTTTTCAGGAAGGAGTTAGATATAACTCTGATGGCTAAAAAGATCATAGGATACGGGGGAAAACAGGAACAGGTTACTGAGTTAGATGATCAGCATGATCATAATGAATGACAGAGTAAGCCCAAAGGGCCTTCTGTTCCTATCTTTGTTTCAAGCAGTTCCAACTTGATTCTGAGCCAGTTTTGCAAAATAACATGAAAGGGATTATTCATTGTAGCGTGATTCAATTGTTTGCAGGGTAAATGATCCAGCTGCCTTATGAGGAGACCTCAATGAATGTTAACATCCGGCAGATGGGGCCCTGTGGTATCTGAAGCCTGACAGCTCAGCACAGTCCTTTGGCAAACATATCACCTTAGCCTCAAGGAAGCTGCGTGTGATTAAAGTATTCCCCTTTATTTTGAATTCTGTCCAGTTATCAGCTGGGTTCAACTTTTTCCCCTTTCTTATGAGACACTTTCAGAAAAAACCTTTGGTGTTTAAATAGCATTCTTTAAAGCTTCTTATGCAGTATATGCAATGGATTGAGAACTATTAATTTGAACAAATTAAGGCCCATTTCAATATTCATCATGTTCTGACCGCAGGAGGACAGTGGAACCAGAAGTTCAATTTCAATCTGTACACATCTCATCTGTGCTGCTGTTATTATCATTGATGCATTTGTGAGTGATCGTCCATTCTGCATTCCAGCAGCTGCCAAATACAGATTGAGATATTTGTACTGCAGAGTGACTTCCATGAGATTATAATAACTAAGAACTAGTGTGTTGAATGACAATTTAAGTCTTGTGACTTGTCCCCAAATGAATTATCCATTAAACCTCTGGGCAGTTTCGTGGGTGAGATGACCTTACTCAGATAATGAGCAAGTCCAAACTTGTTCCCGCTGCATCAATTGTTCTGGAATCCCAAAGCTGTTTCAGCTGTCACCACACACAGGCCTTTCCCATAACAGTACATCACATTAAAGGAAACGCTGCTTTGATTTAATTTGATTTGCTTTATTATTGTCACATGTATTAGCATACAGTGAAAAGTATTGTTCCTTGCGCCCTATACAGACAAAGCATACCGTTCATAGAGAAGGAAAGGACAGGGTGCAGAATGCAGCGTTACAGTTATAGCTAGGGTGTAGAGAAAGATCAACTTAATGCAAGGTAGGTCCATTCAAAAGTCTGACGGCAGCAGGGAAGCAGCTGTTCTTGAGTCGGTTGGTACATGACCTCAGACTTTTGTATATTTTCCCAACGAAGAAGGTCGAAGAGAGAATGTCCAGGGTGCACGAGGTTCTTAATTATGCTGCTGCTTTGCCAAGGCAGCGGGAAGTATAGACAGAGTCAATGGATGGGAGGCTGGTTTGCGTGATGGATTGGGCTATATTCACGACCCTTTTTGGTTTCTTGCAGTTTTGGATTTCCAGCACTGAGTCCGTCCCTGTGGCTCAGAAGGGAAAGGAGGAGAACAGGAGAGCAATAGTTATTGGGGACTCGTTAGTTAGAGTGATAGATAGGAGGATCTGTGGCAGCGAAACAGACTCATGGATGGTATGTTGCCTCCCGGGTGTGACGGTCCCCCCGTGACGTCTTGGACCGTGTTTTCAGGATCCTTAAGGGGGAGGGGTAACAGCCACAAGTCGTGGTACACATCAGTACCAACGACATAGGTAAGTGAAGGGACGGAGATTTAAAACAGGAATTTAGGGAGCTAGGGCGGAAGCTGAGAGCCAGGACAAACCATGTTGTCATCTCTGGTTTGTTGCCGGTGCCACGTGATAGCGAGTTAAGGAACAGGGAGAGAGTGCAGATAAACACGTGGCTGCAGGGATGGTGTAAGAGGGAGGGTTTCAGTTATGTGGATAATTGGAACACATTCTGGGGAAGGTGGGACCTGTACAAACAGGACGGGTTGCACCTGAACTACGGCTACGGCTCTTCGGGGGGGTTTAAACTAATTTGTCAGGGGGATGGGAAAAGGAGCTGTAGTCCAGAAGCCAGTGTTGAGTGTAGTGAGGTACTGAGGAAGATATCAAGGTCGCAGGAGTGTACCAGCAGGTAGGAAGGTGGGTTGAAGTGTGTCTATTTCAATGCAAGGAGCATCCGAAATAAGGTAGGTGAACTTGGAGTGTGGATTGGTACTTGGGACTACGATGTTGTGGCCATTACGGAGACATGGTTAGAACAGGGACAGGAATGGTTGTTGGAAGTTCCGGGGTATAGATGTTTCAGTAAGAGTAGGGAAGGTGGTAAAAGAGGTGGAGGAGTAGCATTGTTAATCAAGGATAGTTTAACGGCTGCAGAAAGGCAGTTCGAGGGGGATCTGCCTACTGAGGTAATGTGGGCTGAAGTTAGAAATAGGAAAGGAGCGGTCACGTTGTTAGGAGTTTTCTATAGGCCCCCAAATAGTAATAGAGATGTGGAGGTAGGGATAGGTGTGGAGGTCACAGGGTAGTTGTCATGGGTGACTTTAACTTGCCAAATATTGATTGGAACCTTAAAAGGTCGAAGAGTTCGGATGGGGCAGCTTTTGTACAGTGTGTTCAGGACTGTTTCCTGACACAAAATGTGGATAGGCCGACAAGAGGTGGGGCCAAATTGGATTTGGGACTGGGTAATGAACCAGGCCAAGTGTTAGATTTGGTTGTGGGAGAGCACTTTGGAGATAGCGACCACAATTCGGCGTCTTTCATTATTGCAATGGAGAGGGATAGGGCCATATGGCAGGGCAAGGTTTATAATTGGGGGTGGGTTAATTATAATGCAATTAGGCAAGAATTAGGGAGCATAAGATGGGAACAGAAACTGTCAGGGAAAGGCACAAATGGAAAGTAGAGCTTGTTCAAGGAACAAATACTGCGTGTCCTTGATAGGTATGTCCCTGTCAGGCAGGGAGGAAATGGCCGAGTGAGGGAACCATGGTTCACAAAAGAGGTTGAATGTCTTGTCAAGGGGAAAAAGGAAGCGTATGTAAGGATGAGAAAACAAGGTTCAGTTGGGTCGAGGGTTACAAGTTAGCAAGGAATGAGCTAAAAAAAGGGCTTAGGAGAGTTAGGAGGGGGCATGAGAAGTCTTTGGCGGGTCAGATCAAGGAAACCCCAAGGCTTTTTACTCTTATGTGAGAAATAAAAGAATGACCAGGGTGAGGTTAGGGCTGGTCAAGGACAGTAGTGGGAACTTGTGCATGGAGTCAGAAGAGATAGGAGAGGCGATGAATGAATACCTTTCTTCAGTGTTCACCAAGGAGAGGAGTCATGTTTTTGAGGATGAGAGTGTGATAGAGGCTGATAGGCTGGAGGAGGTAGATGTCCTGAGGGAAGATATATTAGCAATTTTGAAAAACCTGAGGGTCGATAAGTCCCCTGGGCCAAATGAGATAGATCCTAGGATTCTTTGGGAGGCAAGGGATGAGATTGCAGAGCCTTTGGCTTTGATCTTTGGGTCCTCACTGTCCACGGGGATAGTGCCAGAGGACTGGAGAGTGGCGAATGTTGTTCCTCTGTTCAAGGAAGGAAATAGGAATGACCCTGGTAATTATAGGCCAGTTAGTCTTACTTCGGTGGTCGCTAAGTTAATGGAAAAGGTCCTGAGGGATAGGATTTATGACCATTTAGAAAGATGCAGCTCAATCCGGGATAGTCAACACGGATTTGTGAAGGGTAAGTCTTGCCTCACAAATTTGACTGAATTCTTTGAGGTAACTAAGTGTGTAGATGAAGGTAGAGCAGTTGATGTCATATACATGGATTTTAGTAAGGCGTTTGATAAGGTCCCCCATGGTCGGCTCATGAAGATAGTAAGGAGGTGTGGGATAGAGGGAAATTTGGCCAATTGGATAAGTAACTGGCTATCTCATAGAACAGTAAGAAGTCTCACAACACCAGGTTAAAGTCCAACAGGTTTATTTGGTAGCAAATACCAATAACCGCTTGAAAGTTCCTAAAGTGTCAGATCTCTCTGTTTGGTATTTGCTACCAAAAAAACCTGTTGGACTTTAACCTGGTGTTGTGAGACTTCTTACTGTGCTTACCCGAGTCCAACCGGTATCTCCACATCATATCTCATAGAAGACAGAGAGTGGTGGTGGATGGAAAATTTTCAGACTGGAGACCAGTTACCAGTGGTGTACCACAGGGA
The DNA here is from genome assembly GCF_964213995.1 of Mustelus asterias. Lineage (NCBI taxonomy): Eukaryota > Metazoa > Chordata > Chondrichthyes > Carcharhiniformes > Triakidae > Mustelus > Mustelus asterias. Next base: position 16,773,700 of record NC_135804.1, on the reverse strand, counting down.
TCAGTGCTGGGTCCTGTGCTATTTGTGATTTTTATCAATGACTTGGAGGAGGGGGGCTGAAGGGTGGATCAGTAAATTTGCTGATGACACCAAGATTGGTGGAGTCGTGGATGAGGTGGAGGGCTGTTGTAGGCTGCAAAGAGACATTGATAGGATGCAGAGCTGGGCTGAAAAATGGCAGATGGAGTTTAACCCTGATAAGTGCGAGGTGATTCATTTTGGTAGGACAAATTTGAATGCGGATTACAGGGTCAATGGCAGGGTTCTGAGGAATGTGGAGGAACAGAGAGATCTTGGGGTTCATATCCACAGATCTCTGAAGGTTGCCACTCAAGTGGATAGAGCCGTGAAGACGGCCTATAGTGTGTTAGCATTTATTAACTGGGGGTTTGAGTTTAAGAGCCGTGGGGTTATGCTGCAACTGTACAGGACCTTGGTGAGACCACATTTGGAATATTGTGTGCAGTCTGGTCACCTCACTATAAGAAGGATGTGGAAGTATTGGAGAGAGTGCAAAGGAGATTTACCAGGATGCTTCATGGTTTGGTGGGTCGGTCTTATGAGGAAAGGTTGAGGGAGCTAGGGCTTTTCTCTTTAGAGCCGAGGAGGATGAGAGGCGACTTAATAGAGATTTATAAGATGATGAGGGGGATAGATAGAGTGGACGTTCAGAGACTATTTCCTCAGGTGGATGTAGCTGTTACTAGGGGGCATAACTATAAGGTTCATCGTGGGAGATATAGGAGGAACGTCCGAGGTAGGTTCTTTACTCAGAGAGTGGTTGGGGTGTGGAATGGACTGCCTGCTGTGATAGTGGAGTCTGACACTTTAGGAACTTTCAAGCGGTTATTGGATAGGCACATGGAGCACACAAGGATGATAGGGAGTGGGATAGCTTGATCTTGGTTTTGGTCAAAGCTCGGCACAACATCGAGGGCCAAAGGGTCTGTACTGTACTGTTCTATGTTTCTATGTTTTTGGGCAGAGCAGGAGCCATGCCAAGCTGTGATACAACCAGAAAGAATGCTTTCTATGATGCATCTGTAAACGTTGGTGAGAGTCGTAGCTGACATGCCAAATTTGCTTAAAATGCTTAAACTGTTTCATGGTCTTTAATCATCGTTTCAGAATCCAACCACCACAAAAAACATCTGAAACAAACTCTTCCACGTGCAGTCTGTCCACCAACTCATACACCTTTCATTGGAAATCTTCTGGTGATGAGCCATCCCAAGTGGCACATGCTTCCTGTTTCAATCCATCAACTCGCATGCCAGAACACATCCCAGACATTGAGGATGGTGAAGAATGTAGCATTGTGTAGCTGCATGTTCAATCATTTATAGAGTTCCATTACCATATCAGCTCTGTATTTGTAATTACTTCACTCCTGGGTAGTCGTGCCTTTGGTTTCACTGAGCCCCAAAGTCTAGAATTCCCTCCTTACACCTCTCTGACTCTTTACCTTGCTTTCCTCCATTAAAACCTACCTTTTTGACCAAGACTTTGATCATTTGACACAATGGGTGGAATTTTTCCCTCCCACCTGCCATGGGGAGTGTAGCGGGTGGGACACGAACCATGCAAAGATCCATTGACCTTGGGTGGGATTTTCCAGCTTTGGGGCGAACGCGGCCAGAAAATCCTGCCCTTGGATGGTTTGGTGTCATACTCTGTTTTATAATCCTCCTGTGAAGCACGTTCAGACATTTCATTATGTTAAAAGGCGCTATATAAAAATAAGTAGTTGTTGTAGAGAATAATGTTCTTGCTTGACAGACTTGTTTAGCTATTTATGATCCAGGCAAATGTGTAATGTGCTTTTTTTTTAGGTATGCCTACCATCGAATTATTTATCAGGTTGGTATTGTTACCGGAGTGATTCTTTATCAATGAATGCCAAGTCCCTAAGTTAAGCAGTTTCTCCCAGTCCTGCAATGTTGGGTGTGGATAGGCCTCTGCTGAGTCAGTAAAGTGAACACTCTTCTATGATGTGGTGCACAGTCTGCTCTCTCCCACAGACACATAGGGGGCTAGCACTAATGCCAACCTCTGGGTGGTCCTGAACCTGTTGAGGATGGACCACTCTTTCCTTGGAAGGTTGAAACCAAGCAGCTGTTGGGTTGGGTTTGAGACCAGGTACTTGTTTGTCATATCCAATGGTTCTCATTCATTGGTCCATGTGGAATTTGCATTGAAGTCTTGTGTGGGAGGGTTTTTTCTTGATGGGAGTTGTACCTTGGGTGGGCTGAATAGATCAGTATGAAGTGGCAGGTGGGGGACATTGCAAACATTTTGTGGGTTGCTGCGAGTCGGAAGATATGTGGAGGAGTGATATTTGTCAGGACAACGAGCCAAGGGAATGGCATTGAGCATAATGGTTATTCATGAAGGCCCAACCTCCCAACCTTATCCTGTGTGTGTGCGTGTGTGTGTGTGGTGATCTTGCCCAAACAGGGGCGCAGTATTCAGCTACTGAACATGTGAATGCGAATGCTGAGGTTCGGAGGATGGTGGGAGCAGGACCCCACACTGAGCCGGCTATTTGCCAATCAAGTGGTTTCTAGATTTGACCTCAGCTGCGGTTATTTTTAGCTGTTCCCGGAAGGTCAATGTCCTATCTAGGGTCACTCTGAAGTATGTTGGAGTTGAGTGGTGCTTTAACTTATAGCCGTTCACTTGAACGTTGAGCTGTGTATTGGCTTTTGCACTGTGAAGATGGAATAAGCTGGATACAGTTGTCACAGGACTTGGCTTGAGTTGCCATGTGTTGCAGCATTGTTCAAGTTTTGACAAGTGCTTGTTTAGGGTCCTATCCTGATTGTCAAAGTCAGGGGCTTGAGTTGCGAGGCAGATGTCATCAGCTTATATGAATTTTTGGGAGATAGTTTTTTTGGAAGATCATTTGTGGACAAGTTGAACAGGGCTGGAATCAGTACTGTGTCTTGGGGAGTCCATTGGTTTGCCTATTCCACGTATGTTTTGCCTGTCTAAGGTAAACTCTGAACCTTCGATTTCTCAAAATTATTCTGATGCTTTTAGTCACCCGAGGAGGGTGGGGGTGGTCTCATGACAGCTTTGGGAGGAGACCAGTATAAAAGCTGTTTTCAGTGTAGATGGTTAGAGCCAGTACCTGTTCCCCTTTACTGTGGTCCTTGTGGAGACCAGCTTGGTCAATACGAAGGCTTCTTCTACGACTGGGGAAATGCGCAGAAGGATGCGGCGTCCAACTGACAGGAGAGAGATTGGATGGTAGCGAGCTGCAAGAATGGGGTCTTTAGCAGGTTCTGGTATGGCGATGACTTTTATCATTGCTTTGGAATGATGCTGGAATTTATGACCATCGTGTAAATTCGGGTCAGCTGGGCAAGAGCTCGGGGCCCCAGGTGTTTCATAAATTTTGGTGTGATATTATCATATCCTGTTGCCTTGCCACACATCAAGCCATGTGGGACCTTCTTTAGTTCTGCAACCTCAAAGCGGGCGGGGCTGTGTCTTTGTGTTGCTAATCGTTTTGTTTCAGTTCACCCTGGGTGTTTATTTTGGTGTTTTTGTCCAGGGATGCCTGGACAGAAACGGAAATTTAGCTCTGCTACAGTTTCCTACCTCTTGGTACGACACGCAGCACTGAGGGACTTGATCAAATGGGCGGCACGGTGGCACAGTGGTTAGCACTGCTGCCCAACAGCGCCAGGGACCCGGGTTCGATTCCTGGCTTGGGTCACTGTCTGTGTGGAGTTTGCACTTTCTCGTCATGTCTACGTGGATTTCCTCCAGCTACTCTGGTTTCCTCCCACAGTCCAAAGATGTCCTGGTTAGGGTGATTGGCCATGGTAAATTGCCCCTTGGTGTCAGGGAACTAGCAAGGTTAATACGTGGGGCTATGGGGATAGGGGCTTGGTGGGATAGGAGTCGGTGCAGATTCGATGGGCCAAATGGCCTTCTTCTGCACTGTAGGGATTCTTTGATTCTATGATTCTATGACATGGTCTCTGACTTCTGAGTCCCCCCCGATGTTCATATGCCTTTATGAGGGCAGCACTCTCTTCATCTAAGCATGGAACATCAAGTGATGACACCCTGTCTGATCAAATTTCCTTCAGTTTACCTCACAAACCTTCTGGTTTACTGTGTGAACATGTTGGACCACATCTACTAAATGGTCAGATTTGGTATTCTCCCTCAAATTGACCCATCCCTCCTTGAAAAACCTGTTAGTGTTTCAGTCTTTAATTCTCCATGAGAAATAGCTTTGATTTGCATATATTGTTGCTCCAGTAGATTGGATTCTACCAATTTCATCATTGGTCTAAATTTTGTGGTCATCAATGAAGCTGTGATGTTCACCTATGACTGGGCTAAAATTGCGCACTCACTTATTTCATTGGTTACGGGGGGATTTCAACTTCTGACTGCAGCATGGCCTTTTGATCATTTGTTCATGGGATGTGGGTGTTGCTGACTCGGCCAGAATTTATTACCCATCCCTAATCACATTTGAGAAGGTGGAGGTGAGCTGCCGTCTTGAACTTCTGCAGCCCAGTGATGTAGGTACACGCAGAGCGCTGATAGGAAGGGAGTGCCAGGATTTTGACCCAGTGACAGGAAAGGAACAATGATCAGAATGGTCAGGACATTGAATACAGGAGTTGGGATGTCTTGTTGAAGTTGTACAAGACTCTGGTAAGGCCACCCTTGGAATACTGTGTACAGTTTTGGTCACCCTATTATAGAAAGGATATTATTAAACTAGAACAAAAGCAGAAAAGATTTACTAGGATGCTACCAGGACTTGATTGGTTGAGTTATAAGGAGAGGCTGGATAGACTGGGACTTTTTTCTCTGGAGCGTAGGAGATTGAGGGGTGATCTTATAGAGGTCTATAAGGGGCATACATCAGCTAGATAGTCAATATCTTTTCCCAAAGATAGGGGAGTCTAAAACTAGAGGGCATAGGTTTAAGGTGAGAGAGGAGAAATACAAAAGGGTCCAGAGAGGCAATTTTTCACACAGAGGGTGGTGAGTGTCTGGAACAAGCTGCCAGAGGTAGTAGTGGAGGCTTTAAAAAGTGTTGGGACAGTTACATGGGTAAGATGGGTATGGAGAGATATGGGTCAACCGTGGGCAATTGGGCCTAGCTTGGGGTTGAAAAGAGGGTCGGCGTGGACAAGTTAGGCCGAAGGGCCTGTTTCCATGCTGTAAACCTCTATGACTCTATGGATACATTTCCACATCAGGATGGTGTTTGATTTGAAGGGGGGACTTGGTGTTGAGTTTCTTGAGTGTTGTTGGAGCTGCACTCATCCAGGCAAGTGGAGCATATTCCTTCACACTCCTGACTTGTGTCGTGTTGACTGTGGACAGCCTCTGGGGATTGAGGAAGTGAGAATTCCAAGTCTCTGAGATGCTCCTGTGGCTACAGTGTTTATATGGCTAAACCAGTTCAGTTTCTGGTCAATAGTACTGCTCAAGATGTTGATAGTGGGGATTCAGTGATAGTGATGCCTTTGAATGTCAAGGTGGTTAGATTCTTTGCAGTATCCAGAGCCTTCAGCCATTCCATGATATCACCTAAAGTGAATTGAATTGGCTGGAGACTGGCATCTGGGGACCTGCTGAGGAAGCCAAGATGGATCATCGACTCAACATTTCTGGCTGAAGCTAGTAGCAAATGCCTCAGCTTTCTCTTTTGCACTGATGTGCTGGGCTCCCCCATTATTGGGGATACTTGTGGAGAATGTCTTGGGGTGGCACGGTAGCACAGTGGTTAGCACTGTTGCTTCACAGCTCCAGGGACCTGGCTTCGATTCCCGGCTTGGGTCACTGTCTGTGTGGAGTTTGCACATTCTCCTCGCGTCTGCGTGGGTTTCCTCCGAGTGCTCCAGTTTCCTCCCACAGTCCAAAGATGTGCGGGTTAGGTTGATTGGCCATGCTGAAATTGCCCCTTAGTGTCCTGAGATGAGTAGGTTAGAGGGATTAGTGGGTAAAATATGTAGGGATATGGGGGTAGGGCCTGGGTGGGATTGTGGTCGGTGCAGACTCGATGTGCCAAATGGCCTCTTTCTGTACTGTAGGGTTTCTATGATTTCTATGATTTTTCTATGAATCCTTCTCCAGTGAGTCATTTAATTGTCCACCACCATTCACAGCTGAATGTGGCAGGAATGCAGAGCTCAAATCAGATCCGTTGGCTGAGGGATCATTTACCTCTGTCTATCACTTGCTATTTTTGCTGTTTGTCACACAAGTAGTCCTCTATTGTATCGTCACCAGGTTGACACCTCATTTTTAGGTATGCCTTGTGTTGCTCCTGCCATGCTCTCCTGCACTCTTCATTGAACTAGGATTGATCGTCTGGCTTGGTGGTATTTGTAGAATGGGGGCTATGCCAGGACATGAGGTTACAGATTGTGGTTGAGTACAATTCTGCTGCTGCTGACGGCCCACAATGCCTCAGTCTTGAGTTGCTAGATGTGTCCAAAATCTATCCCATTTAGTACAGTGGTAGTGCCACACAACATGATGGAGGTTTGTCTCCACAAGGACTGTGTGGTGGTCACGCTTACTGATACAGTCATTAACCGATGTCTCTGCGGCAGGCAGGTTTGTGAGAATGAGGTCAAGTATGTTTTTCCCTCTTATAGGTTCATTCACCATCTGCTGAAGACTCAGTCTAGCAGTTATGTCCTTTAGGTCTCGACCACCTTGGTCAATAATGGTGCCACCGAGATACTTTTGGTGATGGACATTAAAGTTTCCCACACAGAATACATTCTGTGCCCTTGCCACACTCAGTGCTTCCTCCAAGTGGTGTTCCACATGGAGGGGTGCTGATTCATCAGCTGAGAAGGGGGGGGTCAATATGTGATATGTGATTTTTTTTGACCATGTTTGACCTGATGCCATGACTTCAAGGCATCAAACTCAATGTTGAAGACTCCCAGGAAAACTCCCTCCTGATTATATATCTCTGTGCTGCCATTGGGGCAGGACATACCCAGGAAGGGTGATGGTGGTTTTTGGGACATTGTCTGTCAGGTATGATTCTGTGAATATGACTAATTTTGGCTTGTTGTTGACTAGTCTGTGAGCCAGCTCTCCCAAATTTGGCACAAGCCCCCAGATACCATGAATGGTAGGATCCTGGAAAGTACTGAAGATCAGAGTAGTGCATATCCACAGATCATTGAAGGCAGCGGGATATGTAGGCAAAGTTGTTAAGAAGGTTTATGTGATATGTCTTTATTAGCCGAGACATAGAATACAAGGGCAGGCAGGTCATGCTGGAACTGTCTAAAACTTTGGTTAGGCCACAACTGTCTGTCAGGTCATGAATGTAGCCCAATCCATCACGCAAACCAACCTCCCATCCATTGACTCTGTTTACACTTCCCGCTGCCTCGGAAAAGCAGCCAGCATAATTAAGGACCCCACGCACCCTGGACATTCTCTCTTCCACCTTCTTCCTTCGGGAAAAAGATACAAAAGTCTGAGGTCACGTACCAACCGACTCAAGAACAGCTTCTTCCCTGCTGCTGTCAGACCTTTGAATGGACCTACCTCGCACTAAGTTGATCTTTCTCTACACCCTAGCTCTGACTGTAACACTACATTCTGCACTCTCTCCTTTCCTTCTCTATGAACGGTATGCTTTGTCTGTATAGCGCACAAGAAACAATACTGTTCACTGTACGTTAATACATGTGACAATAATAAATCAAATCAAAATCAAATCAAACTACTGCAAGCAGTTCTGGTCACCACATATTAGGAAAGATGTGACTGCACTGGAGAGGGTGCAGAGGACATTTACCAGGATGCTGCCGAGGCTGGAGGGTCTGAGCTATAAGGAAGGATTGGATCGGCTGGGGCTGTTTTCCTTGTAGCAGTGAAGGTTGCGAGGGGACCTGATAAAGCTGGATAAGATTATGAGGGGCATAGATGGGGTGGATAGAGTCATAGAGTCAAAGAGGTTTACAGCATGGAAACAGGCCCTTCAGCCCAACTTGTCCATGCCGCCCATTTTTTTTAACCCCTAAGCTAGTCCCAGATTGCCTGCGTTTGGCCCATATCCCTCTACACCCACCTTACCCATGATAGAGAAGGAACTTTTTCCATTAATAGGGGGGTCAATAACCAGGGGGCATAGATTTAAGGTAAGAGGTAAAAGGCTAAGAGGGGAGTTGAGGAGAAACTTTTTTCACCCAGGGGATGGTTGGAGTCATTGCCTGAAAGGATGTGTGCATCTGAAAGTCATGTAACATTTGTGAAATTTTGTAGACATTCACTTGCATTGCTGTAACCCCAGGACTGATGGCCAAATGCTGGAGAATGGAATTAGTGTAGCCAGATCTTTACTGAACAGCATGGAGATCATAGAATCATAGAATCCCTACTGTACAGGAGGAGGCCATCTGGTCCATCGAGTCTGTACTGACCACACCCACCCAGGTCCTATTCCCGTAATCCCACACATTTACCCCCCTAATGCCCTTGGCACTAGGGTTAATTTAGCATGGCCAATCAACCGAACCCGCACATTTTTGGAGTGTGGGAGGAAACCAGAGCACCCAGAGGAAATCCACGCATACACGGGGAGAATGTGCAAACTCCACACAGTCAGTCACCCGAGGCCGGAATTGAACCCGGACCCTTGGCATTGTGAGGCAGCAGCGCTAACCACTGTGCTACCATGCTGTCCTAGAGATGACGGATTGAATGGCCTCCTTCTGTGCTGTAAATATTTATGAATCTATGTTGGTAAGGAGGCCCTTGCTGGATTGACAGGGTTGGTTTGCCATTGTCATTTCCAGTGCCTAGGTTGATGCCAGCTGCTGGGTTGGGTTTCATTCCGTTTTTGTAGAGAATTATAGAAAATACGTTCAAGAAGATCGATAACCCATGCAACTGACAAATAAAAGTCAATATCTAAAATGGCTGCACTCTCCTCTCTGTTCACTCCTGCTCTCAGTGTTTTCCTGGAACCATTGAGCTGCTGAACTCAATAAGAAAACAGGCTGTGCCTGTGATAATATCAGCTTTACATAAACCCACTTCCAAAAATAAGATTAATTGTGTGCAATTGGCCCAAAGTCACAAATATTTTACTGGGAAGCTCGGTTGGAGCATCAGTCAGGGTCGCCTCTGGAGAGCACATTTTCATGCACGGCAACTTCTGGTTACCAGTTTAAGTGTATACACATCCACACACACCATGCCTCTCAGCGAGAGTGAGCGTCAGTATGTTTGCCACCACTGGGAAAAAATCTTAATGATGTTCATATCCAGGTTGACCTTGCTACTGAATAGTCATCTTTTCCACTAGCTTACAGTTCAGCTTACACTTAGGGTAGAATTTTATGCTCTTGCCACTCCACCGCCAACCCAAACTACCCCCCAACCCCCTGGGAGAGGGGTTGAGTGTGAAATCGCAAGGATGAGATTCCCTCCAGAATCCCACCCACCCTGATCTGGTCACAATTTTATACATGGGTGGGTAAAGCCCGAGAGAGAAGCGTGTCCATTCCCCAGTTAAGCCCCTTAACTGGTCATGTCATGGCCACTTAAGGGCCTTTATCTGCCCAGCCTCAATTTTTACACTGGCGGGCGAATGATTGATGGGGGAAAACCCGGCATTAAACAAAATTGGATCTCAGGTGGGAAGGGGAGTGTGGTGTCTCCGTTGGGAGCACCTCCCATTAGGCCCCAGAAACCTCTGGACCTTCCTCCCCTTCCTGACCTAACTCCCAACACCCTGAGGCCGCCTCCCCCCCCCCCCCCCCCCCAGTCGTGACACTGCAAGCATTCCCTCTTCGGATAACTGAGGTGCTGTTCCTGGAATGGCTGGAGAGCTGCCAGCCAATTAGGCAGAATTGCCTCCCAGTGATGGGCACAAGTCCTGCCTTCTGTCAACCAACATTCATTGGAGTATGAAATGGTCTCAACTCAGCTGGAGTTGGCAGGGATATGTTCCAAGCCCCAGGCAACAGTTACAACATTTGACGCGTGTCTCTTTGCATTGTTCCAGTTTGAGGATTATTTAGCATTGTCCCATACTTGCGTCTGTTGTGCTGAAAGGTTTTTGACTTTTTGGACAGCGTTCATTTTCAGTCCCTTCAACTCCTCTGACAGATTGCACCAGAACACTTTCAGACATATGACAAATCTCAGTCTTTGAGAAGATTAGATTGGCCTCTCAAGGCAATCCCGCTTGGGTGCCTGAATCTGCAATTCCAAGCACCATTTCATCTGCTTATTCTTCGGTCATTCTACAATCTTTGGCAAGTTTTGCAGCACTCTGTGATACTAGTCATATTTTGACAGTATTTTCCAACAGAATTTATATTTCCCAAGAGGCAAAGTTTTGCATGCTTGCCAGTGCTGAGGCGGTTTCATCAACATTCTCTATCTTGGCTCAATTTCAATCCACCGCCCAGATTCACCAGTGGAACAGAGTGAATGCACTCTTCCTCTGTCACAAAGGACAAAATGTGGAGATGCCGGCGTTGGACTGGGGTAAACACAGTAAAAAGTTTAACAACACCAGGTTAAAGTCCAACAGGTTTATTTGGTAGCAAAAGCCACACAAGCTTTCGGAGCTCCAAGCCCCTTCTTCAGGTGAGTCACTCACCTGAAGAAGGGGCTTGGAGCTCTGAAAGCTTGTGTGGCTTTTGCTACCAAATAAACCTGTTGGACTTTAACCTGGTGTTGTTAAACTTCTTACAAAGGACAAAGACAGTAAGAGTTTTAACAACACCAGGTTAAAGTCCAACAGGTTTATTTGAGTGGAGGGAGCATTAAGCACAGTGGAGGGAGCATTAACCTGTGCTTAATGCTCCCTCCACTCACATTGTCTGTATCTTTAAGACCCGGTTGGTTGTAGAGATTCGCATTCTAATCAGTATTCTGTAACTTGATTTTGTGTCTCTGTGCCCTGTTTGAGAGTAGATTTCCACTCCATCTGACGAAGGAGCAGCGCTCCGAAAGCTAATGGCATTTGCTACCAAATAAAACTGTTGGACTTTAACCTGGTGTTGTTAAAACTCTGACTGTGTTTACCCCAGTCCAACGCCGGCATCTCCACATCACAAAGGACAAGGAACAGTACAGCACAGGAACAGGCCCTTCAGCCCTCCAAGCCTGCACCGATCACGTTGTCCTATCTAGACCAACTGCCTGTATCCCTCTATTCCCTGTCTGTTCATGAGTCTATTCAGGTAAGTCTTAAATGTCGCTAATGTGTCTGCCTCAACTACCTCACTTGGCAGCACATTCCAGCCCACCACTCTCTGTGTAAAAAACTTCCCCCACACATCTCCACTGAACATTTCCCCCCTTATCTTGAACTTGTGCCCCCCTGTAATTATCATTTTTGCCCTGGGAAAAAGCTTCCAACTATTCACCCGATCTATGCCCCTCATAATTTTATAAACTTCTATCAGATCTCCCCTCAGCCTCCGCCTTCCCAGGGAGAACAATCCCAGTTTATTCAATCTCCCCTCATAGCTAATATCCTCCATACCAGGCAAATTCCTTGTAAACCTTTGCTGAACTCTCTCCAAAGCCTCCACGGTAGTGCAGTGATCAGAATTGGACAGAGTATTTCAAATGTGGTCTAACCAACGTTTTATATAACTCTAACATAATTTGCCAATGTTTATACTCGATGCCCCATCTGATGAAGGCAAGCATGCCATATGCTTTCTTCACTATCTTTTCCATCTGTGCTGCCACTTTTAAGGATCTTTGGACCTGCATGCTCAGATCTCTCTATGCTCCTGATGGTTCTGCCATTTATTTTATAACTCCCACCTGAATTGTATTGACCAAAAGGCACCTCCCAATTGTCCGGATTAAATTCCCTCTGCCATTTCTCCGCCCAATTTTCCAGCCTATCTATATCCTGCTGTATTCTCTGACAATCTTCATCACTACCCGCAACTCCAGCAATCTTAGTATCATCCACAAACTTGCTATTCAGACCAGCTACATTTTCTTCCAAGTCAATTACATATAATACAAACAGCAGAGGTCCGAGCACTGATTCAGAAAAACACCCTTCCACCGCTACCCTCTGTCTTCTATGGCCAAACACAGTAAGAAGTTTAACAACACCAGGTTAAAGTCCAACAGGTTTATTTGGTAGCAAAAGCCACACAAGCTTTCGGAGCTCCAAGCCCCTTCTTCAGGTGAGTGACTCACCTGAAGAAGGGGCTTGGAGCTCCGAAAGCTTGTGTGGCTTTTGCTACCAAATAAACCTGTTGGACTTTAACCTGGTGTTGTTAAACATCTTACTGTGTTTACCCCAGTCCAACGCTGGCATCTCCACTTCTATGGCCAAACCAGTTCTGAATCCATCTAGCTAGTTCATCCCTGATCCCGTGAGATTTCATAGAATCATAGAATCCTACAATGCAGAAGGAGGCCATTCGGCCCATCGAGTCTGCACCAACCGCAATTCCACCCAGGCCCTATCCCCATAACCCCATGCATTTACCCTAGCTAGCGCCCCTGACACTAAGGGGCAATTTAGCATGGCCAATCCACCTAACCCGCACATCTATGGACTGTGGGAGGAAACTTTAATTTAATCTTTTGCGCTAGCCTGCCATGAGGGACCTTGTCAAATGCATAACTAAAGTCCATGTAGCAATGCCCACGGCCCTTCCCTCATCAATCAATTAAATTAGGAAGACATGACCTTACTCGTACAAAACCGTGCTGTCTGTCACTAATAAGACCATTCAGTTCCAAATGTGTATAGATCCTACCTCTAAGAATCTTCTCCAACAATTTCAGTAATATTGACGCCATGCTCACTGGCCTATAATTACCCGAGTTATCCTTGCTACTCTTCTTAAGTAGTGGGACAACATTGGCTATCTGCCAATCCTGTGGCCAATGAGGAAGCAAATATTTCTGTTAGAGACACAGCAATTTCATCTCTAGTTTCCCTCTGTAATCTGGGATAGATGGCATCTGGCTCTGGGGATTTATCTACCTTAATGCTTTTTAATACATCTAACAATTGCTCCCTCATAATGATGACTTGTTCTAAAGAGTTTACATCTCCCTGAGACACCACCAATCAACATGTCCCTCTCTTTTGTGAATACCGACGCAAAGTACTCATTAAGGATCTCACCCACTTCCTTTGGTTCTACGCATAATTTCCCTCCTTTGCCCTTGACCAACACTTTACTACCCTCTTGTTCCTATTATATGTATAAAATGCCTTGGGATTCTCCTTAATCCTCTCTGCCAAGGACATTTTGTGACCTCTTTTTTCCCTTCTAACTCCCTGTTTGAATTATTTTCTACTTTTCCTGTATTCTTCAAATGCTTCATCTGTTTTTAGTTGCCTGGACCTTATGTATGCATCCTTTTCCTTTTTGATTGGACTCGCAATTTCCCGGGTCATCCACGGTTCCCGAATCCTGCCTTTCCTGTCCTGCCTTTTCACAGGCACATGCCTGTTCTGCATTCCGATCAACTGCTCCTTAAAAGACTCCCACAGTCTGGATGTGGATTTACCCTCAAACAGCCTCTCCCAAACAACAGCTTCCCAATCCTGCCTAAGCTGGTTGTAGTTAGCCTTCTCCCAATTTAGCACCTTAACCCTAGGACAACACTCGTCCTTTTCCATGAGTATCTGAAACCTTACGGAATTGTGGTCACTGTTCACCACATGTTCCCCCACTGCAACTTTGATGACTTGGCCGGGCTCATTCCCTAGTACCAGGCCCAGTATAGCCCCCTCTCTGGTCGGATTATCTACATATTGTTCCAAAAAACCCTTCCTGGGCACACTTAACAAATTCCTCACCATCCGGACCCCTAACCATAAGGGATTTCCAGTCGATATGAGGAAAATTAAAGTCTCCCATGACAACAAATCTATTATTTTTACATCTGTCCAGAATCTGCTTACATATCTGTTCCTCAGTTTCCCATGGGATGTTGGGAGGCGTGTAGTACACCCCCATCATAGTGACTGCCCCCTCCCTGTTTCTGAACTCTACTCACAGTGTCTTATTACATGATTCTTCCAAGGTGCCCTCCTGATATTGGGCTGTAATATGATCCCTAACCAGTATTGCAACTCCCCCACCTGTTTTACCTTCCCTTCTGTCTCGTCTAAAACACATATCTTGGAATATTCAGCAGCCAGTCCTGTCCCTCTTTTAACCAAGTCTCTGTTACTGCAACCACATCCAAGTTCTGCGCATGAATCAAGGCTGTAAGTTCATCTGTTTTATCCATTATACTGCTTGCATTGAAGCAGATGCACACCAGACTTCCAGGCTCACGGAGTTCGATCTCCCCCAGCCTGCTCTTCCTCTTAGCTAGCCTGGCCTTGGTCCCCTGCTCATCCCCCAGCCTCTACACTTGCTGACCTACTGTTCTGATTCCCACTCCCCTGCCACATTAGTTTAAACCCGCCCGAAGCACACTAGGAAAGCTCCCAGCCAGGATATTGGTTCCCCTCCAGTTCAGGTATAACCCGTCCTTCTTGTACAGGTCCCACCTTCCATGGAAAACATCCCAATGATCCACAAATCTGAAACTCTCCCTCCTACACCAGTTCCTTAGCCACGCGTTCAGCTGCACTATCTCTTTGTTCCTAACCTCACTAGCATGTGGCACAGGGAGTAACAACAACTGCAACAAGCATCTGCGGCTGGACGAACCCTGGCTTCAGGTTGAGTTTTGTCACCGGGCATAGCGCTTCCAGTTTCCTGGAGTTTTTTTCCACTTTGGCATTGGTCACTTTCTGAACTGTCACATCAGCTCGGAACGCTGATGTCTGTCCCGGTACCCTGCTACCGCCACTGCCAAAGTGTGCTACAATCTAGTAACAATTACTCAACCTTACCCAGTACTCTCCAAATCACTTCCCTCGTTCTCTCTGGGCAGTTATGAAGTTCCGCGACACTCTGCTCCTACCCGGACTGAGCTCCGCACTCAATCTTTCAGCTTTACCAAGCTCCCTATTTTCACCAAAACACTCTCGTCTGGCCAAGCAGTGTCCCCAGAAACAATTCTTTTGAAACTGAATTGAAACAATTGTTCAGTTAACCAGCTTCAGCTGAGAGTGACTCAACTGACTCCTGTTTCAGAAATGCAACTAAAATACACATAATCAGGCTTTAAGTTACTAGGTTAAAGAACTAATTTAGCTTGAAATCAGCCCTGAAGTTAAGTTTAATTTCCACTTATCCCTTACAAACCTATCTCTTAAAACTCCTTGTTTTCACCCAAGTTCAAAGCACTCTTGTTTCAGCAAGCAGCGCACAAGGGATATCTCCATGGTGTGTGCATCCAGCGACACTCACAAACACACAAGTAAGTTACAGAGTAGGGAGAGTACATTAAGTCATATTTTTAGACTCTGATAAAAATTAAAGGTATACAAACACTGTAGACTGATAACTTGGATGATTCCAAGTTGAGATCATGAGTTCCTCTGGGTTTGGAGACAAGGTGAGATAAGACCAAAAGATATAGGAGCAGAATTAGGCATTCAGCCCATCGAGTCTGCTTCGATCATGGCTGATATGTTTCTCAACTCTATTCTCCAGCTTTTTCCCAGTAACCAATCAAAAACCTATCTCGATTTGATTTGATTTGATTTATTATTGTCACATGTATTAGTATACAGTGAAAAGTATTGTTTCTTGCACGCTATACAGACAAGACATACCGTTCATAGAGAAGGAAAGGAGAGAGTGCAGAATGTAGTGTTACAATCATAGCTAAGGTGTAGAGAAAGATCAACTTAATGCGAGGTGGGTCCATTCAAAGGTCTGATGGCAGCAGGGAAGAAGCTGCTCTTGAGTCTGTTGGTATGTAATCTCAGACTATCTCTGTTTTAAGTATATTCAATGACCTGGCCTCCACAGCTTTCTGTGGCAATGAATTCCATAGATTTGCCACCCTCTGGCTGAAGAAATTCCTCCTCATCTCGGTTCGCCCCTTTATTCTGAAGCTGTGTCCTCAGATTCTAGTCTCTCCTACTAATGGAAACATCTTACCCATGTCCACTCTATCCAGGCCTTTCAATATTCTGTTGGTGGATTGTTGGACTCTCCATGTACAGAGACAGCAGCTGCTCAGTTGCTCTTAAAAAAAAGTCATTTTGGAGATGAAGCATAACACTATCACACGAAACTCAAAGTAGCATAAATGAGATCATTGAGAGGCAAGCTTTGACCTGCCACATACGTTGGTTGTCATGGAAGATTGTTACTAATACAGAATCTCTTCCAACATTTGTTCAGTGCAGAATTAAAGGGCTGGACACTAATGCTGAAACTGAAATCATTCCACCTGCAAACTAAGCAATACAAATTATTATGTAAGAGAGGGAGAGTGAAACAGCCCTGTAAGCAGAATGCAGTTGAGGAAATTCCCTTGGACCTGAGGTCAAGTTCTGAGTGTGTGAGCACTTTGATAATTAGGAGCGGATTAGAGAGAGTCAGCGCTGCTTTGTGAAATGTTAACTCCGACTAATCAAGTTGACTTATTTTTCAGGAATCACCAAAGTGCTTTCCAGAAGAAATTTGATAAGGTTCGGTAGAAGAGATCATTGGCAAAAAGGATTGGAGGAAACCTTGTGATATTGGGTTGGCAATTGGTTGGGAGGTAGCAGGCAAAGGTGGGATTTTCTGGCCCTGACCACCATTGGGATCGTCCGGTCGCGCCAAATGTCAATGGAATCTTGGCTGGGTTGCCTGATCTCCCACAGCGGGTCCCACCACGACGGGGCTGGAAAATCCCAGTCAAAGACATGTATAAATGGAATATGACAAATGGTGCCTAATAATCAGTACTGGCATCTTGACTTTTCACCTCAGTTATAACTTGACTGAGAAGTAGGGTGAGTCATATCCAAGATTACAAGTGACACTTGCTGTGAAGGAGAGTAAATTGTGCAGCTGAGACTTGGAAGGAGGAATGGTTGGGTTAGGGGTGGACAAATGGAGGTTGTGGTGGTTAAGGGTGAAACTAATTATGTTACAATCGAGCAAGATAAATTGGAATGTTTTCTTAAGAGCTAGCAATGGCGATGCAGGAAAGAGATATAGGTGTTCACGTATATAGAGCACTTAAAACAACTGGATAAGGACAAAGGGAAATCAAAAAGCTAGCGCGTGTTAAATGTTGCATCAACCGTTACATTGAATAGAAAGGGCAGGGAGGTATGCTTCAATTGTATAATTCATCATTAGGTTTTATCTGAATTTTTACACTCAATTTTGGGTGCCAAACCTTAGGAAGGATGTACTGGCCTTTGAGCTTATGCAGTGCAGACTGAATAGAATGATTTGAGTTCAAAGGGTTGCTTTATACTGTGATGATTGGCACCATTGTGTCAGCTATTGATCTAGTGACAGGGCCGGACTTGTCAATGGAACTTAAAGTAAACAGTACAGTTTACAGTAAGCAAAGCACAGTAAGGTAGACAAATATAATCTCTTTAAAAAGTGTCTCTGCATCCTGCAACGTTAGGAACTCCTGCATAAAATCAATCCATCACTTACAGAAGAATTGGCAATTTCCTGTAATTCCGGGAATAGTTTCAAGAAGGCAGGTTACTTAAACTTGGCTTTCATTTTCTTGAACATACAAGATTGAGAGATTACCAAACAAAAGGTGTTTAAATTAACAAAAAGATTTGATAGGCGTTATAACTTGAGGCAACTTGATTTGGCAAGAAATAACTTAAGGACTTGTCTTGATAATTTAAGGATTTGTCATGTCTTTGAAAAACAGATAAACCTATAACAGCCTAATCTCATTCAAATACACAATACAGAAAAACACTCTCATTCAAAAAAAGCCAAAAGTAAATAAGTGGTCAATGTGTCATAAAAACAAACATCTATTTCACGAATGAAACAAATGACAGTAATTCACTACCTTAAACATTCACTCCCTCCACTACTGACACACAATGACAGCAGTGTGTACCATCTACAAGATGCACTGCAGGATCTTACCAAGACTCCTTCAGCAGCACCTTCCAAACCCATGACCTGTATCACCGAGAAGGATAACGACAACAGATGCATGGGAACACCAGCATGTACAAGTTTCCCTCCAAGGCTGTCTTGAAACTTCATTGTAAGAAGTCTCACAACACCAGGTTAAAGTCCAACAGGTTTATTTGGTAGCAAAAGCCACTAGCTTTTGGAGCGCAGCCCCTTCGTCAGGTAAGTGGGAGTTCTGTTCAAAAACAGGGCATATAAAGACACAAACTCAATTTGCAAAATAATGGTTGGAATGCGAGTCTTTACAGGTAATCAAGTCTTAAAGGTACAGACAATGTGAGTGGAGAGAGCGTTAAGCACAGGTTAAAGAGGTGTGTATTGTCTCCAGACAGGACAGTTAGTGAGATTTTGCAAGCCCAGGCAAGTCACAGATTGTGTGACATGAACCCAAGATCCCGGTTGAGGCCATCTTCATGTGTGCGGAACTTGGCTATCAGTCTCTGCTTAGTGACTCTGTGTTGTTGTGTGTCGTGAAGGCCGCCTTGGAGAACGCTTACCCGAAGATCAGAGGCCGAATGCCCGTGACCGCTGAAGTGTTCCCCAACAGGAAGTGAACACTCTTGCCTGGTGATTGTCGAGCGGTGTTCATTCATCCGTTGTCGTAGCTTTTGCATGGTCTCCCCAATGTACCATGCCTCGGGACATTCTTTTCTGCAGCGTATCAGGTAGACAATGTTGGCCGAGTTGCAAGAGTATGTACCGTGTACCTGGCGGATGGTGTTCTCACGTGAGATGATGGCATCCGTGTCAATGATCCGGCATGTCTTGCAGAGGTTGCTGTGGCAGGGTTGTGTGGTGTCGTGATCACTGTTCTCCTGAAGGCTGGGTAGTTTGCTGCGGACAATGGTCTGTTTGAGGTTGTGTGGTTGTTTGAAGGCAAGAAGTGGGGGTGTGGGGATGGCCTTGGTGAGATGTTTGTCTTCATCAATGACATGTTGAAGGCGCCGGAGAGATCCGCTCAGACAGATCACAACCCCCCCCCGCCCCACCAATTGCAATGCAGAGCGCCAGTGGGCTGCTCTCCCGCACCCACCCCCCCCCCCCCCCCCCCTCCGCCACCGATTGCAGGGAGAGCAGTAGCGGGTCCCCCTTCCTTCCCCCACCAATTGCGATGCAGAATGCGCAGCAGCCCTCCCTTGCTTCCCGATCTGGCCGCCTTGACTTGGCTTTGCCCCCTCCAGGCCCTGCCCCCATAAGCCCCGAATAGGCCCCCCATAGGCCCCACCCCCCTATTCCCTTAGGTCCTGCCCCATAGGCCTCTTCCTCTGCCACTGCACAACGGTGGGCATTACCAAGATGACAGGCTTGCAGTGCCAAGCTGCCCAGCTGGTACTACCAGCCTGGCACTGCCAAAAGTGCCCTCCACCTCCCCGGGTGGGGGTGCGGTTGACAGAAGTTAACATTTTCACAGGAGTGAATGAGCCCTTAATTGACATGGAGACAGTTTCCCTGTTTAATTGAGGGCAGAAGTCAAGCTTTTCACAGGCCTTCCTGTTTCAGTGGAATACTTAGCCGCAGTACAAGATGTGGAGGCACTTCAATAAAAAGGGGCCCTCGCCAACACTTTTTAAAACTGTAGTTACAACACAGGAAAAGCAATCAGGCCACCATTATTGTGGTGCGGTGGCACAGTGGTTAGCTCACTGCTGCCTCACTGCGCCAGGGACCTGGATTCGATTCCCGGTTTGGGTCACTGTCTGTGTGGAGTCTGCACATTCTCCCTGTGTCTGCGTGGGTTTCCTCTGGGTGCTCTGGTTTCCTCCCACAGTCCAAAAGACCCACTGGTTAGGTACACTGACCATGCTAAATTCTCCCTCAGTGTACCCGAACAGGCGCCGGAGTGTGGTGACTAAGAGATTTTCACAGTAACTTCATTGCAGTGTTAATGTAAGCCTACTTGTGACACTCTTAAATATACTTTAACACTTTAAACAACTAATGGGGAAGTGGGATTGGGGTTGGGGTTGGGGGGTGGGGGGGGAGGGTGGGTGTTGATGGTGGAGAACATGGCAGTGAAGAAAGGGGAAGCTTTGCACAAGCTGATGTGCACAAGCTGATCCGTTTTGAGCATGAGGTCAGCGAGAGCATGCCCTCCACCCTGGAAGTCCTGGATGAACCTGTATCTGGAGTCACCATTGTAGATGTCAGAGCAACCTTCTCGAAGGTCAACCCAGAGAAAGAAACTGGCCCGGATGGGGTACCCGGACGAGCACTCAGATCCTGCGTGGATCAGTTGGCGGGGGTATTCACAGAGATCTTCAACTTCTCTTTACAACAATCTGAGCTCCCTATCTGCTTCAAGAAGATGACCATCATGGTAGTACCTAAGAAAAACCAAGCAGCGTGCCTTAATGACTATCGGCCAGTGGTTCTGACATCCATCATTATGAAGTGCTTCGAAAGGCCAGTCATGGCACGAATCAATTTCAGCCTCCCAGACTACCTGGATCCAGTACAGTTTGTCTACCACCAGAACAGGTCCACAGCGGATGCCATCTCCCTGGGCCTCTACTCAACCCTGGAACACCTAGATAACAAGGACACGTACGTCAGACTCCTATTTATTGACTACAGCTCAGCCTTCAACACCATTGTTCCCATGAAACTCATCTCCAAACTCTGTGGCCTGCGCCTCGGCACCTCCCTGTGCGACTGGATCCTGAACTTCCTAACTCACAGACCACAATCAGTAAGGATAGGTAACAACACCTCCTCTATGATCATCCTCAACATCGGTGCCCCACAAAGCTGTGTTCTCAGCCTGCTACTATACTCCTTATACACCTATGACTGTGCGGCCAAATTCCCCTCCAACTCGATTTTCAAGTTTGCTAACGACACCACTGTAGTGGGTCGGATCTCAAACAATGACGAGACAGAGTACAGGAATGAGATAGAGAATCTGGTGAACTGGTGTGGCAACGATAATCTCTCCCTCAATGTCAACAAAACGAAGGAGATTGTCATCGACTTCAGGAAGTGTAAAGGAGAACATGCCCCTTTCTGCATCAATGGGGACCAAGTAGAAAGGGTCGAGAGCTTCACGTTTTTAGGTGTCCAAATCGCCAACAACCTGTCCTGATCCCCTCATGCCGACACTAGAGTTAAGAAAGCCCACCAATGCCTCTACTTTCTCAGAAGATTAAGGAAATTTGGCATGTCAGCTACGACTCTCACCAAACTTTACAGATGCACCATAGAAAGCATTCTTTCTGGTTGTATCACAGCTTGGTATGGTTCCTGCTCTGCCCAAGACCGCAAGGAATTACAAAATGTCGTGAATGTAGCCCAATCCATGACGCAAACCAGCCTCCCATCCACTGACTCTGTCTACACTTCTTGCTGCAAAGCAGCCAGCATTATTAAGGACCCCACGCACACCGGACATTCTCTCTTCCACCTTCTTCCGTCGAGTAAAAGATACAAAAGTCTGAGGTCACGTACCAACTGACTCAAGAACAGCTTCTTCCCTGCTGCTGTCAGACTTTTGAATGGACCTACCTCATATTAAGTTGACCTTTCTCTACATCCTAGCTATGACTGTAACACTACATTCTGTACTCTCTCGTTTTCTTCTCTCTGAACGGTATGCTTTGTATAGCACAAGAAACAATATTTTTTGCTGTATGCTAATACATGCGACAATACTAAATCAAATTAAATCAAATCAAATCAAATCAAGTGCACCTGTCCATGGCAGTATCAGTAGAGTGACCGCTGTATAGTCCTTGCAGAGAGAGTCGGTATAGACTCGATGGGCTGAATGGCCTCTTTCTGCACTCTAGAGATTCTATAGTATTTTTGGTTATAAGGCAGCTCACCACAATGTTCTCAAGGACAACAATGGGCCTCAGCCAGCGATGCGCACATCCTGTGAATAAAAAAAAATCCGACATGATGGACGTATGCAAATCTGGGCCAAAAGTTTGATTAAAAATAACAAAGATTTTTAAAAAACACAATTATTTCAGGTTTCGGCCTGACAAAGGTTTGCCAGGAGTTGAGTCAGACTGAAGATGATCAGTTCACAGACAACTCATAAGTATTTCAAACTATCTTCTTCAAGACAGTGCTTCCTGCATAGCCCATGTGCATATTTTCTAGTTTTGGCATTTGTGCTTGAATGGCCTTCATCACAAGAGCTCGTAATTGGTTTAACTACAATGATAACTTAAGGAGCAGTGAACAGAGTGTGAAATAGATCCCAGTTCAAGAGACCTGTTAAGCAGAGAGGACAGGAAGAGTTTTAACAACACCAGGTTAAAGTCCAACAGGTTATTAATGGCATTTGCTATCAAATAAACCTGTTGGACTTTAACCTGGTGCTGTTAAAACTCTTACTGTATTTACCCCAGTCTAACGCTGGCATCTCCACAAGCAGAGAGGAGTCAGTGAAGCTGAATCAAAGTACACCTTTTTAAAACAATACTCTTGTACAAACTTGTTACTGAAAGCTATTTTCACTGCCCAAACAGATTAGGAGAATTATAATGCTATCTGGAGATCTGTTTGCAAAGTGTACAAGACTTTTAAAATATTTGTCTGGCATGGTAAATCCTTTATTGCTACTTGCAGACTCATCTGATTGATGTCTAATAACTTAGAATTATTAAATTATTATCTGAATGGTGGCAGGTTAGGAAAAGGGAAAGTGCAACGTGACCTGGGTTATAAAGTTGTAAAGTTTATTTATTAGTCATAAGTAAGGCTTACATTAACACTGCAATGAAGTTACTGTGAAATTCCCCTCGTGACATGGTGGAATAGTCGCTGAAGGTTACAATCATAGAAATCATAGAAACCCTACAGTGCAGAAGGAGGCCATTCGGCCCATCGAGTCTGCACCGACCACAATCCCACTCAGGCCCTACCCCCATATCCCTACATATTTACCCGCTAAACCCTCTAACCTACACATCTAAGGGGCAATTTTAGCATGGCCAATCAACCCGCACATCTTTGGACTGTGGGAGGAAACCAGAGCACCCGAAGGAAACCCACGCAGACACGAGGAGAATGTGCAAACTCCACACAGACAGTGACCCAAGCCGGGAATCGAACCCAGGTCCCTGGAGCTGTGAAGCAGCAGTGCTAACCACTGTGCTACCGTGCCGCACTGTGCTACCGTGTTGGCATGCAGGTATTCATGATGTGGAGATGCCGGCGTTGGACTGGGGTGAACACAGTAAGAAGTCTCACAACACCAGGTTAAAGTCCAACAGGTTTATTTGGTAGCAAATACCATAAGCTTTCGGAGCGCTGCTCCTTCGTCAGATGGAGTGGAAATGTGCTCTCAAACAGTGCACAGAGACACAAAATCAAGTTACAGAATACTGATTAGAATGCGAATCCCTACAACCAGCCAGGGGTTAAAGATACAGACAATGTGGGTGGAGGGAGCATTAAGCACAGGTTAAAGAGATGTGTATTGTCTCCAGACAGGACAGCCTGCAAGTCCAGGAGGCAAGCTGTGGGGGTTACTGATAATGTGACATAAATCCAACATCCCGGTTTAGGCCGTCCTCATGTGTGCGGAACTTGGCTATCAGTTTCTGCTCAGCGACTCTGCGCTGTCGTGTGTCATGAAGGCCGCCTTGGAGAACGCTTACCTGAAGATCCGAGGCTGAATGCCCGTGACTGCTGAAGTGCTCCCCCACAGGAAGAGAACAGTCTTGCCTGGTGATTGTCGAGCGGTGTTCATTCATCCATTGTTGTAGCGTCTGCACACATGAAGACGGCCTAAACCGGGATGTTGGATTTATGTCACATTATCAGTAACCCCCACAGCTTGCCTCCTGGACTTGCAGGCTGTCCTGTCTGGAGACAATACACATCTCTTTAACCTGTGCTTAATGCTCCCTCCATCCACATCGTCTGTATCTTTAAGACCTGGCTGGTTGTAGGGATTCGCATTCTAATCAGTCTTCTGTAACTTGATTTTGTGTCTCTGTGCACTGTTTGAGAGCACATTTCCACTCCATCTGACGAAGGAGCAGCGCTCCGAAAGCTTATGGTATTTGCTACCAAATAAACCTGTTGGACTTTAACCTGGTGTTGTGAGACTTCTTACGGCATGCAGGTATAGCAGGCAGAGAGGAAAGCTAATGGCATGCTGGCCTTCATAGCAAGAGGATTAGAGTATTGGAGTAGGGATGTCTTGCTGAAGTTATGATGTGGAGATGCCGGCGTTGGACTGGGGTAAACACAATAAGAAGTTTAACAACACCAGGTTAAAGTCCAACATGTTTATTTGGTAGCAAAAGCCACAAGCTTTCGGAGCCTTAAGCTCCTTCTTCAGATGAGTGGGAATTCTGTTCACAAACAGGGCATATAAAGACATATAAAATTGAGTTTGTGTCTTTATATGCCCTGTTGTTGTTAACCTGGTGTTGTTAAACTTCTTACTGTTGCTGCAGTTATACAGGGCCTTGGTGAGGCCATACCTTGAGTGTTGTGTGCACTTTTGGTCTCCTAGTCTGAGAAAGGACATTCTTGCTATCGAGGGAGATAAGCAAAGGTTCACCAGACTGATTCCTGGAATGGCAGGACTGACATATGAAGAGAGGCTGGTTCGACTGGGCTTGTACTCACTGGAATTTAGAAGAATGAGAGGGGATCTCATAGAAACATATAAAATCCTGATGGGTCTGGACAGACTAGATGTGGGAAGAATGTTCCTGATGTTGGGGAAGTGCAGAACTAGGGGTCACAGTCTAAGAATAAGGGATAATCCATTCAGGACTGAGATGAGGAAGAACTTCTTCATTCAGAGAGTTGTGAACCGGTGGAATTCTCTACCACAGAAGCTGTTGGGACCAGTTTGTTAGAAATGTTCAAGAGGGAGCTGGATGTGGGCCTTCTGACTAACGGGGCCAAGGGGTAAGGAGAGAAAGCAGGAGTGAGTTATTGAAAGTACATGATGAGCCATTGAATGGCAGAGCAGGCTCGAGGGGTCAGATGGCCTATTCCTGCTCCTAATTCTTATTTTCTTATGCCATGATCATATTGAATGGTGGTGCAGGCTCAAAGGACCAAATGGCCTACTCCTGCCAAAGAGGCAAACTGGACTGTAGTGGTTCAAGAAAGTAGCTCACCACCACCTTCTCATGGATGGTTAGGGATGGACAATGAATGCTGGCCTAGCCACTCACACCCACACCCCATGGATGAATCAAAAAAAATTCAGAAGCCAACACCTTGGTTCCCAAGGTTGTCCAGATCTAAGATTGAGGCGGGAATTCTCCGGGGTTGCTAGCTGCTAGCAAGAAATGCGATGGCCCGGAGAATAAGGCGTTGGCCAAAAACCGGGTTTGGCGAAACCTGGCCTGCCTGCCGGTCCCGACTTCGGGATCATACGCTAAATCACCCAGAGATCAAAATGTCAGCATGAAGCTGGCTGCTGGGGCAAAGGAAAGCCCAGGCAAGGTGACGATCTGCTCAGGGTAGTTGGTGAGCTGGAACCATGACAGAAATTAGGTGTTGGGGCGCCACCTTCTGAATCCAATGGGATGCGGTCTCTGAGAAAGAGATTGAGCAACTGAGAGGCAAGCAGTTCTTGGGGCTGTTTGAGTTGGCACAGGCTTTTGATGGAGGTCAGAGACTGGGGATGGGAATTTCTGGCCACGCTTGCCCCAAAACCGGAAAATCCCACTGGAGGTCAACAGACCTTTGTATTGTTTACCCCCCTCCCCCCCCCGCCCTCACCCCCGCTATGATTCCTGTGGTGGGCGGAGGATGGAAAAATACCCCCTGGATCTTTGGAAAAGCGGAGCTGAAATTCCTTGGGGGGAAGACAAAGTTTTAAAGACCTTTTGCAACTCATTGACGTCTGTGTGGGTTGCTGACTTGGCTGTGCTTGTTACTTCATATGGTGTTTGTATTGTGTTCCACCACAGTTTGTCTGTTAATTCATGTTTACCTCATGTTAAGCTGTATAAGATAAATGGTATTGCTTGTCTGTTCTGTTAACTTACTTACAGAAATATTTATTCTGGTTGTCTAGAACTATGGAATCTTGGAATACATTCACGTAGTGACGAACTGGAAATAATCCATTTTAAAACAAAACTTATGAGTTCCTGACCAAAACAAATTTGGTGGAGAGTCTTGCTAGGACTGTAATAAAATTTGGAGGTCTGGTTTGGGTTTAAAACAACAGCAGATTCGCCCATCACATGGCATTGCCGCTCCCCAGAGCAGCACCTCAGTGACACCAGTAAACTGTTAGAGGGTAGATTACTGTGAAGGGTTGCGTCACTCCACATCAAACATGGCTGAACCAGGTGTCTCTCCCGCTCTTACTGTCTGCCATTGGCCTGTTGGAAGGATTTTGCAAGTTGATATTTAAACCAAACCTGTTGGCCATGTTACGAATGCACCTTCCTTGATCATTAAGTACTGAAGTGGGATTCAAGCCCAAAGCTTCTGGCTCAGAAATAGGGACACCACCCATTAGACCACAAGACCATCTCAGGTGAAGGTGAGCTCCTCGTAATTTATGCTATGGGTTCACTTAATGAGTCCACGTAATCAGTGTACCAACTCACAACCCCTATCCACACACTGATTGTTCTGGGAGGCAGGATCTCAATGTTGCGATTCAGTTAAAGAGTCTTGGCAAAGCTTGCTCCTTTACCATGCTTGGTTCTCAATCTGCAAATGATTTCACTGTTTGTTTAGGGACCATGTTGGCATCTTTTCTCCTTTGCATCTCCATCCGTAAGGTCTCCAGTGCTATTGCCAAAACCTGGAGGCCTTCTCTTTCTCCCGTTGCTGCATTTACTGTCTTTCACCTTTCATGGAAGCCTTGCTGAGACCACTATAGAAACCCCTCTGTCTGAACGCAGGTCCCCTTTAAGTGAAGTAGAGACTACCTTTAAAAGTTTGACAGTGTGTGTCATGATAACCACACATGCTACTGGGCCCGCTGCTGAGTGCACAGCCAATAAACAATGTGTTTTGTACTGGAATGGACACTACAATCATGTTAATGAGGCAGACAGCAGGAGGTTTACATGCTGCAACCTCAATGGGATCAGCCATGGGGTAATTACACATCAAGATCCCTGCTCCTGAAATTGGAGCTTATCAAATGTTTTCCTTCCCAAAGGCTGAGCTCTTCAGACTTTCACAAAACAAAGGAAAAGTTTCCAAGAGCAGGATTTTTCAGATGGTGGCGTTTTCCACCTCACCACCTGAAGAGTTGATGGGGAATTCATGCCCACCCATCTTGCCCTGCAGTTATGTAATGCTCCTCAAGGCGTTAACTGTCTGAGGTCGAGGCTTCTGGGGAGGAAATTCTACCTTCCAGAGCTGCCGGACAATCTGATTGGCCAGTGGTTCTGCAGTCTCAACAGTGCCAGGTTCGAATGGTGGCCACTGTTGGGGCTACAGGCAGTCCAGAAGAAGAGGAGGTTATGGAGGCTGGACTTCAGGTAAATCTGACGTATCGAGTAGGATCTGGTTATCAGGCTCCAGCAAGGGGAGTGAGAGGGATGATGAGAGGGTTGAAGGGTATGAGGTTATGACCTTGAGGGCAGTGGGTGCCTCCAATGGTGGTTCTGCCCCACCCCCAACTGATGCAATAGAAGCTGCCGGGCTACCCACGCTGGCATGGGCTTCCCCCTTCAGTCAGTAATAGAGGCCGGGGCAGGGTGAGGTCCTTAGGTGGGTTAAAAAAGACATTCATGTGTAATCAGAGACAGGTAGGGGTGGGTGGGTACGTGGTAGGCTGACCACACGCTGCCCTCCTTCAAACCAGCAGGTGAGAGACTCACCCAAAGCTTCTGCCTCACTTATTATTGTAGGTTCAAAACAACGGACAGGCGAAGATTGAGGAATACCCATAAAAACATTTCAGGATTTATCTCACAAGCACGTACACACACATACACACACACACATACATGCACACACACATACACGCACACATACACCTACACATGCGGGAGATGTAGCACAGTGGTAATGTCACTGGATTTTGTAATCTAGAAGTCCTGGGATATGTTCTGAGGATAGGGGTTCAAATCCCACTAATCTGGTATGTAATGTTAGCCTTAGTCATGGCCACTATGACACATGACAATTTGTCATTTAAAAACCCATCTGGTTCACTAATGCCCCTTTGGGGGAGGAAATCTGCTGTCCTTAACTGGTCTATAATGTGGTTGACTCTTAACTGCCCTCTGAAATGGCCCAGCAGGTCATTCAGGTCAAAGGCAATTGGGGATGGGCAATAAATATTGGGATTGCCAGTGACTTCTTATTGCGTAGAAGAATAAACATGTAAATGCACAAAATATGTACCAGTGAATAATGTATACAACATATGTGGAAATGTGTGTATTTTTGTATATACAACACATTCTAGGGTGGAATTTTATGAAAAATATTCTAAGTGCTGAGTGAGCAAGAAACCGAGAGAGTTCCAAAGTCGTTTTTTGAGCAAGTTAAAAAAGCAAAAAAGGTGCCAGGATGTGATTCTTGCCAGTAGGGGGAGGGATGGAGCCTAATCTCACCAATAAAGGTGGCTGCTGAGCTCCATGGGTGCCATTGTGCAGGTACCCCAATCCTCCAGTATACTGGGAAATCTCTGTCACACCCCCCCCACCTCCATGGACATCAGAACCTGCCACTGATCACTCCCTGTGCCTTCTCAGGCCCTGTCCCCTCAGCATTGCCCAGTGGGCAGTGACAGAATGCCCAGTGGGCAGTGACAGGGTGCCCAGTGGGCAGTGACAGGATGCATGGTGGACACTGCCAAGGTGCCAGGCTGGCACTGCTCAGCCCTGCTCCTGATGACCCAGGGGGCTTCAATGGCCTCTGTTCCTACTGGCTAGGCCATCACCTCTGATCCCCATTGGCGGGGACCATGTGTGATCCTCACCAGTGAGGACCTTGATTGGCGAGAAGGGAAGGACAAGTGAGCCCTGATGATAGCACTTGGAACTCACTAATGACATGCTAATGATGTAATTAATATTGAAATCGGCTTAGTGCCCTTCAGCCGATTTCACCAGCAAAACACCGTTAAGATTGCAAGAGGTGAGAATCCAGGTACGACTCTCACCTGATCTTACTGGCTCGTCACACCGACTGACCTGTGGGACAAGCCAGTGAGATTCTCCCCTCTATATGTGTTGTGGCAAGGTGGCATAGTGGTTACACTGCTACCCTCACAGCGCCAGGGACCCGGGTTCAATTCTGGCCTTGGGTTACTGTCTGTGTGGAGTCTGCACATTCTCCCCATGTCTGCGTGGGTTTCCTCCGGGGGCTCCGGTTTCCCCTCACACTCCAAAGTTGTGCAGGTCAAGTGGATTAGCCGTGGTAAATGTGTGGGGTTATGGGAATAGGACAGGGAGAGGGTCTGGGTAAGACACTATCAGAGAGCCAGTGCAGACTCAATGGGCCAAATGGCCCCTTCAGCGCTGTAGGGATTCTGGGATTCTATGATATAGGGTGGCATGGTGGCACGGTCGTTAGCACTGTTGCCTCAAAGCTCCAGGGACCCAGGTTCGATTCCGGCTTGAGTCACTGTCTGTGCAGCGTCTACACGTTCTCCCCGTATCTGGGTGAGTTTCTGTCCGGTTTCCTCCCACAGTCTGAAAGAGGTGCTGGTGAGATGCATGGGCCATGCTAAATTCTTCCCCAGTGTACCCAAACAGGTGCTGGAGTGTGGGATTTTCACAGTAGCTTCATTGCAGCTTACTTGTGACATTAATAAACTTTTTACCGTAGGCACACAACGTCGGGATTCTTTTTTCACTGACAACTATTTATTGACTCCAATCCACATTCTAGGGAGGGACTTGTAAGTTTCTACGGAACACCCACTGCTTGCGCACCTGATGATTGGCGGTGAGACCTATTGGATGCAGTTGCAGACACAGTGCTGGGTTGAGTGGTTGCTGCAATCTTGCAGGAGTGAGAATGCTCTTGCTGGGATCGATCCTGGTGGCTTTCCTCTGCATCTACATTGTGAGCAGCCTCCTGCGGGGTGATCCCGAGCCGCTGAACGGGAGATACGCGGTGCCAGGGCGCTTTTACACCTTGAAGAAACTGCTGGTGGTCTGCATTTACCGTTATCGCCTCTTCCGAGAGAGGGGTGCAGTCACCGGGCATGAGGCGGACAGACAGAGGATGGGGCTGGGGTGCAGGAAGAAGGATCTGAAGCCCGAAACCGGGGGAATGAAGACTCCAGGGGGACTTGGTAAAAGTTCCCGATCTTCTGCAGAAGAGATGGAGCGTGTACAAAAGTTAATGGAGCACCCTCATGTAAGTTGCAATTGTCCTTACTCCCTAATAACATATTGAAAATAACACACCCTTCATTACTCCTCCTGTCAACATCCCCTCTCCCAATCTCTCTCATTCACTCTTAGCCCATCCACCCCTTTTAAAATCCATAGCATGTTTCTTGTTTGCCTGTGTTCTCCCTGCCAATTCTTTGGAGTAAAAAAAATGTATCCACAACATTGATGGTGCAAATGTTAAAGGTGTGGGGTAGGAAAGTGCAGACAATCAACATTTGGGAGTAAAGGAATATGTGTGCGTGTCTGTGTTTGGGCTGAGTGTCAAAGGAACTTTAACTGTAAATATTGCAGCAAGCAACTCCGCTGATAGACAATCTGTTTCGAATTTGAAGTGCTCACGTATTGTAAAAGTGCAGAAGGGTAAACTCACCGGGCTGGAAGAGTCAGAGAACGCTGGCAGGAATTAAGTTTCAGAGAGACATTTGGTCTCTGAGTGGTAATCTCAAGGGTCCTGTGCAGCCGCCAATCTGGGACTCTGATCGCCAGTCTGTCGGCCAGTTCCCTGATTGCTTTGGATTTGTAGCTGGCTATCGTTAAAAATATGTTCATGAGATTATAAATCATAGAATTCCTACAGTGCAGAAGGAGGCCATGTGGCCTATAGAGTCTGCACTGGCCACAATCACACCCAGAACCCCATGCATTTACCCTAGCTAGTCCCCCTGATACTAAGGGACAATTTAGCATGGCCAATCCACCTAACCCGCACATCTTTGGAATGTGGGAGGAAACCAGAGCACCCGGAGGAAACACGGGGAGAACCACGCAGACATGGGGAGAATGTGCAGGCTCCACACAGGCAGTGACCCAAGTCAGGAATCGAACCTGGGTCCCTGGTGCTATGAGGCAGCAGTGCTAACCACTGTGCCACCATGCCAAAATTGTTTCAATATGGTATTTTTAGGTTTATAAGATTATTTTGGAACTGTAGTGTCAAATATAGGGGAGCTGGAATCCACCTGCTGGGTGGTCTAATTGACAGAGATCAGAGGATGACTCTAACTGTTTTGTTAACAGGGAGATGCAAGGTGTTTCTGTTTGGAAACAATGACAGTAGTTCACGTCTACAAGGATCATAAAATCATAGACACCCTACAATGCAGAAAGAGGCCATTTGGCCCATTCAGTCTGCTCTCTGACAGAGCATCCCATCCACCCCATAACCCCACGTATTTACCCCACTAATTCCCCTAACTTACACATTTTTGGACTGTGGGACACTAAGGGGCAATTTAGCATGACCAATCCACCTAACGTGCACATCTTTGGATTGTGGGAGAAAACCAGAGCACCCAAAGGAAACCAACGCAGACACGGGGAGAACGGGTAGACTCGACACGTTCCAGACTGTGACCCGAGGCTGGATAGACTTTGAGGTTCCCGCCTTGTGATGGTGGAACCCACCGCAGGAGATTCGATGGCCCTGTCAAAAGTCCATTGACCTTTGGTGGGACCAAGAGATCTAAGAAGTGGGAGTGGCTGGAAAATCCCATCCTGTGTCTCCCAAAGTCCTAGAAAGGAGTAATAGATATTAAGTTGTAAACTGCTGTGCTATAAACTGTCTTTTTACTTGTAAGATGTAAAGAAGGTAGGATCCAGGGCACCCTTGGGGAGTAGGATAGAGGAAACCATTTTGAGATCAGGGTACAAGCTTTCCTTTAAACCCAGGAATATCACAGATAGTAGGTGCAGATTTGTCTTGTGTGGCCTGCAGCCAATTTGGGTCAAGAAAACAAGAATTAACCAGGTCTGCACCTGAAAGCAGAGAAGATGCTGACTCCATTTTTCACCATGAAGAATGCGGCTGGTAGCTTTAGCTCAGATTGAAGACCGAGTTTGTGAGGAGTTAAAGGAGGCTGGAAGAATTGCCCAGCTTGAGACTAGAGGAAGAAGTCTACACTGTAACCCTTGCAGTGAGAGATATTTCTGTCTCCCAGCAGGGATAGTGAAAGGGAAACAACCTATGTAAACTGAGAGTACTGTGAGCTGTTGTGATATGATCTGTAATTCCATGCAGAGTGTGAAGTGTGACTGGTAAAAAGGACACATTTATATGCTATAATTTAAAGTACGAGTTACCTTACAAAGGAAACAATGGCCGGAATTCTCCCAAAACAATTCGAAGTGCCGAATTTGCGTGAAAACTGGAGTCATTCACGCTGTTTTTTTCAGTGGGAGTTCAGAGAAGAATCTCCCACACTCTGCACTGCAGAGGTGAATACCATTAAAATCTAGGGGGCAGGCCACTGCACATGTGCTGACCTGTCAGTGCTGAGGTCAGCGCATGTGCAGTGGCCCCGCATTGACGGTCTCCCAATTGCTGACCAACTCGATTGCCGGCCAGCCCTAGGACCCCCGCGACGCCGACTCTCGGCCCCCGCCGCCCCAACAGCCCGATCGCTGGCGGGGGGTGAGGGGAGAGGCAAGTGGGCGCGGAGACTTCAATCCTGGGCCCGCTAATCATATTTAAATCGCATTTAAAGTAATATTTAAATTACTTCCACGCCTCCCTGCTGATTTCTGGCGTGGAGCAGATACCGTCGGCAATAAGTAATTAGGGAAGTAAGTTGAAAAGTAGGACCTCAAAGGTAGTGATCTCAGGATTACTACCTGTGCCATGTGCTAGCCAGAGTAGAAATAGCAGAATATATTAGATGAATACATGGCTGGAAAGATCGTGTAAACGGGAAGGTTTCAAATTCCTGGGACATTGGGACTGGTTCTGGGGGAAGTGGGACCTGTACAAACTGGACGGGTTACACCTGGGCAGGACTGGGATTGATGTCCTAGGGGGAATATTTGGAGTGGTTGGGGAGGGTTTAAACTAAAATGGCAGGAGGATGGGAACCTATGCAAGGAGTCAGAGGAGGGAGAATCAAAGACAAGAACAAAAGACCGAAAGGGGAACACGAAAAGTCATAGGCAGAAAAATCAAGGACCAGAATCAAACAGGGCCACAGTGAAAAATAGTGGGAATGGGACCAGTAATGTTAAAGAGACAATCTGGAGCATTCGCAACAAAGTGGATGAATTAGTCGAGCAAATCGATGTAAACGGGGATGATATGGTTGGGATTATGGAAACATGGCTGCAGGGTGACCAGGAATGGGAATTGAACATCCAGGAGTATTCGATATTTGGGAAGAACGGACAAATAAGAAAAGGTGGTGGAGTTACATTGCTGGTTAAAGAGGAAATTAACGCTATACAGAGGAAAGGAATTAGCTCCGATGATTTGGAATCTACATAAGTACATAAGAAATAGGAGCAGGAGTAGGCCATCTAGCCCCTCGAGCCTGCCCCGCCATTCAATAAGATCATGGCTGATCTGATAGTGGTTTAGTTCTTACCCGCCTGATCCCCATAACCCTTAATTCCCTTATTGATCAGAAATTTATCTACCTGTGTCTTAAACATATTCAACGAGGATATTTTAACTGGGATGTTCTAACTGGGATCTATTTAACTGGGATGTTTTTTGCCTGGAGCGTAGGAGGCTTAGGGGTGATCTGTTTATTTGACATGATAAACTTGATAAAGGAGAATTGCTTGGGCTGAATGACTAATTTCTGCATTGCAATTGGTTTTGTTATTTCTACCCAATACAGAAATGAGTCATTCAGCCCAAGGAATTCTCCTTCATCAAGTTTATCACGTTTATCAATCAAGGAAGGAGTAGTCCTAAACCTGTATTTCTTCCATGTTACCAAATCCTTTATTCTCCTTTCTTTGATCTATCTGGTCATAGAGTCATAGAGGTTTACAGCATGGAAACAGGCCCTTCGGCCCAACTTGTCCATGCTACCCTTTTTTAAAAAAACCCTAAACTAATCCCAATTGCCTGCATTTGGTCCATATCCCTCTATACCCATCTTATCCATGTAACTATCTAAATGCTTTTTAAAAGACTACATTGTACCCGCCTCTACTACTACCTCTGGCAGCTTGTTCCAGACACTCACCGCCCTCTGTGTGAAAAAATTGCCCCACTTTTGTATCTCTCCCGCTCACCTTAAACCTATGCCCTCTAGAAAAGATATTGACTATCTAGCTGATCTGTGCCCCTCATTATTTTATAGACCCTATTATAGAAAGGATATCATTAAGCTAGAAAGAGTGCAGAAAAGATTTACTAGGATGCTACCGGGACTTGATGGTTGAGTTAAGAGGAGAGGCTGGATAGACTGGGATGTTTTTGCCTGGAGCGTAGGAGGCTTAGGGGTGATCTTATAGAGGTCTATAAAATAATGAGGAGCATAGATAAGGTAGGTAGTCAACATCCTTTCCCAAAGATAGGGGAGTCTAAATCTAGAGAGCATACGTTTAAGGTGTGGAGTTGCTGGCGTTGGACTGGGGTAGGCACAGTAAGTAGTCTCACAACACCAGATTAAAATCTAACAGGTTTATTTGGTAGCATGAGCTTTTGGCGCTCCAAAAGCTCGTGCAACTAAATAAACCTGTTGGACTTTAACCTAGTGTTGTGAGACTATTTACCAGGTTTAAGGTGAGAGGGGAGAGAGAGATACAAAAGGGTCCAGAGGGGCAATTTTTTTCACACAGAGGGTGGTGAGTGTCTGGAACAGAGGTAGTAGTAGAGGTGGATACAATTTTGTCTTTTAAAAAGTATTTAGACAGTTACATGAGTAAGATGGATATAGAGGGATATGGGCAAAACGTGGGCAATTGGGACTAGCTTTGTGGTCAAAAAAAAGCAGCATGGACAAGTTGGGCTGAATGGCCTGTTTCCATGCTGTAAATATCTATGACTCTATGACTCTATCTCATTCATTGGTATGGACTTGCCTCCAGTCACAAGCTCCAGTCATGCATTCCACAATCATCTGTCCAATGAAGAATGTTTCTTCTGCTCTCTGTTATATATCTCTTCTGTTTAATCTTGCATCTATGTCTTGTTCATCTGAGGCTGCTCAACTATTCGAAACAGCCTGCTTTTATTTAGTCCGTGGAAACTTTTCTTAATCTTAAAGCCTATCACATCAATTCTTTAATCTTGGAAAATACTGGAAACACTCAGCAGGTCAGGCTCTCTTCAGTTACTCTGTTGTAACCACCATTTTTTCTTCACACTCTATCTCCTTAGACAATGAATCTGCTTTATAACCTCTCCTTTGACTCAATATCATTCATAAAGTTTGGAGCCATGAACTGTAGGGAGTAGTCATAATTTAAGTTGTAAAGACAGGTTGGATAGGTTTGGGTTGTTTTCGTTGGAGTAGAGAAGACTGAGGATGCGACCTGATTGATGTGTTCAAGATTATGAGGGGCATGGACAGGGTGGATAGGGAGCAGCTGTTCCCCTTAGTTGAAGGGTAAGTTACGAGGGGACACAAAATAAAAGTGAGGAGTGGGAGGTTTAGGGGAGATTTGAGGAAAAACTTTTTCACCCAGAGGGTGGTGACGGTCTGGAATGCGCTGCCTGGGAGGGTGGTAGAGGCGGGTTGCCTCACATCCTTTAAATAGTACCTGGATGAGTACTTGGCACGCCATAACATTCGAGGCTAAGTGCTGGCAAGTGGGTTTCGGTGGGCAGGTCAGGGCATTTCTTGCATCGGCACAGACTTGATGAGCCAAATTCTTTGATTCTGTGATTCTAGTCCAAATGTTGTCTTACTTTTATATTGATTGAGATTTACATTTTGTTTTCATATTTTGCGCCCCTGGCCATAAACTCCAGTATTTCAATTGTTTTTTGCGAAGACGTTGTTGTCCAAGATACTCGTCACATAGCGACTCGATGACAGGCATGTGGGGACACGATTCTCTTCATTTTCAAGTCACATAATACTGAAAGTTGCAGCGATGGGTATGAGTATAGGTAGCCTCAGAAGACCGCTATTTGTCATCTGTCCCTTAATGAGCAAGGAAGAACCAGCCACTTTGCTGTAAGACAGGAGTCACTTCAAATTTAAGTTTATTTATTAGTGTCACAAGTAGGCTTACATTAACACTGCAATGAAGTTACTGCGAAAATCCCCTAGTCGCCACACTCCGGCACCTGTTCGGATACACTGAGGGAGAATTTAGCATAGCCAATGCACCTAACTAGCAGATCTTTCAGACTGTGAGAGGAAGCCGGAGCACACGGAGGAAACCCACGTAGACACGGGGAGCACATGCAGACTCCGCACAGACAGTGACCCAAGCTGGGAATTGAACCCAGGTCCCTGGCGCTGTAGGCAGCAGTGCTAACCACTGTTTCACCGTGTTGGTCAGAAGGTGACCATGTCACCACCCTTTGAGAAAATATATAATAAGCTTGCTTTCCAGAACATTTGGATTGCAAGACCCTTTTGAATAGGCCCTCCTAGGTTTGGGTTTTGATTGCTGACGGTTTAAAACCTCAAAGCTATTTTCAAAAAATTGTGCATTTGTTTTCTTATCATTGCATATATTTTGTATCGGGGACAATCAGATCACCATATTTTTTATAGGTTTGACAAGCGTTGAAATTCTATTGGATAATTCTATGCAGGGATATATCCATTGTTAATGTCTTGTGAACCTGAACCTGCAAATCCTTCTGCCCTTATACATTATCCAGCCGACTCCAAAGTACTTTAAATTAAATGTAACACATTTAATGACATTGAGTTCTAATTATGTACCCTTGCAGCTTCCTCTGATCTTTGGAATTCTTTGCTATATCTTGTATTTCATTATTTATGCAAAATTGGACAACATTCCTTCCAACCCTATGTTCAACTCATTATTGTACACTGTGAACTGCAGTAGAACACTGTGGAACACCACTACCCACTTAACAATCCTGGAAAGTTCCTGTTTCCAACCATTTTATTAGTTTTTCATTCAATGTCCTATCTCCGTTCACTTTAATCTTCTCTAATAATCACTTCAGTCGTACTTCCTAAGAGTTTTCAAAGAACTTCACCAGTTTTGTTGAGCATGATCATCCTTCCTGAAATCTGTGTGGCCTGCTTCCACTTCTTTTCTCATCACCCAGATGATGATTATTGATCGTTGGAGGTCAATCATCTCAGTTCTAGGACATGACTGCAGGAGTTCTTCAGAATGATGTCCTAGGCCCAACCAGCCTCAACTGCTTCATCAATGGCTTTCCTTCCAAGATAAGGCCAGAAGTGGGGATGTTTGCTGATGAACGTTCAGCACTATTCATGACTCCTCAGGTACTGGAACAGTCCATGTCCAAATGCAACAAGCCCTGGACAATATCCAGGCTTTACTGACAAGCAGCAAGTAAATTCGTGCCACACAAGTGCCAGGTAATGACCATTTCCAACAAGAGAGAATATAACCATCGTCCCTTGACATTCAATGGCTTTATGGTCATTGAATCCCCCCGCTATCAACATCCTTGGGGTTAGCCTTGACCGGAAGCTATTCTAGACTAGCCGCATGAATACTGTGGTTACAAGAACTGATCAGGAGTTGGGAACTTTGCAGGATGTAACTCATCTCCTCACTCCCCAAAGCCTGTCCACTATCTACAAGGCACAAGTCAGAACTGCAATGGAATGCTCTCCAACTGCCTGGATGAGCGCAGCTCCAACAACTCCCAAGAAGCTTGACACCATCCGGGATAAAACAGCCACGTGATTGGCATCCTATCCACAAACATTCCCTCCCACTATCACCAATGTACAGTTGCAACAGTTTGTACCATCCACAGGATGCACTGCAGGAATTCACCAAGGCTTCTGAGAGAGCATCTTCTAAACTGACACATGCTACCATCTAGAAGGACAAAGGCAGCAGACACATTGGAACACTACCACCTGGAGGTTCCCCTCCAAAACACTCACCATCCTGACTTGGTAATATATCACCATTCCTTAGCAGTTGCTGGGTCAAAATCCTGGAACTCCCTTCCTGACAGCACTGTGGCTGTACCTACACCACATGGAGTGCAGTGGTTCAAGGGCAATTAGGGATGGGCAATAAATGTTAGCCTCGCCAGCCATACTTACGTCATATGAATGAATAAAAAAACTTTGGAGCAAATGACTCTATCAAAATTTGTAGGTAATACCAAACTAGGATGAATGTGTTGCTGTGAAAGAATGGGATATCATACAAGAAAGTCATACCAAACTAGCAGAGTGAGCAGTTTTAAGTGGCAAATAAACTTTAAAATATATACAAATGTGAGATAATTTTGGAAGGTCTAATACAGGTAGGAAATGTACAGTAAATGGCAGAACCCTTAAGAGTATTGATAGGCAAAGGGATCTGGGTGTACAGGTACATAGGTCACTAAAAGTGGCAATGCAGGTGGAGAAGGTAGTCAAGAAAACAATCGGCATGCTTGCCTTCATTGGCTGGGGTATTGAGTTTAAAAATTGGCAAGTCATGTTGCAGCTTTATAGAACCTTAGTTAGGCTGCACTTGGAATATAGTGTTCAATTCTGGTCGCCACATTACCAGAAGGATGTGGAGGCTTTGGAGAGGGTACAGAAAAGATTTACCAGGATGTTGCCTGGTATGGAGGGCATTAACTATGAGGAGAGGTTGGAGAAACTTGGTTTGTTCTCACTGGAGCGACGGAGGTTGAGGGGAGACCTGATAGAAGTCTACAAGATTATGAGAGGCATGGACAGAGTGGAAAGTCAGAAGCATTTTCCCAGGGTGGAAAAGTCAATTACTAGGGGGCACAGGTTTAAAGTGCGAGGGGCAAAGTTTACAGGAGATGTACGAGGCAGATGTTTTACACAGAGAGTGCCTGCAACTCGTTGCCGGGGGAGGTAGTGGAAGCGGATACAGTCGTGACTTTTAAGGGGCATCTTGACAAGT
Organism: Mustelus asterias; assembly: GCF_964213995.1. Taxonomy (NCBI): domain Eukaryota; kingdom Metazoa; phylum Chordata; class Chondrichthyes; order Carcharhiniformes; family Triakidae; genus Mustelus; species Mustelus asterias. The sequence continues at coordinate 16,734,546 of NC_135804.1, read as the reverse complement.
ACATGAATAGGATGGGAATAAAGAGATCTGGCCCCCGGAAGGGTAGGTGGTTTTAGTTAAGTCGGGCAGCACGGTCGGTGCAGGCTTGGAGGGCCGAAGGGCCTGTTCCTGGGCTGTAATTTTCTTTGTTCTTTATAAACCTGAGGAAATGAACTCTGGCAGCAGAGAAAAGAACAATCGCCCTCATTTTCAGAAAATAAAAAACGGAATAGCGCACAGGTTGATCTGCCATGGCATGCATTTGGTGGACAGACCTACCAGAGGAGCTCAGGTAGAATCATAGAATCCCTACAGTGCAGAAGGAGGCCAGTCAGCCCATCGAGCCTGCACCGACAACAATCCCACCCCAGCCCAATCCCTGTAAACCCATGAATTTATCTTGCAAACCCCACTGATACTATAGGGCAATTTAGGATGGCCACTCAACCTTACCTGCAAATCTTGGATTGTGGGAGGAAACTAGAGCAACCGGAGGAAGCTTATGCAGACATGGGGTGAACATGCAGACTCCGCATAGACAGTGACCCAAGGCTGGAATTGAACCAGGGTCTCTTGTGCTGTGAGATAGTAGTGCTAACCACTGTGCCACCATGCCGGTGAGTGCATTGCTGAGGAGAGAGGGTTATCCTTGGGGCAGTGCCCAGGCAGTGCCTGGGCAGGGTTTCCATGTGAACTTTTGTGCACCGGGGCGACCTTTAGAATGGCGCCCCAATCTTTAAAAAGTTAAGTTGCCGGTGGGGCGGGCTCATTTTTTAAAATTCTTTTCCAATTCAATCAAATCAAATCCAATTCAGAGTCTCAACCAGTTGAGACATTTCAGATCCAGGCTGACAAGACAGGGCGAGCGACCAAACCACCCTGTCCTGGGCCTGATCTACATGAGCCAAGCTGATTGGAGAAGGGGGAGGTTCCTCCTCCAAGACTTGAGCCCATATGGTTGCATCTTAGCCAAAAGGCCGAGATGCCGCTTTTAAAAATTGCTTCATATGAAACATGTGAAGCCTCAGCGTAACCTAATGACCTGAACCAAGCGCGGCCGACCATGGGCTGCCGACCATACCACACTTGATCCTAGCCAAAAGGCCGAGAAGCGATTCAGAGCGTGCCTCACCAACGTGATGTTGTGGCACCCACCCCTTGCCATTTTTTTCCCAGTGTGCCCAATGATATGGTGGAGAAAGTCATCGTTCGTGCCGGCGGCTTTAATGCTGCTCTTCCTTCTCGTTGTCCCACTCTGCCAGATAACAGGAACATTTCCAACTCTTGTCTCTATACTATAGTAACAGACTGTTGGCAGTACAAATAGATTGATTTGATTTGATTTAATTTGATTCATTATTGTCACATGTATTAGCATACAGTGAAAAATATTGTTTCTTGCATGCTATACAGACAGCATACCGTTCATAGAGAAGGAAATGAAAGAGCACAGAATGTAGTGTTACAGTCATAGCTAGAGTGTAGAGAAAGATCTACTTAATGTAAGATAGGTCCATTCAAAAGTCTGATGACAGCAGGGAAGAAGCTGTTCTTGAGTCGGTTGGTACATGACCTCAGACTTTTGTATCTTTTTCCCGATGGAAGAAGGTGGAAGAGAGAATGACCGGGGTGCATGGGATCCTTAATTATGCTGGCTGTTTTTCCAAGGCAGCGGGAAGTGTAGACAGAGTCAATGGATGGGAGTCTGGTTTGCGTGATAGATTGGGCTACATTCACGACCTTTTGTAGTTTCTTTCGGTCTTGGGCAGAGCTTTAGCCATACCAAGAAGCTGTATGGTATCAGAATTGAGAGGTTGAAGATCATGGAAAAGATTAAAGAAATGACATTTTTAGGTTTAGAGGAATTCTGATAAAGCTCTAAAATTCTGAATGGGATACTCAGAATATAATGATCTCATTGTGGTGGAATCCAAATCGGAATAGCTAATAATAAATCCAATATGAGATAAAGACAAGTCTTTTTTTCAGGCGATTGGTTTGGAAATGACCTAACCACAGGAAATGCTTGAGGCAAATAGCTTAAATGCTTCAAAGTGAAACTACACAATACAGATTGAATGTCAGGAAGCTCCTGTGGAGTGTAAAACATCAGAACAGAGAGTTTCTGTGTTCCATATTCTGTGTTATTCTTCTGCATCTCCCTGATCTATCTATAGATTCAGGCTGGAATTCTCCAATCTCGCCAGCGGCTGGGATTCTCCGGTCCCGCTGCCGTGAATGGAGATTTGGCTGAGCGCCACATGTTTCATTCTCGCTGTCCACAGCGGCGGGGCGAACAAGATCAGAGAATCCAGGCCTTCATCTTGTTTTTATCTCCCACAAGTAAAACTGCGCTGTTGTCGCAATCCTCTTTTATCTTTGATCTTTAGAAGTTCAGTCGTGATCTGATTGAATGGCAGAGCATGTTTGAGGGATCAGGTGATCTGAGTTGGCTACTGTTTCATTTGTTCTAACTATCACATCATTTTACTCTGAATAATAAAGTATATTCCTCCTCACCTCGAACCATTGGTAGGGATTTTCCAGCCCCGTTGCGGCAGGTTCCTCCATGGTGGATGTGACGAACCATTGACTTTGGAGGAACTGGAAAATTCAGCCCTTATTTTGAAACTGTGTCTCCTAGTTCTAGATTCCCATTGGAGGAAACATCTTCCCAGGATCTACAATGTGAGAAGCACCCTCCAGCATCATATATGTTTTAATAAGATCACCTCTCAATTCTTCTAAACTCCAGTCAGTATAGGGTCAACCTTTCCTCATATCAACTCACATCCTCAACCATTTCTCCTATCTCAGGAATCAGTTTGGTGAGCCTTTTCTGAACTGCTTCCAATGCAACTGTGTCTCTTCTTAAGTAGATAGACCAAAACCGTGCACAGTACTCTAGATGTTGTTTCACAAAATACCTTGTACAATTGTAATGAAACCTAAGAAAATACTTTTATACTCCACCCACTCGCAATAAATACCAACATTCCATTTGCCTTCCTAATTTCTTGTTGTTCCTGTATGCTGACTTTTATGATTCATGCACAGTTCCTAGATCCTTCTGTGCAGTGATATTCTATAGTTTCGCTCCATTTAAATAATAGTCTGCTTTTCTATTCTTTCTGTTGAAGTGGTCAACCTCACATTTTCTTACCTTAGCCAACTTTTTGCCCACTCACTTAACCCATCTATATCCCTTTTCAGACTCTTTGTATCATAGAAATCATAGAAACCCTACAGTGCAGAAGGAGGCCATTCGGCCCATCGAGTCTGCACCGACCACAATCCCACCCAGGCCCTACCCCCACATATTTACCTGCTAATCTCTCTAACCTACGCATTTTAGGATTCTAAGGGGCAATTTTTAACCTGGTCAATCAACCTAACCTGCACATCTTTGGACTGTGGGAGGAAACCGGAGCACCCGGAGGAAACCCACGCAGACACGAGGAGAACGTGCAAACTCCACACAGACAGTGACCCGAGCCGAGAATCGAACCCGGGACCCTGGAGCTGTGAAGCAGCAGTGCTAACCACTGCGCTACCGTGCCGCCCCACCGTATCCTCCTCACAACTTGCTTTGCTACCTAGTTACGTATCATCAGCAAAATTGGTTACAGTACACTCAATCACTTCATTTAAGTTATTAAGTAGTTGAGGTTTCTGTGGTTCTGCACTAGTTACAGCCTGTCAACATGAAAATGATTCATATATTCTGACTCTCTGTTTCCTGTTGGTTAATCCTCTATCCATACGAATAAGTTGCGGGATTGTTTAGCTCAGTTGGCTGTACCAGCTGAGGTTATCCGTGAAGGCCCTGCCTTCTCAACCTTGTCCCTCGCCTGAGGTCTGGCGATCCTCAGGTTAAATCACCACCAGCCTATGGTCAACTGGGACTACGGTGACTTTACCTGACTAGTACATCACCCCAACAGCAGAAGATTTTATCTTGTGTCATAACCTTTTGTGTGGCAATTTATTAAATGTGTTTTGTCTATCTTCCCTTTCTGTCCGCAAGCAAATTTCTGTTGGAGTTATTAAAACCATCTGCTTGTTACATAATACGCATGGTAGGTTGTTGCATAAAGTTAAATCTCTCGGCATCCAGGGTGAGGTAGCCAAATGGACACAAAATTGGCTTGATGACAGAATCCGGAGGGTGGTTGTAGAGAGTTGTTTTTCAAACTGGAGGTCTGTGACCAGCGGTGTGCCTCAGGGATCAGTGCTGGGTTCACTGTTATTTGTAATTTATATTAATGATTTGGATGAGAATATATGAGGCATGGTTAGTAAGTTTGCAGATGACATCAAAATTGGTGGCATAGTGGACAGTGAAGAAAGTTATCTCCGATTGCAATGGGATCTGGATCAATTGGGCCAGTGGGCTGACGAATGGCAGATGGAATTTAGTTTAGGTGAATGCGAAGTGATGCATTTTGGTAGATTGAACCAGGGCAGGACTTACTCAGTTAATGGTAGGGCGTTGGGGAGAGTTACAGAACAAAGAGATCTAGGGGTACATGTTCATAGCTCCTTGAAAGTGGAGTCACAGGTGCACAGAGTGGTGAAGAAGGCATTCAGCATGCTTGGTTTCATTGGTCAGAACTTGATTTAGGATGCATAGGATGTGGAAGGAAGCTGCAGGGGATGGGCACAATTGAAATGTGGAGCTTGTTCAAGGAACAGCTCCTGCGTTTCCTTGATAAGTATGTACCTGTCAGGCAGGGAGGAAGTGGTAGAGCGAGGGAACCGTGGTTTTCTAAAAAAGTTGAATCTCTTGTGAAGAGGAAGAAGGAGAATTATGTAAAGATGAGACATGAAGGCTCAGTTAGGGTGCTTGAGAGTTACAAGTTAGCCAGGAAGGACCTAAAGAGAGAGCTAAGAAGAGCCTGGAGGGGACATGAGAAATCTTTGGCAGGTAGGATCAAGGAAAACCCTAAAGCTTTCTATAGGTATGTCAGGAATAAAAGAATGACTAGGGTAAGATTAGGGCCAGTCAAGGACAGTCGTGGGAAGTTGTGCGTGGAGTCCGAAGAGATAGGAGAGGCGCTAAATGAATATTTTTCGTCAGTATTCACACAGGAAAAAGACAATGTTGTCGAGAAGAATACTGAGGTACAGGCTATTAGACTAGACGGGATTGAGGTTCATAAGGAGGAGGTGTTAGCAATTCTGGAAAGTGTGAAAATAGATAAGTCCCATGGGCCAGATGGAATTTATCCTAGGATTCTCTGGGAGGCTAGGGAGGAGATTGCAGAGCCTTTGGCTTTGATCTTTATGTCGTCATTGTCTACAGGAATAGTGCCAGAAGACTGGAGGATAGCAAATGTTGTCCCCCTTGTTCAAGAAGGGGAGTAGAGACAGCCCTGGTAATTCTAGACCAGTGAGCCTTACTTCTGTTGTGGGCAAAGTTTTAGAAAGGATTATAAGTGATAGGATTTATAAGCATCTCGAAAGGAATAATTTGATTAGGGATAGTCAACACGGTTTTGTGAAGGTAGGTCATGCCTCACAAACCTTATTGAGTTCTTTGAGAAGGTGACCAAAGAGGTGGATAAGGGTAAAGCAGTTGATGTGGTGTATATGGATTTCAGTAAAGCATTTGATAAGGTTCCCCATGGTAAGCTATTGCAGAAGATACGGAGGCATGGGATTGAGGGTGATTTAGCAGTTTGGATCAGAAATTGGCGAGCTGTAAGAAGACAGAAGGTGGTGGTTGATGGGAAATGTTCATCCTAGAGTTCAGTTACTAGTGGTGTACTGCAATGATCTGTTTTGGGGCCACTGCTGTTTGTCATTTTTATAAATGACCTGGATGAGGGCGTAGAAGGATGGGTTAGTAATTTGCAGATGACACTAAATTCGGTGGAGTTGTGGACAGTGCGGAAGGATGTTGCAGGTTACAGAGGGACATAGATAAGCTGCAGAGCTGGGCCGAGAGGTGGCAAATGGAGTTTAATGTGGAAAAGTGTGAGGTGATTCACTTTGGAAGGGATAACAGGAATACTGGGCTAATGGTAAGATACTTGGTAGTGTGGATGAGCAGAGTGATCTTGGTGTCCATGTGCATAGATCCCTGAAAGTTGGCGCCCAGGTTTATAGGGTTGTTAAGAAGGCGTACGGTGTGTTAGCTTTTATTGGTAGAGGGATTGAGTTTCGGAGCCATGAGGTCATGTTGCAGCTGTACAAAACTCTGGTGCGGCCGCAGTTGGAGTATTGCGTACAATTCTGGTCGCCGCAGTATAGGAAGAATGTGGAAGCATTGGAAAGGGTGCAGAGGAGATTTACCAGGATGTTGCCTGGTATGGTGGGAAGGTCTTTTGAGGAAAGGCTGAGGGACTTGAGGCTGTTTTCGTTAGAGAGAAGAAGGTTAAGAGGTGACTTAATAGAGGCATCTAAGATGATCAGAGGATTTGATAGGGTGGACAGTGGGAGCCTTTTTCCTCAGATGGTGATGGCTAGCACGAGGGGACATAGCTTTAAATTGAGGGGTGATAGATATAGGACAGATGTCAGAGGTAGGTTCTTTACTCAGAGAGTAGTAAGGGCGTGGAATGCCCTGCCTGCAAAAGCCTCAAGTTCCTCAGCCTTTCCTCATAAGACATTAAGGGCATTTAAATGGTCATTGGATAAACATATGGATGATATTGGAAGCCAATAGGAAGCCAATAGGTTAGATGGCCTTTAGGTTGGTTTCACAGATCGGCGCAACAGCGAGGGCCAAAGGGCCTGTTCTGCGCTGTCATGTTCTATGCACACACAAGGACGGCCTCAACCGGGATATTGGGTTTATGTCACACTATTTCACATAAATATTTCTGCTTTTTTCCTCCTGAGTCTTTATCATGCGATCCTAGAATCAGAATTTATGTCACACTATTTGTAACTCCCACAGTTGCGTGGACCTGCAGAGTTTCACTGGCTGTCTTGTCTGGAGACAATACACATCTTTTTAGCCTGTCTTGATGCTCTCTCCACTCCCATTGTTTTGTTTCTTAAAGACTGGATTAGTTGTAAGTATTCGCATTCCAACCATTATTCATGTAAATTGAGTCTGTGTCTTATAAGTTCTGTTTGTGAACAGAATTCCCACTCACCTGAAGAAGGGGCTCAGAGCCTCGAAAGCTTGTGTGGCTTTTGCTACCAAATAAACCTGTTGGACTTTAACCTGGTGTTGTTAAACTTCTTACTGTGTTTACCCCAGTCCAACGCCGGCATCTCCACATTAGAACATTGAATACAGGAGTTGGGATGTCTTGTTGAAATTGTACAAGACATTGTTAAGGCCACACTTGGAATACTGTGTACAGTTCTGGTCACCCTATTATAGAAAGGATATTAATTATTAAACTAGAAAGAGTGCAGAAGAGATTTACTTGGATGCTACTGGGACTTGATGGTTTGAGTTATAAGGAGAGGCTGGATAGACTGGCTCTTTTTTCTCTGGAGCGTAGAAGGCTGAGGGGTGATCTTATAGAGGTCTATAAAATAATGAGGGGCATAGATCAGCTAGATAGTCAATATCTTTTCCAAAGATAGGGGAGTCTAAAACTAGAGGGATTGGTTTAAGGTGAGAGGGGAGAGCTGCAAAAGGGTCCAGAAGGGCAATTTTTTCACACAGAGGGTGGTGAGTGTCTGGAACAAGCTGCCAGAGGTGGTAGTAGAGGCGGGTACAATTTTGTGTTTTAAAAGCTATTTAGACAGTTACATGGGTAAGATGGATATAGAGGGATATGGACCAAATGTGGGGAATTGGGACTAGCTTAGGTTGTTTAAAAAAAAGGGCGGCATGGACAAGTTGAGCCAGAGGGCCTGTTTCCGTGCTGGAAATCTCTATGTCTCTATGACTAATCCGTACTGATCTCCTCCTGTTTATATTTCAGATTAAGTTTTCCAAACCTGATTTTCTTTTACATTTGAATACTCTGTGTTTTTCTTTCATTCTTTTGTCCAAGCCTTTACAATCCTCTGCAAAAGCAGAAAATGCTGGAAAAATCTTAGCAGGTCTGATAGCATTTCTGGAGAGGGAACTTAACATTTCAAGTCTGGATGATCCTTCGTCAGGTCCTGAGATTTTCCAGCATTTTCTGTTTCTGTTACAGATTCCAGCATCCATAGTAATTTTCCTTTTCCCTCATTCCTTTATCTCAGTCTTTTTGTGTGCAATTGGTTGATTTGATTTTCCTCTTCCATGGCTCCATTTCTTCTTTAATAAATTATTATGTTTTGTATTTTCTCTTTCCTGTTCTTTTTGACTGTTTTGATTTTCACTCCCTTCCCTTCCTTCCTAATTTAAACAACTTTCCTGTTTCTCCGTGTTGCCAGTTTATTAGCTACCTTCCTGTCCAAATGCAGTCCATCCTTGGAGATCCTCTCTGAAATGCATCCTCTTTCTCTTACCCCCACTTAACCATTTATTGATGTGCCTTATTTTCTTAACCTTCCTTCGCCTTGGAGAGAAGAAGGCTCAGAGGAGATTTGATAGAGATGTTCAAAATCATGAGGGAGCTGGACAGAGTAGACGGGGAGAAACTGTTCCCACTTGTGAAAGGATCAAGAATGAGAGGGCACAGATTCGCAGAAGAAGCAAATGTGATCTCAGAAAAAAAGACTTCCTAACACAGTGAGTGGTTTAGGCTGCAATGCCCTGCCTGGAAGTGTGGTGGAGGCAGGTTCAACTGAGGCATTTGGGGCATTCGATATTCATGTGCAAGGGTATGGGGAAAAGGCTGGGGTATGGCACTAAGTTACAATATTTGTTTAGAGAGCTAGTCCTGACACCATAGAATCCCTACAGTGCAGAAGGAAGTCAGACTCTCTGACTGAGCTGCAAAATGTCACAGAAACGCAGAATTATTATGATGCAGAAGGAGGCCATTTGGCCCATCTTGTCTGCACTGGCTGCCTGAATGAGCAGCTCTGCAGTAGCCTACTCCCCCATAACCCTGCACATTCTCTCTGTTCAGGTAATGTCCTCTCCTTTTAATTGTCAAAGCTCAACAACAACATATATTTGTATAACGTCGCTAACGTAATGAAACCTCTTGAGAGGCTTCACAGAAGCATTGGAAAGCAATATTACCCACCGAGCAACAGGAGGCTAGCTTTGGACGATCCTGAGTTTATGGAGGGTAGAATGTAGGTGGCCTCCAGAAGTGCCTTGGAATAATCAGGGGCAAAGGTAACAAAGACAGGAACGAGCGTTTCAGCAACGCATGATCTGTGGCAGGGGCAGAAGTTGGGCGATTTTTCAGAGGTGGAGAAAGGTAATTGGGTGACATGGTGGCACAGTGGTTAGCACTGCTGCCTCACAGCGCCAGGGACCCAGGTTCAATTCCCGGCTTGGGTCACTGTCTATGTGGAGTTTGCACATTATCTCCATGTCTGCATGGGTTTTCTCCGGGTGCTCTGATTTCCTCCCACAGTCCGAAAGATGTGCTGGTTAGGTGCACTGACCCGAACAGATGCCGGAATGTAGTGACTAGGGGATTTTCACAGTAACTTCATTACAGTGTGAATGTAAGCCTACTTGTGACTAATAAATAAACTTTACTTTACTTTCATGATGACTCTTACATTACCATTCCTAAATGAATGGGCAAACTACTCCTTCCCTTCAAGAAGCATTTTGTGCATTTTGTTTTGAGTGTAATCATTTTAATGTTCCTGTCCTCCTCGAGGAAAGGACTTGCTGGAAAAGCTGAATTGTTCTGGACATTACTGCTGTGGTTTGGCTTTTCCTGCTGTTATGATCTCTGGAAAGTCACCACTCTTTCCTCCATCACTGACAGAACCTGATCTCTCTACAGGAGGTCCACTCTTTAGGGCTGGTGCTCGAGACACCTCCTTCCCTCGCTGACGCACTGCATTTCCTGCAACGTCCCACCCAGTTTACACACACTTTATCACCAACTATTTCCTGCAGATGTTTGCCCAAGTTTGTATCTGCTACTCAAAATTCATACATAATGTAGGAACCATACAGCACTGTCCCTTCCACTTCTGGTATTCTCACTATAAATCATGATAAGTTGTGGTTTAGTTTATATTCTTTATCCACTCAAATCTGTCCCACCTTCTGTCTTTGCTCCAAGTTTTCATGCTGGCTAAATTCATATTCCAAAAACGTTGCCACAGCTCTGTTCCTACCTCACTTTGTTCATCCATTGACTCTGTGTACACTTCCTGCTGCCTTGGGAAAAGCAGGCAGCATAATTAAGGACCCCACGCACTCTGGACATACTCTCTTCCACCTTCCTCCATCGGGAAAAGATACAAAAGTCTGAGGTCACGTACCAACCGACTCAAGAACAGCCTCTTCCCTGCTGCCATCAGACTTTTGAATGGACCTACCTCACATTAAGTTGATTTTTCTCCACACCTTGCTATGACTGTAATACTACATTCTGCACTCTCTCCTTTCCTTCACTTTGAACGGTATGCTTTGTCTGTATAGCGCGCAAGAAACAATACTTTTCACAATATACTAATACATGTGACAATAATAAATCAAATCAAATCATCACCAGGTCATTCCGATGCTTACACTCTTATCAGGTACGGTAAGGTAAAGTCACCATAGTCCCAGATGACCATAGGCTGCTCTCCCCTTTGAAGGGGGGGGGGCTAACTGGTGGTGATTTAACCTGAGGATCACCATACCTCAGGTGAGGGGCAAGGTTGAGAAGGCGGTGCCGACCCCTTCATGAATAACCTCAGGCAATACGGGAATTGAACCCGCGCTGTTGGTATTGCTTTGCATTACAAACCAGCTGTCCAGCCAACTGAGCTAAACCGACCCCAAACTGCTGTGATCTTACACCTATTTCTCTTTATGCTATATTCCAGCTCTAGTTGCTCTGTCAACACATTTGTGCAGTTGACTAACTCCAAAAAAGGTTTTGCATTTACATAGCACCATTCATAACCCTAGGAAACCCCATAGTGCTTTACAGCCTGTGAAATACATTTGAAGTGTTGTCTAGTAAACGGGGCTACCAATTCACTCATAGTAAGCTCCCACAGACAGCAATGTTATAATGACCAGATAGTCTGATTTTCATTGAGAGATAAATATTTCCCAGCTTATCAGGAAGAACTCCCCTGCTCTTGTTCCAAATAGCACCATGGATTTTTATCATTGATCTGAGATGACAGACAGGGCCTCAGTTTAATGTTGCATCTGAAAGATATCATGTACAACAATGTAGCATTCCTTCAGTACTGCCCTGAAGGAGCGATTTTTCCAGCCCTTCCCACTGGCGAGATCTTCCAGTTCTGCCAAAGTCGACTCCTGCTCTGCCTGTTCCCCGGTGGCAGGGCGGGCGAGCCATGCAAATTGCCATTGACTTCAGCAGGACTGGAAGATGCCACTCGTGGCTAATGGTGAGCTGTGTCTGCTGTGGAAGAGGGATGGAAAATCCTGGCTGGAGTCTCAGCTGAGAAACTTTAGCTCAAGTCTGGCAGTGGGACTTCAACCCACAACCTTCAGGCTCAGAGGGTAATGTGCTACCACAGCGAACACCATCAGAGTGCTCCTTCATGACCTGACATCTGCCAAGTCCTAATTAGGGTGGGCTTAGTCAAAGAGGGGAAAATACAAGCAGTTCTCAACTACCTATTCCCACTTACTACTGAATCACTACTTTTTCCAGATTCCTGGCTGGACGCGGCAGCATCAGTTTAAGCGAATAATCACAGAATTGTTGCCTCCTTCCAAAAGGACGCCATTTAACTCATTGTGTTTGCACCGGCTCTGCAAACGAGCGTTACACATTAGTGCGATTCCCCTCCCTTTTCCCCGGAACCCTCGTACATTGTTTCTATAAGATTGATGAAAAGTATTTACCTCAAGGATATTCCTGAAAGGTTGGCCCTGCCTTCGTCTATCCACAGTTTCCATTTTTTTCCCCAAACAATCCGCAAGTATCCCACTGCGTTGCCCCAGTCTCTTCAAAATACTTGCATGGTACTGTGGTAGCACATTATCCTTTGAGCCTGAAGGTTGTGGGTTCAAGTCCCACTGCCAGACTTGAGCTAAGGCTTCTCAGCCGAGACTCCAGCCAGGATTTTCCAGCCCTCTTCCCACAGCAGAGGCAGCTCACCAGTGGCCACTCGGCATCTTTCAGTCCTGCCAAAGTCAATGGTCATTTGTATTTAAGGGACAGGCCGAATAAAGGAATTAAAATATAAAGTATACAAAAGGAAGTTTAAAATACTAATTCATAATACATAGGAGCAAAGAGATCATGCTGGAATTTGATACATCATCAGTTAGGTAGCTGAGGTATTGTGAATAAAAGACTGAACATGTTTTAAGATTTTGATCTGACTTAATTTCACCGACTACTACCTTCAGCATAGTTCTGATTATAGATGTTCTGCAGAATCATAGAATCATAAAATTCTACAGTGCAGAAGGAGGCCATTCGGCCCATCGAATCTGTACCAACCACAATCCCACTCAGGCTCTATTCCGATAAACCCATGCATATACCCTCGCTAGTCCCCCTGACACTAAGGGGCAATTTAGCATGGCCAATCCACCTAACCCGCTTTAGACTCATATGGATCATATGGATTCGAAACGTTAGCTGTGTTTCTCTCTCCACAGGTGCTGCCAGACCTGCTGAGTTTATCCAGAATTCTCTGTTTTTAATACAGATTTCCAGCCTCTGCATTATTTTGCTTTTATGTTCAGGCCTTTTACACTAATGCTCAGGCGTGGGGTGAGGGCGATGTCAAAAGTGGATGCCTGTTGCATCATATACTTGATAGATAAGTGTAATCGAGGAAGATTTTCAACTCAATACCAGCAACATTCCACTCTAATCTTCTTCCCTCATCCCATTCTAAGAGCACCATATTGGGCCTCGCCCACTTGTCTGGCCCTAATAATTGACACCAATGAGCAAGGCTTCTCTCTGGCTGCATGTCCTTGGACATTGAGTCTCTTTAGTAGCCCTTTCTATGAAAATATTAATTATTTTAATTAAAGCATATTATTGTATTTCTCTTCCTCAATCTCCAAAACAGAATTCAACTAAGAAACATAAATTTGTGCAATTACCGTTACCGAATGACGAATATATCTGTTCTGGGAATCTAAAGAATGAAATAATTTTCATTTTTCAATTCCTGTTTCTTAAGTTCTGACCCACCCCACAAACTTTCTTTGACAACTCTTTTTATCAGTATGTGGCAGTGCATATCTGGCGAGCCTGTCCTGGCTACACCCCTTTCTGGAGTAAAACTCTATGATGTGGAGATGCCGGCGTTGGACTGGGGTAAACACAGTAAGAAGTTTAACAACACCAGGTTAAAGTCCAACAGGTTTATTTGATAGCAAAAGCCACACAAGCTTTCGGAGCTCCAAGCCCCTTCTTCAGGTGAGTGGGAATTCTGTTCACAAACAGGGCATATAAAGACACAGACTTAATTTACATGAATAATGGTTGGAATGCGAATACTTACAGCTAATCAAGTCTTTAAGAAACAAAACAACGTGAGTGGAGAGAGCATCAAGACAGGCTAAAAAGATGTGTATTGTCTCCGGACAAGACAGCCAGTGAAACTCTGCAAGTCCAACGGCCTCAACCGGGATATTGGGTTAATGTCACACTATTTGTAACCCCCACAGCTTGCCTGGACCTGCAGAGTTTCACTGGCTGTCTTGTCTGGAGATAATACACATCTTTTTAGCCTGTCTTGATGCTCTCTCCACTCACATTGTTTTGTTTCTTAAAGACTTGATTAGCTGTAAGTATTCGCATTCCAACCATTATTCATGTAAATTAAGTCTGTGTCTTTATATGCTCTGTTTGTGAACAGAATTCCCACTCACCTGAAGAAGGGGCTTGGAGCTCCGAAAGCTTGTGTGGCTTTTGCTATCAAATAAACCTGTTGGACTTTAACCTGGTGTTGTTAAACTTCTTACTGTGTAAAACTCTATGACAGTGGCAGTGAAGCGCGACATCGTGCCTTGTGCGTGGACATAAAATGAGACCAGTGTTTCTGAAATCATAAATTGGCAAAGCTATTGTGACTCCAGTGTGACTCATGAAGGTAGCAACTTGTTCGGCAAAGGTTATTGGCACGGTGGCACATTGGCTAGCACTGCTGCCTCACAGCGCCAGGGACCCGGGTTCAATTCCCGGCTTGGGTCACTGTCTGTGTGGAGTTTGCACGTTCTCCCCATGTCTGTGCGGGTTTCCTCCGGGTGCTCTGGTTTCCTCCTACAGTCCAAAGATGTGCGGGTCTGGTTGATTGGCCGTGCTAAATTGCCCCTTAGTGTCAGAGGGACTAGTCGGTAAATATGTGGGGCTACGGGGATAGGGGCTGGATGGGATTGTGGTCGGTGCAGACTCGATGGGCCGAATGACCCCCTTCTGCACTGTAAGGATTCTGTGATGCTATGATTATCGGAGATAGATGGGAATGTAGAACTTGAAACACAGACAGATCAGCCATTATCTTACCTGCTCCTACCCTGGTATGTTCCTAGATTTGCCGACATGTTATATTTGTGTATTAAACAAATGATTTTGCCTTCTGTTTGTTGTTTTTCATGTCATGCATAAGGCATTTTCTTATTCACGTGTACTTGTATATTAACTCTTTAGTTTAATCTAACATTTGCTGCTTTTAGGATTGAGATTTCGATAATTGGCATGGACCAGCTCACACACTCTGAATTATTGAGTGTTTAAAGTTTTATTAAAGTTTATTTATTAGTGTCACAAGTAGGCTTACATTAACACTGCAATGAAGTTACTGTGAAAATCCCCGAGTCGCCACACTCCGGCCTCTGTTCAGGTACACTGAGGGAGAATTTAGCATGGCCAATGCACCTAACCAGCACGTCTTTCGGACTGTGGGAGGAAACCAGAGCACCCGGAGGAAACCCACGCAGACATGGGGGGAATGTGCAGACTCCGCACAGTGACCGAAGCCGGGGATGGAACCCCGGTCCCTGGCACTGTGCGGCAGCAGTGTTAACCGCTGTGCCACTGTGAGTGCTGGCTTTGCTAGTGACACTCACATCCTATTAATCAATTTTTAAAAAAAATCTAATCTTGAGGACAAAATAGTAGCAGCTATTGCTAAATGCTCCTGTAGTCAGCCTTCAGACATCAGCATCGCAGTTTGACCGCTCCTCAGCTCAGGCAGCAGCACATTGCAACCGCTGTTCTCAATACCTTTGGGTGAGAGGCACTCTTTCCAAATGGGTTCATATTCACGGAGCCCCCATTCAATCTAAGTTCCAATACTCCTATAATGAAAGTGTGACATGCAAAGGGTATTCTTGTACCACAGGTGGTGGGCATGGCGGCAACCTGCTATTATTTACCACCATTACTCTGCTGAAACTGACAGCAACTTCAGGGGTCCACGTATCTGTAGATTAATAAAAAAGGGCTGGGTTTTACACTCCCTGCTGTTGGGTTTGAAGATAGGGTGAAGGGGTGCTGTCATTCTCGCTGCCTATCTGCTCACTCCCGATAAAGTTACATGGGGGTTGGTGGGGGTTGCATGTCTTTAGGCCCTTAAGTGCTCAATTATTTTTACCCGCAGCAGGGAGAGGTCCATGCCATGTGGGAAGCCCAGTAGCTTCAGCTGCTCAGGCTGGTATCGGGCAAGGGATGCGGGAACTCCTTCAGGGGTTCCCTGTGTCCTTCAGAGACCCTCCCCCAACTTCTCCCCAAGATCACACTTTCGCCTTTACCCTCTCTCTCACCCTCTTAGACCTGGTCGCCAATTCCCTTCCACCCTGCCAGTTGGACCCCAGCCCGTTGGCATACTGTACTTGGATTTCCAGGAAACATTTGATAAGGAGCCACATCGAATGTTATTGCAAAACCAAAAGCTCATGGTGTAGGGGGTAACATATTAGCATGGATAGAAGATAGGCTGCAGAAAATGGAGTAAGCTTAACCAAGGTCTTTCTCTGTTTGGCAAAATATCGCGAGTGGAATCCTGCTGGGGTCTGTGCTGGGACCTCAACTTCTTACAATTTACATCAGTGACTTGGATGAGGAGAGCGAAGGCAAGGATCAAGGGCTCCTGTCTTTTGTCTGCTAGGTTCAGCGATGGGAGCGGAAAATCTCACGAGAACTCTCAGATCGCGCTTGACGCCTACGTAAAAGCATTGTCCTCTCCCTCCATTGGGAACATCATTTGAATACATTAACATCTAATTATCAGGCCTCTACACCTGAATCATTTGCCCCTCCTCCACCAAAAATCCATCCATATCAGCACGAGGGTAAAATAGTGTAAAACATGACAGATAAAGGCAAAATACTGCAGAGGCTGGAATCTGAAGCAGAAACAGAAAGAGCTGGAAAATCTCAGCAGGTCTGACAGCATCCGTGGAGTGAGAATAGAGTAAGAAGTTTAACAACACCAGGTTAAAGTCCAACCTGTTGGACTTTAACCTGGTGTTGTTAAACTTCTTACTGTGTTGACCCCAGTCCAACGCCGGCGTCTCCACATCGAGAGAGAATAGAGCCAGCCAACGTTTCGAATCTGGATGACACTTTGTCAGAGCTGAGAGCCAAGAAAATCGGACGAGATTTCTACTATGAGGGTTGGGGGGTGGGGGGCTTTTATTGGAAAAAGGGAATGTAAATGAGGATGAAGAAGGCTGAGAAAGGTGGTAAACGCGTCCATTAAGTGATTGGAATGGCAGAACAGAGGTACAGATTGTTAAGGTATTACCTGAGGAATGTGGCAGTAGCCCTGAAGGAGGGAGTGGGGTGGGATTTGGACCTGCCTGCTAGCTTTTTTGATTCATGCACCAGAACACCTAGTTCCCTCTGTATTTCACTCACCTGCAGTGTCTCTCTATTTAGATAATCATCTGCCTTTTGATTCCTCCGACTGAAGTACATGACCTCACACTTCCCCCCCATCATAGGAATATCATAGAATCCCTACAGTACCGAAAGGGGCCATTCGGCCCATTGAATCCGTACCGACCACAATCCCACCCAAGACCTAGTCCCGTAACCCTACACATTTACCCTGCTAATCCCCCTGATACTAGGGTCAATTTAGTTAACGATGTAACCCGCACATCTTTGGAGGGTGGGAAGAAACCGGAACACCCGAAAGAAACTCATGCAGACATGGTGAGAAAGTACAAACTCCACACAGATAGTGACCGGAAGCCGGAATTTGAACCCGGGACCCTGGCGCTGTGAGGCAGCAGTGTGTTCAGAAGGGCGGCACGGTAGCACAGTGGTTAGCACTGCTGCTTCACAGCTCCAGGGTCCCGGGTTCGGTTCCCGGCTCGGGTCACTGTCTGTGTGGAGTTTGCACATTCTCCTCGTGTCTGCGTGGGTTTCCTCCGGGTGCTCCGGTTTCCTCCCACAGTCCAAAGATGTGCGGGTTAGGTTGATTGGCCAGGTTAAAAAAAAAAATTGCCCCTTAGAGTCCTGGGATGCGTAGGTTAGAGGGGTTAGTGGGTAAAATATGTGGGGGTAGGGCCTGGGTGGGATTGTGGTCGGTGCAGACTCGATGGGTCGAATGGCCTCCTTCTGCACTGTAGGGTTTCTATGATTTCTAACCACTGCACATCCATTAAATTCCATTTGCCAGGTTTTCGCCCAGTCATCCCATCTATATCTCGTTGCAGAATCACAATATCCTCCTATCTATATAAAGTATGTTATGGACACTTTACAGGAGGCTCCATTAGAACACCACCTTTTGAAATATTACGCATTTAAAAATATTAAAACCTTCAACATTATATGCATTATATATGTGAGAGCATTCTACTCTAGGTGGCTTCCACTGTGTTCAGAAGCAGTGCTTATTGTTTTAGTATTAACAGCATCATTGATGAAACTCTACCTTGCTTCTACATTTTTACAGGCTATCGACTCAGTTTATTTCATGGGATTCACAGAGATGGATAAAACCTTCTTTGTTGTTCGTGTTTGCCGGAAGCCAAACGGCTTGTGTGAAATGTGGGTGTTTCTTCGCGTTGAAGGGGTTGGAAATTTTGAGGTAAGTCCTTGTGGTTCTCCGACATGTGCAATTTATGCGAAATATGATTTGGAATTTAGAATCATAGAATCCCGACAGTGCAGAAGGAGGCAATTCGGCCCATCGAGTCTGCACCAACCACAATCCCACCCAGACCCTGTCCCCATAAACCCATGCATTTATTCTAGCTAGTCCCCCTGACACTCAGGGGCAATTTAGCATGGCCAATCCGCCTAACCCGCACATCTTTGGACTGTGAGAGGAAACCGGAGCACCCGGAGGAAACCCACGCAGACATGGGGAGAATGTGCAAACTCCACATAGACAGTGACCCAAGCTGGGAATCGAACCCAGGTCCCTGGTGCTGTGAGGCAGCAATGATAACCATCTTTGCCTGGAATGTTATTCCCTTTACACGAACAGTTGAAGCTGGCCTGATTTCTCTTTTATTAAAAGAGGTAAAGAGACGTCCCGCTGAAAATATTGTGTGGACTCGGTTGCCAGAGCCAGTGACAGTGGAGTTGTACAGACTGGAAGGTTCTATATTGAGTTAACCGACTTCCACCAGAGTCAGCATTGCAGGAGCCTCAGTAGTGTCATATGCCGGAATTTTACCAGCACGCCCACCCTGGAATCAGGGCAGGTGAGGCTCACAGAACGGCATTCTCCTTTTGCCTCTGGCGGGATCTTACGAAACTCGGGAGGACGAGGCAGCAAAATTCCAACAATAGAGTCATAGAGGTTTACAGTACGGCCTTTGGCCCAACTTGTCCATGCTGCCCTTTTTTCTAACCACTAAACTACTCCCAATTGCCCACATTTGGCCCATATCCCTCTATACCCATCTTACCCATGTAACTGTCGAAATGCTTTTTAAAATACAAAATTGTACCCGTCTCTACTACTACCTCTGGCAGCTCATTCCAATCACTTACCACCTTCTGTGTGAAAAAATTGCCCTTCTGGACCCTTTTGTATCTCTCCCATCTCGCCTTAAACCAATGCCCTCTAATTTTAGACTCCCCTATCTTTGGGAAAAGATGTTGACTATCTAGCTGATCTATGCCTCTCATTATTTTATAGACCTCTATAAGATCACCCCTATGTCGCCTACACTCCAATGAAAAAATCTCCCAGTCTATCCCGCCCCTCCTTATAAGTCAAACCATCAAGTCCCGGTAGCATCCTAGTAAATCTTTTCTGCACTATTTCTAGTTAAATAATATCCCTTCTATAATAGGGTGACCAGAACTGTACACAGTTCTTGTGTATTAGGGAAGAGAAAAGATATCAGCTAGGCTTTCACTACTGATTGCCATGTGAGAACATTTGGAGGGGGACAGATTCAAGTCAGGCATCTTTTTTTTAAGAAAACCTCACTATCTAATGTGCACATTGAAGCGTTTGCAAAACACATGATTAGTCATATTGAAATTGAAGAAAATGAAAGGGATAAACAAAGAAGCTTACTGAAATTTAATTCCACTTAATGCTGAACTCTGAGAAATGGACTGGATTAAAGAACAAAACAAAGAACAAAGAACAGTACAGCACAGGAACAGGCCCTTCGGCCCTCCAAGCCCGCGCCGCTCCCTGGTCCAAACTAGACCATTCTTTTGTATCCCTCCATTCCCACTCCATTCATGTGGCTATCTAGATAAGTCTTAAACGTTCCCAGTGTGTCCGCCTCCACCACCTTGCCCAGCAGCGCATTCCAGGCCCCCACCACCCTCTGTGTAAAATACGTCCTTCTGATATCCGTGTTAAACCTCCCCCCCCTCACCTTGAACCTATGACCCCTCGTGAACGTCACCACCAACCTGGGAAAAAGCTTCCCACCGTTCACTCTATCTATGCCTTTCATAATTTTATACACCTCTATTAGGTCACCCCTCATCCTCTGTCTTTCTAGTGAGAACAACCCCAGTTTACCCAATCTCTCCTCATAACTAAGCCCTTCCATACCAGGCAACATCCTGGTAAACCTCCTCTGCACTCTCTCTAAAGCCTCCACGTCCTTCTGGTAGTGTGGCGACCAGAACTGGACGCAGTATTCCAAATGCGGCCGAACCAACGTTCTATACAACTGCAACATCAGACCCCAACTTTTATACTCTATGCCCCGTCCTATAAAGGCAAGCATGTATCAAAGGATTGTATCAAAGAAATTTGTCACTCACCTTTTCAATTGTGAAATGATAAAAGTTAGCACTTGTACAATTAAAACCTCTTCCCATCTAACCATTAGCAGACCTCTGGTATAAGTTCGATCTGTTTTTAATCCCAGTTCAGTGGAAAGAGAGGTGACATCATGGTCATCCAACCTTTAAACTGGTTATCATCTTAGGAAAATTGTTAAGCAAATAATTTTGCTCCATCCCTCCACTGGATGTGACTCATGCCAAAGCTTTGGGTAAATTTGAGCTTTTAAACATGTTTAGACTCTTCAGCTGCTTCATCAATGACCTTACTGCCATCGTAAGGTCAGAAGTGGAGATATTCATTGATGATTGTATAATGTTCAGCATCATTCGCGACTACTCAGATACTGAATCAGCCCATGTCTAAATGCAGCAAGATCTGGCAACGTGCAGGCTTGGGCTGACAAGCGGCAAGTATCATTCACGCCACACAAGTGCCGGGCAAGATCATCTCCAACAAGAAAGGATCTAACCATCGCCCCTTGTCATTCAATGGCATTACCATTGTGGAATCCCCCACTATCAATATCCGAGGGGTTACCATTGACCAGAAACTGAACTGGACTAGCCATATAAATAGTGTGGCTACCACAGGTCAAAGGCTAGAAATCGTGCAGCAAACAACTCACCTCCTAACTCCCCAAAGCCTGTCCACCATCTACAAGGCACAAGCTAGGAGTGTGATGAAATACTCTCTACTTGGATGAGTGCAGCTCTAACAACACTCAAGAAGCTCAACACCATCCAGGACAAAACAGACAGTTGATTTTGCACCCCATCCACAACCATTCACTCCCTCCACCACTGATGAACTGTGGCAACAGTGTGTACCATCTACAAGGTGTACTGCAGGAACTCACCAAAGTTCCTTAGGCAGCACCTTCCAAACCCATAACCAATACCATCTAGAAGGAGAAGAGCAGCAGATACCTGGGAACACCACCATTTGAAGACTTCCTCCAAGTTACTCACCATCCTGACTTGGAACTATACCACTCTTCCTTCACTGTTGCTGTATCTACAGGTCACAGACTGCAGTGGTTCAAGTTGGCAGCTCACCAGCACCTTCTCAAGA
Organism: Mustelus asterias; assembly: GCF_964213995.1. Taxonomy (NCBI): domain Eukaryota; kingdom Metazoa; phylum Chordata; class Chondrichthyes; order Carcharhiniformes; family Triakidae; genus Mustelus; species Mustelus asterias. The sequence continues at coordinate 16,713,288 of NC_135804.1, read as the reverse complement.
GCAACTAGGGATGGACAATAAATGCTGGTTTAGCCAGCGCTGCCCACATCCCATAAATTAATAAATAAAATTCATAAGAAATATAATAGGCCATTCAGGCCCAAAAGCCCATTCCATCATTCAATAATACAATGGCTGAGCTGATTGTGACCTTAACTTCACTTTCCTGCCTGTCCCCCATTACCCTTCACTCCCTTATCGATCAAAAATCTGTCCAACTCCACCTTGAATAGATTTAATGACACAAGTGAATTCCAAAGACAAACCATCCTCTGTGAGAAGAAGTTTCCCCTCATCTAAATCTTTAATAGGAAACCTTTTATTTTTAAACTCTGTCCCCGGATCGAGATTCCCCCAAGAATTTGATCTGTTGGCACCATCGCAGTATTTATACACTCATTAATCCCAGGATGATCGTCTGAAGTGTCTGCATGACTTGGAGAGATGCAGTTAGAGGCTGTAAAAACCCACAAGAGTGTTAAATGTTGCCCAGACTTGCTCTCCTTAACTCCACTTAGCTTAATTCATAGAATCATAGAAACCCTACAGTACAGAAAGAGGCCATTCGGCCCATCGAGTCTGCACCGACCACAATCCCACCCATGCGCAGTTCACATGGGACTTTATAATGTAATTCAATCTGGGGTATTTACAAATTGACCACTTAGCAACCTGACTTTTGTGGTGTTATAAAATGACAGGGAATGAAAGGTTGAACATCAGTTGAGTCTTGGGAAAATCAATCAGGATCATTCATGGAAAGTTGAAAATTCTCAAGATTTGCGTACAAATGATTTTTTTTTTCTGTTCTCCTTTTCTCATTGTTTGCTGTCCCTCCCTAACCCCCTTCTCCACCTCATCAACTCCCTCGCTAGTCTAAATGCTCTAGCCTGCTCTCTCAACAGAACCTGAGGGATCTGAAACCATGAGGTGGGTTTTTCCCTCCTTCGCCGTGTGTTTGGAGGGCACGATTCCTTCAGAAATGTAGAACGGAATTTTCCGGCCGTGCTGGTCCAAAAGTCGGAAATTCCCTTCCGACTCTCAATGGGCCTTCACATTATCCACAACCGGCCGGCTACAATTGCAGTGGAGGATGGAATGGGAGAATTCCGGCCGTAATGTGTGGCATTCCTGCCATCTAACCACCCACCCCCTGACCTGTCTCCCTTTTTATGGCAGGGGTTGTGGAGGCTTCAAGCAACCCAACTATCCTTGGGCCTAATGAGACCCTTAAAATGGCCAATTAATGACCACTTAAATACCTCAGCAACCTCCCCCCCACCGCCCCCCTGCTATTCCACCTGTGGCACTGGGAGGCCCATACCAAGCCTGACTGTTTATTAGGGGACCTGGTGTTGGGTAATGTAGAGGGGGGAAAACCTCCTTGGGGATCCTCTGTGTCACATCGGAGGCTCCTGTCAAGGCTATGCCACTCTCTCAAACACAACCTTGCACCCACTTCTCTCTCCTCGCTGTGGCCTGGCAACCAGGGCTGCTGATACACCATATTTAACTTCACTCTGGTCTCCCTAACCTCCTCCTCTTCGAGCGCTGACCAGCAGTGCTGACCGTTCGAACCTGGAACTGCTAGCATTACAGGATTGGATTTGTCTAAGGCGGGATATTCTCCCCAGATGGGGACGGAATGAAAGTTTTGCTCTGAACCAATTAATGTCCCATTGTGCATAAAATGTCACGGGGGGTGGGGGGGGGGGGGCACCCAGCTTTTTCCAGGGTGGGCTCCCAACTAGCTTTTTAGTTGAGGGGGCGGGGAACATAGCACTCTGTAAAATCCAGCCCATGATTTGTAAAGAAGGATCGTTTATCTGAATATGGATAGACAAAAGGTGTCAGCAAAACATTGCAAGTTCCTGAATGTCTGTCATGCATGTGCAGACATGTGGTTAAATAAACAGCTAACAGAGCATATTTTTTGCCTTTTTTTAAAGTAAAGTTTAGCTATTACTCACAAGTAGGCTTACATTCACACTGTAATGAAGTTACTGTGAAAATTCCCTGGTCGCCACTCTCCGGCGCCTGTTCGGGTGCACTGAGGGGGAATTTAGCACGGCCAATGTACCTAACCAGCACGTCTTTGGACTATGGGAGGAAACCGGAGCACCCGGAGGAAACCCATGCAGACACGGGGGAACGTGCAGACTCCGCACAGACAGTGACCGAAGCCAGGAATCGAACCCAGGTCCCTGGAGCTATGAGGCAGCAGTGCTAACTACTGTGCCACCATGCCATTTTCAAAGAGCAATCAAGTTAATATTGAATGGAAAAATAAAATTGACATTGAAATGTATTTAAAGTATATAGAGAGTGATTAGAATGTTGAGGTAAATATCGTTTACACATTTAAGGAAAATTTGGTTGAATACATAAGGGAGCAAAAAAGGACAATATACTAATAGAGTTAGATTAGGAGGTTCATATTAGGTGTCAACAGCTGTATAGACCAAATGACCCTTCTAATGGTCACGGGCTCAAGCTGAGAGGGGCGAAGTATAACTCAGATATCAGAGGGTCGTTTTTTACACAGAGGGTGGTGGGGGCCTGGAATGCGCTGCCAAGTAGGGTGGTGGAGGCAGGCACGCTGACATCGTTTAAGACTTACCTGGATAGTCACATGAGCAGCCTGGGAATGGAGGGATACAAACGATTGGTCTAGTTGGACCAAGGAGCGGCACAGGCTTGGAGGGCCGAAGGGCATGTTTCCTGTGCTGTACAGTTCTTTGTTCTTTGTTCTAATCTATTCATTCTATATAATTCCATGAAACATAAGGGTATAATATGGAAAGGTTTTGTCCTGGGAATAACAGGATTCTAATTCACTCGTGTAGAAATTTATGGGTTAATCCTGTCCACTCTAATGAATATGTTCACTGTTTACCCACCATAACTGAGGGTTCACCATCAAAGCCCTGATGCAGGCAATGGACAGGACATTCTTTCACCCTCAGGGGTTAACAAGCTCTTTGGGCACTCAACAAGGAGGCAATGGGTGGAAATCGCTCACCATCGGTGCCTGGACCATTGCTCCAAGAGTTTGAATGCAGGAAAAAGTTAATGGTTTAACTCGAGTTTAAAAACATAATCAAAATATGTTTTCCACACAACCGTGCCACTCACTCCCACTACAGAGGCCTGCTCACCGACACCATGTATTGTGCAAGGATCCGCTATCTAAGGATGGTGAAAATTAATGGAATGTCTTTAATTCACTCAGAAAGTATCTCAGGGGGTATGTTTTGGTACAGATGATATCTAAATAGTATTGTGTGATCTGTACAGTTCTTTGAGGAGGTAACAAGGAAGTTAGATAAAGGAGAAACAGTGGACGTGATTTATTTAGATTTCCAGAAGGCATTTGACAAGGCGCCACATAGGAGACTGTTAAATAAGTTAAGTGCCCATGGTGCTAAGGGTAAGATCCTAGCATTGACAGAGGATTGGTTGACTGACAGAAGGCAGAGAGTGGGGATAAAGGGGTCTTTCTCAGGATGGCAGCCGGTGACTAGTGGTGTGCCTCAAGGGTCAGTGCTGGGACCACAACTTTTCACAATATACATTAACGATTTGGAGGAAGGAACTGAAGGCATTGTTGCTAAGTTTGCAGACGATACAAAGATATGTAGAGGGACAGGTAGTATTGAGGCTGCAGGGGGCTGCAGACAGGTTAGGAGAGTGGGCAAAGAGTGGCAGATGGAATACAATGTGGAAAAGTGTGAGGTTATGCATTTTGGAAGGAGGAATGGAGGCATAGACTATTTTCTAAATGGTAAAATGCTTAGGAAATCAGAAACACAAAGGGACTTGGGAGTCATTGTTCAAGATTCTCTTAAGGTTAACGTGCAGGTTCAGTTGGCAATTAGGAAGGCAAATACAATGTTAGCATTCATGTCGAGAGGGCTAGAATACAAGAGCAGGGATGTACTTCTGAGGCTGTATAGAGCTCTGGTCAGATCCCATTTGGAATACTGTGAGCAGTTTTGGGCCTCATATCTAAGGAAGGATGTGCTGGCCTTGGAAAGGGTCCTGAGGAGGTTCACAAGAATGATACCTGGAATGAAGAGCTTGTCGTATGAGGAACAGTTGAGGACTCTGGGCCTGTACTCGTTGGGAGTTTAGAAGGATGAGGGGGATCTTATTGAAACTTACAGGATATTGCGAGGCATGAATGGAGTGGACGTGGAGAGGATGTTTACACTAGTAGGAAAAACTAGAACCAGAGGGCACAACCTCAGGCTAAAGGGATGATCCTTTAAAACAGAGATGAGGAGGAATTTCTTCAGCCAGAGAGTGGTGAATCTGTGGAACTATTTACTGCAGAAGGCTGTGGAGGCCAGGTCAGTGTGTGTCTTTGAGATAGATAGATTCTTGATTGATAAGGGGATTGGGGTTATGGGGAAAAGGCAGGAGAATGGAGATGAGAAAAAAAAATCAGCCATGATTGAATGGCGGAGCAGACTTGAAGGGCCGAGTGGCCTAATTCTGCTCCTATGTCTTATGGTCTTACATTTGGTATCAACTTTTATAATGTATGAACTATGACCATTCATAAATGAAGTAAACCATTTTCCTATACATGCAGTATTCTCATCAGTATTCTGGCAAAACTGCTTCTTTCAGCATCCAAATCATCCTGATACAATCACTTCTGTGGACAGTACGAACTCCTGGAGTGCAGGTGGTCTAAAACTGGAGTGTCTCGAACCACATCAGCGATGGCGAATTGCCTTTAACGGACTTCTGAGGTCAGTAATAAAGATGTCATTGATGAAGAATTGACATTTGATACCTGGGTGTATTATCACATAAATCGGTCAACCATTCGCTCTTTGCTAGACTAGCAGCAAAACTACCTTTTCATGCAGCTCATTTCAATATTGGAGAATGAAACATGGGGCAAAGTTTAACGAGGGCGAGCGGGTGGGATTTAGTGTGGGTGTTAAAGAGGAAACAATTTCAAACTCGGCAGGAATTTGAGGTGAGGCAAGGTGCGTGCACCCGACCCCTTCCGAGGCATCAGGCTGGCCTCTTAACGATGTCAAAACAACCTGCTCTTCAGGTTAAAATTCATCGAGACAAGGATAGTCGTGCAGAGAAGGCCACGAGCCCAGACGGCACTTCTTGTAGGCCAGGGAGAACAGGAGTTTTCGGGCTTGGGGATAGAGACTCTTCTTCCAGGGTTAAGGATCAGACCTTACTGGTCCTGCACTCTCTTCCAGAGTGCTACTGCCTGACTGAAAGCCAAGCTGTGCCAGTAGGTTGACATCTGGGTGGGGAACCTGTACAGTGCAATAATACAAAGCTTAAAACTCCACAGCATGCAGGCAAACTGGAGTGTCTGCTTCTAGCATGTCAGTGAATAAACATTCCGCTCATACCTATCATGCAAGAAAAAGATCCATTTCCTTCATATTCAGTTGAACAGATTATTACAAAATAGTCCTCCTGTTGAAGATTGCACGAATAAAGTGTGTGTCATCAATTCAAGCACAGATATTTAACGTACCCATTTAATATTCTATCCATTTTGAATTATTTTGCTGGAGATGCTAATTTGCGAGACCTTTGCATCAGAAATGCCTGGGAACTGGAAATTGTTGTTGCAACAAGCACATCTTTCCGTTTGGTTTCAGTGCCAGGAACACATTTAATTGCCTTTTGAATTTTCTGGCTTAGTTTACAAATCTTGTTTAATATTCCACAGCCCAATTTCCTTCCCGACTCTTTAATTCCCACCAACCTCCCAAGGGCAATTAGGGATGGGCAAATAAACACTGGCTTTGCCAGCAACATAGGGCGGCATGGTAGCACAGTGGTTAGCACTGCTGCTTCACAGCTCCAGGGACCTGGGTTCGATTCCCAGCTTGGGTCACTGTCTGTGTGGAGTTTGCACATTCTCCTCGTGTCTGCGTGGGTTTCCTCCGGGTGCTCCGGTTTCCTCCCACAGTCCAAAGATGTGTGGGTTAGGTTGATTGGCCATGCTAAAATTGCCCTTAGTGTTCTGGGATGCGTAGGTTAGAGGGATTAGTGAGTAAATATGTAGGGATATGGGGGTAGGGCCTGGGTGGGATTGTGGTTGGTGCCGACTTGATGGGCCGAATGGCCTCTTTCTGTGCTGTAGGGTTTCTAAGATTCTTCTAAGATCCACATTCCATGAATGAATTGAAAAATAAACAGTCCCTCATCTCTCATTTGTGCCTGTTTAGGCCACAGCGACTCACCTGGTTCAGATTTTATGTCAATCTGTTTCACAGTTAGGCCAACTTTTGTTTCCTCTACTTCCTTTCAAAGGAAATGACCTCAACTCTTAATATTTCCTGTATTTTAAGATTTCAGATACAAGGAATCATCTGGATTATCTCGGCTTGCTATTTTTCCAAGTAATGTGCCAATGGTGTGATTAGCATTACATCTGGAAACTTGCATCGCATGACTACACAATATTGTTCGTCATTAAAATATCACAAGATTAATTAAGGACATTGGCAGAAACAAATAGGTTTTCCAAAATAAATTGTTATTTTCAGTTGAGTGTGACTGAAAAGCTTTCGAAACTCAAGTACCTACATGATCAAGTACCTGCAAGACCCATTAGGAATTAAATTGGTTACCTACTGAGGGCAGGATTTTACGTCCTCGCTCGTCCCAAAACCATAAAATCCCGCCCTAGGTCAACGGACCTTTCTATGGTCTGCTCCTCGGCCCCGCTCCGATTCCCGTGATGGGCGGGGTGGCAAAATTCCAGTCTGTGGTGTTTGATTAATCTATACACGTTGTTAGCATATCAAATTGGTGCTGCAAATTCTGATTCCTGAGTGGACCCAATGTTACTATCCTTGGCCAGACCCTGGGACATTGGGCAGAGGTCTGGTTAGGGACCAGTAATGTCTTGTTTAAAGCAGTTAAAGGTTGAGAATAAAGCCACACAATTCCACCGTATTTGGACAAACATAAACTTTACTGTCCAAAGTTTGAGAAGTAAAATAATCCACTATATATACATATACACCTTATACTCCAACAGGCAAACTGTGTTTGGACACACCACAGCGCAGAGTGAATGACAGACACAACCATGACCGAGTTCTTTGATTTCTCAAGAGCCCGCCCAGATGTTAGGTCAACCAATCTAACTGAAACTCTGCCTTTCTCACCAAGGTTTCCAATCTCCACCGTTGAAGATCATGGGAGGGATATTCCTCACACCCTCCCACCATGTTTCACAGTGGTGGAGATGGCCTGCCATGGGCCGGCAGTGGGATCAGAAGATCCTGCTGCTGTCAACAGGGTTTCCCATTTTATGTACCCACCACCCCCCCCCCCCCCCAACCCCACTCCCCCCCTGCGGTGGTGGGGGTGCATGGTCAGTGGGGCCAGAAGATCCTGCCAGCATGAACAACTGGAAAATTCCTGCCCTTGCCTTGGAATTCCCTCCAAAAGTCACTACCGCTCCCACTGGGTACCTTCCTTCATTCCAACGAACTGAAGTGCGGAGACAGTCTTTTAACTGCAGCCTTTCCTTCAACTTAACTGGAACCTCTGCCTATGTCCCTGTCCTGTCTGTGACACTTCTTGCCCGGCTCCCACCCCCGAAGAGACTGAAGATTGCTCACCACACCACCTCCTCTGCCTGCTTCTGACTCTGACTGACCCATGAACTGCTCCTCACTGACCCTTGAACTGATTTAGTAACCTATCAGCACACTCCCATAGGAGTTATTAGACCAGAACCAATGTGACAGCATTGGAACACGCTGCACTTGTAAATGTGACAAATTCCATCGGGACACACAAGGACTCGCAAATCAAAGGATTTATGAGCAGCAGCACTACCTGCACTATTTTCTGGCTGCACGCATTAGCAGAAGGCCCGATAATGACTGGTGCTACATAAAGGCAGCTTGTACGTCTGATAGAGGGACTGTACTGTAACGATAAACAGTGTTGGGTGTGTGGAGCTTAAAATGTGGTTCTGCAGAGTTCGATTCAGCTCCTGTAGTCTAAATCAGAATGATTTTCGTCTTCAGAATGCAAAATGAATTGCTTTTACAAAGAACAAAGAACACGGAAAAGTACAGCATAGGAAAGGCCCTTCGGCCCTCCAAGCCTGTGTCGATCATGATGCCCTAACTAAAAAAGAAGCTTCTGCCCTTACTCAGTCTGTAATCCTCTATTTCCTCCCTATTCATATACCCATCCAGATGTCTCTTAAATGTTGCTAATTTTAGGATTATGTTTTAAAACTCCTGTCAGATTAAAACTTACTTGAAATAGTTGTTCTTAAATTCAGCAAAGGCATTCACCAGAAGGGAGTTTACCAACTTTTCACACAGCAAATGCATCAGAATACTCACAGAATCTGATGACCAGTGTTAATGTCCTTCCTATTTCTGATGTGGAGATGCCAGTGTTGGACTGGGGTGGACAAGATGAGAGGTCACATGACACAAGGTGCCTGACAAAGGAGCAGTACTCCGAAAGCTTGTGATTTCAATTAAACCTTTTGGACTATAACCCGGTGTCGTGTGACTTCCTATTCCTGTAACCTCCTCTATCCCTATAACCTCCGAGATCTCTGCACTCCCCTAAACCTGGCCATTTGCTCATCCCTTATTTTAATCACTCCAGCATTGGTGGTCAGGCCTTCAGCTGCCTAGGCCATGGAATTTCCATTCTAAATCCCTCCATTTTTCTTGACGGTTGTCCTTAACGTAGAAACATAGAAAATAGGGGCAGGAGTAGGCTATTTGGCCCCGCGAGTCTGCTACATCATTCATTATGTTCATAGCTGATCATCCAACTTAGTTACCCATTCCTGCTTTCCCCCATATCCTTTGATCCCTTTGCTCAAAGCTTTCATCGCCTGTCCTATTACCACATTCAGGATCAAATATTGTTTGATAACACACGTGTGAATCATCATGGGTGTTCAAGGTACTGTATGAATGCAAGCATTTATTGTAACAATATGCTCCCAATCTTTCTGTAGATTCATATTAGAGTTTTCGGGAACAATATTTTGAGTAACAATCGCAAGTACTCTGTTAGTATTCCACTTACCTCATTTTAAATTTTTGTCCTTTAGACGGGGGCCATACAGAGATAAATGGAGTGAAGAGGAAGGGGAACTTCTGCATGTCAAGTTTACTTTTATGTAAGTTGATTAATTTAACAGAAATGTTTGTTTAAGGGATATGTTCGATGCTTGTCAAACAGCTCCAGTCGGAGTGTTGTGGCGGAAGTAGCTGAAAACCGTAAGTCCAGTCCCCAAAGACAGTAAACACGGGAATGGGAGTGGGACATGTTTTGCACATACATGTTTTATGGAGGGAGCTGACCAGTTAAATCATCAGCCGCCTCCTCTGAAGTGGGGTTTTGGCAGGTCAGAAGCTAAAACCCAAAACGTACACAGTAGACCAGCTGAGAGTAAGTCTGAATTTACTTGGATAGCCCGAATACCCCCTTGGAGAGGTAAAGTACCTCCTCGGAGCGGGTCCTGGGACATTATGAGGCAGGTAAGGAATCCCTTGAAATTGTGAAAAGTAGACATAAATTGCTGTCACGCTCAATCAACAGAGCTGCCAGAAACACCTGTCAAAGGATTATGTCAAAGAGACATGTTAAAACTGTGCAAGGTACCTGTTAAGGGAAGCTAAATATTCTGCTGTTTAAATGTCTGGAGTGTTTGCAAAAGACAATTGCATGCTTTTTCACTCTATGTTTACTAAACCTGAGGGTTTCCCTTACTGGATTTGTGCCAGATGACTGATTTTACAACCATCCATTATCACAGTAGGGTGCTTACAATTTCACATTTTGACAGCTTTGGGTGATTCTCAGCATAGGAACTATGTATTTCAATGCTTGTTGCTATAAGGGATTGCACACTTGAATGAATTTTGTGTTGTTATTTAGTGATGGGTTTTTATGAATGAGGATTTTTTTCAATATTGTGAAGCCCACAATAAACACCTCAAACCTTATTTAGTAGAACTTTATTACTTTAGGGCGGCACGATGGCACAGTGGTTAGCACTGCTGCCTCACAGTGCCAGGGACCCGGGTTCGATTCCCGGCTTGAGTCACTGTCTGTGTGGAGTTTGCATGTTCTCCCTGTGTCTGTGTGGGTTTCCTCCGGGTGCTCCGGTTTCCTCCCACAGTCTGAAAGACGTGCTGGTTAGGTGTATTGACCCGAACAGGCGCCGGAGTGTGGCGACTAGGGGAATTTCACAGTAACTTTGTTGCAGTGTAAGCCTTACTTGTGACTAGTAAATAAACTTATTGTCTCATCTCTGCATGGGTCCTGAAACCTGCCCATGGTGGATACTGAGTGATTTGGCATGGTATGTGTAAGGACAAAGGGTGTTAGGTGGGGGGGGAGGGCATGGGTTGGCAAGCGTTTGCAATAAGTTGGCATAGGGGCTGTAAAGGTCTATCGGGTGGGCAGGAGCATACCTTGACATGGAAGGTATTAGGCGTTATGGAGTGGGTGGGGGACTTCAAATGGTACAGGTTGGCTTGGATGGAGCAAGGGGAGTGTGTTGGGGGCAAGGCATAAGGCTGGAGACATGTTCCATGTTCATTTTTAAACTTTGGACATCGTGCAGATGCCCCAAGGTAGGCTTTCCACCCAACACACCCCACCTTGCTAGCATTCTCCTCAGTTCTTCCCGGGTCACCCACACAGATTCTAACCTGGGCCTTGCACCTGAACTGAGTCCAGAAATGTCTCCTCTAAGTTTATGCAGCAGGCAACAGAAGAATCTTGATTGAGAAGCACTGAGATTTGATTCCTGGGTTGCATTGAGTTAACTTGTCCAGCGGTGAAATGCTACAACTGTTATGGGGTTAGGGAGGGGAAAGCCTGTCTGCCAGTTCCTGGTGGCAAACAAGTGGAAATGCTTGCCTGGGGTCTATTGAGTACGAGCAGCTGTGGTGTTCCGCCCCCCTGCACAAAGACAGTCAATATTAATCATTGTGGTTAACCATGTTCCGCTTTCAAAGACAGACTACTGGACCTTCAACCAACCTGCTGAAATGAATCAATTCTTTTTCAGAGAATCGTAGAATGGAATTGTGAAGTGGCTACAGTCAGAAGGAGATCATTTAGCCTGCTATGAATGTGCCTGCCCTGTGTAAGAGCAACTCAGCCAGTCCCCCTCTCTTGCTGTTTCACCGTAGCCCTGTAATTCACTTTCTCGTTAGATACGGTACGGTACGGTAGCACAGTGGTTAGCACTGCTGCTTCACAGCTCCAGGGTCCCGGGTTCGATTCCCGGCTTGGGTCACTGTCTGTGTGGAGTTTGCACATTCTCTTCGTGTCTGCGTGGGTTTCCTCCGGGTGCTCCGGTTTCCTCCCACAGTCCAAAGATGTGCGGGTTAGGTTGATTGGCCAGGTTAAAAATTGCCCCTTAGAGTCCTGGGATGCATAGGTTAGAGGGATTAGCGGGTAAATATGTGGGGTGGGATTGTGGTCGGTGCAGACTCGATGGGCTGAATGGCCTCCTTCTGCACTGTAGGGTTTCTATGATTTCTATAATTATGCAATTCCCTTTTGAGAACCGTGATTGACCCTATTCCCACCACGCTCTCAGACAGTGTATTCCTGATCCTAACCACCTGCAGCCATGAAGTGCTTTTCCCCGTGTGACATTTTCTTATTTTGCCATTCACGTCAAATCTGCGACTCCTGGTTCTTGACCCTTCCACACAAGGAACTGTTTGCCCCCATCTGGTCTGTCCAGACCCCTGACGATTTTCAGCACAACTGGCAAGTTTCCTCTCATCCTTCTCATCCCTCAGGAAACATAGACAATAGAAACAGGAGTAGGCCATTCGGCCCTTCAAGCCTGCTCCGCCTGCCGTTCGTTATGATCATGGCTGACCATCAAATTCAATATCCTGGTCCCTCCTTCCCCCTCATATCGCTTGATCCCATTAGCCCCAAGAGTGATATATAATTTTGTCTTGAAATCAATCTTCAGGGAAGCAACCCCAGCTTCTCGACATAACCGGAGTTCCTCATTACTGAAAATCATTCTTGTTAATATTCTCTGCACCCTATGTAAAGGCCTCACATTCTTCCTAGAATTCTTGCCCAGGGGTTTTCCAGTTGAGGCAGAGTCAGTGTTTTATAAAGGTTCAACATAACCTATTTTGGGACTCGTTTTGCCTCATAAAGTCCAGGATCCCAATAGCTCATTAAAAAATTTCTCAATTTGCCCTGCCACCTTTAATGGTTTCTGCATATTTGTGCAAATACTTATATTGTATCCTTTATTTTTTGTTGGCTCCCTCCATTGAGCTTCTCAAAATGTATGGCTTGACACTTCTCACCTCCACGGTGCCTTCCCATTCCGCCAACCTTTCTACATCCTCTCGTCTTCCTCACAGTGAATAATACTTCCAAGTTTTGAGTCATCCCGGTAAACCACGTGGTCATGTGATGACATGGCTACTTAAAGGAGCAGGTGACTAATCCTGGGAATTCACCCTGGAGTGCTGGCAGATTGGAAGTATGTAAGAGTTGCTCAGAGTACTGCATAAACCATGATTGTTCTAATCCCTGGGTTACCAGTCATCTACGACCGGATATCTGAAATTATTGCGCCATAGAATCCCTATACTGCAGAAGGAGGCCAATTTGGCCTGCATCGCCTCTCCAACAGAGCATCTCACCCAGGCCCTATCCCCATAACCCTACGTATTTACCCTGCTAATTCCCTAACCTACACATCTTGGGACATTAAGGGGCAATTTAGCATAGCCAATCCACCTAACACGCACATCTTTGGACTGCGGAAGGAATCTGGAGCACCCGGAGGAAACCCACACAGACACAGGGAGAATGTGCAAACTCCACCCAAGATTGGAATTGAACCTGGATCCCTGGTGCTGTGAGGCAGCAATGCTAACCACTGTGCCACCATGCTGTCCAAGGGAAGCAGTATCGACCCTAGGGAACCCAACTACTTAATGTGCTCCAGTCCAAATTCAGCTGTTCATAGAATCCTACTGTGCAGAAGGAGGCCATTTGGCCCATCGAGTCTGCACCGACCACAATCCCAGCCAGGCCCTATCCCCATAATCCCACGAATTTACCCTAGCTAGTCCCCCTGACACTAAGGGGCAATTTAGTATGGCCAATCCACCTCACCCGCACATCTTTCGACTACCAGCTCCGCTTCCCTCACTCAGTCAATTTTATATCTATACTGTTATTGCCCCTTTTATTCCGAGGGCTTCACCTTTGCCAACATTCCTGTTATGCGGCATTTTATCAATTGTCTTTTGGAAGTCCATGGCCATCACAAGAACTGGATTGCCATCATCAATCCACCCTATCATGTCATCAAGAAACTCAATCAAATTGGTTAAACATGATTTTCCCAAACTGTCTGTGTGGAGTCTGCACATTCTCCCCGTGTCTGTGTGGGTTTCCTCCGGGTGCTCTGGTTTCCTCCCACACTCCAAAGATGTGCGGGTTAGGTTGATTGGCTATGCTAAATTGCCCTTTAGTGTCAGGGGGACGAGCAGGGTAAATATGTGGGGTTACGGGGATAGGGCCTGAGTGGGACTGGTGTTTTTTTTCTATTCATTCATGGGACATGGGTGTCGCTGGCTGGCCAGCATTTATTACTCCAGCCATAGTTGCCCTTGGAGGGCAGTTGAGAGTCAACCACATTGCTGTGACTCTGGAGTCACCTGTAGGCCAGACCAGGTAATGACAGCAGATTTCCCTCCCTGAAGGACACTAGCGAGCCAGATGGGTTTTCCTGATAATCGGCAATGGTTTCATGGTCATCAGTAGATTCTTAATTCCAGATTTTTAAAATTGAATTCAAATTCCACCATCCGCCGTGGCGGGATTCGAACCCGGGTCCCCAGAATATTAGCTGAGTTTCTGGGTTAATAGTCGAGCGATTATACCGCTTCGACACCACCTCCCTGTTGATGCAGGTTTGATGGGCCAAATGGCCTCCATCTGCACTGTAGAGATTCTATGATTCTACGAAATCAATGCTAGCTTTCTTCAATTACCTGCTGGACTATGAATGTTGTTCCAGATTATTTCCATAAACTTCCCCACCGCTGAGGTTAAACTGACCCACGCTTAATTGTTGGTCTCATCCTTCTAGCCTTCGGTGAACAAGAGGAGGAGCTGGCAACAAGAGTTGGGGACAGTAAAAACATACTTACTGGCTTTGAAAATTGTTGTGAATCATATTTTGAGTGAGAGAAGGGAAAAAATGAAGCAGATCCGTACAAAATTGTGCCTCGGATTATTTTATTCCATTATATCAAATAATAAATACAGCTGTTGCGAGCAAGCCACACAGGATTACAGAATCCAAGCGATTTTATTCATTGATTGGGAAATAATAAAAATTTCCTGGAATTCTGCGTGGATAAGGCGTCAGAAATGGAAACTCCTGTAAGTGGCCAAGAACAGTGATAGCACAAAGCAGCAATTCCCCTGCCCAACCTTTCCTGAACTGGGAGTTGCTTGCAGAAGGGGAAAGAAAACAGAGGAGATTCATTTACCCACAGCTGGTGCTAGCCAGGCTATTCAATGTCTTCGTATTCAGAAAATAACCCAGACTTGTGAGTGGCGAGCACAAGTTAAGTGTAGATGTGGAGATGCCGGTGTTGGACTGGGATGGGCACAGGAAGAAGTCTCACAACACCAGATTAAAGTCCAACAGGTTTATTTGGACGAGCCTTCGGAGCACTGCTCCTTCATCAGGTGAGTGAGCAGTGCTCCGAAATCTATTGATTCCAAATAAACCTGCTGGACTTTAACCTGGTGTTGTGAAGCTAAAGTGAGCCAACACAGCATTTAAGACAGCTTGCTCCACTTAAAGGGGAGATGTAGCAGGGTGGGAGAGATCCTTGCTGCGCGTCACTCCGATGCAGAAAAAAAGTTCAAATAATGTCACAGGGCGAAAGGATGCTCCAACGTTCTTAGACACTGTATCAGAGGCCATAGTGGTTGAAGTGCTGGAGACCCATGAAGCACAGACACGGAAAGATGTTTGCCCAGAAGGTTGTAGTGGTCAATACGCAGGTGAAATTTTACCCAAGGGTTATGGAAGGAGGTGGGGTGAAAGGCCGGTAAAATGCTGGGGGCAGCTGTGTCAGGGCAGTAACTTAGCTGCCCACTGCCTCGAAGCAGAGACCAATTAAGCCAATTAAAAGCCCAATTAAGCGCCATTTGCTTGGTCTGTCAGCATTTTGTCAGCGGCGGAGTTGCCCCGCACTGCATGGGGAGGGGAGGCCATTGGAGCTGGAGGCTTCAAGCCCCAAGGAAGGAAGCTGCAAAATGAAGGCACCCTCTGAAAGCTTCGATTGCCATTGCAGGGGATTCCCCCCCCCTCAAAAAGCTGGGGTCAGCCTGCTTGGCCTGGCACAAAAATGAATTGTAATCCTCCCCTGTGAAGCTGCTTCAAAACGGAGGCATCCTCTTGTTCGGTGGCACAGTGGTTGGCACTGCTGCCTCACAGTGCCAGGGACACGGGTTCAATTCCTAGCTTGGGTCACTGTCTGTGTGGTGTTTGCACATTCTCCCTGTGTCTGCGTAGGTTTCCTCTGGGTGCTCCAGTTTCATCAGTCCAAAGATGTGAGGGTAAGTGGATTGGCCATGCTACATTGTCCCTAGTGTCAGGGGGATTAGCAGGGTAAATATGTGGGGTTACGGGAATAGGACCTGGGTGGGATTGTGGTCGGTGCAGATTCGATGGGCTGAATGGCCTCCTTCTGCACTGTAGGGACTCTGTGAACTACCTATGAACTATCTTGCAGCTTCATCAGTGACTACCTCTCATTGGCACTACTGAGGGTGCAGAATGGCTGGTCTTCTGACTGAGCAAACAGCCCACCATGTTTAATTGGGGGCATATGAACATAGAACGTTACAGTGCAGTACAGGCCCTTCAGCCCTCGATGTTACGCCGACCAGTGAAACCAATCTAAAGCCCATCTAACCTACACTATTCCAATCTCATCCATATGTTTATCCAATGACCATTTAAAAGCCCTTAATGTTGATGAGTCCACTACTGCTGCAGGCAGGGCATTCCACGCCCTTACTACTCTCTGAGTAAAGAACCTACCTCTAACATCTGTCCTATATCTATCACCCCTCAATTTAGAGCTATGTCCCCTTGTGCTAGCTATCACCATCCGGGGAAAAAGGCTCTCACTATCCACCCTATCTTATCCTCTGATCATCATGTATGCCTCTATTAAGTCACCTCTTAACCTTCTCTCTAACGAAAACAACCTCAAGTCCCTCAGCCTTTCCTCATAAGACCTTCCCACCATACCAGGCAACATCCCAGTAAATCTCCTCTTCACCATTTCCAATGCTTCCACATCCTTCCTATAAAGCGGCGACCAGAACTGTACGCAATACTCCAAGTACGGCCGCAACAGTGTTTTGTACAGCTGCAACATGACCTCATGGCTCCGAAACTCAATCCCTCTACCAATAAAAGCTAACACTCTGTACGCCTTCTTAACAACCCTGTGAAACTGAATGTCAACTTTCAGGGATCTATGCACATGGACACTGAGATCTCTCTGCTCATCCACACTACCAAGTATCTTACCATTAACCCAGTACTCTGTAATCCTGTTACTCCTCCAAAGTGAATCACCTCATACTTTTCCGCATTAAACTCCATTTGTCACCTCTCAGCCCAGCTCTGCAGCTTATCTATGTCCCTCTGTAACCTGCAACAACATTCCACACTGTCCACAACTCCACCAACTTTAGTGTCATCCGCAAAATTACCATCCCATCCTTCTACGCCCTCATCCAGGTCATTTATAAAAATGACAAACAGCAGTGGCCCCAAAACAGATCCTTGAGGTACACCACTAGTAACTGAACTACAGGATGAACATTTCCCATCAACCACCACCCTCTGTTTTCTTACAGCTAGCCAATTCCTGGCCCAAACCGCTAAATCACCCCCAATCCCATGCATCCGTATTTTCTGCAATAGCTTACCGTGGGGAACCTTATCAAACGCTTTACTGAAATCCATATACACCACATCAACTGCTTTACCCTCATCCACCTCTTTGGTCACCTTCTCAAAGAACTCAATAAGGTTTGTGAGGCACGACCTACCCTTCACAAAACCGTGCTGACTATCCCTAATCAAATTATTCCTTTCTAGATGCTTATAAATCCTATCTCTTATAATCTTTTCCAAAACTTTGCCCACAACAGAAGTAAGGCTCACTGGCCTAGAATTACCAGGGTTGTCTCTACTCCCCTTCTTAAACTCAGTGCCCCGGCCGATGAAGGCAAGCATGCCGTATGCCTTCTGGACTACCTTCTCCACCTGCATTGCCACTTTCAGTGACCTGTGTACCTGCACACCCAGATCCCTTTGCCTATCAGTACTCTTAAGGGTTCTGCCATTTACTGTATATTTCCTATTTGTATTAGACCTTCCAAAATGCACTACCTCACATTTGTCCAGAATAAACACCATCTCCCATCTCTCTGCCCAAGTCTCCAACTGATCTATATCCTGCTGTATCTTCTGATGGTCCTCATCGCTATCCGCAAATCCACCAATCTTTGTGTCGACCGCAAACTTACTAATCAAACCAGTTACATTTTCTTCCAAATCATTTATGTGTTTCCTCCTGATGCATTGGCCAACATTCCACCCGATGCATTGGCCAACATTCCACCCGATGCATTGGCCAACATTCCTCCCAATGCATTGACCAACATTCCTCCCAATGCATTGACCAACATTCCTCCCAATGCATTGACCAACATTCCTCCCAATGCATTGACCAACATTCCTCCCAATGCATTGACCAACATTCCTCCCAATGCATTGGCCAACATTCCTCCTGATGCATTGACCAACGTTCCTCCCAATGCATTGACCAACATTCCTCCTGATGCATTGACCAACATTCCACCCGATGCATTGGCCAACATTCCTCCCAATGCATTGACCAACATTCCTCCCAATGCATTGGCCAACATTCCACCCGATGCATTGGCCAACATTCCACCCGATGCATTGGCCAACATTCCACCCGATGCATTGGCCAACATTCCACCCGATGCATTGGCCAACATTCCTCCTGATGCATTGACCAACATTCCTCCCAATACATTGGCCAACATTCCACCCGATGCATTGGCCAACATTCCACCCGATGCATTGGCCAACATTCCACCTGATGCATTGGCCAACATTCCTCCCAATGCATTTGCCAACATTCCTCCTGATGCATTGACCAACATTCTTCCCAATGCATTGGCCAACATTCCACCCGATGCATTTGCCAACATTCCTCCCAATGCATTGACCAACATTCCTCCCAATGCATTGGCAAACTAAGGTCCTGACATCAGGACTTACCCCCATGGAGAAAATCCTGGCCGAGGAGTCAAGCTCAGAGGACATGTATGCAGTGTCACATGTTGTTTAGTTACCTCACATGAATGGTCAACACCAGCGGATTTAACTTCAAATGGCATAGCCCACCAACAGTCCCTGATCCACTGACTCCATCTCCACTTCCTGCTGCCTCGGAAAAGCGGCCAGCATAATTAAGGAACCCATGCACCCCGGACGTTCTCTCTTCCACCTACTTCCATTGGGAAAAAGATACAATAGTTTGAAATCACATATCAACCGACTCAAGAACAGCTTCTTCCCTGCTGCCGTCGGACTTTTGAATGGACCTACCATATATTAAGTTGATCTTTCTCTACACCCTAGCTGTAACACTATATTCTGCACCCTCTCCTTTCCTTCTCCCCTTGCTTGGTATGTATTATGTGCAAGAAACAATACCTTTCACTATATCCCAATACATGTGACAATAATAAATCGAATCAAATCAAAAATCAGTGCCACCGACATGGAATGATGCTCAATTCACTATTTTCCCTTCACTCACCTACCGACAATCTCTATCAATCAGGACTTTTATCAAACATTCATAGCTGCACTTCACCCTCCACAATTAGCACTGCAGCTAGGCTCAGATCCACAGTTTGCAAGCTCTGCCCACTATTCAAATATGTCAACCAATCACCCAACTGTATTGCACAACACCCACTGACACACTTCCCTCTCCCTTCCAGGACCAGGTAGGCAGCTGGAGCTAACCTAGCTGTCCTTACCTCATGGAGGAGATGGTTCACGCCATCACTGGAGCAGCCATGACAAAGATTGTGGCTAGCAGCAGGACTCAATCCAATGAAGGAGACACTATGCTCATCCTTCTTCCCATAGCCTGCTTCCACCTCATCCCACAATCTCCTCTGATTCACAAGCTGCAGATGGTGCAAGCATGCACTGCCTACTTTCCCCACTCTCACTAATCTCCCTTCAACCCCTGTGCTTTTCTCCTTTTAGATATCCCAGGTATTGCCCCCCCTGGTTAGGCAGAGATGGAAGAGCTGAAGGGGGTAGAGCAAGAAGACAGTGATAATGAACAAACGTCGGCACTTGAATTCACACACAACCACTAGCTGAGATATTGACACTGCGAGAAATGTAGAACATTGGATAGAGTAGGAATCTGAGGTGGGTGAGATACTGGGGATGAATGGTCTGCAGCAGGCTAGGGGATTCAGGTTGTGCTGGTGCCTGATTGCCAGAGGGTGAGATGGCATATAAGTCTTGCTGAAGAAGATTCAGATGAATGTTTCAATCAGGCACGCTACAGAAGAAGTCCAGTGAGTAGTCACAAGAAAATCCTTTGTGGATTGGCAGTCCTGCTAGAAAGCCTGCATGCTGGGTCAAAATCCTGGAACTCCCTTCCAGACAGCATTGTGGGTGTACCTAGACCACATGGACTATTGTGGCTCAAGAAGGCTGCTTACCACAACCTTCTCGAGCCCAATTGGGGATGGGCAATGAACGGTAGCCTCGTATTGAAGTGGTGGCCTACCCCATTTGTACATTTGTGGACTCAGCCAAGTCTGGATAGTCTCCCTTCATCTTTCTCCTCCTGCCTGTCACTGTGTTACTGTGGCAAGGGCTGGGCTCTCGCGATGGTCAGGTTTTTCAAGCTGTCAGGAGTTTCGACATCTGCTCTGCCGAGTACTGCAGGGCTCCAACCAGAGTGGTCCAGTTAGCGGAAATGTTGCTTCTAAGTTTGCTAGATCACACTTCTTGCGGCAGCATGACTTTTACTGTAATTGTGCTGCCCACTTGTCATTGTTTAAGCCATAATGATTTGCATGTTCATTATGTATCGGTTGCACATACAGCTAGACATTGAGGAAGTGGGATTTTTTACAGTTACAGTACGTCCCAGAGGTAAGTTGCGGTACCCATATGCAGTCAGCGGCACCCTGCACAACAGATAAATCTGCATTCCTCAAGAGAGCTCTGTGCTCACTCTGCCTGCTTCTCTCTGTCACAAGAGAAGGACATGCAATTAGTCGTCTTCCAACCGAGAGTATCAGTGATTTCCCTTCTGTGATAGTGGATGGGTATGATATTATCGTGCCTTTAAGAACTGTTACCACATCATGTTTCTTGTGAGGGGTATGTTCAAAATTCAGCTGTTTTACAGGATGCCGGTTTGTCTGCAACACAAGCAGCTCACATGCTGAGAATGCAGGTGAATGATTGATTTTAGATAGAGATGTGTTTTAATCTGAGTCAATGCATTTTTGTTCATTTGGCTTTTCTTCTGTGGTTACAGAGTAGGATTTTGATTAGGTTGGTCGACAGAGTCATGTGCTGAAGGGGAGTAGCTAAGCTTGCAGGGAAAAGCAGGCAGTTGCCAGGTTTTGAAAGAAGCAAGAAGTCTCTTTCTCTCTCTCTCTCTCTGGAGGCTGCTGTTTGGGATCTACCAGGAGAAATTAGTCTCTCTGTGTGTCTCTCTCTCTCTCTCCAGAGATGTTCTGGAGGGTCCAGAACAGGCAGCCCAAATACAAGCACGTAAGCTTGTGTGCTGCTAACTGCTTTTGAAGAGGAGTTTAAGTCTGTAAGAGGAATGTTGCTTGAATTGGAACTAATAGAGTTAGGGTAGCAGTTAAGAGTTGTGTTGTGCCATGTTTAAGTATTTAAATTGGTAAAAGTTAAGACAATTCATTTGTTCGATGTTTGTTTTGATAAAAGCTTCCTAGTGTGTCAATGGAATCAAACCTGGAGTGAAACACCTTATCTTCACACTAACAGCAAAATAGAAAAACTGTGTGGTCTAGTTGAGCTTCATAACATACTTTGGGGTTTCTGATCTGGTATCTTAACATTGGCAAACTGCAAAACGTTACAACTATATCATGCTCTACACTGGAAGGAACCAGAGCTTAAAAGTTTATTGCTATGGTCGCTTTCACATCCACTGGCAATATGGTTCACAGCCTGCCCAGAGGTTACTGTAGTGACTGCCACAGGCGACAAATTTTAGTGACCTTTCCTGGGAACAGTGCTCATTGTGGCCAACACCTAACATGTTCTCATGTCTTTTAAAATTCTCTGAATGGAATTAAGACACATTATCATCAAATGTTATGCGAGAGATTCTTTAATTTCACCCCTGAGCAGTCTGCTGCAAGCAACATTGGAGAATTTGGCGCTCAACCAAAACTCCATTCACTGCAGTGGCTCTGGAAAATCCCAGTCAGGAATGAGGTTGGTTATTTTTGTCGTTTTATATCTAATATCTTCTGCCTGCTAAACTCTGTTGAAAGACTAGAATTTATCACATCCTTTGGAAATAACAGCCATTTGACATTTAGCAAGTTTCCACTAGCCCCCATAAGGGGAATGATGGACACATCTCGGTGCAGTGCTGTTGACTGAGGGAAGAACATTAGTCAGAAATAAGAGAACCTTCCGCTCTTTAGTGTCTGGATGAACCACTGGAACAGTAAAGTGGGACCATGGTCTGAGGTCTGATCTGAATGACTTGCGTCTTCAGAAGCATCTCATTCACTCAGTACCAAGGCTGGAGCATCAACTACATGCTCATGTCCTGGAATAGCACTTGAGTCTATAGCTTCTCATTTAGGGGTAAGAGTGTTACAACAATTGTACAGCTGTTTGTACAATGATTTGTCAAACCTGCAGAAGAATGGAGGGGGTGGGGGGGGGGGGGGGGGGGGGGGTGGGGAGGCCATTTTGGCCCAGATACTGATCGGCATTGTCACGGGCAGGACGAGAAAGGCTCTCCAGATTTTCCAGTTCCGCCCGTGAAGATGCCTGCCGGTGTCGGGGCTGGAAAATCCAGGCCCATGAATCTGTGAAAGCAAGGTTTTATTCTGATATAATTGACCACATGATTCCTTTCCTCTTCATTCTCTCATTAGCTGGACGGCCTTTACCACTGTGTTTGACTTTGACACGGATATTCACCCCAGTGCCATTGCTCAAGCCATTGCCAAGGAGAAGTGGACCAAAAAGTTACTTGAAAACCTGAAAGAGTGAGTAGATTTTTACATGGACGAACAGCCCAGCTCCTTTTTAAGTGTATAAGAACCTTTGGCAATGAGATGATTATTATCCCTAATTTCTGCCATTGTTTTTGAGTCTACAATTAGAGCTAGGAAAACATTCTGCTGCCCAGGGGAATGAATGGGGCTGGTGCCTCATCGCACATCCATGACTAATCACCTAGTGCTGTATAATGTGTAATGAATGTTTAGACAATAGAGTCATTTAGATAATAGAGTCAGGCATCCAATCAAGGGTTCTGGAAATGAAGGGCGGGGGGGGGGGATTTTCCAGCCCCACCCTGCTGTGTGTTTCCCAGCAGTGAGGCGGCTCTACAGAAGGCAGAGAGTTGGGATAAAAGGTTCTTTCTCAGAATGGCAACCGGTGACAAGTGGTGTCCCGCAGGGTTCAGTGTTGGGGCCACAGCTGTTCTCTTTATATATTAACGATCTAGATGACGGGACTGGGGGCATTCTGGCCAAGTTTGCCGATGATACAAAGATAGGTGGAGGGGCAGGTAGTATTGAGGAGGTGGGGAGGCTGCAGAAAGATTTAGACAGTTTAGGAGAGTGGTCCAAGAAGTGGCTGATGAAATTCAACGTGGGCAAGTGCGAGGTCGTGCACTTTGGAAAAAAGAATAGAGGCATGGACTATTTTCTAAACGGTGACAAAATTCATAATGCTAAAGTGCAAAGGGACTTGGGAGTCCTAATCCAGGATTCTCTAAAGGTAAACTTGCAGGTTGAGTCCGTAATTAAGAAAGCAAATGTAATGTTGTCATTTATCTCAAGAGGCTTGGAATACAAAAGCAGGGATGTACTTCTGAGGCTTTATAAAGCACTGGTTAGGCCCCATTTGGAGTACTGTGAGCAATTTTGGGCCCCACACCTCAGGAAGGACATACTGGCACTGGAGCGGGTCCAGCGGAGATTCACACGGATGATCCCAGGAATGGTAGGCCTGACATACGATGAACGTCTGAGGATCGTGGGATTATATTCATTGGAGTTTAGGAGGTTGAGGGGAGATCTGATAGAGACTTACAAGATAATGAACGGCTTAGATAGGATGGACGTAGGGAAGTTGTTTCCATTAGCAGGGGAGACTAGGACGCGGGGGCACAGCCTTAGAATAAAAGGGAGTCACTTTAGAACAGAGATGAGGAGAAATTTCTTCAGCCAGAGAGTGGTAGGTCTGTGGAATTCATTGCCACAGAGGGCTGTGGAGGCCGAGACGTTGAGCGTCTTCAAGACAGAAATTGATAAATTCTTGATTTCTCGAGGAATTAAGGGCTATGGGGAGAGAGCGGGTAAATGGAGTTGAAATCAACCATGATTGAATGGTGGAGTGGACTCGATGGGTCGAATGGCCTTACTTCCGCTCCTATGTCTTATGGTCTTATGGTCTTACATTGGCCGCCAATGGGATCTTCCGGTGTCTATGGCATTTTGCGAGTCTCGCCTGTCCCACTGCCAGGGAACCCGTCGCAATGGCCCATCTTTGGCATGATCATAAGATCTCACCGGCAGAAAGGGCTGGAAAATCCTGCCCAGAGTTGGCTGCTCGAATCAAAAGGAAGATTGTGCATTATTAGTGTCCTGTCACAAGATGGTACGAATGCTTTTGAGATTCTCAATTTGTAGAGTACGACAAAGATCTTTCCAAACTTTGTTTTTCTCTCTAGCAATCACCTACTTATTTTGAGTATTAAAATGGTTTATTACTTTCAAGGAACCAAGGGTGTTGGGTTGTGATTGTTGGCAACACAACACGCTGGACTAGGTAGCAGCAAGTTGACAAACAGAAAATGGTGAAATGAACAGCTTTAGAAAGGGCATGATAATCGTTCGGCTTTTTAAAATTCATTCGTGGGACATGGGTGCCCATTCCTAGTTGCCTTTGTTCAGAGGGCAGTTGAGAATCAACCACATTGCTGTGGCTCTGGAGTCACATGTAGGCCAGACCAGGTAAGGATGGCAGATTTCCTTCCCTAAAGGACATTAGTGAACCAGATGGGTTTTTCCGACAATCGACAATGGTTTCATGGTCATCAATAGATTCTTAATTCCAGATATTTTTATTGATTGCAAGTTCCACCATCTGCTGTGGCAGGATTCAAACCTGGGTCCCCAGAACATTAGCTGCGTTTGTGGATTAATAGTCTAGTGATAATACCACTAGGCCATCGCCCGCACCCCACTCCCCCACCATGTCACTCCTCATGTGCTGAGTGTCTGTTTGCTGTGTATTTCAACATTTTCAGTGGTTTAGTTTATTTATTAGTGTCACAAGTAGGCTTACATTAACACTGCAATAAAGTTATCATGAAAATCCCCCAGTTGCCACACTCGGGCACCTGTTCGGGTACACTGAGGAGAATTTAGTATGGCAAATGCACCTAACCGGCATGTCTTTTGGACTATGGGAGGAAACCTGAGCACCGGGAGGAAACCCACACAGACAAGGGGAGAACATGCAGACACCGCACAGACAGTGACCCACATTAGGAATCGAATCTGGGTCCCTGGCACTGTAAGGCAGCAATACTAACCACTAACCTCCTAATGCATTCATTGTTGAGTGAGGACCTCATTGCCAGGTGTAAAGTATGATAAAGTATGAGCTGGCTAAACACCATTGTACCTTAGTGTACCTTTAGAGATTTTTTTTAAAATCATGATCTCTGCCGCTCTCACAGCTTCAGTGTTTCTCAGCTCATAGCCTTAGCTGATGTCATTATGGCACCAGCTTGTCTGGATGAGTCTTTTTGTTGCTGCTTAAATGGGTTTTTTAAAATTTTTACTGGGATATTTGTAACTCAGCATTATTAGGAGAAAAACTGGTTGGCAGGTCAGGAATTCTTTCATTTTCAGTTTGCGCTGCTGTTTAGTTTGAGTTTTAGTTTTAGAAGGGGCATCAAGCTGCAAAGAATTCTCTCCCTGGTTTTGGAAATTCTGCTGGTTATCTGAAAGCAAGGTCTTGCCTTTCCAAAGGGGGGAACCTGCTGTTGGTGGCTTGCCTGGAGTCCCTGGTGTTTTGGCAAGCTGTTCTGACTTCAAACTGTTTGAGTCTATCCAGAGAGCTGCAGACTTCATTCAAAGGACTCAATTCCAGTATCACGTGAGCATTAGCCTAGGCTGTATTAAACCTGTTTGAAGGGTCTTATTTATCGGATTGGTTTGATTGAGATAGCTCCTATATTTGGGTTATAAATTATCATGGCTGTTTTGGTGTTGTTTATAATTGATAGAAATTCTTGCTAATATTCTTACTATACATGTTAACTATATTTTTAAATAAACTTTGTTTGATTAAAGCTCCCTAGTGGGTTATTTGAATTATACCTGAAATGAAAACTATCATGCTTATCCGAGCCAAATTCAAGATGCAAAACTTTGGAGTTTCTGACCTGAGCCATAACACCATGAAGCAGCACTTCAGCTAATACTTAACCCTCAAAAGGAAAAGTCTTAGAAAGTAAATGTTGGGGCGGCACGGTGGCACAGTGGTTAGCACTGCTGTCTCACAGCGCTAGGGTCCCAGGTTCAATTCCAGCCTCAGGTCGCTGTCTGTGTGGAGTTTGCACTTTCTCCCTGTGTCTGTATGGATTACCTCCGGGTGCTCTGGTTTCCTCCCACGGTCCAAAGATGTGCGGGTAAGGTGGATTGGCCATGCTAAGTTGACCCTTAGTGTCAGGGGGATTAGCAGGGTAAATGAGTGGGGCAACGGGAATAGGGCCTGGGTGAGATTGTGGTCGGTACAGGCTTGATGGGCCGAATGGCCTCCTTTTGTACTGCAGGGATTCAATGGAAATATAAACCAGGATAAAATACTATCTGCTATACTATCCACAATAGTGGAAACAAGACGTTCATTTAGAGAGATACAAATATCAAGCGGTTGGTATGGACGTAAATAGAGGTCACGTTATTAGTTATGATGCTTTAAAGTGAGAGGAATGAGGTCCTGGAACAAGGTTTCATACAATTTGGAACCTCATTCTTTTCAGCTTGGACGCCAACTTGTGGGTTTGTGTTTAGGGTAGAACAATACATTGGTTGCTGAAAAGAATGTGGGATTTTACTGGCCCCTGTCATCTGTGGGGTTGTTATTTTACAAGACTGTGAATTGATGGGAGCCGTTCTCAGAAAAAAAGTTCTAACATTGCGAATGACTAGCTTTTCAAATAAAGTGAGATGGTTAGAGAGTTACAACATCACAGTCTAACCACAGAATTGTTTGGGAAATGGTTAAGCAGTTCGTCTGAGTGTACTTGTCTAGATGTTTCACAATCTTGGGGGGTTTTTCTTCAATTTCCGGCTGCCTTGTTCCTCTTCTCTCAGAGCTGCATTGTTTTACAGTGAAGGTAACAAGTGCCTGTCATCAGTGTTTAAAATTCAGCAAAAATAAGCAACCCGGTAGTAAAGTTATGATGGTTAGCAACATTTGGAAAATTATGTCAATTTACCCCTTTTCCAATATTCTTCTGAATTGTTTTTTCGAGTAATGACCCCAAATCTTTTATTAAAGTAGTCTTTTGCCATTTATTACATCAAAAACCCTTCATAATTCTGCAAGTCTCTCGGGCGAATTTTACCGTCCTGCCCGCCACGGGTATCGGGCTGGGCAAGGGGCGGACCGTGGAAAGCTCCATTGACCTCGAGCGGGATTTTCCAGTTTCATGGTGCGCTAGGCCGGAAAATCCCAACCCTTGGATTTAGGGATGGAGATATGGAGATCTTTGAAAGTGAGAAGACCATAAGAAGCACTAATGAATAGAGTAATTGTACAGAGAAGAGCGAACGTAAAAGCAGGAATCTGATGTTGAATTTGTGTAAGACCGTCAGAGCAATGATATCAGAGACAGGGAAAGATAGAAGTGAAAATGTGCTAACAGTAAACCAGTGAAAAGTTATGAAGTAGGTTCAGAAAAGTTTCCCTTCCTTAAGAACAGGAAAAGTAAGCTCCCGGGATCTTACCGGCTTGCTGCGCCAATCGATTGGGGGTGGCATGAGGGGGTTGAGGGTGGCAACTGCGGGGGGTGCAATCGGCCGGGATGGAGATTTGGGGGGTGGGTGGGTGATGCCCAGAGGGGTGGGGGAGGGGGGGAGGGGAGGGAGGAGGAGTGACAGTATACTGGGAGATTGGGGCGCCTGCGTAAACCTACCATTTACTCACCCGTTTGACACTTAGAATGTTTTTGAGAAAATTCCGCCCAAGATGTTTAAAATAGCAGTTGGCCCTGAGGATGCCAATGCAGCCCGATGTGCATCTTTAAAGAAGGACTCTGTAGTTTCAGGCAGGTCTCAGAAGAGCAATGTAAAATCAAAGTCTGTGAGAAGACAGTGAGACATTCGGGGTGTTTGCCCCGAGTGCTTTTACTCTAACCAACCTGTATTGTGTTAATCAGGCAGGGTTAAGATGCCCCTGTTGTCTATAATATGCGATATTAAACTGAGGCCCAGTCAGCTCTTGGGATGGGTAAGGCATTATTGAGTGAAGTAAAGTGTCATGGCCAAGGAATCCTTCAAACAATACCAGCAACAAACACTGCAGCTCCCAGCAGCACGAGATGGTCATTCTGCATAGGTGCGGATTGCCAGTGACATCAATTCACTATGTTTTAAGGTTCATTTATTAGCATCACAAGTAGGCTTACATTAACACTGAGATGAAGTTACTGTGAAAATCCCCGAGTCGCCATACTCCGGCTCCTGTTTGGGTACACTGAGGTAGAATTTAGCATGGCAAATGCACCTAAGCAGCACGTCTTTTGGACTGTGGGAGGAAACTGGAGCACCCAGAGGAAACCCACGCAGACACGGGGAGAACATGCAGACTCTGAACAGACAGTGACCCAAGCCGGGAATTGAACCCAGGCCCTTGACACTTTGATGCAGCATGCAAACACTGTGCCACCATGCCATCCCAGCCCAGCAGTACACTTCTGCACAAGTGTGAAAAGCTTTTAAATCCATACGGACACATTGCCTGCAAAGAACATGGTTGAAAGTTTAGGTTTAGCCTGAAAAACAATAAGACTGTATATTAATTAATCAGGGACACAGATATCCTTCTAAATTCTAATGTTGCGTCAGGAAGCTCAGTAGTAATAGACCGCCCTGGCATACAGTGCACATCCCTCGCTCATGTGTCAAATTGTTGAGTACGCCAGGGAGGGCTGAACCCCAATCTCTCTTGGTTAAAACTCATCCTTAAGGAGCCCCTGCTCGCACAGAAGTTGCATGAAGTTACAAGAATCCAAATCAAGCAATAATGACACTTGGAAGACTTTGAAGATTGTTTGGCTGATCAAGAACCTTTAAAATACTATGTGAAACAGCTCTTATTTCATGACTGGACTTCAATCCTGCTGTTTAATTTTGTGCTTAAATTACACTTCCATGAAATTATGTGCCTAGTTTTAAAGAAAAGGGGATGGCTTTGACTCTTGTCTAAATAGGGGGGACAGCTAATCTGTGATTGGTTCTGGCCACTCTCGATGGTGTCACTTGCTCTGACGTTAGGGAGCAATAGAATCAACTGCACATGCCCAGCGTACATGAGTGGCAAACCCAGTCTAACAAAAACTGGCTGGGCGGCATGGTGACACAGTGTTTAGCATTGCTGCCTCACAGCGCCAGGGACCTGTGTTCAATTCTGGTCTCGGGTCACTGTCTGTGTGGAGTTTGCACACTCCTCGTGTCTGCGTGGGTTTCCTCGGGGTGCTCCGGTTTCCTCCCACAGCCCAAAGACTATGCGGGTTAGGTTGATTGGCCATGCTAAATTAACCCAAGTGTCAGGGGGATTAGCAGGGTAAATATAAGGAGTTACGGCAATAGGGCCTAGGTGGGATTGTGGTCGGTGCAGACTTGATGGGCCGAATGGCCTCCTTCTGCGCTGTAGGGATTCTATGATTCTAAATGCTGTGCAGTTATCACTGGCCACCAGTTTCTACAGTAAGAAGTCTCACAACACCAGGTTAAAACTTCTTACTGTGTTAACCCCAGTCCAACGCCAGCATCTCCACATCACCAGTTTCTAAACAGTGCCGTCTACTTTCAATGACAAAATGAGTAGCTAATTATAGGCTGGAATTTGACGATCGTGCTCGTTGGCAGGATCTTTCAGTCCTTTGCATTTTTGACTTGGATACTGTAACATGTTGCTTTTAGAAAGAGTACTGCAGAAGTACTCATGGTCCCTCCAAACGCAGATTAGGAATGTACCTTTTACAATGCTCAGTTATTTGTTTTCTGTCTCGAAGGTACAATCAACAGCAGATGCATTTTGAGCAATGGGGCCAGTATGTTGGCGAGATTGAAATTGAAGGACATGAAAGGACTGAACTTCTTCTTCGTGGAGTCAGAGATCATTCTTATGGTAACGAACATAGTTCTATTCCTTAGCAAATATGTGCATTTTCAACGTCATAGTATACTTTCCCATTTTTGTGTTACAGCCTAATTTTCATTGACAGGGCTTGCTTGTAGCATACAAGCGTGCATGTATCATTAACCTTTCAAGCATGTGCTACAAAATGATGCTTTGCTACTTCATTGGAACGAGCACAACAAAAGCTTAGAACTGCAAAAATGTCAGTCAGGATGTTTCCAGCTGCTTCTGATGAATCTACGTCCCTATGAGATCCCCCCTCATTCATCAGAAGTGGCTGGAAATATCCTGACTGACATTCTTGCAGTTCTCAGCTTTTGTAGTGCAAGTTTCAATGAAGTAGCAAAGCATAAGGATCTCAGAGAGACTTATAAAATTCTAACAGGACTTGACAGGGTAAATGCAGGGAGGACGTTCACAATGGTGGGGAGTCCAGAACTAGGGGCCACAGTCTGAGGATTCAGGGTCGACCATTTAGGATGGAGGTGCGAAGACATTTCTTCGCCCAAAGAGTGGTGAGCTTGTGGAATTCATTACCACAGGAAGTAGTTGATGCCAAAATATTGAATGTATTCAAGAGGCGGCTGGACATAGCTCTTGGGGCGAATGGGATCAAAGGTTATGGGGAAAAAGCGAGATGAAGCTATTGAGTTGGATGATCAGCCATGATCATAATGAATGGCAGAGCAGGCTCGAAGGGCCAAATGGCCTCCTCCTGCTCCTATCTTTTATGTTTCTATGATCTGTGCCGTACACAGGACATCCAGGGTGCATGGTGCAGGTGTGAGATGTGTTTTTTTATTCATTCATGGGACATGGGCGTCGCTGGCTGGCCAGCATTTATTGTCCATCCCTAGTTGCCTTTGAGAAGGTGGTGGTGAGCTGCCTTCTTGAATCGTTGCAGTCCATGTGCTGTGGGTTAACCCACAATGCTGTTAGGGAGGGAATTCCAAGATTTTGACCCAGTGACTGCGAAGGAATGGCTGAAAAGGCAGCATCTCCAAAACGACTGTATGGTGTCACTCTTGGGTGGTGGACATTGAAATCCCCCACACAGAGTGCATCGAGTCTGCACTAGAAACGTCTAGAGGGAGGGAAACATGACAACAAATGACCTCTGCAGTTGAGTTACTGCATCATGTGCCAATATGAATGTCACAGGTCTTGTCAACACCCTCTTTAGATCATTCTTCAGCTGCAGGGGAAACCCTTCCACCACCCCCACCCCACTCTTGTTACTTGAAGGGCCAACCATCTAACTTTCACATGAGGTTCTTTGACTTTCTTTACCTGCTACAGACTTAATGGAAATATTGTCCCATGTCTTCCAGTCAGTGGCAGTACTGGGGATATCCAAAGTGGGAGAAGTTGGGAGGCTTGTCAGGAGAGTATCATCAACATTGATGGGGGCTATCATTTCAGTACATCCTGGGTTGCGACAGTCAGCAGAGCGGCAAACATGTGAGGCAGAAGAGAAGAAGGAGGATTTTCATTGGAATGTCCTACCCATCAAAGGTACCTGCCATCCTTGGTCACCTGGAAGCACCAGAGGCTGGCGGCTTGGTTACACAGGCTATCAGCACAACACATTACTCCCAGCTGTAAGGATGCCAGATTTCCTTCCCTAACAAACATTAGTGAACCTGATGGGTTTTTATGATAATTGACAATGGTTTCATGGTTATCATTAGGCTTTTCGTTCCAGATTTTTAAAAATTGAATTCAAATATCACCATCTGCCACGGTAGGATTCAAACCTGGGTCCCCAGATCTTGCCTGGGGTCTCTGGATTACTAATTCAGGGACAATGCCACTATGCCACTGCCTCCCCAAAATATCTCTTCTGAATAGCTAGATGTATGTGGAAGCTGAGAGAGGTGAGTGCGAGGCTGAATGGGTCCCAATTATTGATGGGTGATTGACGGACATGTGATGCAATGAACAACATGAAAGGTTGTTGGAGCGGTGGTTATGATCTGGCATTTGAAGGTGCATTCACTAACTTTATCCAATTGTGTGGGATTATTGAACTTGCACATCTGTGCGAAGCTCGTACTCAAGATCCTGGGAGCTCTCTCTCTGGCTTGTTGTCTTTTTTGCTGTTCTTTACCTTCCTTCAAAGCCTTCTCTGCAGCAGCTCCTGTCCCATGAGTGCGGCTTCTTTAAGAGGAGTGGGCAGCTATTAAGTGACCCCAGCTCCCTGTGCATGGTGCTAGCCCTTCATGTTGCTTGGTTCCCTTGTTGAGTGTACAGCCAGTCTGCAAGATGCATATGGAAATCATTAAAGTGAACAGAGAGCATGAGTTTACAAGCTGCTTGCATCAATGGGACAAGTGCAGGGTAATCGTGTATCTTGGAGAAGATACGGAGAATTGTGTAGCTTGGAGAAGGGTGGCATGGTGGCACAATGGTTAGCACTGCTGCCTCACAGCACCAGGGATCCGGGTTCAATTCTGGCCTTGGGTTGCTGCCTGTGCAGAGTCTGCACATTTTCCCCGTGTCTGCGTGGGTTTCCTCTGGGTGCTCCGGTTTCCTCCCACAGTCCAAAGATGTGCAGGTTAGGTGAATTGGCCATGCTAAATTGCTCCTTAGTGTCAGGGGGACTAGCAAGTGTAAATGGGGTTAGGGCCTGGGTGGGATTGTGGTTGGTGCAGACTCGATGGGCTGAATGGCCTCCTTCTGCACTGGAGGAATTCTATGATTCTATGAAGATACAGAGGGACAGGTTATATACACATTTGAAAGAAAATGGACTAGTTAGTGACAGGCAACATGGTTTTGTACGGAAAGGTCATGTCTCACCAACTTGATTGATTTTTTTGAAGAGGTCTGAAGGCCGAAAGGCAGGTTAATAGGGTGGTGAAAAATGCATATGGCA
Source organism: Mustelus asterias (assembly GCF_964213995.1). Lineage (NCBI taxonomy): Eukaryota > Metazoa > Chordata > Chondrichthyes > Carcharhiniformes > Triakidae > Mustelus > Mustelus asterias. The sequence goes on along the minus strand of NC_135804.1, from coordinate 16,680,559 downwards.
CACTCACCTTTATCAATCGGGGTAAAGATTACAAAAGCAGAGAGGTCATGATGGAGTTATATAGAACTTTGGTGAGGCCACAGCTGGAGTACTGTGTGCAGTTCTGGTCGCCACATCATAGGAAGAACGTGAAGGTACTGGAGGAGGTGCAGAGGAGATTCACCAGGATGCTGCCCTGGATGGAACATTTAAGTTACAAAGAGAGATTTGATAAGTTTGGGTTATTTTCGTTGGAGCAGAGAAGATTGAGGTGCGACCTCATTGATGTATTCAAGATTATGAGGGGCATGGACAGGGTGGATAGGGAGCAGCTGTTCCCCTTAGTTGAAGGGTCAGTTACGAGAGGACACAAGTTAAAAGTGAGGGGTGAGAGGTTTAGGGGGGATTAAATATTTTTACACAGAGTGTGGTGACGGTCTGGCATGCGCTGCCTGGGAGGGTGGTGGAGGCGGATGCCTGACATCCTTTAAAAGATACCTGGATGAGTACTTGGCACACCATAACATTTAAGGCTATGGGCCAAGTGCTGTCAAGTGGAATTAGGTGGGCAGGTCAGGGCCTTTCATGCATGCGGACTCGATGGGCCGAAGGGTCTCTTCTGCAGTGTAGTATTCCGTGATTCTGTGATCTGCGATTCTATGATCTGTGATTCTGAGGTGACAAAGATAATTGATGAGGGAAGGGCTGTGGATGTAGTTTATTTGGACTTTAGTTTGGCAAGATCCCACGTGGTAGACTGGTATAAAAACTAAAATCACATTGGTTTCGGAGTGGACTAGCTGAATGGATACAGAACTGCCTTGGTTATAGAAGTGATGTGGAGATGCCGGCGTTGGACTGGGGTAAACACAGTAAGAAGTTTAACAACACCAGGTTAAAGTCCAACAGGTTTATTTGGTAGCAAAAGCCACACAAGCTTTCGAGGCTCTGAGCCCCTTCTTCAGGTGAGTGGGAATTCTGTTCACAAACAGAACTTATAAGACACAGACTCAATTTACATGAATAATGGTTGGAATGCGAATACTTACAACTAATCCAGTCTTTAAGAAACAAAACAATGGGAGTGGAGAGAGCATCAAGACAGGCTAAAAAGATGTGTATTGTCTCCAGACAAGACAGCCAGTGAAACTCTGCAGGTCCACGCAACTGTGGGAGTTACAAATAGTGTGACATAAATTCTGATTCTAGGATCAAAGGCCATCCCCACACCCCCACTTCTTGCCTTCAAACAACCGCACAACCTCAAACAGACCATTGTCCGCAGCAAACTACCCAGCCTTCAGGAGAACAGTGACCAAGACACCACACAACCCTGCCACAGCAACGTCTGCAAGACGTGCCGGATCATCGACACAGATACCATCATCTCACGTGAGAACACCATCCACCAGGTACACGGTACATACTCTTGCAACTCGGCCAACGTTGTCTACCTGATACGCTGCAAGAAAGGATGTCCCGAGGCATGGTACATTGGGGAAACTATGCAGACGCTGCGACAACGGATGAATGAACACCGCTCGACAGTCACCAGGCAAGACTGTTCTCTTCCTGTTGGGGAGCACTTCAGCGGTCACGGGCATTCGGCCTCTGATATTCGGGTAAGCGTTCTCCAAGGCGGCCTTCGCGACACACGACAGCGCAGAGTCGCGGAGCAGAAACTGATAGCCAGGTTCCGCACACACAAGGACGGCCTCAACCGGGATATTGGGTTTATGTCACACTATTTCACATAAATATTTCTGCTTTTTTCCTCCTGAGTCTTTATCATGCGATCCTAGAATCAGAATTTATGTCACACTATTTGTAACTCCCACAGTTGCGTGGACCTGCAGAGTTTCACTGGCTGTCTTGTCTGGAGACAATACACATCTTTTTAGCCTGTCTTGATGCTCTCTCCACTCCCATTGTTTTGTTTCTTAAAGACTGGATTAGTTGTAAGTATTCGCATTCCAACCATTATTCATGTAAATTGAGTCTGTGTCTTATAAGTTCTGTTTGTGAACAGAATTCCCACTCACCTGAAGAAGGGGCTCAGAGCCTCGAAAGCTTGTGTGGCTTTTGCTACCAAATAAACCTGTTGGACTTTAACCTGGTGTTGTTAAACTTCTTACTTGGTTATAGAAGACAGAGAGCAGTGGTGGAAGGGTGTTTTTCAGAATGGACATCTGTAGCTAGTGGTGTTCCGCAGGGATCAGAGCTGGGACCTCTGTTGTTCGGAGTATATATAAATGATATGGAGGGAAATGTGGGGGATCTGATTAGTAAGTTTGAGAATGACGCGACGATTGGTGGAGTTGCTGATAGTGCCAAGGATTGTCAGAGGATACAACAGGATATAGATAGACTGGAGATATGGGCACGGAAATGGCAGATAGAGTTTAATCTGGACAAATGCAAGGTGATGCATTTTTGGAGAATCAAATTTAGGTATGAATTATACTGTAAATGGCAGACCCCTCAGGAACACTAAAATACAAAGGGATCTGGACGGGCAGGTCTCTAATTCCCTACAGGTGGTCGAAATGATTAAGAAGGCATATAGCATGCTTGCCTTCATCGGCCGGGGCATTGAGTACAAGAGTTGGGAAATCATGTTGCACTATACAAAACGTTGGTTAGGCTACATTTGGAGTATTGCGTGCTGTTCTGGTCACACTACCAGAAGGACATGGAAGCTTTGGAGAGAGTGCAAAGAAGGTTCACCAGGTTGTTGTCTGGTCTCGAGGGTGTTGGCTATGAGGAGAGGTTGAATAAACTAGGATTGTTTTCACTGGAAAGACAGAGGCTGAGGGGAGACCTGATAGAGGTCTACAAAATTATGAGAGGCATAGACAGGGTGGATAGTCAGAGGCTTTTTCCCAGGTTGGAAGTGTCAATACAAGGGGTCACAGGTTCAAGGTGAGAGTGGGAATGTTCAAGGGAGATGTGCTGTGGGGGAAGTTTTTCACGCAGAGTGGTGCGTGCCTGCAATACGCTGCCAGAGGAGGTGGCGGAAGCAGGCACATTTGCAACATTTAAGAGGCACCTAGATGGATACATAAATAGGGAGGGAATAGAGGGATACGGACTGATTAAGGGCAGAGGTTTTTTTAAATTTAGTTAGGGCATCATGATCGGCGCAGGCTTGGAGGGCCGAAGGGCCTGTTCCTGTGCTGTACTTTTCTTTGTTCTTAATTCTGTCTGAAAACAACCATTTTTGAGTTTACTGAATGATGGATTTTGTCACTGTTCTGCCTTATCAGCAGAGTTTGTAGACTATTGGCAGTAAGTGGATTGGACATTTTTGTGGTTAGGTTACAAGGCCAGAGAAAATTGGCAACGCTCTCTCTCAGGACTGCATGCCTAATTTCCCTGTACGAACAGTCATAGACTTGTATATCTTTGCATGCAGACTGGCACATTGTAAGGAGGATAATTATGAGCGGGGAGCGTATCGCACTGGCTGTACACATGCTGACCACCAAAGCAGCTACTTCAAAGTAGTTTATAAATACATTGCTGTAAAATCTCTGGAGTAGTTCACAGAGCTTACAATAGTGATGGATGTTGGGGAGATGGGTGATAGAAAAAAATGTTTCTTGAAGAAAAGATGTAGATATAACTCACCTGAAATTTAGTTATACAATTCTGGCAATTATAAACGTGTATTAAATGTTCATGTGTGTTCATGTTTTGCTCTGTCTAATGTAACTGTCATTCACTCTCCTATAATAGCTTCAGATATTGAAGGCTGAAATCTAATGAGGCAGTAATACTGAATTTTTTGTGTCATGGTCAAGTGGTCCGAGTGATGGAGTGATGAAAAATGTGCACAGTAACTGCAGCCAATCCGTTTGTGATGGAACATAGAACAGTACAGCACAGGAACAGACCCTTCGTCCCATGATGTTGTGCCGAGCATGACGCCAAATTAAACTAATCCCTTTTGCCTGCCCTTGCTTCATATCCCTCTATTCCTTGTGTATTCATGCGCTTATCTAAAAGCCCCTTAAACACCTCCATCGTATCTGCCTGCACCACCACCCCTGGCAGCGCGTTCTAGACACCTACCATTCTCTGTGTAAAAAATGTACCCCTCACATCTCCTTTGACCTAGTGCTTTTTCAGGTGTGGAAACCCACTCCAGACGATGCGAGCTATAAACTTTCAGCAAAGTTGCATTTTATTTTAAGAAAAAGTCTCTGTGGTGTTAATGAAGTAAATTTAATATCATATTTAATACATTGGTGATTGTAATTCAAATTAAAGGATCATATTGCATATAATTGCTTAACTTCAATTAATATAGACTGAGTGGCATACGACAACTGGAACCAGATTAAAGCAAACTTTAAAAAATGTCAAAATTTTAAAGTTGTGAAAGCTCCTCAAGGCTTTTATGTTATTCAAGAATCAACAGGATAATCGCACACATCCGAAATTCAAGCCACAATCGAGCATGCACAGAATTCTTGGAAAGAACAATAGAAAGCTTTATAATTCAATGCTTGCCACCCACCCAATGTTATCTGTAATATAACTGCAATATAATTGGTCAAACAAAATTGCATCTTGCTATTCCTTCATAGACTTGATAAAAGTCTGACAAGTTGTGCTGCAAATTTTGATCAGGTAGTCAGTGTGTGGTCTTGAATATTACGCTCCACCAATGAACTGAAGCTTCTACTGTTACTCTCAGTCTATGAGCACTTTTGACAGCAAAATGCAGAAACACAGATTGACTGCTCTAGACCTATAGGAACCGAGTCTTCTCCTCTGCCCAAGACCGCAAGAAACCTCAAAGGGTTGTGAATGAAGCCCAGCAAACCAGCCTCCCATCCACTGACTCTGTCTACACTTCCCGCAGCCTTGAAAAAGCAGCCAGCATAATTAAAGACCTCAAGCACCCTGTACATACTCTCTTCCGTCAGGAAAAAGATACAGAAGTCTGAGGACACGTTCCAACCGACTCAAGAATAGCTTCTTCCCTGCTGCCGTCAGGCTTTTGAATGGACCTACCTCGTACTAAATTGATCTTTCTCGACACCCTAGCTATGACTAACATTACATTCTGCACTCCCTTCTCCAAGAACGATATGCTTTGTCTGTATAGTGCGCAAGAAACAATACTTTTCATTGTAAACATGTGACAATAATAAATCAAATCAAAGAACCAATGTAAGGACACTTTTGAATTTCAGAAGCGTTGCTAATTTTCTTTCTAATATAATTAAGGAGAAAACTGCCCTTGAGCAATAAGAAACTTTGATAAACATACAATCATTTGACTTTGTGATATAAATATACAGAAACTTATGAACAGGAAAAAAACCCACTGGTCTATCCAGCCTGTTTAATATAATTGGGATACTGTATCTAATACACGCAATCCCCACCTCACTGTGTAACTCCCCACCAGGAGAGGCAGAATTTTAACCAAGAGCGGCTGATAGGCTGGAATTTTCCAGCCGCACACCCCCCCCACCCTTCCCCTCCCCCCACCACCACCACACACAACTGGTTTTCCCACAGCAGAGGCGGCCTGCCACTGGCCTGCAGTGGGATCTTCCAGTGTATGTTGCAAGATTATAAAATAAATAATCATCCTGCTAATGTTAATATCTATCTATAGTTAATGGCTAACTGCATGGTTTGCCCGTCTCACCGCTGGGGAATCCACAACGGGGATCTACTTCAGCGGGACCAGATGATCCTGCCAGTGGGAATGGCTGGAAAATTCTGTCCACACTTTTAGTGGAACACTCAAGGGATTTTTACAATAGAGTTTAAACATTGTGTATGTTGCAAGATTATAAAATAAATAATCATCCTGCTAATGTTAATATCTATCTATAGGTATCAGAAATTGGAGTCACATGCATCGCTATGTTTTGATCTTGGCACACTTTGAGGTAATGATTCCAACTTTCTAATGAATTCTGACACAACTAAATTGAATTGTCATACTCATGTATTCTAGTATAGCTGTTCAGATGCATGAAGGTTTTCATGTTTTATTTAAACAGGACACATTTCTTTATAACAGAAACAGAAAATGCTGGAAAATCTCAGTGGGTCTGACAGCATCTGTGAAGAGAGAATAGAACTAATGTTTTGAGTCTGGATTGGGTCATCCAGACTCGAAACATTGGCTCTATTCTCTCTTCACAGATGCTGTCAGACCTGCTGAGATTTTCCAGCATTTTCTGTTTTGTTTCGGATTCCTGCATCTGCAGCATTTTGCTTTAGTGTTTCTTTATAATGTATGTCCACTGACATCTACAATATAGTATGTACTGTAAATAATAATGGTGTCTCACTGTGCAAAGAAATGTGCTATAAATGTGATAGGGAAGTCTAAGTGAATCAGAGGCCCCATATTTTGCTCTCCAGTTGAGGGGGTGGGGCGGGGGGGGGGGGGGGGGGAGGGGGGGCGTGGTTTGGGCTGGATTAATAGTTGGGCCTGCTATACCCGGAAACAGTGCAGAGGCAGCCGGGTGTGGAGGTAGGCTGGATGGAAGGCCGACTCCTGTGTGTCAGTACTTCACTGAAATCAATAAAAAAAGAGTAAAAAATGGCCCTCACCTCTCATGGTATATCACTCCCCACACACTCCCCATACCTTATCCATGCCAAACTATGCACCTAATTCCCTCACAAGCACCCCTATGGTGCCTCATGTTGTTGTTCATCCATCGTCGTCGATGAAGACCTCGACACCATTAGTCATTTTGAGGCTGGGTGCGGTGTGTCCGAAGATGACTGATCAGGCCAATTCGGGCAAGGAATGTCCTGGCACATAACAGGTGATAATGGTGTCGAGACTAGCGCATTGATTTGGATTAAAGTGAGGGAGAGTTGCGCAGCATCAGCCTCACTCTCTCTTCCCAATTCCCATCTGGATCCAGTGGCAAGACAAGAGTCGAGACGGCTGGAGATGGGACTAGGCGCAGTGGATGACCAGGACATCTTCTGTGTCTTGTCCTGCTCTTCGTGTTCCACAACGCTTGCAGAGACTGCTCAATCCGCCGGAGTCTGTCTTCACATGCTGGGATAGACATCTCCCTGACTCACCGAGGGTTGAGACCCATCGGCTACCCTCATCTGGTTTAGAACCATAGAACCATAGAAAATATAGCTCAGAAACCGGCCTTTTGGCCCTTCTTGTCTATGCCAAACCATTTTTTGCCTAGTCTCACTGACCTGCACTTGGACCATATCCCTCCACACCCCTCTCATCCATGAACCCGTCCAAGTTTTTCTTAAATGTTAAAAGCATTTACCACTTTATCCGGCAGCTCATTCCACACTCCCACCACTCTCTGCGTAAAGAAGCCCCCCCTAATATTCCCTTTAAACTTTTCTCCTTTCACCCTTAACCCATGCCCTCTGGTTTTTTTCTCCCCTAGCCTCAGCGGAAAAAGCCTGCTTGCATTCACTCTATCTATACCCATCAAAATCTTATACACCTCTATCAAATCTCCCCTCATTTTTCTACGCTCCAGGGAATAAAGTCCCAACCTATTCAATCTCTCTCTGTAACTCAGCTTCTCAAGACCCGGCAACATCCTTGTGAACCTTCTCTGCACTCTTTCAACCTTATTTACATCCTTCCTGTAACTAGGTGACCAAAACTGTACACAATACTCTAAATTCGGCCTCACCAATGCCTTATTTAACCTTACCATAACACTCCAACTTTTAAACTCGATACTCCGATTTATAAAGGCCAATGTACCAAAGGCACTCTTTACGACCCTATCCACCTGTGACGTCCAAAGATGTGCGCGTTAGGTTGATTGGCCAGGTTAAAAATTATCCCTGAGATGTGTAGTTAGAGGGATTGCGGGTAAATATGTGGGGGTAGGGCCTGGGTGGGATTGTGGTCGGTGCAGACTCGATGGGCCGAATGGCCTCCTTCTGCACTGTAGGGTTTCTATGATTCTATGATTCTATGACGTCACTTTTAGGGAATTCTGTACCTGTATTCCCAGATCCCTCTGTTCAACTGCACTCTTCAGAGTCCTACCATTTACCCTGTATGTTCTACTTTGGTTTGTCCTTCCAAAGTGCAATATCTCACACTTGTCTGCATTAAATTCCATTTGCCATTTTTCAGTCCATTTTTCTAGTTGGTCCAAATCCCTCTGCAAGCTTTGAAAACCTTCCTCACTGTCCACTACACCTCCAATCTTTGTATCATCAGCAAATTTGCTGATCCAATTTACCACATTATCATCCAGATCATTGATATAGATGACAAACAACAATGGACCCAATACCGATCCCTGCGGCACACCACTAGTCACAGGCCTCCACTCAGAGAAGCAATCCTCCACAACCACTCTCTGGCTTCTTCCATTGAGCCAGTGTCTAATCTAATTTACTACCTCCCCATGTATACCCAGCGACTGAACCTTCCTAACTAACCTCCCATGAGGGACCTTGTCAAAGGCCTTGCTGAAATCCAGGTAGACAACATCCACCGCCTTCCCTTCATCCACTTTCCTGGTAACCTCCTCGAAAAACTCTAATAGATTGGTCAAACATGACCTACTATGCACGAAGCCATGTTGACTCTCCCTAATAGTCCCTGTCTATCCAAATATTTGTAGGTCCTATCCCTTATCACACCTTCCAATAACTTGCCCACCACCGACGTCAAACTTACTGGCCTATAATTTCCCGGCTTTCTTTTGGAACCTTTTTTAAACAATGGAACAACATGAGCCACCCTCCAATCATCCGGCACCTCCCCCGTAAATACTGACATTTTATATATGTCTGTCCGGGCCCCTGCAAGTTCAACACTAGCTTCCCTCAAGGTCTGAGGGAATATCCTGTCTGGTCCTGGGGATTTATCCACTCTGATTTGCCTCAAGACAGCAAGCACTTCCTCCCCTTTTATCTGTAAAGGTTCCATGACCTCCCTACCTGTTTGCCCTATTTCCGTAGACTCCATGCCCGTTTCCTCAGTAAATACGGATGCAAAAAAACCATTTAGTATCTCCCCCATCTCTTTTGGTTCCATACACAGTCTACCACTCTGGTCTTCAAGAGGACCAATTTTATCCCTCATTTTCCTTTTGCTCCTGACATACTATAGAAGCTCTTTGGATTTTCCTTCACTCTGTCTGCCAAAGCAACCTTATGTCTTCTTTTAACCCTCCTGATTTCTCTCTTAAGTAGCTTCTTGCACTTTTTATACTCCTCGAGCATCTGATCTGTTCCTTGCTGCCTGTACATTTCATACAACTCTCTCTTCCTCTTAATCAGTGTTACAATCTCCCTCGAGAACCAAGGTTCCTTATTCCTATTTACTTTGCCTTTAATCCTGACAGGAACATACAAACTCTGCACTCTCAAAATTTCTCCTTTGAAGGCCTCCCACTTTCCATTTACATCCTTACCAGAGAGCAGCCTGTGCCAATCCACACTTCCCAGATCCCTTCTCATTTCATCAGATTTAGCCTTTTTCCAGTTCAGAACTTCAACCCGAGGACCAGATCTATCCTTATCCACGATCAGGTTGAAACTAATTCTAAACTAACATTAAGATTTATTACTAAAGAAACCAAAAATGTAAAATTGTTATCTTGTAATGCTTGCCATTGTTATATGAAGATTGATTCAGAAAAGAGAAAGTAAAGAGAGAGAAAAGGCGGCACAGTGGTTAGCACTGCTGTCTCACAGCGCCAGGGACATGGATTCGATTCCTGCCTTGGGTAACTGTCTATGCGTTCTCCCAGTTTCTGTGTGAGCGCTGCTGCCTCACAGCGGCAGGGACCCAGGTTCGATTCCCGGCTTGGGTCACTGTCTGTGCGGAGTCTGCATGTCCTCCCTGTATCTGCGTGGGTTTCCTCCGGGTGCTCCAGTTTTCTCCCACGTTCCAAAGATGTGCAGGTTAGGTGGATTGGCCATGGTAAATTGCCCCTTAGTGTCAGGGGAACAAGCTAGGGTAAATGCATGGGGTTATTGGGATAGGGCCTGGGTGGGATTGTTGTTGGTGTAGACTCGATGGGCTGAATGACCTCCTTCTGCACTGTAGGAATTCTATGACTATAAACTGTCCATATGAAAGATGTAGCATGAAGATAGTGACTGGAAACACTGACTGCAAAAGTATATTATTTTAAAAAAGAGAACATCAAGCCAAATACCTACTTAATTTTTGCTATCCATACAAAGAACAAAGAACAGTACAGCACAGGAACAGGCCCTTCGGCCTTCCAAGCCTGCGCCAATCACATTGTCCTATCAAGACCAACTGCCTGTATCCCTCTATTCCCCACCTGTTCATGTGTCTATCCAGTAAAGTCTTAAATGTGTTTAACGTAACTGCCCCAACCACCTCACTTGGCAGTGCGTTTCAGGCCACCGCCATCCTCTGTATAAAAAAACTGATAGCCAAGTTCCGCACACACGAGGACGGCCTCAACTGGGATCTTGGGTTCATGTCACACTATTTGTAACCCCCACGACTTGCCTGGATTTGCAAAATCTCACTAACTGTCCTGTCTGGAGACAATACACATCTCTTTAACCTGTGCTTAACGCTCTCTCCACTCACATTGTCTGTACCTTTAAGACTTGATTGCCTGTAAAGACTCACATTCCAATCATTATTCTGTAAATTGAGTTTGTGTCTTTATATGTCCTGTTTGTGAACAGAACTCCCACTCACCTGACGAAGGGGCAGCGCTCCGAAAGCTAGTGGCTTTTGCTACCAAATAAACCTGGTGGACTTTAACCTGGTGTTGTGAGACTTCTTACTAAAAAAACTTCCCCAGCACATCTCCACTGAACCTTCCCCCCTTATCTTGAACTTGTGCCCCCTTGTAATTGTCATTTCGGAAAAAAGCTTCCAAATGTTCACCCTATCCATACCGCTCATAATTTTAGAAACTTCTATCAGAATACTGTGTATACATTACACCATTTACAATTTACTGAGGTTCATAGAATCATAGAAACCCTACAGTGCAGAAGGAGGCCATTCGGCCCATCGAGTCTGCACCGACCACAATCCCACCCAGGCCCTACCCCCACATATTTACCCGCTAATCCACGCATCCCAGGACTCTAAGGGGCAATTTTTAACCTGGCCAATCAACCTAACCCGCACATCTTTGGACTGTGGGAGGAAACCGGAGCACCCGGAGTAAACCCACGCAGACACGAGGAGAATGTGCAAACTCCACACAGACAGTGACCCGAGCCGGGAATCGAACCCGGGACCCTGGAGCTGTGAAGCAGCAGTGCCAACCACTGTGCTACCGTGCCGCCCTGGTTGATTTGGCATTTGTAAAATTGCAGCAGTTTGTGACCTTTATTATTCTAATAATATTTCATTGTCTCAATCTGGATGCAGCCTTGTCAGCATTTGTCCCATGGCCAATTAAACAGTGCTGGTGATAACTGCACAGCATAAACAGCTTTCGTTGAAAGCATTTTCCACATCCAAGAAAAATTCTCCTCATTTGAAGCCTGCCTTGTTAATTTTTAACTTGCGCCCACATGAACGGATCTAATTAAATGATCTGCTTATATTTACAACATCTGTTTTGCTTATTTGGTCATATTTTCTCGAACAAAAACAAGTTCCTTGCTCCAAATCACACACTCCCAGTGAGATTTTACTCCCTCTCTGCGGCACACCGCTCGCAGGCGGTGGGATCACATGGTCCCGCCGTGGTCAACACAGTTTCCCACTGAACACACCCTTCACCACCAGGAAACCCACGGTGGGGTGCTGTCGGCAAGACCATAGCATCTCACTGACGTGAACGGCGTACAGTTTAACTCTTGGGAGCATCTTTGTTGATCTCTGAACTCTGTTGCAATGGATCAATTATCCCTTCGAATGGAGGAATTCCAAAACGGCACACAGAATAGATAAATCTTTAGTTTTATGATTTTTGGCACATTGTGTCAAATGCCATGAGTGCATAACACAAACTCAGGTGAAACCTGATGAAAAGGCCCAGGTATTTCTAGTCATTGAAATTGATCGCTACAAAGAGATAGATTGCAGAATTGTTACATGTCAAATCCCCAATGTGCTCTTATAGAAACACAGAAACATAGAACAAATGAGCACCAGTGGCCATTCGGCCCTTCGAGCTTGCTCTGCCATTCATTATGATCATGGCTGATCATCCAACTCAGCCTCATCCTTCCTTCTCTCCATATCCATTGAACCCCTTTGCCCCAAGAGTCATATCTAATTTCTTCTTGAAAACATGCAATGTTTTGGCCTCAACTGTGGTAGCAAATTTCACAGACTTCTCTGGGTGAAGAAATTTCTCCTCATTTCAGTCCTTAAAGGTTTACCCCATATCCCAGGTCCCTCTGCACAGCAGCATGTTGCAATTTTTTACCATTTAAATAATAGTCCATTTTGCTGTTATTCCTACCAAAATGAATGACCTCATATTTACCAACATTGTACTCCATCTGCCAGACCCTCGCCCACTCACTTAGACTATCTATATCCCTTTGCAGACTTTCAGCATCCTCTGCACACTTTGCTCTGCCACTCATCTTAGTGTCATCTGCAAATTTTGACAGTCTACACTTGGTCCCCAACTCCAAATCATCTATGTAAATCGTAAACAATTGCAGTCCCAACACTGATCCCTGAGGCACACCACTGGTCACTGATCGCCAACCAGAAAAACACCCATTTACCTCCACTCTTTGCTTTCTGTTGGTTAACCAATCCTCTATCCATGCTAATACATTACCCGTAACACCGTGCACCTTTATCTTATGTAACAGTCTTTGGTGTGGCATCTTGTCAAATGCCTTCTGGAAATCCAGATACACCACATCCACAGGTTCCCCATTGTCCACTGCACATGTAATGTTCTCAAAGAATTCCACCAAATTAGTCAAACATGACCTTCCCTTCATGAACCCATTCTGTGTCTTACCAATGGGACAATTTATATTCAGGTGTCTTGCTATTTCTCCCTTGATGATAGATTCAAGCATTTTCCCTACTACAGAAGTTAAGCTAACTGGCCTATAGTTACCTGGCTTTTCTCTACCTCCTTTTTAAAACAGTGGCGTCACATTTGCTGTTTTCCAATCTGCGGGAACCACCCCAGAGTCCAGCAAATTTTGGTAAATTACCACTAGTGCATTTGCTATTTCTCCTGCCATCTCTTTTAGTATCCTGGATGCATTCCATCAGGACCAGGAGACTTGTCTACCTTTAGCCCCATTAACTTGTCCAACACTACCTCTTTTGTGATAATGATAGTTTCTAGGTCCTCACCTGCCATAGCCTTCCTGTCATCAATTTTTGGCATGTTATTTGTGTCTTCCACTGTGAAGACCGACACAAAATACCTGTTCAATGCCTCAGCCATTTTCTCATTTCCAGTTATTACATCCCCCTTCTCATCCTCTAAAGAACCAATGTTTACTTTCACCACTCTTTTTCGTTTTATATATTTGTAGAAACCTTTGCTCTCTGTTTTTATATTCTGAGCTAGTTTACTCTCATAATCCATCTTACTTTTCTTTATAGTTTTTTTTCGTGGTTTTCTGTTGACCTTTAAAGATTTTCCAATCCTCTAGGTTCCCACTAATCTTTGCCACTTTGTATGCATTTTCTTTCAATTTGATACCCTCCTTTATTTCCTTAGATATCCATGGCTGATTATATCTTTTTCTACAGTCCTTCCTTATCACTGGTATATACTTTTGCTGCTAATATTCAATATTATACTGCTTCTGCCATGCATTTGCCGACTCACTCAGCTCATCCAAATCAACTGGAGCATCTTTGCATCCTCCTCCCAGCTCACCCTCCCACCCAGTTTCGTGTTACCCTCAAATTTGGAGATATTACAATTAGTTCCCTTTGTCCAAATCATTAATATATATTGTGAATAGCAGGGGTCCCAGCACCAATCCCTTTGGTGCCCCACTAGTAATGGCTTGCCATTTGGAAAATTACCTACTTATTCCTACTCTTTTTCCTGTCTGCCAAGCAGTTTTCTTTCCATCTCAATATACTACCCGCCATTCCATGCACTTTGATCTTACATGTTAATCTCTTATGTGGGACTTTGTCAAAAGTCTTCAGAAAGTCTAAATAAACCACATCCACTGGATCCCCTTTATTAAGTCTACTAGTTACGTTCGCAAAGAATTCCAGTAGATTTATCAAACATGATTGCCCTTTTGTAAATCCATGTTGCCTCTGTCCGATTCTACCACTATTTTCCAAGTGGGCGGCACGGTGGCACAGTGCTCAGCACTGCTGCCTCACAGCACCAGGAACCCGGGTTCAATTTCCACCTTGGGTTACTGTCTGTGCGGAGTCTACACATTCTCCCTGTGTCTGCATGGATTTTCTCCGGGTGCTCCGCTTTCCTCCCACAGTCCATAAGACGTGCTGGTTAGGTGCATTGGCCATGCTAAATTCTCTCTCGGTGTACCCGAACAGGCCCCAGAGTGTGGTGACTAGGGGATTTTCACAGTAACTTCATTGCCGTGTTAATGTAAGCCTACTTGTGACACTAATAACTAAACCAAACATGTGCTCTGGTATAAAATCTTTGATAATGGACTCTAAAATTTTTCCCACTACTGAAGTCAGGCTGACTGGTCTATAGTGTCATTTAGCATAGTCAATGCACCTAACCAGCATGTTTTTCAGACTGTGGGAGGAAACCGGAGCATCTGGAGGAAACCCATGCAGACATGGAGAGACCATGTAAACGTCACACAGACAGTGACCCAAGCCAGGAACCTGGTCCCTGGCGCTGTGAGGCAGTAGTGCTAACCACTGTGCCAGCGTGCTTTGGGATGAAAAAGTGGGGAATGTATACCTCCTTTTTGAAATAGAGTCATAGATTCATAGAGGTTTACAGCATGGAAACAGGCCCTTCAGCCCAACTTGTCCATGCCGTCCTTTTTTTTGAAAACCCCTAAGCTAATCCCAATTGCCCACACTTGGCCCACATCCCTCTATACCCATCGTACCCATGTACCCATGTAACTATCTAAATGCTCTTCAAAAGACAAAATTGTACCCCTACTACTACCTCTGGCAGCTTGTACCAGACACTCACCACCCTCTGCGTGAAAAAATTGCCCCTCTGGACACTTTTGTATCTCTCCCCTCTCACCTTAAACCTATGCCCTCTAGTTTTAGACTTCCCTACCTTTGAACATAGAACATAGAAAGCCACAGCACAAACAGGCCCTTCGGCCCACAAGTTGCGCCGATCACATCCCCACCTCTAGGCCTATCTATAGCCCTCAATCCCATTAAATCCCATGTACTCATCCAGAAGTCTCTTAAAAGACCCCAACGAGTTCGTATCTTTGGGAAAAGATATTGACCATCTACCTTATCTATGCCCCTCATTATTTTATAGACCTCTATAAGGTCACTCCTTAGCTTCCTATGCTCCAGAGAAAAAAGGTCCCAGTCTATTCAGCCTCTCCTTATAACTCAATCCATCAAGTCCCGGTAGCATCCTAGTAAATCTTTTCTGCACTCTTTCTAGTTTAATAATATCCTTTCTATAATAGGGTGACCAGAATTGCACACAGTATTCCAAGTGTGGCCTTACTAATGTCTTGTACAACTTTAACAAGACGTCCCAACTCCTGTATTCAATGTTCTGACCAATGAAACCAAGCACGCCAAATGCCTTCTTCACCACTCTGTCCACCTGTGACTCCACTTTCAAGGAGCTATGAACATGTACCCTTAGATCTCTTTGTTCTGTAACTCTCCCCAACGCCCTACCATTAACTGAGTAAGTCCTGCTCTGGTTCAATCTACCAAAATGCATCAACTCGCATTTGTCTAAATTAAACTCCATCTGCCATTCGTCAGCCCACTGGCCCAATTGATCAAGATCTCGTTGCAATCGGAGATAACTTTCCTCACTGTCCACTATACCACCAATCCTGGTGTCATCTGCAAACTTACTAACCATGCCCCCTATATTCTCATCCAAATCACTAATATAAATGACAAATAACAGTGGACCCAGCACTGATCCCTGAGGCACACCGCTGGTCACAGGCCTCCAGTTTGAGAAACAACTCTCTACAACCACCCTCTGGCTTCTGTCAAGAAGCCAATTTTGTATCCATTTAGACACCTCACCCTGGATCCCGTGGGATTTAACTTTATGCAACAACCTACCATGCGGTACATTGTCAAAGGCCTTGCTAAAGTCCGTGTAGACAACATCAACTGCATTGCCCTCATCTACCTTCTTGGTTACCCCTTCAAAAAACTCAATTAAATTTGTGAGACATGATTTTCCACTCACAAAGCTATGCTGACTGTCCCTAATCAGTCCTTGCATCTCTAAATGCCTGTAGATCCTGTCTCTCAAAATGCCTTCCAACAACTTACCCACCACAGATGTGAGGCTAACTGGCCTGTAGTTCCCAAGCTTTTCCCTGCAGCCCTTTTTAAACGAAGACACAACATTTGCCACTCTCCAATCTTCAGGCACCTCACCCGTGATTATCGATGATTCAAATATCTCGGCTAGGGGACCCGCAATTTCCTCCCCAGCCTCCCACAACGTCCTGGGATATACCTCATCAGGTCCTGCAGATTTATCTACCTTGATGCGCTTTAAGATTTCCAGCATCCCCTTCTCTGTAATATGTACACTCCTCAAGACATCACTATTTATTTCCCCAATAGTTGGCTAACATTAACTATCTTCTAATCTGTAGGAACTATTCCAGAGTCTATAGAATCATAATTCTCCTATTGGGAACACTGAGGAAGATAATATAAAACAGCATTTTAGACATACCTTGGCCGGAATTTTCTGGCCATTCATTCCCCACTGCCATTGCAAGTGAGGACAGAGAGCTTGGCACTCACCCAAATGTCTATTGACTGCAGCGGGACCAGAAAAGCTGCCAGCATGAATGACTGGAAAATTCCAACCCCCCCACCCCCCTTTTGTCAGATAAGGATTTTTGTGCTCAAATACCCTTGAGGTCCAGGCCATTCATAATTTCTTTGATAATAGCTGCCCTTTGATTTGAATTTCGCGGTAAATAGTTGGTAATTATTCTCACACTTGCTGTTGCCAATGGAGGCCACATCACCCTGCATACATTCCCCGCTTTTTCGCTGCCTCACAATGCCAGGAACCCAGGTTCGATTCCCAGCTTGGGTCACTGTCTGTGCGCAGTCTCCCTGTGTCTATGTGGGGTTTCTTCCGGGTGCTCCTGTTTCCTCCCACAGTCTGAAAGACATGCTGGTTAGGGTGCATTTGTCATGCTAAATTTTCCCTTAGTGTACCCGAAAAGGCGCCGGAGTGTGGCGACTAGGGGATTTTCACAGTCACTTCATTGCAGTGTTAATGTAAGCCTATTTGTGACACTAATAAATTAACTTTATTAGTTAAAATCCATCTTCTTGTCCTTAACAATTAATTAATTCATACTGATAACTCTGGTGATGCAGACATGCCCTTAAGAAGTTGGTGATAGACTTCATTACCAAATTCTGAGGTGCTGTTGATCTTTTATGGTCATGGTATTATAAGTTCAAATTCAAGATTCATGAAATACCAAATGTCTTGAACCAACAAAGGTTTAGAAGTGTAATTTTAAAAAAAATGTTAAGTGTTATAAATATGACCTATATTATCCATCCATCAGAGAATGGGTGGAATCTTGCCTAATGAACTTACATTATTAGGATTGCTTAGTGCTGCTTGGAAAATGGTCCAATGGTTCACTGTTTCTTTATTTCCTGTAGAATGGATTATCAGTGAATTTAATTGCGCTCTGTATTTCTGCAACCACCACAAAGTAAGTAATATGTGCTGACGCACTCTCGTAAGGTTTGTGACTTGTTATCTGGAGGCGAGAGACTTTATTCATTTGAGACAATGCAGATGATTAATTATTTAATATTCTCATAATGATCCTCATTGAAACACTTTGCCTGACTTTTTCGATCGTTGCCATTCATTACTCCGATAGCTGCCCGCAGGATGTTTCTGGGCTTTTGCAAGGCAACTTAAAATAATTAGATATCTCTTTCAGTGCAGCAGACTGGGATTTGTCTGAATAAGGCAAGTAGCAGCGTGTCTCCTCCACCAATCAAATTGAACCACATAGATGGATGAATTTTCCCCTTCCACCCGCCACGGGAATCGGAGCGGGCGAGGGACGGACCATGGAAAGGTCCGTAGACCTCGGGCTGGATTTTCCGATTTCGGGGCAAGCATGGCTGGAAAATCACACCCACAGTCTAATGTTTAAATTAGCATATTTAATTGAATGTGAAATCATATACGGAAAGCAAAATAGAGAAGGATGAAAGCTGGGATTAAGAGAACTAGAAAACATCTAAAAACTTAATTTTAATTTTTGACTTTTTAAGAATCTCCAACAGTAAACTCTGAAGGAATGTGACTCCACATTTGTAAAGAGAAGTTTTCAGGACCAGAGATTGGCTGGGATTTTCCAGCCCCTTCTGCCACTGGGACCTTCCACCCACACTGAAAGTCAATGGACTTTTGGCTGACCCATTGCTTCCCCACAGCAGGTCCTAGCATGGGGGGGCCTGGAAGATCTCATCTGTTGTCTGGCTGTAAGTAAATCAAACGGAATAAAAATTCATTTTGATTTGATTTATTATTGTCACATGTATTAGTATACAATGAAAAGTATTGTTTCTTGTGCGCTATACAGACAAAGCATACTGTACATAGAGAAGGAAACGAGAGAGTGCAGAATGTAGTGCCACAGTCATAGCTAGGGTGTAGAGAAAGATCAACTTAATGCAAGGTAGGTCCATTCAAAAGTCTAACAGCAGCAGGGAAGAAACTGTTCTTGAGTCGGTTGGCCTCATACTTTTCATAGAATAGAAACCCTACAGTGCAGAAGGAGGCCATTCGGCCCATCGAGTCTGCACCGACCACAATCCCACCCAGGCCCTACCCCCACATATTTTACCCGCTAATCCCTCTAACCTACGCATCTCAGGGGCAATTTTAACCTGGCCAATCAACCTAACCTGCACATCTTTGGACTGTGGGAGGAAACCGGAGCACCTGGAGGAAACCCACGCAAACACGAGGAGAATGTGCAAACTCCACACAGACAGTGACCCGAGCCGGGAATTGAACCCGGGACCCTGGAGCTGTGAAGCAGCAGTGCTAACCACTGTGCTACCGTGCCGCCATCTTGTATCTTTTCCCTGACGGAAGAAGGTGGAAGAGAGAATGTCCGGGGTGCGTGGGGTCCTTAATTATGCTGGCTGCTTTTCCGAGGCAGTGGGAAGTGTAGACATAGTCAATGGATGGGAGGCTGGTTTAGGCCTTAATGTACCAGCCCTAACTTTTTCTGATGTGTTCAGTGGGTGACAATGGATTTTCCCATTACATCAACAGCTGAATGTTTAACAGGTTAAAATAAAGAAGACTGCTTTACTGTCTGGTATCGCATGTGTGGCATTTTCTTTTGGCCTTGCATTTGGATTCAACTTGCAAACCCTGAAGTTAATTTTCAGATTGCTTTATATTTGATTTTGATTTGATTTGATTTATTATTATCACATGTATTAACATACAGTGAAAAGTATTGTTTCTTGCATGCAATACAGACAAAGCATACCGTTCATAGAGAAGGAAAGGAGAGAGTGCAGAATGTAATGTTACAGTCATGGCTCGGGTATAGCAAAATATCAACTTTATGCAAGGTATGTCCATTCAAAAGTCTGACAGCAGCAGGGAAGAAGCTGTTCTTGAGTCAGTTGGTACGTGACCTCAGACTTTTGGATCTTTTTCCCGAAGGAAGAAGGTGGAAGAGAGAATGTCCAGGATTCATGGGGTCCTTAATTATGCTGGCTACTTTGCCGAGGCAGCGGGAAGTGTGGACAGACTCCATGGATGGGAGGCTGGTTTGCGTGATGGACTGGGCTTCATTCACGACCTTTTGTAGTTTCTTGCGGTCTTGGGCAGAGCAGGAACCATATCAAACTGTTATACAACCAGAAAGAATGCTTTCTATAGTGCATCTGTAAAGGTTGCTGAGAGTCATAGCTGACATGCCAAATTCCTTTAGTCTTCTGAGAAAGTAGAGGCATTGGTGGACTTTCTTAACTATAGTGTCGGCATGGGGGGACCAGGACAGGTTGTTGGTGATCTGGACACCTAAAAACTTGAAGCTCTCGACCCTTTCTACTTTGTCCCCATTGATGTAGGCATGGGCATGTTCTCCTTTATGCTTCCTGAAGTCGATGACAATCTCCTTCATTTTGTTGACATTGAGGGAGAGATTATTGTTGCCACACCAGTTCACCAGATTCTCTATCTCATTCCTGTACTCTGTCTCGTCATTGTTTGAGATCCGACCCACTACGGTGGTGTCATCAGCAAACTTGAAAATCAAATTGGAGGGGAATTTTGGCTGCACAGCCATAGGTGTACAAGGAGTATAGTAGGGGGCTGAGAACACAGCCTTATGGGGCACCAGTGTTGAGGATTATCGTGGAGGAGGTGTTGTTGCCTTTCCTTACTGATAGTGGTCTGTGAGTTAGGAAGTTCAGGATGCAGTCGCAGAGGGAGGTGCCGAGGCCCAGGCCACGGAGTTTAGAGATGAGTTTCGTGTTGTGTTGAAGGCTGAGCTGTCGTCAATAAATAGGAGTCTGACATAAGTCCGCTTGTTATCTATATCTAAGTTTGGAACATGATGACAGCATTTAGACAGCAAAGATTGATTACGTCTACCTGTTTCATGTGATGCCGGTAAGTTGTCTCAATCTTACAGCCATAAAGGAGTGATATAAGAATCACTGCCTGTTTGAATTTGATCTTTGTTCTGAGACAAACTCCATGCTCTATACAAAGTTGTGGGTGAGTCCTTGATTTCATCATCCAGTGTAATGTTACTCCAGAGGATACTCCAAAGATAGCACAGCTTGTGTACTGAACAGAGGATGGTGTTGTAAATAGTGACTGCCAGGTCTGTGATTAAGTATGATGTGGAGATGCCGGCGTTGGACTGGGGTAAACACAGTAAGAAGTCTCACAACACCAGGTTAAAGTCCAACAGGTTCATTTGGTAGCAAATGCCACGAGCTTTCAGAGCGCTGCTCGTTTGGTAGCAAATGCCACTAGCAGCACTCCGAAAGCTAGTGGCATTTGCTACCAAATAAACCTGTTGGACTTTAACCTGGTGTTGTGAGACTTCTTACTGTGATTAAGTAGCCAGGGGTGGACTGATACAAGACATCTGTCTTTTTCAGGAGTGTTGCCAAGTCAGAGCAGTCAACAAGCAGCTCAATGTCCTCTGGACTATGTGTCGTGAGAGGATAGTCATCCCCAAACAAGAGTTCAACCAGTTGCTAGCTGTTCAGTAAACATGAGTAACCTTGACCTTTGCAAGATGTAGAGGTTGCTATCTGTCCTGAATTGAATGTGTACTCCTGTGTTGGGTGCGTTATGGGACCATGGCCGCAGAGTATGTGACAAGCAGAGCAGGAGTGAGTACACAGCCACAGAAGTGGTGCCATTGGTGACAAGAAAGGCATCTGATGAAGTGCCACTTTGCATCACACTGTGCATCAGGCCATTAAGAAATGAGCTAAATACACCGATAATCTTTTCAGGGAAGCCATATTTGTGCAGAAACCTCCATTGGCCTTCACAGTGTACTTGGTCAGGGCAATTAACACCAAATAGAGGTCCTTATTGAACTTTCTTTAATTTGATGTGCTGCAAAATCATGTCCATGTTTTGCCAGTGTTTAGATCTGGGTTGCATCCATGTGGTTTTCAGTTTGTCTGCTTCCTGGAAGTTGGTGCTTGTGATTGTTAGTTCAAATCACTGCACTTAAAACAACATGGCCACTGCGGTTTCTCTGGAATACCATGCTGTCTGAGTACTCCTCTCCATATGTTATAGTCAGGGCCCCACGAGTTTGTCCTGGTGGAGTACTCTCAAATTGTCTTGCAGAGGTCCTCATATAATGCATCTTTGACATTGTCTGTATGTGTCATTGTTGTAGCATGGACACGAATGATAGTGTCTTGGGGATTCCACATTGGTTAGCATTGCTGCCTCACAGCACCAAGGACCCGGGTTCAATTCTGGCCTTGAGCGACTGCCTGTGTGGAGTTTTGCACATTCTCCCCATCTGTGCGCGGGTTTCCTCCGGGTGCTCCGGTTTCCTCCAAAGATGTGCAGGTTACGTGGATTGGCCATGCTAAATTGCCCTTTAGTGTCCATAGATATGTAGATTAGGGGGATCAATAGGGTAAATATCTGGGATTACGGGGATAGGGCCTGGGTAAAATCTCTTTCGGAGAGTCGGTGCAGACACGATGGGCCGAATGGCCACCTTCTACAATGTAGGAATTCGATGATTCTATGATTCTAGTAATGAGTATTCGATACTGGTTACCGACAGGGACATGACTCAAACAAACAAAGAATCATGAGTCGATGACTAATCCTCATATGGACGAAGTCAAATTTGCTTGTTCATTCAGATTGAAAGTTAAAGCTCACACCCGATGTTGAGGCTGGTCCTTGGACTTGCTAATCCCTCAGTGAGCCTTGTTTCACTTACAGCAGCAAGTTGATGTTGTACCACCCCATTCTGGCTATAAGGGCTGTTCTGTGCTCTTGTCTCATTACTGATGTCTAGAAGTATCCTTGCATTCCATGAAGCAAGGTTCCTGCGATGTCCTGTCCTTTACATTTCAACCGCATGAGTGGATGACCAGCCAGACATGGTAATCTGGCAGGTGTAGGGGGAACAGGCTGTGTTTAGCATTACTTTTCTTCCCCTTCCTCAGAGTGAGAAGAGTAGCATTGTACTTGAATAGGTCTGCTTTGTCACCTCAGGAGAATACAAATCCATACCTGCTCTGATCTGCTGAGAGCGACTGCCATCCTAAGGATGCTTGTGTGTAGAGTCTCTGGGATACCATGCTGTCTGAGTACTCCTCTCCATATGTTATAGTCAGGGCCCCACGAGTTTGTCCTGGTGGAGTACTCTCAAATTGTCTTGCAGAGGTCCCTGTTGTCACTCCTCATCATTACCAGGCTTGGTATGTGTCATGGACGTAGAGAGGTTAATTTAAAGAACAAAGAACAGTACAGCACAGGAAACAGGCCTTTCGGCCCCCCAAGCCTGTGCCACTCCTTGGTCCAACTAGACCAATCGTTTGTATCCCTCCATTCCCAGGCTGCTCATGTGACTATCCAGGTAAGTCTTAAACGATGTCAGCGTGTCTGCTTCCACCACCCTACTTGGCAGCGCATTCCAGGCCCCCACCACCCTCTGTGTAAAAAACATCCCTCTAATATCTGAGTTATACTTCGCCCCTCTCACCTTGAGCCTGTGACCCCTCGTGATCGTCACTTCTGATCTGGGAAAAAGCTTCCCACCATTCACCCTATCTATCCCCTTCATAATCTTGTACACCTCTATTAGATCTCCCCTCATTCTCCGTCTTTCCAGGGAGAACAACCCCAGTTTATCCAATCTCTCCTCATAGCTAAGACCCTCCATACCAGGCAACATCCTGGTAAACCTTCTCTGCACTCTCTCTAACGCCTCCACATCCTTCTGGTAGTGCGGCAACCAGAACTGGATGCAGTATTCCAAATGTGGCCTACCAGCGTTCTATAAAGCTGCATCATCAGACTTCAGCTTTTATACTCTGTACCCCGTCCTATAAAGGCAAGCATACCATATGCCTTCTTCACCACCTTCTCCACCTGTGTTGCCACCTTCAAGGATTTGTGGACTTGCACACCTAGGTCCCTCTGTGTTTCTATACTCTTGATGGCTCTGCCATTTATTGTATAACTCCTCCCTACATTATTTCTTCCAAAATGCATCACTTCGCATTTATCTGGATTAAATTCCATCTGCCACCTCTCCGCCCAATTTTCCAGCCTATCTATATCCTGCTGTATTGTCCGACAATGTTCATCGCTATCCGCAAGTCCAGCCATCTTCGTGTCATCCGCAAACTTGCTGATTACACCAGTTACACCTTCTTCCAAATCAAGACTAATTTTTTTCTTTTACAATCTATCCATAGATAGAAAGGTGTTTTGTTGCTTCCCTCTTTATAATGTGGAGATGCCGGCGTTGGACTGGGGTGAACACGGTAAGAAGTTCTTACCGTGTCCCTCTTTATAAGCAGTGCCATATTCCCAACTCCTCAGATTTGGTGCAATCCTGTATTCTATTAAAAACTCCAGAGCAAACTCACGAGAGGATGAGCTCAAAGGATTAGTTTATTTACACACACTTAAAATGTATTCAGGTAGCAAAGAGTGGGATAGAGAAAAGAAAGATTCATGGTACAGAGACCACAGGGAAAAGAAATATTGTTTCACATGTGTTCCAGAGTCTGAAATCATAATCCAGTGACATATTCTTTCATGGAGGTTGGTGGGCTAAAAACGATGCTGGATAATCCACTTTTCCGGTGCTGTTAATTTCACAAGGTGAGGTAGGCGCACAGAGATGAATCAGTCTTGCAGGTGATGGCACCAAACTTTCAACAGAAGCAGGGGAGATAGGGTAAGACGTCCAGATGTTAAACTAGACTTTGCAGTTCATCAAGACAATATTATTTGTTCGACCTTACAGTGGCCCATGTACCATGACTTTATCATGATGTCTTCAACAAAAGATGTTTATCCTGTTTGGAAATTGGTTTTGTGTCCAGGCTATAGTTAAGAAAGCCCACCAACAACTCTACTTTCTCAGGAGACTAAGGAAATTTTGCATGTCCGCTACAACTCTCGCCAACTTCTACAGATGCATCATAGAAAGCATTCTTTCCGGTTGTATCACAGCTTGGTATGGCTCCTGCTCTGCCCAAGACCGCAAGTAACTACAAAGGGTCGTGAATGAAGCCCAGTCCATGACGCAAACCAGCCTCCCATCCATTGACACTGTCTACACTTCCGCAGCCTCGGAAAAGCAGCCTGCATAACCAAGAACCCCACGCATCCCAGACATACTCTCTTCCACCTTCTTCCATCAGGAAAAAGATACAAAAGTCTGTGATCACGTACCAACCGACTCAAGAACAGCTTAGAAGAGAATCATAGAATCCCGACAGTACAGAAAGAGGCCATTCGGCCCATCGAGGCTGCACCGACCACAATCCCACCCAGGCCCTACCCCCATATCCCTACATATTTTACCCACTAATCCCTCTAACCTACGCATCGCAGGACACTAAGGGGCAATTTTAGCATGGCCAATCAACCTAACCCGCACATCTTTGGACTGCTTGGACTTCCCTGCTTTTGTCAGACTTTTGAATGGACCTACCTTGCATTAAGTTGATCTTTCTCTACACCTAGCTATGACTGTAACACTACATTCTGCACTCTCTCGTTTCCTTCTCTATGAACGGTGTGCTTTGTCTGTATAGCGCGCAAGAAACATACTTTTCACTGTATGTTAATACACGTGACAATAATAAGTCTTCTGCGAAGGTAGAGGTATTGGTGGGCTTTCTTAACTATAGTGTCGGCATGGGGGGACCAGGACACGTTGTTGGTGACCTGGACACCTAAAAACTTGAAGTTCTCGACCCTTTCTACCTCATCCCCATTGATGTAGACAGGGGCATGTTCTCCTTTATGCTTCCTGAAGTCGATGACAATCTCCTTTGTTTTGTTGACATTGAGGGAGAGATCATTGTTGCCGCACCAGTTCACCAGATTCTCTATCCCATTCCTGTACTCTGTCTCGTTATTGTTTGAGATCCGACCCATGACGGTGGTGTCATCAGCAAATTTGAAAATCGAATTGGAGGGGAATTTGGCCACACAGACATAAGTGTATAAGGAGTATAGTTAGGGGCTGAGAACACAGCCTTGTGGGGCATCGGTGTTGAGGATGATCGTGGAGGAAGTGTTGTTGCCTACTGATTGTGGTCTGTGAGTTAGGAAGTTCAAGATCCAGTTGCAGAGGGAGGAGCCGAGGCCCAGACCACGGAGTTTGGAGATGAGTTTGAGTGGCTTGTGAGGGGAACTTGCAGGTGGTGGTGTTCCCAGGTATCTGCTGCCCTTGTCATTCTAGATGGAAGTGGTTGTGGGTTTGGAAGGTGCTGTCTAAGGATCTTTGGTGAATTGCTGCAGTGCATCTTGTAGATAGTACACACTGCTGCTACTGAGCATCGGTGGTGGAGAGATTGAATGTTTGTGGATGGGGTGCCAATCAAGCGGGGTGCTTTATCCTGGATGGTGTCGAGCTCCTTGAGTGTTGTTGGAGCTGCTCCCATCCAGGCAAGTGGGGAGTATTCCATCACACTCCTGACTTGTATATGCAGTAGATTCACAGAACAAATGGTTTCAAGCAGACTACAGTTATAAGAAGTGTTGTAGAGGTAAAGATGCTTTCATCACGCTCATCAATTATCACCCAATCCATCGAGTTACAGATTTGGTCAGCATCTGTGACCTGTGACATGCTTTGAGATGTCATGGATTTGGAAGGTGCTGTTTTTATGGCAAAACACTTAAGAATATTGATAGGCAAAGGGATTTGGGTATACACTGAAAGTGGCAATGCAGGTGGAGAAGGTAGTCCAGAAGGTAAACGGCATGCTTGCCTTCATCGGCTGGGGCATTGTGTTTAAAAATTGGCAAGTCATGTTGCAGCTTTATAGAACCTTAGTGTTTGGCCGCACTTGGAATATAGTGTTCAATTCTGGTCGCCACACTACCAGAAGGATGCTGAGGCTTTGAAGAGGGGACAGAAAAGATTTACCAGGATGTTGCCTGGTATGGAGGGCATTAGCTATGGGGAGAGTTTGGAGAAACTTGGTTTGTGCTCACTGGAACGACGGAGGTTGAGGGGCGAACTGATACAAGATTATGAAGGGCATGAACAGAGTGGATAGTCAGAAGCTTTTTCCCAGGGTGGAAGTCAATTACTAGGGGACACAGGTTTAAGGTGCGAGGGGCAAGGTTTAAAGAGATGTACGAGGCAGATTTTTCACACAGAGGGTGGTGGGTGCCTGGAACTCGTTGCCGGGGGAGATAGTGGAAGCGGATACGCTAGTGACTTTTAAGGGGCGTCTTGACAAATATATGAATAGGAAGGGAACAGGGGGATATGGTACCCGGAAGGTTAGGGAGTTTTCGTTAAGTCGGGCAGCATGGTTGGTGCAGGCTTGGAGGGCCGAAGGGCCTGTTCCTGTGCTGTAATTTTATTTGTTCTTTGAGTTTTGTGGGAGTGTTGTTGAAAACTGAGCTGGAGTCAAAAAGGAGGAGTTCTTTGTTATCTCGGTGTTCCAGGACAGGGTTGAGTGCAAGGCTGGGGACATCGTGTCTGCTGTGGAAGGCGAAGGGCATAAACACTGACAAAAGTCTGGACGGGGGCCCAAAAATGAACAGATAACTAAATATGTCATTTTTCTGGCACCTGCTGCAACCGAGCCAGTTCCAATCACAATGTAGGAGTTGGTGGCACAGTGGTTTTTCACTATGCTAGTAATCCGGAGACCCAGGGTAAAGCTCTGGGGGCCTGGGTTCGAATCCCACCTGAAGCCAAGGGTAAAATTTGAATTTGATAAAAATCTGGAATTGAAAGTTTAATTATATCAATTGTTGTGAAAGCCCACTTGGTTCACAAATGCCCTGTAGGGATGGAAAACAGCTGTCCTTACCTGGTCTGGCCGACATCTAACAGTAAGAAGTTTAACAACACCAGGTTAAAGTCCAACAGGTTTATTTGGTAGCAAAAGCCACACAAGCTTTCGGAGCTCTAATGTACATTAGATGGTGGTTTAAAAGGTCCACCTGTACATTCCCACTCACCTGAAGAAGGGGCTTAGAGCTCCGAAAGCTTGTGTGGCTTTTGCTACCAAATAAACCTGTTGGACTTTAACCTGGTGTTGTTAAACTTCTTACTGTGTTTACCCCAGTCCAACGCCGGCATCTCCACATCACGACATCTAACTCCAGGCCGGGATTTTACAACCTCGCTCGGGCAAGGCTCGTAAAATCCCACCCGACTCCAACGGAGAGTTCCGTTCTGTGAGCCTCAGTTGGCGTGCCGCTAAAATTCCAGCCCAGCTCTACAGCAATGCTGAAATGGCCACTCCGTTTGAGGCGATTAGGGATGGGGAAGAAATGCTGGCCTAGCCAGCGCAACCACGCCCCGTGGAAGAATCAGCATTCCTTTGGCCAGGTCAAGAATGGCACTCGATGTTTGGGCAACCTAAAGTTTCCACTAATTTTGCCAAGTCTTGGGTTAACACAATATGGCTGATGAGCTTAACACTGAGAGTTGGGCACCACCATCTAATGAGACTGACGGCTGCCACTGGAATTGATATGTGTACATCCTTTATGTATTTCAATACCAAATCACTTGGCAAATTGAATTATGCAATATTAGTAATCAATGTTTTCATACTTTTAACAACTTAAAAGTCCGCGCAACAAGAAACATTGTTCGTGTGATGCCCTTAATGTAGAATAATATCAAAGGAAACTTCAACTTGTTCAGTTTGTAAATAGCTGATGATGTCCTTCCAGTATGAATATAGGTTATGTGATGTTCCCAAATGGGAGGAAGGTTGCGATTGACTGGTCAGATGCTTCTTTAGCGGATATTGCTGATGACGGGATCATTGCTGACCTGTACAGATTCAGATTTACAGCAGGTAAGATTATGAGAGAATGTGTACACTTGTGCATCTACATTTACATATTGTACTGCTGGACAGATGCAATAAATCATGCTGCAAAACTGTGCTGTGCTACGTATTCATAGAATCCCTACAGTGCAGAAGGAGGCCATTCAGCCCATCGAGTCTGCACCGACCACAATCCCACCCAGGCCCCATCCTCTCATGTATTTACCCTGACACAAAAGGGCAATTTAGCATGGCCAAGCTGATAATCTGCACATCTTTAGGCTGTGGGAGGAAATCGGAGCACCCGGAGAAAACCCACGCAGACACGGGGAGAATGTACAAATTCCACACAGGCAGTCACCCAAGGCCGCAATTGAACCCGGGTCCCTGACACTGTGAGGCAGCAGTGCTAACCACTGTGCCACCGTGCCACCCTATAGCATTGACTATAGGAAATACAAACTACAAACTATGTGGGTTATTAAAATATAGAAATATATATATATCTAGCTAGACCTTTGGAAATCGTCAGTTTTTAAAATGATATTATTACACATTTCTCTTTCTTGCTACAGAAGGACAGTTATATCACCTACAAGTGTCAATTGATAAAAATGCTTCCCCTGTCATGTATGGCGGATTAAAGTGGGAAAGTAGAATCCATGAATGTGTGGCCAACTACCGTTTGAATTTAACTGTTCGCGGCTGGGGTATAACTGAACTTCATTACAGGTATGTTTTCTGTAAAAAGCTAATCCATATAGTGACCAAAAGCTTTTTTTTCTTATGCTGAGCAAGTAATGGGTTTCTTTTGCCATCTGTCAGAAATGAAAGTGGCCGACAGGCTCCAGACTTCATGCCAGCTGAACCGTTCCGGGAACCTGTGGTGCCAGAGTGCTCCAAGTTGGTGTTGGCGTTCTCTGATGAGGTGTGCCAGTGCGCTGCAGTGGTGGGCAGTAAAGGAGCTCAGCTGGCACAGCTAACAGAAATGCTGAAACGCGTCGGGAATCAGGTGGGTAAAGAAAGCAAAAAATGTTGTGAGGTGGCCAGAATGTTGTGTTGAATTTTTGTTGGCGAGGGACAAAACAGGGATTGAGGGTAAGTCTGATAGCAGTTTCAGTGGGGCTGTAAGGTCAGGGCTTGCCTGGAGCTAAAGTCCATCCCTACCACCTCACTCGAATAGGGTTTCTGGTTAGAATAATTGGTGCTGGAGATAGAATCATAGAATCCCTGCAGTGCAGAAGGAGGTCATTTGGCCCATTGAGTCAGCATCAACAACAATCCCACCCAGGCCCTATCCCTATAACTCCACATATTTACCCCGCTAGTCCCTCTGACACTAAGGGGCCATTTAGCCTTGTCGATCACACCTTTGGAATATGGGAGGAAACTGGAGCACCCAGAGGAAACCCACATGGGGAGCACGGTGGCACAGTGGTTAGCACTGCTGCCTCACAGCGCCAGGGACCCTGGCTCGGGTCACTGTCTGTGCAGAGTTTACATGTTCTCTTCGTGTCTGCGTGGGTTTCCTCCGGTTTCCTCCCACAAGTCCAAAAGACATGTTGATTAGGTGCATTGGCCATGATAAATTCTCCCTCAGTGTACCCGAACAGGTGTCAGAGTGTGGCGACTAGGGGATTTTCACAGTAACTTCATTGCAGTGTTAATGTAAGCCTTCTTGTGACTAATAAAAAAATAATTTAAATAAAGAACGTGCAAACTCCACCCAAGGTCAGAATTGAACCCGGGTCCCTGACGTTGTGAGGCAGCAGTGTTAACCACTGTGCCACCTGATGTAGCCGCCAGTCAATGAGCGCTATGCGTTACAGACATATTGTCAAAATAATTCAATTGGCTGATTCGACTGTTCAACTCATAAACTCACAGGTGAACTATCCATGGGTCCCTCCCTATCCACTACTTTAAATAGATGGGAGATCTTTGGGAGCATATCTGTACTTCCTGCAGCATGCTCAGTCACCACAGAGGCTTCTCTGTTAACATCGGAAAAATCAACTTTCAAATGTTCTCACATAAGCATGTTGGGAATGCATCAGATACGATTCTCTCAATGTTATTTCTTTGTGATGTGTACCAGTGATCTGGAAAATTAATTCAGATCGTTTTATATTTTGATCTTCAACAGCTGCCAGATACAGCTGAGCGCTTAATCAGATCTGCACATTTTGGAATTGAACTGGCCACTTAGAAATGAAAAGATAGTTTTCAAGCACATTGTTACTATTTCTGTCATACGTCTATTTAATTGCTGCACAGGGTTCTTTATACTTTTAATGGCTCCCACATTACATTTTTTGCCTTGTGAATTTGATTTCAAAAGGCCAGTTCTGTGATGACACCCAATATTTGTGCAAATATGGATTATCAATCATTTGTAAGGGAACCTTGAATATTCACAGGAATGGAGGGCCTCATCTGGTGGACAATGTAAGCGGGTGAAAGACTTGAGAGGTTCCAAGTTGCAGTGCCGTTTAGAATCTTTTTTTAATTTGTTCATGGAAAGTGGGCATTTGGTTGGGTCAGCATTTATTGCCCATCCTTGAGGGAGTTTTAAGAGTCAACCACATTGCTGTGGGTCTAGAGTCACATGTAGGCCATTACAAAGGAGGAAGTGTTAGGTTTGTTAGAGAATATAAAGACTGACAAATCCCCAGGGCCTGATGGAATCTATCCAAGGCTGCTCAGGGAGACGAGAGATGAAATCGCTGGGCCTCTAACGCAAATCTTTGTCTCGTCACTGGACGCAGGTGAGGTCCCAGAGGATTGGAGGATAGCTAATGTGGTCTCGTTATTTAAGAAGGGTAGGAAGGATAACCCGGGTAATTATAGGCCGGTGAGCTTGACGTCCGTGGTGGGGAAGTTGTTGGAGAAGATTCTTAGAGATAGGATGTATGCGCATTTAGAAAGGAAGAAACTCATTAACGATATTCAGCATGGTTTTGTGAGAGGGAGGTCATGCCTCACTAACCTGGTGGAGTTTTTTTGAAGAAGTGACCAAAATGGTTGACGAGGGAAGGGCCGTGGATGTCGTCTATATGGACTTTAGTAAAGCGTTTGACAAAGTCCCTCATGGAAGGCTGGTGAAAAAGGTTGGATCTCATGGGATAAAGGGGGAGGTGGCTAGATGGGTGGAGAACTGGCTTGGTCACAGAAGACAGAGGGTGGTAGTGGAATGGTCTTTTTCCGGCTGGAGGCCTGTGACTAGTGGTGTTCCGCAGGGCTCTGTATTGGGACCTCTGCTGTTTGTGATTTATATAAACGATCTGGAAGAAGGTGTAACTGGGGTGATCAGTAAGTTTGCGGACGACACAAAATTGGCAGGACTTGCAGATAGTGAGGAGCATTGTCAGAAGCTACAGAAGGATATAGATAGGCTGGAAATTTGGGCAAAGAAATGGCAGATGGAGCTCAATCCTGATAAATGCGAAGTGATGCATTTTGGTAGAAATAATGTAGGGAGGAGCTATACGATAAATGGCAGAACCATAAAGGGTGTAGATACGCAGAGGGACCTGGGTGTGCAAGTCCACAGATCCTTGAAAGTGACGTCACAGGTGGAGAAGGTGGTGAAGAAGGCATATGGCATGCTTGCCTTTATAGGACGGGGCATAGAGTATAAAAGTTGGGGTCTGATGTTGCAGATGTATAGAACGTTGGTTCGGCCGCATTTGGAATACTGCGTCCAGTTCTGGTCGCCACACTACCAGAAGGACGTGGAAGCTTTGGAGAGAGTACAGAGGAGGTTTACCAGGATGTTGCCTGGTATGGAGGGGCTTAGTTATGAGGAGAGATTGGGTAAACTGGGGTTGTTCTCCCTGGAAAGACGGAGGATGAGGGGAGACTTGATAGAGGTGTATAAAATTATGAAAGGCATAGATAGGGTGAACGGTGGGAAGCTTTTCCCCAGGTCGGTGGTGACGTTCACGAGGGGTCATAGGTTCAAGGTGAAGGGGGGGAGGTTTAACACAGATATCAGAAGGACATATTTTACACAGAGGGTAGTGGGGGCCTGGAATGCGCTGCCAGGCAAGGTGGTGGAGGCGGACACACTGGGAACGTTTAAGACTTATCTAGACAGCCATATGAATGGAGTGGGAATGGAGGGATACAAAAGAGTGGTCTAGTTTGGACCAGGGAGCGGCACGGGCTTGGAGGGCCGAAGGGCCTGTTCCTGTGCTGTATTGTTCTTTGTTCTAGGCCAGACCAGATAGGAAAGCAGATTTCCTTCCTTAAAGGACATTAGTGAGCCAGATGGGTTTTTAACGACAATAGATTCATGGTCATCAGTAGATTCTCAATTTCATAGTTTTATTGAACTCAAATTTCCCCATCTGCCGTGGCGGGATTTGAACTTCTGACCCCAGAGAATTAGGATGTGTCTCTGGATTACTACTCCAGCGACAATGCCACTATGCCACCACCTCCCCTTGTGCTGCCTTTCCACATCTGGCTATTGAAATCCTCTTCTAACTTTCTGCTGCATCACTCCCATGGCAGCATTATCTGATCTTCCAGATCATTGTTTATGGAATTGAACATCACCATAAAGGCCAGTATTTATGAGCTGCTTTCTTGAAGCTCTGCAGTCCTTGTGGTAGCGATACTCTCACAGTGCCGTTAGGCTTGGAGTTCCAGGATCTTGACTCAGTGACAGTGAAGAAATTGCGAGACAGTTCCAAGTCAGGATGTTGTATGACTTGGAGGGGAATCTTATGATGGTATTAAGTGCTTTGCTGTTCACATGCTTTGGGACACCAGATGTTGATGGACTACATATCCAAATACCCTCCACAAAAAAAACTTCCCAGCGCCAACCATGATCATTTTCCAGTTGTCAGAAATGGGTCCTAAAACCAGCATGCATCTTCCCATTGCCAGCCTCCATATTGTAGATCTCATTGCTCCACTCCAAACCCACCCTCGCTCTAGTGGAGGAGAGAGATAAAATTATATCATGATTGATATCCTCACCTCCATTTCAGCCCCACTCTGATTCAGGAGATGGCTGAACAGGTTTCACAGTTTGACTGTTAATCCGAAATAGGTGTTTTTAAAATATATTTTTCATTTTGTTTTTCTCTCTGTGCACTTTATTAAAAAAGAAAATCAAATAAATGTCGACTGGATATCAGTAGGCGCAATCCGTAAATGTTTGGAAAATGTGAAGGTTTAATGGAGGTACCCTTGATGCAATGAACCTTCACACAAATACTCATTCTCCTGCTGTATAGAACACTAAATGTAACCTATCACATTAACCTATACTTAGTATATTTATATGTGATGTGGAGATGCCGGCGTTGGACTGGGGTGGGCACAGTAAGAAGTCTCAAAACACCAGGTTAAAGTCCAACGGGTTTATTTGGAATCACGAGCTTTCGGAGCGCTGCTCCTTCATCAGTTCATGAGTTCTTCATCAGGTGGCTCACCTGATGAAGGAGCAGTGCTCCGAAAGCTCGTGATTCCAAATAAACTTGTTGGACTTTAACCTGGTGTTGTGATCCCTCTTACTATATTGTCGAATAGAATAAGTCCGTTTACCTACGTAGAATTTTAACTTTTTCACCTCATAACTTCAATGGAGGGAAAATTAGCTCCAGGCCTCAATCTTATGTTATATATCTCTATATTATAAAGTAGATCCATGTGTTTTGGATTACATATGGCATTGTGCCTTCAGGATTTTTCTGCCTAAAATATTTTTGCCACCATTAAGGGGGTGGTTTGGCTGATAAAAATCCAACGGCCTGTTATTGGATCGGTATTTCCTTTGTTGCCACATTGTAAGTTAAAAAAGACTTGCATTTCAACATTGCCTTTAATGACCTCAGGATATTCCAAAGCACTTAATAGTTAATTGAGTGCTGTTGAACTGCACTCACTGATGCACTGTAGGAAATGCAGCTGCCAATTTTCACACAGCAAGGTCCCACAAACAACAATGTGCTGACGATGAGATAATCCACTCTTACGATACAGATTGAGGGATAAATATTGAACAGGTCACCAGGGAT
The DNA here is from genome assembly GCF_964213995.1 of Mustelus asterias. NCBI lineage: Eukaryota > Metazoa > Chordata > Chondrichthyes > Carcharhiniformes > Triakidae > Mustelus > Mustelus asterias. Next base: position 16,645,891 of record NC_135804.1, on the reverse strand, counting down.
AATGGGGGTGGCACGGTGGTTAGCACTGCTGTCTCACAGCTCAAGGGACCCAGGTTCGATTCCTGGCTTGGGTCACTGTCTGCACATCCTCCCTGTGTCTGCGTGGGTTTCCTCCAGGTGCTCCGGTTTTGTCCCACAGTCCAAAGATGTGCAGGTTAGGTGAATTGGCCATGCTAAATTCTCCCTCAGTGTACCCGAACAGGCGCTGGAGTGTGGTGACTAGGGAATTCTCACAGTAATTTCATTACAGTGTGAATGTAAGCCTACTTGTGACTAGTAAGTAAACTTTACTTAACTCCCATGCCTTTCTTCAAAATGGCCTCATGAGATTTTTTACCTAAGAGAGCCAACTTTAACTTCTCCTTCAAGAGATGGTGTTTTAAGTGCACACTCTCTCGGTATTGCACTGATGCTTAAGTCTCTGAAGCTGGACTTGAACCTGCGACTTGGAGATTGGAGGCAGTAATGTTACCTACTAGTTTTGGGTAATTCCAGAAGTACTGTTTACCAAAACTACTCTAGGCCTCGATATTTTTGTCATGATAAGTTGGAAGAACATTGTCTAGTTCTTGTAGCAGTTAATCGATCCTGAAACAGTACATACAAATGTAAAAATAATGATGTAATTGATATGCAGACAAAGCTATAAACTAGTGATAGTGATGACCATTCATTCTCAATGCTGACTGTTAGAAATTCTAACATTGAACCTTAGAAACCCTACAGCACAGAAAGAGGCCATTCGGCCCATCGAGTCTGCACCGACCACAATCCCACCCAGGCCCTACCCCCATATCCCTAGATATTTACCCACTAATCCCTCTAACCTATGCATCCCAGGACACTAAGGACAATTTTTTAGCATGGCCAATCAACCTAACCCGCACATCTTTGGACTGTGGGAGAAAACCGGAGCACCCGGAGGAAACCCACAGTCTTGAACTTCCCAGCAGAAAAAATCCTGGGAATATATCCAAATAAACACAGTTTCTGTTGAACCATTTCCATCCATCTAATTGAAGCAAGATAGCTGATGAACTTTGGAATGCAACAGCAAGTCTCCGGGCACCATTCACCTTGTGGCTACCGGATGCTGCAATTATTGGGATTGCTGCACCCATTACTGTGAATTCGAACCTGTGTGTAATATGCATTCTTCGATCTACTCCAAATGTGATTGCTGTTTGACTTCTGCCTTTTTATTTTGTTTGGCTTGGCTAAATGTAGTTGAGAGATTGCCAGTTTAGCTATTCAAGCCTTGGGGGCTTTCCAGCTCCTTCATGGTGCTAAGGCTGCAGCCATTAGGAGCAGCTATATTCTTGAATGTTTGAACCAAACATTGCAATCATTTACTAGGGACAACACCTTAATCAAATTAAGGTGACAAATAATAGCAGCTCAGCCAGGGTGAATGACCTCTATGACTCTAATTAATATCCTGCTGTATTTTGTCTGCCAGTTTTCTGTACCTACAGGCCTCTGTGTCACTATTGCAGCCCTGGAGTACCAGATGAAAATGAACAGCAGCCTTCGCCAAGTTGTAGCAGAGCTGAATGACGTGACCTGGTATACTCATTCTCTTACTTTAATGATTGGAAGGTTCCAAATTGATTTTCAGTGTTCGTTCTGTGCAATTTCATATGCACTTTACAATTAACACCACACTGAATTGCCACATGTTAGAATTCCATCATCTGCCATCACTTCCTCATTTTTAATTATGCTCTTTTTGTATTTCAGTAGCACAGGTAAAAATGGAAATCTTCAACAAGTCTGCAAAAGGTAAAATCAATCATAGCTCCTTTTTTCTCACAGCATTTATTGTACACCAGCATTTTCCCTGTGACCTTGCTTTGGTGAGTTGCAGATTTTTGTAAGAACAGGGCTGGAATGACAGAAAGGCCAAGATTTTACAGCCCTTAGAAATCTTAGAAACCCTACAGCACAGAAAGAGGCCATTCGGCCCATCGAGTCTGCACCGACCACAATCCCACTCAGACCCTACCCCCATATCCCGACATATTTTACCCACTAATACCCTCTAACCTACGCATCCCAGGACACTAAGGGCAATTTTAGCATGGCCAATCAACCTAACCCACACATCTTTGGACTGTGGGAGGAAACCGGAGCACCCGGAGGAAACCCACGCAGACACGAGGAGAATGTGCAAACTCCACACAGACAGTGACCCGAGCCGGGAATTGAACCCAGGTCCCTGGAGCTGTGAAGCAGCAGTGCTAACCACTGTGCTACCGTGCCGCCCCTCATGGCAGAGCATTTGGCGACCCAGCCTAAAGCCCGTTGACTTTGGGTTGGACCAGATGATCCCTGTGGTAGGTACAGCCAGAAAATCCTGGCTGACTTTTTAGCATTGGGAGCAACCCCGAGATGTGACAACACTGGTAAGGAGATCAATGTTCAAGGGATCAGAGGTTTGTCGATCATGGACCCTGAAGGTACAATGATATAAATTGAAACATCAAGGAGCTGCTGGATCAGGACCCAATGTAGGTCAGTGATTACATGCATGACAGCACCAGGGATCTGGGTTCGATTCCCAGCTTGGGTCACTGTCTATGTGGAGTTTGCACGTTCTCCCCATGTCTGCATGGGTTTCTTCCGGGTGCTCCGGTTTCCTCCCACAGTCCAAAGATGTGCGAGTTAGGTGGATTGGCCATGATAAATTCTCCCTTAGTGTCAGGGGGATTAGCCAGGGTAAATGCATGGGGTTATGAGGATAGGGCCTGGGTGGGATTGTTGTCAGTGCAGACTCGATGGGCCGAATGGTCTCCTTCTGCACTGTAGGATTCTATGACTCTACGTTTTGAGGCTGGGATGATCAGCCTCCAATAACCACCTTTTGGGCTTGGTCAGAGAGTTTTTCCCCACTTACATCAATTTTACTTTGGCTACATTTGGTTAAATGCTGCCTCGATGCTGAGGCCAGTCTCTCTCACCTCACTTTTAGAATTCAGCTCTTTTGCCCATGTTTGACGCAAGGCAGTAATAACATTTGGAGCCGAGTTATCCCATCAAAATACAAACTGAGCATTAGTGAACAAGTTATCATTGTGCATGAGCTGCTTGACAGCACTGTCAATGACACCTTCCATTACTTTGCTGATAATTGAGAGTAGACTTATGTGGACTGATGGATTGGCTGGGTTTGATTTTTCCTCGCCTTTGTAGACAGGTCATACTGGGGCAATTGCTCAGCTGGTTGAGTAACTGCCAATGTTGTAGTTGCACTAGAACAGCTTGGCTGGGGTGTCCAGCTAATTCTGAAGCAGAAGTCTTCAGTGCTATTACCAGGGCCTCAAGTCTTTGCTATATCTAGTACGTTCAGCTGTTTTGTGATATCATGGCTGAAGACTGGCATCAATGATGCAAGGGACCTCAGGAGGGGGCCAAGATGGATCATCCACTCAACACTTCTGGCTGAATGTGCTTGCAAATGTTTCAGCCTTGCCATCTGCACAATCTTGCTGGACTCCCCGTTGGGGAGGGGATACTTATGGAGCTTCCTTTTCTGGTTAGTTGCTTAATTGTCATCAGTATTGAATGTGGCAGGACTGCAGAACCTTGATCTAATCCATTGATTATGGGAGCGCTTAGCTCTGTCCATTGTATGACTACTTCCACTGTTCAGCGTGCATGTAATCTTGTGCTACAGCTTCAGCAGGTTGGCACCTCATTTTCAGGATGCCTGCTAGGGTGCAGTTCTTGGCTTGCTCTCCTGCATCCTTGAAGCAAGGTTGAACCCGTGGTTTGATGGTAGTGGTAGAGTGAGAGACATGCTAGGCCATGAGGTTGAAAATTGTGTTGAATACAATTCTGCTGCTGCCGATGGCCCATGGTGCCTCATGAGCTGTTAGATCTGCCGCAAAATTGTCCAATGTAGCACGGTAGGATTGCCACAGAACATGATGGATGTATTCTTAATGTAAACGTGGGTCTTTGCCTCCCCAAGAATTGTACAATTATCACCCCCACTAATAGTCCCATGGACAGTTGCATCTGTGGTGCACGAACATATGAACAAGGAGTAGTAGGCCATTCAGCCCCTCGAGCCCGCTCCACCATTTAATAAGATCATGGCTGATCTGGTAGCAAGCTCAAATCTACACTCTGCCTGCTCTCGATAACCCAATACTGCCTGCAATACTCCAAATGTGGTCTCACCAGTGCCCTGTGCAACTGAAGCATAACCTCCCTACTTTTGTATTCAATTCCCCTTGCAGTAAATGGTATAATTCTATTAGCTTTCCTAACTACTTGCTGTGGTTGCATACTAGCCTTTTGTGATTCATGCACTGGGACAGTCACTGCAATCTCTCACCATTTAGATAATATACTTTTTTTTAACTTTCCCTGTTTTTGTAGCCTCCTTATGTCTTCACAACTTATTTTACAACCTATCATTTTATTATCACCAAATTTGTCAACCATCCCTTCAGTCCCTCCGTACAAATTATTTACATAAATTGTAAACAGTTGTGATGCCAGCACTAGTCCCAGTGGAAAGCCATTTGTTACATTTTGCCAACCCGAAAAAGATTGTTCTCTGCTTTCTGTTTGCCAGCCAGTCTTCTATCCATGCCAATACATATTTCCCTTTCCCATGAGTTTTTATTTTGCATGATGACCTTTGATGTGGCACTTTATCAAATGTCACAATTAGATATAAAATACATAACAGAGGCTTTTTTTTTAGGTCAAAAACACTTTTTTAGATGTCTGACCAAAACACCCTAAGTTGTTATGGAATTCAACACATGACCGATCTTTTAATCTTCTCCAGATGTGTTGAATTGTTCAGGAAAACCAAACTGGTTCCAGAGATAGAAAGGGCCATTCGTGACCAGCTTGCAGAGCTGAGGCTGCTGGGAGCAAAGGAACGATTGGCCGTCAGGTCCAGTGCAGTCTGGGAGGACACAGAGGATGCATCTGCTGCAGGGCTACTCGAGACAAAACTGGGATTGAAAGGCTTTGACCAGGTAAAAAGAATAGGAGAACTCATGAATTTATAAGAATGTAATAACAAGGGTTAAACCAGAATTAAGGTAGCAAATTCTCTAGTTCACCTATAGTTTAGAGTTGCCTCAATATTTTGAATAAAGGGGGCGGCATGGTGGCACAGTGGTTAGCACTGCTGCCTCACAGTGCCAGGGACCTGGGTTCAATTCCAGCTTTGGGTGACTGTGTGGAGTTTGCACATTCTTCCCCATGTCTGTGTGGGTTTCCTCTGGGTGCTTCGGTTTCCTTCCAAAGTCCAAAAATGTGCAGGTTAGTTGGATTGGCCAGGGTAGATTGCCCCTTAGTGTCAAATGGATTAGCAGGGTAAGTATGTGGGGTTACAGGGAGAGGGTTTGGGTGGGACTGTTGTCAGAATTTGATGGGCTGAGCAGCCTCCTACTGCGCTGTAGTGATTCTATTCTTTTCGAAAACATACAACTAAATGGGAATTTGTTGGTTAAATAAATTGTAATATAAATAACTTGAGTTATGCAACTTTGAACTAAGGGCTTGTGTTTAGATGGATAAAACCTGTTCTTCAATTGTTCATAGTACTCTGATGAAACTCATTGTTATGGTATGCTCAGTTATAATTAAGGGAATAAGAGTAAGCGTGGGCTGCTTAACTTAGTTAGCCAGATGGCTCATGTATGGTTTAGAATAATGGCAACAGTATGGGTTTGATTTTCGGTCTGGCTAAGGTAGACCTTCACCTGCCCCTGAGACTGCAAGTGCATAGCAAGCCAACATTGACAAAAACTGCCAAGAATACGACTCAAAATGAAGCATTAGCAAACATGAGAGAAGAACCTATCTTTGGGCATGGCACACGTGGAATGGGACAGGGGAAGGCCCTCCAGCTCCACAGACCTTTTTCACCATTCCCTTAGATCATGTTGGGTATGAATGCTAACTCCATCTACCTCCCCTGATTCTGTAACCTTTAATACCCTTGTCAACCAATAATCTCTCAATCTCAGTTCCGAAATGTTCAATTGATCTATCCTCAAACAGCTTCTTGAGGGTGAGGATGCCAGATTTCTACTGCCCCTTGTGTGAAGAAGTGTTTTCTGACAATACCCCTGAATGGCACAACTCCAACTTTAAGGTTATGCTCCCATTGTTCTGGACTCCTTCGCCCGAGCAAATGATTTCTCTCCAGCTGCCTAAATTACATTGTTATCAGTGGGGTGGCACGATGGCACAGTGGTTAGCACTGCCCCCTCACAGCGCCAGAGACCTGGGTTCAATTCCAGCCTCGGGTGACTGTCTGTGTGTGGAGTATGCACATTCTCCCTGTGTCTGCATGGGTTTCCTCCGGGTGCTCTGGTTTTCCCCCACAGTCCAAAGATATGCGGGTTAGGTTGATTGACCATACTAAATTGACCCTAGTGTGGGGGATCAGCGGGATAAATATGTGGGGTTACGTGGATAGGGCTTGGGTTGGATTGTGGTCTGTGCAGACTCGATGGGTCGAATGGCCTCCTTCTGCACTGTAGGGATTCTATGATCAACAGGTATTACTATCACTTGTTGTATTTTCAGCAATTATAATAATTCGAAAAGTACAGTCTAAACAACCCGGGATGCGTAGGTTAGAGGGATTAGCGGGTAAATATGTGGGGATATGGGGATAGGGCCTGGGTGGGATTGTGGTCGGTGCAGACTTGATTGGGCCGAATGGCCTCTTTCTGCACTGGAGGGTTTCTATGATTCTATGAACCGAAATTAGTATTGCCTCCCAGAGGTGAGGAAACACCACAGGACAGGCTCCATGTCAAGTGCTGAATACACATGAGAGATCAAAACTGAACTGTGATCTTTTCAGATCTGAGGAAAAAGCATTTAGACTAGAGAATTTAACTTAACTTGGGATCAGGTGTCTAATGGTATAAAATGATATTGGCTATGCTGGTTAGAATTCCAACAGTGCAGAAGGAGGCCATTCAGCCCATCGAGTCTGCACCGACCACAATCCCACTCAGGCCCTATTCCCGTAACCCCACCTATTTACACTGCTAATCCCCTGACACTAGGGTCAATTTACCATGGCCAATTAACCTAACCCGCACATCTTTGGAGTGTGGGAGGAAACCGGAGCACCCGGAGGAAACCCACGCAGATACGGGGAGAACGTGCAAACTCCGCACAGACAGTGACCCGAGGCCGGAATTGAATCTGGGTCCCTGGCGCTGTGAGGCAGCAGTGCTAAGCACTGTGCCACCATGCTGCCCCGTTGGTATGGGTGAATTGTCTCACGGAAAACTATAATCGATTGACTCGAAATGTCGGCTCTATTCTCTCCACAGATGCTGTCAGACCTGCTGAGATTTTCCAGCATTTTCTGTTTTTGTTGCAGATTCCAGCATCCATAGTATTTTGCTTTTATATTTGATTTGGTTTGATCCCTGATCTTCCTAATGTGATAAGGATACGCCATTTAAGACTCAGGCAGTTAATCAGACTGGTTATTGTGAGTAACGTTACTCAGAGAATCTGATTGGCCTTATTTGAACTGCACACTGAACACCTGCTGAGCACAATCTTGAGCACAAATGATGCTGTTTTACAGCAATTCCAATTAGATTGAGGAGCATGTTCAGCATTTCTGGACCGTACATTCCTCCCTCAACCATTGTCCCACCAAAATTAGTTTATTTAATCATTTCGATTTGTTATTCCTGGAACATTCCTAGAAGGTAGGGATATGTTCGGCACAACTTGTGGGGCCGAAGGGCCTGTTTTGTGCTGTAGTTTTCTTCTTCTTCTCTATTGCCAGATAAAGTTTGTGGAACCTTATTAAATTGGGCTTAGCATTACCCTAATCCTAACCCTAACCCTTCAAAGTAATCCAGTGGTTTTATACACGGACAGTTTCAGCAAGTGTAAAATACTTTTCAAGTATTTTAAAACACTTTTCATCTGCCCCTTCCTATCTTAGCTGTGACCCAGAGTATGAGACCTTGACTATTTAGATTTTTCAATTTATAAATGTTATAAGCCATGGCCTGGCTTTGTACCGTATATTTCAAAACAATGTACGTTATATTTGTACCTTTTTATGATTTATGCAATTATTTTTAATTTTCCAAGCTGTGTAATGCTGTGCAGGAGTGCTGGGCCTCTCTCTACTCATTCCAAGCAGTGCAATACTACAGCCAAAAGGGGCAACCAGTGCCATCAATCATGGGTGTGGTAATCCAGCAGATGGTACCAGCCCAGGCGGCAGGTAAGGATAGCCAATTCAGTTCAACAAAATACATTTCAAACTTTGTTCTCACAAGGACTAAGATGTTATATATTGCATTTTGCACCTTTTTCAAATGAACAAAAACTTGGGGCCCGATTTTACCATTGCGTCGTGCCCGTTTTCGGCCCCGAAAGCTTGGTAAAGTTGGCCGTGAGGCGATTAGCGCGATTTGCGCCCGTGTCTGCGCAGGCCCGAAAATGGCTGCGATCCGAACCGCGCCCGAAACGGGCACAACGGCAATTTAAATGCATTTGCATGCATTTAAATTGAATTAATGAGCTGCCCGCCCAACTTTACCAGCATTTCCCCCTTTACCATCGCGTTCGCCCGTCCAGATTCGGCACGAAACAGACATGCTCGACAAAGGTCTGTTTCGGGCGCTGCAGCTTCTGAAGAGGTGAGTTCAGAGCTTCCAACGGCTCCCTGACTCAGATCGGTGTTGGGGGGAAGAGGGTGACAGGCCAGATCATTCCCTGGTGGGGCAGAGGGAGGTGGGAGGCTCGATCATTCTCTGGTGGGGGGAGGGGGAAGGGAGGGGGGTGGCGGAAGGAGGGAGGTCCAATCATTTTCTGGTGGGGGGAGAAGGAGGAGGGAGGCCCAATCGTTCTCTGGTGGGGGGGGGGGGAGGCCCGATCATACTCTGGTGGGGGGGGGAGGGGGAGGGAGGCCAGGTCGTTCTCTGGTGGGAGGGGAGGGAAGGCGGAGGTGGGTCAGATGTATCTCAGTTGGGGGGGGGGGGGTAGGCCCGGGCATTCTCTGGTGGGGGGAGGGAGGCGGGTCAGATGTACCTCTGGTGGAGGGGAGGCCCAATTGCTCTCTGGTGGTGGGGGGGCAGGGGCGGGGAATCGTCAGATGAATCTCTGGTGGAGGGGGCGGGGGAGCAGGGGTGGGGGGGGGGCACTGCCACTCTGCAGGCGATCAGTGGGGAGGAAATGGGGGCAAGGGGTCGCGATCAGTCTGGGTAGCGGGGGAGGTGGGTGGATAAGGGGGACAGTTATGTTGTGGGGGTGGGGCGATATCTATGGGGGTCATCGCTCCCGCTTTATCCACTTTTTGCGGCCCGGGAGCGATGTGACAGGGGCGCGTTTTCAAACATTTTTCACTGCGCATGCGCAGTTCAGAGCTCCAATCGGAGCTGCAGCGTTTCGGGCATGATAAGCCCCGCCCACAGCGCGATTCAGACTTGCGATTTCTTTTTCAGGCTAAGTGTGTATGGGGTGCCTGAGAACAGGTTTCCAAGTCAGATCTGAATTGCGCCCAGATTCAGCACTTAGAATGAAAATGGTAAAATCGGGCTCTTGGTTTCATCGATTCCCCGGTTCATTCCCCATAGCAATACTTTTCCAAATAGAGTCAACCAGCCTAATTTGAATTTAAACAAGCTTGGCAGTTAACTGTCCCCTGGTACATTCTCCATGGCAACACCTCTGCCAATCACAGTCCACATGCCAAACAATCAGCACCCTCATGCAGTATTAACTGTTGGCCCCCTCTGATATTTTGTATTCTTGTGTATCTGTCCTGATGAGTGCAAGAAGCAAAACTTCAACAGCCTGTCTCTTCTTTCAGTGAAACTCATAGGATGTCCAAGAGGATTTTATAATTAGAGAATATAACAGTCAGAAGATACTTCTGTAAGATTTTTCCATAAATTGTGGCCATCCCAATCCAAGCATAATGATTTTTAGTAGGAAAATAAAGTTGAAGAACTCAATGTCATCAGGAATAAAATGAAACCTGGTGAAATGCATGCCTTTGTGAGTGAGTTGCAAGAAATTGTTCACTTACTTGAGATGGCAGACATTTTTATCAAGTTGATGTAAAATTTCATAACAAAACTTCAATGATACAAATGACTGACAGAAGAGACACTCTTAGATCCCTGTGCTTGAGCAATGTCATCCACTTATTGGGAAGATTTCATTTACCCACTATTAATAACAGTGTCCTTTTACCATACATTTTACAATTTCGCTAGGTGGTTTCACCGCGTATAGCAAACCGGAAACCTTTTAAAGTTTATTTATTGGTGTCACAAGTCGGCTTACATTAACACTGTAATGAAGTTCCTGTGATAATCCCCTAGTTGTGACACTCTGGCACCTGTTTGGATACACTGAGGGAAAATTTACCACAGCCAATGCACCTAACCAGCACGTCTTTCGGACTGTGGGAGGAAAGCCATGCAAACAAGGGGAGAATGTGCAGACTCTGCACAGACAGCGACCCAAGCCGGGAATCAAACCCAAGTCCTTGGCACTGTGGGGCAGCAGTGTTAATCACCGTGTTACTGTGCTGCCCTTAACCTTTGCACTACTTTCAGTAACACAGAACAAATCTTCCCCTATTGAGTATTCCATGTATTTATTAACAGTAAAGGTGAACAAGCTTTTCCCTACCTACAATGGAAATTAAATTCACACTGACCGCGTGTTTTATTCTTCAAGGACTGCAGAGATATAAAACTTTGAAATTGGAGAGAGCAGAATCTTTAAAAGTGCAAAACAGAACTGAACAAGAGCAGTATTTGTGTCTGATACTCTATCCATTAACAATGTTACAGGTGTATTGTTTACATGTGATCCTGTCACAGGACACCCGGGCAGAATGATTATCAACGCAAACTATGGACTGGGAGAGGTGAGACTCTATAACTTTGCTCCAGAAATGTGAATGTGCCTCTCATCACCTGCTGGCCTGTCCAGTTGCATTCCATCACCAATTGTTAGCTTTCCACCAACCTGCTTAGGCACAACAGTGTGTAACTACACATTTACATAGTTATCCCCAGGCTTACACAAACATACATGCACTAATCATATATAACCTTACACTCCTGTACAGACACCAACATTTACTCATGGAGCCGTCATTTGCTGGAAGATTGTTTTGAATTGTGCCTGTCCTCAATTAAATCCGATCTTGCGTGTTTAGATTCTTTAATTTTTTACAACTGTGTATTTCTTAATCAGTCAGCACGAAGGATTGTGAAAAAAAACTGTGAAAGGACTGAGAATTGCAAATTAGAATTGGTGAATTCTTGGACAAGATTTTCCGCTCTCCCCTTGATGCATTTGCAGGACTTTTAAAGTTTAAAGTTTATTTATTAGTGTCACAAATAGGCTTACAAGTAGCTGCGTGGGTTTCCTCCAGTGCTCTGGTTTCCTCCCACAGTCAGAAAGATGTGCAGGTTAGGTGCATTGGTCATGCCAAATTCTCCCTCAGTGTACCCGAACAGGCGCTGGAGTGTGGCGACTAGGGGATTTTCACAGCAACTGCATTGCAGTGTTAATGTAAGCCTACTTGTGACTAATAAATAAATAATAATAAAAATAATAATACATTTACACTGTAATGAAGTTACTGTGAAAATCCCCTCGTCGCCACACTCCAGTGCCTGCTTGGGTACACTGAGGGAGAATTTGGCATGGCCAATTCATCTAACCAACACGTCTTTCAGACTGTAGGGGGAAACCCACACAGACATGGGTAGAATGTGCAGATTCCGCAAAGACAGTGATCCAAGCTGGGAATCGAACCCAGATCCCTGGCAATGTGAGGCAGCAGTGCTAACCACTGTTTCACCGTGCCGCCCTGGAGTTGAGGTGGCCCACCATTGGTCAGCGGTGTGATTTTCCAGTCCCACTGCTCTCAATGGGGCTCCCTATTGTTCGCACCCTCGAACTCTGGGGAAGCTATAGCAGGGGCGTCGCAGGATCAGAAGATCGAGCACAGCCGGAAAATCCTGCCCAATGTCAAATCAGGTCCGAAAAGAAAAATAAAGAGAGGGAAAAATAGATTGAATTAAAATAGAGAAGAAAAGAGATGGAAATAGAAAGTAAAATAAAATATAATTTAATTTGCTGTGGTCTGCTCCACGCTGAACAACCTTGGCATCATGAGGGAACAACCCTCGCTACCAGCTATATGTTGAGCAGCGGAGATGCAGGAGCATGAGGATGGCGAGGAAGAGAGGAGGCAACATAAGCAGCCCATTCCTGGCCAGACTGCCCATAAAGAATCATCTAAGTGAGATACCAGTAACCGCAACTGTGGTATGGTCAAACATATGAATGTTTGGTGTGAGTCACTAATGATGGAGATTGTTGGGAGGTTAATGTTGGGCTAGTAGGTGGAATTGGTTGAAGATGGTTTAGCATCATTGAACTTTTTGTGGCACTGGAGTCAGATCCTCAGGGCTTCACTCCTGACCGTCTGCCCTCAACTTCTGCACATGGTTGTATCACCTGAGGGATTTATGCTGACAGGAAATAGAGGATATCTCTTCTCCTTTCCAAAATCTTCCCTCAAGACGGTAACATGAAAACATATCTTGCAAGCAGCTCTCTCCCATGCTGTACTGTTATTCCATGTTTCCCAGGTCACGTTCACTTCCTGTCCCAGGACTGTCGGTACTTGCTCCAACTGCCCTCCCCTTTAAGAGGTGCAGGTCATCTTTAAGTAGTGAAGGCCACTCACTGTATTAACCCTTTGCTCAGGAGCCTAGCCAATCAACAGTGCGATTAGCACTGGCTAGGTGGAAAAATCATCCAATCAGCAGGTAGCACTAAGTTGGCGTGAGTGAGAGGTGTGGGATAAATGCACATTGACATCTCTGTCGGTTATCGGGAGACCTTCTACACCTGCCCGGCCCATCCCTCTCCCCTGGCCTTTTTCCTGCTTACAACTCAAACTGATTTTTCCTCTTTGTGTTATTCCTTCTGTATCGGTGCTATCTTTTTTTCAATAATTTGTATCGTTATCTTATCTCTGCTGCAATTTCCTACAACACACCCTCTTCCCTTGCAATCCCTTCCTTGTTTAATTCACTCGCATGTTCCAATCTGCCAGTACATTAGTCTCTTTCTGTTCAGATGCAGCTTTCCATTGTTCCCAGAATATGGTCCAATATCCAACACAACGGAAACCTTCTCCCCGATATCACCCCTTCGGTCTCTCGTTGAGCTCTGTAATTTTAGATTCAAACCCGTGGAGAAATCGGAATTTCACTGACCTTGGAATTGAGCTGCTGAAACTGCTTCCTAATCTCCAAAGCTCCTTTGGCAGAAATGTTCTTTTTCCTTCCCCTTGCATAGCTGGCTCGGGAATGAAGTTTGAAATCTGACTGCTCCCTCATCGCCAGTTTCCAGCAGTTCTGAAATTTCCCTCAGTCTAACATCTGGGAGATAATAACAGGCAGTCCAGACTGGGGAAGAATGATCACAGCCCTCTATCCACTTTCCTATGATAGCTGCACTCTGCCTGAATTGTTAAACCACCTGTCAGTCCACAGAGTTAACACACAGAGAAAGCAGCATAATGGGAACACGAGCAATCCAGGGGATTGGACTAATCCAACTATCTCAGCTGGAGGAATTCAAATTCAATTGCTTATGGATTAAAAGCTACTTTACCTTAATCATGATCACAAACTACCGGTTTACTGTTAAAACCCACCCTGGTCCTTGGGAGGAGATAATCTGCCGCCTGTATTCAGCCTGACCCACTTGTGTTTCCAGACCCATGCCTAAGTGATTAACTATTGATTGTCCTTTGAAATGCTCTAGCAAGTCATTCAGTTGGCTCATTACCACCTACTTGAGTGTTCAAATAACCTCACTGGGTTCAGGTTTCTCTCCTATCTGAATCATACTCCACTCCCTTTCCCCTAGGCGATGGCCTCGTGATATTATGGGTAGACGATTAATCCAGAAACTCAACTCATGTTCTGGGGCCACATCCCGCCATGACAGATAATAGAATCATAGCATCCATACAGTGCAGAAAGAGGCCCATTGAATCTACACCGACAACAATCCCACCTCGGCCCTATCCCTATTACCCTACATACTTATGCTGCTAATCCCCCTGACACTAAGGGGCAATTTAGCATGTAAAATCAACCTAACTCACACATCTTTGGAGTGTGGGAAGAAACCGGAGTGCCCGGAGGAAACCCCCAGTGAAATTTGAATTCCATAAAAAAAACTTGAATTCAGAATCTACTGATGACCATGAAACCATTGTCGATGGTCGGAAAAACTCATCTAGTTCACGAATGTCCTTTAGGGAAGGAAATCTGCCATCGTTACCTGGTCTACCGACATGTGACTCCAGAGCCACAGAAATGTGGTTGACTCTCAACTGCCCTCCGAACAAGGGCAACTAAGGATGGGCAATAAATGCTGGCCAGCCAGCGACGCCTAGGTCCCACGATTGAATTAAATAAAACAACAAAAATTGGAATCAGAAATTGGGGCGGGACTCACACACCCAAGTCCTGCCCTCCATTCCGGAAAGATACGGCCTCATCTTTTCAGATGATGTCACTGAATGGCAATATCTTGATTAAAAAAAAGGCACCAAAGATTGAATCCTGCGACACATCAGAAATTATAATGTGGGAAGCAGGAAGAGAAACCTTGGCAAGTAATTGTCTGGCTATGAGTAGATAGATAAGAATGGAACAAGGTGAGTGCAGTCAGCCAGCTGGACGTCACGGAGAGGTGTTGAAGGAGGATGAATGGTTACACATACGCACTCAAACACAAATACTCTCAATCACATACAATCACTCACTCAAAGACATACACACAGTATTCGCTCTCAAACATGCACTCCCAAATACAAAACCAAAATAATCATATGCTGGAAATCTGAAAAAAAAACAAAATGCGAGAAACATTACTAGCAGGACAGGCAGCATCTGTGGAGAGAGAGTTAATATTTTGGGTGTAGACTCTGTCAGAAGTAAAGGCATGACTATAACATTCCTACTTGTCTGAGCCCAGTATCACAGTAACAGGTATGAGAGAGAGGTGAAGGCCAAGTGATATTATCGCTAGACTATTAATCCCGGAACTCAGCTAATGTTCTGGGGACCCGGGTGTGGTGGACTTCAGTTGTGCCTTTGTCCTGCCTGGACCACCGTTGTGTGTTTGTCATGCCTGGACATATCCCCTGCCGGCTCCTCCCCTTATCACCTAGTATAAAGGTGGCTGTTTCCTCACCCTTGTTCAGTTCGGGTCGGTTATCTGTTGGGATGTGCTCCTGGTTCTGTAATGAATAAAAGCCTACAGTTGTATTGGCACACAAGTAGTCTTTTGCCTAATTGATAGTGCATCACCGGGTTCGAATCCCACCACGACAGATGGTGGAATTTGAATTCAAAAACAAAATCTGGAATTAAGAATTTACTGATGACCATGAAACCATTGTTGATTGTTAGAAAAAGCCATCTGGTTCATGAATGTCCTTTAGGGAAGGAAATCTGCCGTCCTTACCTGATCTGGCCTACATGTGACTCCAGAGCCACATCAACAACCCTGTCAAGGGCAACTAGGAATGGGCAATAAAATGCTGGCCAGCCAGTGACGCCCACATCCCATGAATGAATAAACAAAAGAGTTGATCTGTAACTTGTTTATAGTGCCTGCTTCTGATTCAAGTCCTCATACTAATGAGGCAATTGTTCATGTGGGTTCTTATGTACCACAGTGTGAAACTCTCCACCCTCAAAGCCATTTCATACTTAGCAAATGTGTGAACAATCGAAAACATTGGTAAATGGTATTTACCAGACAAGGGGGTTATTTAAATATTGAATAGGTACAATTCAGCAATATGATAGTTATGCAGCAAGGCCATTGGGAAGGAGGAAGAGTACAGGGGATAAATTGCAGGGAAATCTGAAAAGTACAGGCATTAAAACAGATCTTGTGTATGTTAAAAAGTTAAAAGTTTACTTATTAGTCACAAGCAGGCTTACATTAACACTGCAATGAAGTTATTGTGAAAATCCCCTCATCGTCACACTCCGGTGCCTGTTTGGGTACACTGAGGGAGAATTTAGCATGGCCAATGCACCTAAACAGCACGTCTTTCGGACTGTGGGAGGAAACCAGAGCACCTGGAGGAAACCCACGCAGACATGGGGAGAACATGCGGACTCCGCACAGACAGTGACCCAAGCCAGGAATTGAACCCGGGTCCCTGGCGCTGTGAGGCAGCAGTGCTATTAGGAGGGCAAAGCTGGAACTTAACACAAAGCACATCATCAGAAGGGCATTGTTAATTCACAAATCCAAATGATTGAAAATAAAAGCCAAACATCAGGATATGCAGCAAAGATAAAATAGGTTTTCAGGAGAGGAGCAAGATGGAATAAAGGTTGATGGAGCTTAATAATGATTAGTGAAATTGTGATAAATCTATATCATAATGATATGAAAACAAATAGTGAGTCAGAGCAGAGCAGGAAAGGAATGCAAAATATTGAGATGAACAAACAATACAGCAATTCATTAAGGATCCCAGTGAGAGAAATTCTTGGTAAAAGAGAAAAAAAGAGGATATGCTGAAGAACAGACAGAGCTCTCTTTAAAGATGGAAACAATCATTTGGAATCAATTAAAAAAGTAAACATGAACGTAGAAATGAGCACTGGATGAGTTCAGGATGCTGAAAGGATCCATCAAAAGACTATGGACAGTGGGTCAATTAAAATTTTCAAGGCTATGATTGATAGACTTTTGTGAGATTATAAGTTTATTTATTCGTGTCACAAGTCATCTTACATTAACACCGCAATGAAGTTACTGTGAAAATCCCCTAGTTGCCACACTCTGGCACCTGTTTGGGTATACTGAGGGAGAATTTAGCATGGCCAATGCACCTAGCCACTCTTTCGGACTGTGGGAGGAAACTCGAGCACCCAGAGGGAACCCACGCAGACACACGGAGAATGTTCAGACTCCGCATAGACAGTGACCCAAGCCGGGAATCGAACCCCGGGTGCCTGACACTGTGAGGCAACAGTGCTAACCACTGTGCCACCGTACTATCCAGCTATCAGGGTGAAGAATTGGGATTGAGGTGCAGATCAGCTATGGTGCAACAGAATGCTGGAACAGTGTCGAGGGGACAAATGCCCTACTTCTGTTTTATACGACGTGGGAAGAAAAGAGGAAAGAGGTTATAAGATGGCTATTGAGTGCTTTGGTGAAGTGACTGAAAAGCATTGCATACAGTTAAGGAACTAATTTATGAATGCACTAATGTATTGGGGAGACAGAGGCCCACCCATAGTCTCAGTGATGATGACTGAATCTATCATTGAATTTGGTGGTTCCCTAATGTCCTTTGGAGAAGGAACTCTGCTGTTCTTACCTGATCTGGCCTATGTATGACTTCAGATCCATAGTAATGTGATTGAATCTTAATTGCCTTTTGAAATAACCACTCAGCTCAAGGGCAATTAAGGGATGGGCAACAAATGCGGGCTTTGCCAATGACACCCACATTCCATGGAAGAATAAATAATAAAAGATTAACAGCTTCTCCAGTTCCTCTTTGGAGGAACCCATTACCAGAATAAAGCATCGTTATTGAATCCCCATTCGTGATAAGAGTTAAAGTTAAGAAGAAGAATAAAAATGAATTGTGTTGAATTGTTGACCTGAGTTATTGAGAGGGGAATTATCTGTGAATTTACCTATCAATGTAGTTCAATGATAACTGCATTATCTATCAATGCAGTTCAACGACTAAACTGAATAGGTAACATTTATTGCATTGCAGTATAGAAAATAACAGGTAACTGATTGTGGTCATATATTTGTCTGAACAACTTCTTGGCGAGAGTCCAGGACAAAGCATGAGATTATGGAGATGGAAGATTATGAATGTTGGCAGCTTTAAAGCAATTGCCTATCTTAAATAGCCAGTTGACGTCACATCTATGGAACTAATAGCTGATCTAGATTGCAAGAGAGGCCTTCACAGGAGATTTTCACTGTATTTTCCTTATTTTGTTGCAGTCTGTTGTGAGTGGCCAATCGGAGCCTGACACCATCACCCTCTCACGCAGTCTGAAAGGGAAATGTCAGATTATCAAGGAGGAAGTCGGAGCAAAGAAGCGGCATTACCTACAGAACGGTGGGTGGTGGAAATAGGCTAGTTCTTTTTGAATTTCAGAAACGTTGCAGGTGGGTTTGGGCTGGGCGAAATCTTAAAATGTTAAACATTTCAAACCTGAGCCCAGTGAGTCTGAACCTGGCCACTTCTGTATTAACGGAGGCAGAAAGGGAACACTTGTGATCAGTCTTTCTCAGGGGGCAGATCAGCCATTGAAGCATTTTAAGGTGTGCCTTTTAACAAGGTTTGTACTTTTCACTGCTGTCATCGGGGATTCTAGAACCCTTGGAAATCCGGAAGGTATAAGCAAGCAAGAAAGATTGGATTCATAAATTAAGTCTATTTGCAGCACAGCTTGTGGGCCAAGTAAAGCAGGAGTGTTTCCTGCAGGCCCAGTAAACTAGCTTTGTAAATGTCCCGCCCTTCACCTGTGCGATCTTCCCCCAGTGGCTAAACTCCCCTCTTGCAATCACCCTAACATCCCACCCCCATGACCTCCTGCAACTCCCTTGCAATCACTCCCGAGTTGCCATTCCTGCATTCACACGGCTAATTAGCCTTTGAATCTGAGGACCGTGATTCTGAACAGAGTTCTAACGGGAACACCTCGCATGACAATTTGGCCATTTTATTTGCGCTGCTGCCTCTAAAATTAGTGCCAATTAATTTATGTTCGTAGTATCTAACTGAATTTGTTTTTTAAAATTGCAGATGAAGGTGGAATTTTGTCTGAACTGACTTTATTTTCCGAAGCTGCAAAATGCTGCATCACAGAGGACATCATTCTCAGATTAGGACATGTGGCGTTTCAGGTTTGGGTTTTTCCATTCAGGATATTTAAAACTTTTTAATTTTTGAATTTGATTTATTGAAATACAGTAAATATGTGTTTGTGTTTGGGGAGGAATTTATCAATTAGGGACATAAAAGTAAGCAGACATCAAGATTTTATCATCAGTTAGGTGGCACATTTGCACAGTGTTTAGCGCTGCTGCCTCAGCGCCAGGGACCTAGGTTCGATTCTGGCCTCGGGTCACTGTCTGTGCGGAGTTTGCACGTTCTCCCCGTGTTTGCGTGAGTTTCCCCCAGGTTTCCTCCCACAATCCAAAGATGTGCAGGTTAGGTTGATTGACCAAGCTAAATTGCCCCGTAGTGTCGGGGGGGGCGGGGGGGGGGGGGTTAGTGGGGTAAATAAACAGGGATTGGGCCTGGGAGGGATTGTTGTTGATGCAGGCCCAATGGGCCGAATGGCCTCCTGCTGCACTGTAGGGATTCTATTCTGGTTCTTGGTTTCATTTAACATAGTAAAATGTCCCATAGCTCTTCATAAAAGTAATTACCAATCAAAGTTTACACACCAGGGGTATTAAGACAGATACCCAGCATCTTCGTAAGGGAGGAAGGTTTTAAATTGTGTCCGAGAAAGAATAGAGGAAGGTTTAGGGAGGGAATTTCAGAGTTTATGGGCCAGGCAGATTCAGATACTGTTATCAAGGGTAGATCAAATGTCAATTGGAGATGCATAAGAGGTCAGGATGGATGGAGTGCAGAAATCTCAAAGGGTTGTAGAATCAGAGGAAGTTGCACAGCGTGGGAGGAGCAAGGCCATGGGGGGATTCCAAAGCAATTGAGAATTTTAAAATTGAGTGGTAGCTGGATGAGGAGCCACTGATGGCCACCATGCACAAAGATGATGGGGGTGTAGATGTGGTCCTAATCGGGGTAAAGACAGCAGGGTTTTGAATGAGCTCAGGTTTAACAAATCGTGGAAGGCTCACCAGGGATGTGTTGAAGTTGCGTCAGGCGTGTGTAGAGATAAGTGATCGATATGAGGAGCAATACATAAATTCATTAATATTTTGTCTGTTTCTGTACACCAGGTGGAAAAAGTTTATGGAAATGCAAGAGATATTGAGTGGGCAGTAAAAGATGCACAGATTTACTTGCTGCAGGTGAGACTCTTTATTGTAAAACAAAACGGGTGCAAAAGCACTTCCACCCCTTGTTCAAACTGGCAAGAGTTAAATATTTTGTGCTGTCCAATACAGTCACATGTACCAAGGATACAGATAAGTAATTTGGCTGCAAGCCTAATGCACAGGCCCATGATTTTGCACCAATCTCCCACGTGCATTTTGCAACTTGATACTGAACAGCTATTTTTTTCTGTTACATGATTGAATAGCCACTGAAATAGAAGGTGGGATTTTACGGCGTCGCTCGTCCCAAAACCGCAAAATCCTGCCCGAGGTCAGTGGACATTTCCATTGTCTGCTCCTCGCCCGCTCCGAATCCCATGGCAGCCGGGGACAGTAAAATTCCTCCCAGAATCTCTTTTTGTTGATGGTGCACTCTGCAATCTGCATATGGAAAATTAACATTACATGTTTAGTATTTTTGATAGCGTTGACTAATAAGTAATTTGGGTCATGTGGTGCATCATTATACAGTTGGAGAAAGAGATATTGCGGGGAGGGGGGGTAATTCTCTGGTCATTCACGCTAGTGACGTCCTTTGGTCTCATTGGCAGCGCATCCCTACTTGTGGGATTCATGCCGGTGTGGGGTGAGATCAATGGGAAATCCCATTGACAGCGGTGGGACCAGAGAATCCCATCGCCAGTGAACAGCCCACCGCTTTCCACTGCCAGGAAACACGTGGCTGAGAGGCTGAAGAAGTTCCCCTATTGGAATCCACACAAACTTCCAATTAGGAGCAGGAATAGACTATTCGACCTCTCGAGCCTGGAATGCCATTCAATAAGATCATGGATGATCTCACTGTGGCTGCAACTCCACTTTCCTTTAACTCCTATACTCTTTGATTTCCTTGCCAATCCACAATCTATGCACCTCAACCTTAAATATATTCAATGACCCTGCCTCCACTGCTCTGAGGGAATGAGAGTTCCACAGGTCCATGATCTCGAGAAAAACTATTCTTCTCATCTCTGTCTTAACTGGGAGACCCCTTACTTTTAAACAGCGTTCGCTAATTGTAATCTCTTCCTCAAAGGGACATATCCCTTTAGCATTCACCCTGTAGAGCCCCCTCAGGATCTTATATGTTTCGATAAGCTCACCTCTTGTCTTTCTGGACTCTAGTGTTTCCTTATAAGATATCCCCTTCATCCCAGGAATCAAGTGAGTGAAGCTTCTCTAAATTGCTTCTAATGTAAGTACATCCTTACATAAGGAGAATTAGACTGGACACTGTACTCTTGATGTGTTCCTATTATATACACTTGGCTGAGAGCCTGGACATCTATTAGAATAACGGAACACCTGCTCCCCAAAGGGAATATTGTTTGATTGACAGCTCAGGCTTTCTTATCTCTGCAGTCAATTTGACGATGTTTGTTAACGTAATTCATATGGTTTCAAGTGCTTGTAGTTTATTGAAACTTGGATGCCTGATACTTTTATCAACTTGCCCAGGTTGTTTTTTCAAGCATTGGGGAAATGTATCAACATTTTTAAAATCTTCGCACATTGCACTTCATACTGTGGTGTTCATTGGTTCCAGAAAGTGCACAGTGAGTTAATGGGAATGGGAACTGCTGGAACGAAAAACAGAAATAGCTGGAAAATCTCAGCAGTCTGACAGCATCTGTGGAGAGAGAACAGAGCCAACATTTTGAGTCTGGATGAGTCATCCAGTGGGTCATCCAGACTCAAAACATTGGCTCTATTCTCTCTCCACAGATGCTGTCAGAACTGCTGAGATTTCCCAGCACTTTCTGTTTTTTGGTTTGGTTTCAGATTCCAGCATTCGCAGTATTTTGCTTTAATGAAAGTGCCAGAGCTTGGCATAAGGGGCATGGGGGGGACATGGCAGGGGGGGAGGTGGAAGGGCAGAGCCTGACAAAGGGGTATGAGGGGACATAGCGGGTGGGTGGCGGGAGTTTTAAAGTTTATAGGAATCTGTTTCCTGACCTAACCTGCCTCCAACCCAAAATTTCCACATCTGTACCATCATCCAACTCCAAGCTTGCCTTGTGTCATTTGCTTTATCCATGTTTTTGTTGTTCTTTCACCATGCTTTCATCATCTCCCCCAATACCTCCTTACATGATTCAGTGATCAGGGGCTGGACATCGGAGGGGGTGGGGGGAGGGCGCTGCTGGTGGGAGGGGCATCAGAAGATCGGGGCTGAGGGGAGATCGCGGTGGGCCGTGGGGAAGGGGGCGGGGGAGTCAAGGCTGGCCCAGACACGTTCGGGGGTACAGCAATTGGGCCGTGGGGGGGGGAGTGGGGGTTAGTATGGCCAGCGATGTGAGAGTCGCGGGGCTAGCCAGCAATCGAGCTGGCCCCAGCAATCGGAAGGCTGGCAGTGCGGGGCTACTGTGCATGCGCCGATCTCAGTGCTGATAGATCGGCGCATGCGCAATGGCCTGCTCAGCGCTATGCTGCCGGCCTCTCCAGCGTGATAAGGCCTCGCCCATTGAATTGCAGCATGATTCACGCTGAGGCACTCTGCGGCGCACAGAGTGCGGGAGGTTCACTTTGAAGCTCCTACTAAAAAAAGCAGTGTGATTTACTTCAGTTGTTACGCTAATTCAACACTTAGAATTTTTTTGGGAGAATCGCCCTATTTTTGCTATTGTCATCGTGGTTTCACCAACAAGATATAGTTTCACTTTTACGCCAGTTTGCGAGGTGAAGCGACTCTAACATGCACGCCAACCCAACTCGACAAATTACTGCACTGGAATACCAGAATACAGATGACAAGAAAACAATGGGTTTGCCCATATGTAGGCCAGAGGAGCTGCTGGGGGAGGGGGGGGCGGGGGGTGTAGTGTACCACACTGCCTGTGGACAACACGCTTATCATGTTACATCATTTAGTTCTCACAAATCCTATTATTATTTGGCCAAGCAATGTTGTTCTGTCATTCAACAATGCACCATTGTTTTATTTATTGGGATCTTAGAAGTTTTTATTTTATGATATTCATTCTCCACTGTGCTCCCCCCACCCCCCGCCCCCCGCCCCCAGGGTGTATCACATTTCTAACTTGAACACTGTCTGTTGTGGCTGGAGAGGCAGCTTCATGTTTCGCAATCCCTTCCACAGCTGGCACATTTGGCCCAAAGTCGACTGATATTAATTTTCTGTCAGCCAGGCTCTCTCTTCCATCATCTGGTCATTTCTTTGCCTTCTACCTTTTCCATGGCCTTCCCGACCTCTTGTCTCCAGTACAGGATTTCTGGTGTTAACATTTCAAATGGTTTTGAAAGCAAGATCATAGAATCATAGAATCCCTACGGTGCAGATGGAGACCATTCGGCCCATTGAGCCTGCACCGACAACAATCCCACCCAGGCTCAACCCCTGTAACCCCACATATTTATCCTTCTAGTCCCCCTGACATTATGGGGTAATTTAGCATGGCCAATCAACCCAACTGTGGCACAGTGGTTAGCACTGCTGCCTCACAGCAACAGGGACCCGGGTACAATTCCTGGCTTGGCCCACCTTGTCATCCTATCCATCCTGGCCCACTTACCCCAGTCATACTTATTCACAAACAAATCGAAAGCTATTCAAATGTCCCATTTTCACAGTAACTTCATTACATTGTTAATGTAAGCCTGCTTTTGACACTTACAAATAAATTTTAAACAAAGGTTTTTGCTGTGTTAACAAAGATTTACCAACATAGGGGTGGAACGGTGGCACAGTGATTAGCACTGCTGCCTCACAATGCCAGGGACTCGGGTTCAGTTCCTGGCTTGGGTCACTCTCTGTGTGGAGTCTGCACGTTCTCCCTGTGTCTGCGTGGGTTTCCTCCGGGTGCTCCGGCTTCCTCCCACAGTCCAAAAGATGTGCTGGTTAGGTGCATTGGCCGTGCTAAATTCTCCCTCAGTGTAGCCGAACAGGTGCCGGAGTGTGGCGATTAGGGGATTTTCACAGTAACTTCATTGCAGTGTTAATGCAAGCCTACTTATTACACTAATAAATAAACTTTAAATCCGGCAGCTCGGGCCATAAAAAGGGCAATTTGGAAGACTGGCCAGAAATATGGAACTTTATTGTTGTGCTAACAAAAAATAGGAGTGAAGTGGCATTCCAACGGTGTTTACCATTCCTTGGATGCCATGAGGTGGAGATGCTGGTATTCATTTGGAGCTTCCATGAGCTCAAGTTTAGCTTTATTTCAGATTTATTTCATGAGGTTTCGGAGCACTGCTCCTTCATCAAGTGAAGGAGCTTCAGAAGCTCGTGATTCCAAATAAACCTGTTGGGACTTTAACCTGGTGTTGTGAGACTTCTTACTATTGCTTGGATGATTTTGGCCACTTTTATCCAAAAAGAAAAGAGTTTTTATTTTTTATTTACTAATAGAGCAATTTTATTAAATACACGATAGAAAGGAGTTTCTCAAACAGATGAAATCCTTTGACAAACAATTTGAGCTGCAGAGATATTTGGTTTTAGAAGGAAATGTCTTGTAAAGTGTATAGTTTGTTCATGCGCTGCAGTTTCAGAGGAGAGTTCCATTAGCTACAGGCTGATGTAACAGGGAAATAGAGCGATTCAAATAACCAATGTCTCAGCAATAATTGATTTTTAATCTTTCAGGCCAGACCAATAACAACATTTTACACTGAATCAGAGTTTGAGCTGACGCATGAGTTTGACTCCGCCTTGTCCACAGACTACGAATGGATGACAACCTCAAACATCGGGTAAATAAATCATTTCCTCTTTTCCCAGCAGAGATATCAATGTGTTTATGTAGCCCATCCGTGGATTACTTTATTTAACAAGTGGAAAATAATTCCAAGATCTGCACAATACATACTGTAAAATACACAATTAACTGTTTAATATTCAAACCTTTCAACCTTTTCCTTGAATTATCTTTCAAACCATATTGCAGGGTTTTCTATGCATGAAATATAGAGAAGCAATGTGTTACTCAGTGACCCATCAAATTTCAACATACCTGAACTGGGTTGAATTTATTTCTCCAGACCGGAGGTGGGAAGGAGTCCTCTGATTCTGGCCCTCAGGCCTTTCAGGTTCTAGGCCTTTGCTTGGAGTCAAAAACTGCAGCCAGGTTGGCTCGAGTCCCGTTAGTCTTTCCTGCATTATAAAGTGGAAACATGCCCTTCTGGAGATGTGAAGAGGTTCCCACACCTTTTGACCTGAAGGGGCTACGGCCAACTGCTGACACCTACCTGGCCTCTCTGCGCAATTTTCCTCTTGGGTGTCTGTTAATGCTAGGGTAATGGTATGGAAAGGAATTTTCTTTTAATTCAATCGTGGGACACAAGTGTCGCTGGCTGGCCAGCATTTATTGCCCATTGTTATTTGCTCCTGAGAAGGTGGTGGTGAGCTGCCTTCTTGAAACTCTATAATCCATGTGCTGTGGGTTGACCCACAATGCCATTAAGGAGGCAATTCCAGGATTTAGACTCAGCGACTGCGAAGGAACGGCAATATCTTTCCAAATCAGGATGGTGAGTGGCTTGGAGGGGAACTTGCAGGTGGTGGTATTCCCATGTATCTGCTGCCCTTGTCCTTCTAGATAAGAACATAAGAACATAAGAAATAGGAGCAGGAGTAGGCCATCTAGCCCCTCGAGCCTGCCCCGCCATTCAACAAGATCATGGCTGATCTGAAGCGAATCAGTTCCAATTACCCGCCTGCTCCCCATATCCCTTAATTCCCTTATCGATCAGAAATCTATCAACCCGTGATTTAAACATATTCAACGAGGTAGCCTCCACCACTTCAATGGGCAGAGAATTCCAGAGATTCACTACCCTCTGAGAGAAGAAGTTCCCCCTCAACTCTGGTCTGAACCGGCCCCCACTTATTTTGAGGCTGTGCCCTCTAGTTCTGGTTTCCCTTCTAAGTGGAAAGAATCTCTCTACCTCTACCCTATCCAGCCCCTTCATTATCTTATATGTCTCTATATGATCACCCCTCAGCCTTCTAAACTCCAACGAGTACAGACCCAATCTGTTCAATCTCTCCTCATAAGCTACACCCCTCATCTCCGGTATCAACCTGGTGAACCTCCTCTGCACTCCCTCCAAGGCCAATATATCCTTTCGCAAATAAGGGGACCAAAACTGCACACAGTACTCCAGTTGCGGCCTCACCAATGCCTTGTACAGTTGCAGCAAGACCTCCCTGCTTTTATATTCTATCCCCCTCGCGATAAAGGCCAACATTCCATTCGCCTTCTTGATCACCTGCTGCACCTGCAGACTGCGTTTTTGCGATTCGTGCACAATGACCCCCAGGTCCCTCTGCACAGTAGCATGATGTAATTTTTAAATAATATTCCAATTTACTATTATTTCTTCCAAAGTGGATAACCTCACATTTGCCAACGTTATATTCCATCTGCCAGATCCTCGCCCACTCGCTCAGCCTATCCAAATCTCTCTGCAGACTTTCCGCGTCCTCCACGCAATTTGCTTTCCCACTCATCTTCGTGTCATCAGCAAACTTTGATACCCTACACTCGGCCCCCTCCTCCAGATCATCTATGTAAATGGTAAACAGTTGAGGCCCCAGCACCGATCCCTGCGGCACGCCACAGGTCACCAACTGCCAACCAGAAAAGCACCCATTTATTCCAACTCTCTGCTTCCTGTTAGATAGCCAATCCCCAATCCACGCCAACACCTTACCCCCAACTGCGTGTACCCCAATCTTCTGCAGCAACCTTTTGTGAGGCACCTTATCGAATGCCTTCTGGAAATCTAAAAACACCACATCCACCGGTTCCCCTCTGTCAAACGCACTAGTCACGTCGTCATAAAAATCCAGTAAATTCGTCAAACATGACTTTCCTTTTATGAATCCATGCTGCGTCTGCTTGATCGAACCATTCTTATCCACGTGCTCTGCTATTTCCTCTTTATTGATGGACTCCAGCATCTTCCCAACTACGGACGTTAAGCTAACCGGCCTGTAGTTACCCGCCTTTTGTCTACTTCCTTTTTTAAACAGCGGCGTAACAGTAGCTGTTTTCCAATCAGCTGGCACTACCCTTGTGTGGCTTTTGCTACCAAATAAACCTGTTGGACTTTAACCTGGTGTTGTTAAACTTCTTACTGTGACTACCCCAGAGTCCAGTGAATTTTGATAAATAACTACTAACGCATCTGCTATTACCTCAGCCATTTCTTTCAGTACCCTGCGTTGCATTCCATCCGGCCCTGGGGACTTGTCTACCTTCAGTCCCATTAGTCTACCAAGCATTACCTCTTTAGTAACAGTAATTGTATTAAGGACCTCCCCTCCCACCAACTCTCGATCTCTAATATTCGGTAAACTATTTGTGTCTTCCACCGTGAAGACCGACACAAAGAACTTAGTTAAAGTCTCAGCCATTTCCTCGTTTTCCACTATTAAATCCCCCCTCTCGTCCTCCAAGGGTCCAACATTCACTCTAGCCACTCTATTCCTTTTTATATATTTGTAAAAATTTTTACTATCATTTTTTATATTTTGAGCTAGTTTAGTTTCATAAGCTATCTTTCCTTTCTTAATCGCTTTTTTAGTCGTTCTTTGTTGTTTTTTAAAGCTTTCCCAATCCACTAATTCTCCACTATTTTTGGCCACTCCGTATGCATCTGTTTTTATTTTAATACTCTCCTTTATTTTCTTCGTTATCCACATCTGGTTATCCCTTTTCTTACAGTCCTTCTTTATCACCGGAATATATTTTTGCTGAGTACTTAAAAAAATCTCCTTAAAAATCCTCCACTGTTCCTCAGCTGTCCTACCTACCAGTCTGCTCGCCCAGTCTACATTAGCCAATTCCACCCTCATCCTATCGTACTCCCCTCTGTTCAAGCAGAGGACACTGGTTTGGGACCCTACTTTCTCACCCTCCATCTGTATCAGAAATTCAACCATATTATGATCACTCAACCCAAGGGGATCCCTCACAAGAAGATCCTTAATTCTACCTGTCTCATTACACAGTACCAGATCTAAGATAACTCGCTGTCTCGTAGGTTCTGTAACATACTGTTCAATGAAACTAACCCGACAGAATTCGAAGAACTCTTCCTCAAGCCCTCCACGTCCAATTTGAGTCGACCAATCAATATGCAGTTTAAAATCCCCCATGATTATTGCCATTCCGTTTTTGCACGCATCCATTATTTGCTTGTTCATAGCCCTCCCCACCTCTAAGTTATTATTTGGGGGCCTATAGACCATGCCTACCAGTGTCTTTTTCCCCCTACTATTCCTTATCTCCACCCACAAAGATGGAAGTGGTCGTGGGTTTGGAAGGTGCTGTCTGAAGTGAATTTCTTGCCATCACTTCTGTGCCACTGACAATAAAATGTAAATATCTCTCCCTGTTTCAGGAGGGAGCTTCCCATTAACAATGGACTGCCGCATTAAATGTGTGGAAAGTGCAAAGGTACAATAAATCTGACAAAAATATGGCAATGACCAAAATGAAATGTCAACTCTGATTCGCTCGCTACAAGCAGTATTCGACATTCTGAAAATTTCCACCATTTTCTGTTTTTATATGGTGATCTGCACATATTTTTGCAGCCTCTGTGCACAGACCTGTGAGATATTTTCCCTAAGTTTAAGCTGTCGCCAGTTGTTCCCTGTTGCTATGCTACCTTAGTAAGAAGTCTAACAACACCATGTTAAAGTCCAACAGGTTTATTTGGTAGCCAAATAAATGGCTACCAAATAAACCTGTTGGACTTTAACCTGGTGTTGTTAGACTTCTTACTGTGTTTACCCCAGTCCAACGCCAGCATCTCCACATCATGGCTATGCTATCTTATGATGTGGAGATGCCGGCGTTGGACTGGGGTAAACACAGTAAGAAGTTTAACAACAACAGGTTAAAGTCCAGCAGGTTTATTTGGTAGCAAAAGCCACAAGCTTGAAAGCTTGTGGCTTTTGCTACCAAATAAACCTGTTGGACTTTAACCTGGTGTTGTTAAACTTCTTACTATGCTATCTTACACAGGGGGAAAAAAAAAATCTCTTCTGTTGTCAAACTCAGTGAAACCGTGATAGACTGTTGCTTTGAAAGGAATGTATTGAGTTTTATATTGGATGTTGCAGTGAAATGATGCCGGGAGCTGTTACACCTCTAACAGCAAGCACCTTTGCGAGAGCCGTGGAATATGCATTACAGGTGAGTTCAAGCCAGATGGTTGCTTTGGGTGAGGGATTTCATTGTTATAATATTACTGTCACTATTGAGCTCCGGGTGGTATGCGTACTATTTCTGGAAATAAACCAAAACAAAGAACTAAGAAAGTCACAGCACAGGAACAGGCCCTTCGGCGCTCCAAGCCTGCACCAATTATGTTGCCTGACTGAACTAAAACCCCCTACTCTTCCAGGGACCACATCCCCCTATTCCCATCCTGTACATGTATTTGTCAAGACGCCCCTTAAAAGTCACGATTGTATCTGCTTCCACTACCTCCCCTGACAACGAGTTCCAGGCACCCACCACCCTCTGTGTAAAAAAATCTGCTTCGTACATCTCCTTTAAACCTTGCCCCTCAACTTAAAAACTTATGTCCCCTAGTAATTCCACCCTGGGAAAAAGCTTCTGACTACCCACTCTGTCCATGCCCCTCATAACCTTGTAGACTTTTATCAGGTCTCCCCTCAAAACATTTATAAGCAGAGCATCAGCATGAGAAATGGAAAGTCCTCTATTTAATATGGCAGTCATTGCCCTGAAATCAGCCCATAATCTAACATTCTATGTGTTCCCTCGCCTGTCTTAGAAACATAGACCTTATATTAACCTGATCTTTCTCTACACCCAAGCTATGACTGTAACACTATATTCTGCACCCTCTCCTTTCCTTCTCCCCTTTGTATTCTATGAACGGTATGTTTTGTCTGTATAGTGCACAAGAAACAATACTTTTCACTGTATCCCATTACAATAAATCAAATCAAATGAAAATAAAGCAGCAGTAAGCCATTCGAGTCTGCTCCACCATTCATTTTGATCATAGGTGATTATCGAATTCAATATCCTGATTCCACCTTCCCCCCATATTCCTTGTTGATTTATTAGTGTCACAAGTAAGGCTTACATTAAACTGCAATGAA
The DNA here is from genome assembly GCF_964213995.1 of Mustelus asterias. Classification (NCBI taxonomy): domain Eukaryota; kingdom Metazoa; phylum Chordata; class Chondrichthyes; order Carcharhiniformes; family Triakidae; genus Mustelus; species Mustelus asterias. Next base: position 16,615,614 of record NC_135804.1, on the reverse strand, counting down.
GTCACTGTGACTATCCCCTAGTCACCACACTCCAGCGCCTGTTCGGGTACACTGAGGGAGAATTCAGCATGGCCAGTGCACCTAACCAGCATGTCTTTCGGACTGTGGGAGGAAATTGAAGCACCCGGAAGAGACCCACACAGACACAGAGAGAATGTGCAGACTCCACACAGAGTGACCCAAGCCGGGAATCGAACCTGGGTCCCTGGTGCTGTGAGGCAGCAGTGCTAACCACTGTGTCACTATGCCACCCAGATCCCTTTAGCCCTAAGAGCTGTATCTAATTCTGAAGTCATGACCTTGGAGGCTAGATTGTTCTCGTTCCAGTCTTCATAGTTCTTGAATTCCTGAATGATTAGCAGGGATATGAATCTAGATGACGTTCTGACCTTACGGGCTGTCGAGTTCAGAAGGTATCTCTTCTTTCTTTGAGCCTCGTTTAGCAGTAGCCATCTTGGCCTTTCTGAAGTGACTTCTCTCTCCAGCAAGATTAACCATATTATCTTCCCTCATGCGTAGAACCATGAATGATGAATCTGTGCAGCTGTGTGGACAGAGTGGCCAAAAGAATTGTTTACTGAATAAAGACAAATTCCAACCCTTGGCTTTTTCAATAAGTCCTTACTTCTCCATTTCACTTCATAAGTGTTGGCAAATGGCTGCAGTAAAGGAGGATAGTGATGCATATGTTTTCTTATCTTTGAGGGAATTCACAGCAAAAAAGCTTAAAACATTGGTAAGTGAGGGAGCTTGGCAGTTTGACCATTAGATCATCTGGGTTTCCAGAAAGAACACAAACTTTTTGAGTCAGCTTGTATACCGCTATTTTTGTTACTTTTAAATAAAATTGATTAGCTTCATTGTGTTAAGGACCTGGATTGGAACCCTTAGGTATATTATGAAGTCAGACCAGACCCCAACATTTTTTTTATTTTGACATAAATGTGAGGATAGGATACTTGGCTCCAGTAATTTTACTGACATTCTACTGACATTAGGCGATGGCCTAGCGGTATTATCACTAAAAAGTAAAGTTTATTTATCGCAAGTAGGCTAATTTCTAACTTACCACTATTTCAGTTCCAAGTAAGCAACAGTCTCCCCATTGACTTAAACCCCACTTTCAATGTGGTTAGCAAACCCAGGCATACTTGCCGTAGATCAGTGAAGGGAGTCCTGAAGCTGACAGGGAGACATTGTGGGGAGACTTTGCGGGGAGATTTTGTGCGGAGACTTTCTGGGGAGACTTTGTGGAGAGGGGGCGAGACGCTTTTGTCCTTTAACACTTCAGTCACCAACTCCAAAGTGAAAAAGAAACTTTTTCTCTGTTGTAAAGCTATTTCTCCCCATTTCTAGTATCACATGATTCTGTTTCCTTAAATAAAACCTTCCATTCCTTTAATTACAAAAAGGGGACCTTTTCTTTTGTAAGCAAGAATGCATTGAGCCTTCTGCTAAATAAACACTGTATGGTTAAAATGAGGAAGTATCCTGCTTTCCAGCATTTCAGCTGTATGTGCTCCAGACACACTGAGTGCCTGTAGGAGAAAACCTGAACTTTAAAACATTCTGCAGAAACATAGAATATGGCAATTGCACAGTATCGTCATGATTGGCCACTGTGGAAGAGGCCACACAGTGGTGAGCTACATGCCAAGAAAGAATGCATGTCAGTAGCGGCAAAGATTCTGAGAATAATAATGTCATACAAAAGAGTTATGATGGCTACTTTATTGGCAGCAGATGTTCAAAGGTCTGCAGTTTTGAATTTGTACACCTTCTTCGATTAAAGGAATAACAACACCAACATTGGCTAAATATTCCTTTTGGCCCACTTCCGTAGTTTGTAACCTGCCCATGCCCTCTGTTGTTGAGGCAGGGAGCAGACAGACTTACCTGATGATAGTGATAGTCTCTGTGTGACCTGCGTGTGCGGAACCATGTGATGCAGCCAACCTGCTCCTCTTAAAGGCAGTCTGCCCCTCTTGGAGGGGAGCTGCACTCTTTGGATGGGAGCTGCCGCTGCTCTGGCCTCAGGCAGGAGTTACACAAATGGAGCATCAGGTAAGAAAGAGAGGGCTCCTACACTCGCATATATGGCTGTGGAGGCCTTAGCAATGGAGCTGGACAAAATCATGTATTTCCATGGGAGTCAGGAAGCCCTCAGGAACCCACCTTTCGAAGGGACTGGGAACTGACTGTTAGGGAGGTCAATGCAAAGGGCCAAACCCTGAGATTCATGCGAATATTTGAAAGCAACTATTTTGTTGGACTTGAATAATGTTTAATGTTTCATGAATGTTATTTAACTAGGAACTTTCAATGAAAGCTGGAGGAATTCCTTGTTTTTCACCCTATAATTACAAGTACATCGGGATCTGCTGCTCCCATTTGTTTCTGAATCTGATGGTAAGCATTATTTTATAATTTTAAGTGCAAGTGTTTGTTATATATCTTTACTATGCATAATTTCATGATAACAGAGTTGGAAATCTAACGGAACATGTATTTAGCCTCCAAGTCATGATTCAGAGAATGCAATTTTGTGATGCACTGACAGTGGAAAGATTTTGGGTGGGATTTTCTGGCTGTTCCCTGCAGCAGGATCTAAAGTTTCAAGTTTATTTATTAGTGTCACAAGTAGGCTTACATTAACACTGCAAAGAAGTTACTGTGAAAATTCTGGTCCCACCAACCCACCTCCGTGGGTACCCCAGTGGCGGAGGGTGCAAACAATGTGAATCCCTATTGGCGACGGAGGCACCGGAAGATCTCGCCCAATGAATTTGGGGTTGACCCTTTTCACAATCCAATCTGGAGCCCAAGCAAATATAAATCCATAAGTCATTAAGATATAAGAGCAGAATTAGGCCATTCGGCCCATCGAGTCTGCTCCGCCATTCAATCAATGCTGAGATGATTCTCATCCCTATTCTCCTGTCTTCTCCCCTAACCTTTGATCTCCTTATCAATCAAGAACCTATCTATCTCTTAAAGACACTCAATAACCTGGCCTCCACAGCCTTCTGTGGCAATGAATTCCACAGATTCACCACCCTTGGGCTGAAGAAATTCCTCCTCATCTCGGTTCTATAGGGTCATCCCTTTACCCTGTGCCCTCGGATCCTAGTCTCTCCTACTAATGGAAGCATCTTCTCCATGTCCACTGTATCCATGCCTTTCAGTATTCTGTGAGAATAGTTTCAATGAGATCCCCTCTCATCTTTTTAAACTCCATCGAGTACAGACCCAGAATCCTCAAATACTCCTCATACGTCAAGCTTTTCATTCCGGGGATCATTCTCATGAACCTCCTCTGGACCATCTCCAAGACCAGTACCTCAACACCCTCCTAGATATGAGATCCAAAATTACTCACAATATACCAAATGCGGTCTGACCAGAGCCTTATAAAGCCTTGACATTACATCCCTGATTTTGTATTCTAGTCCTCTCGAAATGAATGCTAACATTGCATTTGCCTTCCCAACTACCAACTGAACCTGCAAGTTAACCTTGACATGAAGGATAAATATTTCTTTCGGGGGAATGGGGGACCGCAGAATTCCCATTCCATCCCAGATCCACCCCCTTCTCTTCCATGGTCCCTCTGGGATTCTAAGTACAAATACGAAGCATTTAAAATAAAAATTTAACAATGCTTTCATGAGCACATGAACACAAATTTCTCCCTGCGTGTCATAGATGATGAGCTTTGCTCTTCAGACTTTGACAAAGCATCCACTAGAAATCACAGGTTAGAGAGAGTTGTTCCTTCTCAGCTTAGTACCATGTTAAAACGGAATTGTAAATACAATCTGTAATGAGTATCTGTATCACTTGTGTAACATCACATGGTGACTCTAGCTGCAGTATCCGTTATTGCAGAAAGATAAATTAAGGAGAATGGGGAACCTCACCCACTGGGAGAAAACTGGTAAATAAGGTTTATTTATTAGTGTCACAAGTAGGCTTACATTAACACTGCAATGAAGTTACTGTAAAAATCCCCCAGTCACCACACTCTGGCGTCTATTCGGGTACACTGAGGGAGAATTTAGCATGGCCAATGCACCTAACCAGCGTGTTTTTCAGACTGTGGGAGGAAACCTGAGCACTCGGAGGAAACCCACGCAGGGAAGAATGCCTAAGGTGGTGCTGGAGCACGGCGACTTCTTGCGAGCTGTGCCCAGCATACCCTCAAATTTTATATTTTCCTCTGGTTCTATGTTTCCAAAACTCTATTCTAACTCTTTTCTGCCCTTTGAATGGACCATTTGAATGGACCTTCCTTGTATTAAGTTGATCTTTCTCTACACCCGAGCGATGACTGTAACACTACATTTTGCACCCTGTCTGTTCCTTCTCTATGTATGGTATGCTTTGTCTGTATAGAGCGCAAGAAACAATACTTTTCATTGTTTACTAATACACGTGACAATAATAAATCAAATCAAATTGTGCAGACTCTGCACAGACAGTGATCCAAGCCAGGGATTGAACGCGGGTACCTGGCACTCTGTGAGGCAGCAGTGCTAACCACTGTGCCACTGTGTTGCCCTAGGGAATAGGGAAAGGAGATTCACAATATTAAGTTTTGTCAAGGAGTGCAGGAAAATGCAAATACTACAAAATATAGTCGCTCTTAATTTTCCCATTTGATCGGTTTAATATGCAAAGGGCAGGAATTTCCAGCCCCCCTCCGCACCCCCCCTCCCCCCCCCCCCCCCCCCCCCCCCCCCCCCCCCGCCCCACGTAGCGTGTCTTCCGACAGCGGAATTGACCCATCATTTGCCATCAATGGACTCTTCCAGTCCTGCTGACGACGACGGTGTATTGTGTGGCTTGCCCGTCCCACCGCCGGGGAACCCGCCACGAGGGTTAAGCAGCTTCATTACTTCGGCAATTATCAAGCTACCGTACTGCCTTAGCCAAATGGCATAATCGTTTAAGTTTATTTATTAGTGTCACAAGTAGGTTCACATTAATACTGCAATTAAGTTACTGTAAAAATCCCCTCGTCGCCACACTCCGGCGCCTGTTCGGGTACACGAAGGTAGAATTTAGCATGGCCAATGCACCTAACCAGCATGTCTTCTGGACTGTGGGAGGAAACCAGAGCACCCGGAGGAAACCCATGCAGACACGGGGAGAACGTGCAGACTCTGCACAGACATGTGACCCAAGTCGTGAATTGCACCCGTGTCCCTGGTGCTGTGAGGCAGCAGTGCTAACCACTGTGCCCACGTGCTGCCCCTACTAAGTACACACCAATTTCTTTTGTCATCCTGAGAGAAGTGATTCTTGGGGATCAATTTTCAACTTGCCGTACCCCCCCCCTCCCCCCCCCCCCCCCCACACATCCATCCCAGTATTTAACTGGCATTGCTGATTGGCTTCTCATTGTAGAAACCACCTGACTTTCCAGTTCATCGATTCTGGCTATTGCTGTCGCGGATCTGCAACATCAGACTTACACTTGGTGACAAATTAAAAATAGAACCCATGATCTCCTACGCTAACATAATATTAAACTCTTTGGAATAGCAGAAGTTTGGACTTTTCATTTGGTTCAGTCGCCCAAGTGTCTCATTTTCCCCATTTTCCCTAAAGCTTCCGGTGTCTTTTTGGAAGCTTTGTTTGTATTTTATTTCTTTTTGTTTCAGCCACTGGGCTCCTCGCGTTGAGGAACTCAATGTGGGTCAAATTGAACTTAACCATTGGTTAGAAAAGACCAAACAACTCTTCTTAAGGGAAAGGCAGAATCACTAACATAGAAACATATCAGATGGGAGCAGGAGGAGGCCATTTGGCCCTTCGAGCCTGCTCTTATCTAACGTTTCCTTAAATTGGGGCAAGTACTCAATTCTCCAGCTGACAACAGGAGCTGATTTTGAAGTAGCCATGGAGTCTTGTCCAAGTGTGGGCGCAGTTTCAAAATCGCGATTCCAGCTTGGAATCCAGGGTAGTTTGACATTTTCAAAGGGCTGGTTGGCAAAAGAGAACAGGAACTGTGGGGCGGCACGGTAGCACAGTGGTTAGCACTGCTGCTTCACAGCTCCAGGGACCTGGGTTCGATTCCCGGCTTGGTTCACTGTCTGTGTGGAGTTTGCACATTCTCTTCGTGTCTGCGTGGGTTTCCTCCGGGTGCTCCGGTTTCCTCCCACAGTCCAAAGATGTGCGGGTTAGGTTGATTGGTCATGCTAAAATTGCCCTTAGTGTCCTGGGATACGTAGGTTAGAGGGATTAATGGGTAAATATATGGGGATAGGGCCTGGGTGGGATTGTGGTCGGTGCAGACTCGATGGGCCGAATGGCCTCTCTCTGTGCTGTAGGGTTTCCAAGATTTCTAAGGAAACTTTCACGCCGCTGATTATTCATTCCCTTTGAGACCTGTTCCGATGGAAATCAAATTTTTCATGTTTTGTTCCAGCAAACCCAAGCTGTCTGTTCCATTTCTGGTCCAGCACAGCTCCTGGGGGAACCCAAGGAAGTGTTATTTGTCTGTGTGTTGAAACAAAGCAAAGTTTAATGGTCCAACAGGTGCAGGCCGAGCACTGCGCCTGAACTTGGTGTCCATGGCAACTTCCGTTTGTGTTCCAGCTCCCGCCTCCTGGAGTTCCTCACTGTCTCTAATTGGCCCCCGTGTTTGCCTCCTGGCCAGTTTGGCCGTTTGCGTTTTAAATCAGTGTTACGAACGAGAAGCGACTGAGATTGCAAATTGGAATTCATCCAGATATCAGGATCCCAAATGCTTTAAAATCTCAGCCCCAAGTAAATAAAATTATTTGGAGTGCTACATTTCCTTTTGAAATGCTTAAACAAGTTGGGGTTCTGCAAAATCCAATATTGAAAATAAAAAGATTGAAGGATGAGCTCCGACATGTATCAGACCTTCTGTTCCCCTCCGCCTGTAGGTTTGTAAGTGGGGCGACTTGCAAAATCCGCTAGTTGGCCTTCCCGCCGTCAATCACCCACCCCCAAGCTGTATGAAATTCTACAGGTGACAGAGGGCACCTAATGGCCTCACGCCACCCCGCTGCTAATTTACCCACAGCGGGGGAGGTCCATGCCATGTCGGTAACCTAGAAGCTGTAGCTGCATGGGCTCATGTCAAGTGAGAAAGGGAGGGAGGGGGGGGGGGCACTCTTTTGCGGGACACTTGTTTTCATCAGAGATGCACCCCCTAAGTCACACTACTCTCTTTACCCTATCAAAAACGCCTCCATAGCCCCCCCCCTCCCTCCCCCGCCCCCGCATTTCCCACCTCGCATTTCTCTCGCTGGGGCTTGCTAGCATGACTCTGGCGAATCGGCCCCTCCTCCCCCAACCCTAACCCCCTCCCATCATCTCCCTTGGTGTCTGGCTCCAATGATAGGACTATCTGCAGTCCCAGTAGTGACCACTGCTCCCATCTGGCACGACTGGGACCACAGAGATGCAGCCATCTGATTTGCTAGCAGCTCTCTGAGGTGGGACTTGCTGTCCCTGAGGCACTGAAATCCCACCTCCAGTCAACTGCTGTTAGAAGACGGCAGGGTAGCCATTCTTCCCCACGGCAGGTTCCCCACTGAAATCCATCCCAAGTAGTCCTTCAACAGTCCTGCCCAGACTCAGAATAAAATGTATCATGATAATTTGACTATATCCATTAAAAACTGAAAATGCAGTTCAGTTAGGATTCAACCAGTACCTGGGTATGTTTTCCATCTATCAAAAAATATTCAGCCCATAGAGAGACATGTTCCAATCACTCAGCATCTGTGGCTAACAGATGGGTTCAAAACAAATTTACCTCAACCGAATCACACAAATTAAACTAAGTCACTTATGTGGAGAAAAGATATGAGTACAAACTTCATATGCTAGCTGATAATATTCTCTCATCTCTCGCTGATCCATGCCCAGATCTGGAGCTGAGGCCGGGATTTTCCTGTAACCGATGCAGCGAGCTATTCAAACCTCTGTTGACATAGGCGGGATCTTGTGTCAGACCATCGGATGTGGTATTGAGGGAAGGGCCGCAGTGCCAAAAACGTCAACTTTCAGCTGAGACCTTACACCGAGGCCTCACCTGACTGACCTTTCGAGTGGATGCAAACAATCCCATGACACTATTTCAAAAAAGAGTAAGGGCTCAGTGTTCTGGCCAATATTTATCTGTCAATCAACTTCACTAGAAAAGCTTACTGGTCATTATTACATTTTGGGAGTTTGTTGTGCGCAAATTGGCTATCGCATTTCCAATATTAAAACAATGAATAAAGTTTATTCGGGTCCAGTGAGGGAGAATTTAATATGGCCAATGCACCTAACCTGCACATCTTTGGACTATGGGAGGAAACTGGAGCACCTGGAGGAAACCCACACAGACACAGGGAGAATGTGCAAACTCCACACAGACAGTGACCCAAGCCGGTCATCGAACCCAGGTCTCTGGCACTGTGAGACAGCAGTGCTAACCATTGTGCCACACTTCACAAAGTATTTAATTAGCTGTAAAACACTTAAGATGTCCACTGGTCATGATAGTTGCCCTGTAAGTATGTCTTGCTCACTCTTCCAAAGGAACTTAAGGTAAGATGGCTTGTCTATGTTTTAACAAAGACTTTGGGTGCAATCTTACCACCCGTTCACACCACGCTCCTGCTGCAGTGAGGTCAGAGAATTTGGCACCCAGTTAAATCCCCGTTCACTGCAGCAGGATGGAAAAATCCCACCAGCGTGAATGGCCATCAGATTCCGGCCTTTAAATATATAGCAACAGTACAAGTGTTTGTTATCTTTAACAATGGTACAAGAAAATATATAAATTACGTTACTCTGTTGCAGCTATTTTACTAATTTATTTTGGGCTTCAAAGATGGCTGTTTAGACTTAATGGAAAAGCTGACATAATACAAAGCACAGCCTTCAAAACGCAGCGTGCAAACACATCGGACTTGTACCAACCATGATGTGTTTAACCTTCCAGAAAAGAGATAGTTAAAAATCCAGAGGGTGGCAGACACTGCAGTTCAATCCCTGATGCAAGATTTCTCAGTAAACAGGTTCTCCTAGAGAACTAAAATTGGTCCCAGGGTTATCTCACTTAGCTATTCCACAGGAAAACCGTACTCCATCCGTACTGGTAAGGGAGCCAAGTAAAAGAAAAATCCCAATCAGGCCTTTGTCAATAGACTATTTCTGAGCTACTGTAGTTCCTGACACTTAAAACAACATTGGGATAGAAGGTCATATACAACACAAGCTTGATACCATGAAAATAGATATATTTTGGGCATGTTTGACATGTGATTTGTACAGGACCGATTATGCTTGGTAAATAAAGGTCTAGATGATATATTTATTTTGGAAGAATGTAACTGACTGTGCAATTAAGCAATCTTGCATGTTCAGTATAATTGAAGTGATGCTGATATTAATGGAATGCTTTTAGGAAAGGAGTCTTATATCTAGTTTGTGACCCTTTGATGGTCAATTAAGTAATGACTGAAATGTTCAGTGTTTCCAAGATGAAATTGTTACAAACATTCCAATCTGATGTGTTGGTTTCAATATTGGGAGCGGGGTGTTACAGTTGACTTAAGTTTAAAATTAGACATTTGATTAACTTGTTTTTCTTCCAGAGCATGAATGCCAACATGGAACAGAATAACATCATCACGCAGAAGAAGATGAGTGATTTTGAACTGCTAGGAAGGGTACTTTTTAAATTTTTATTTGTGAAGTATGAAAAACTTACTCTGCAAAATACAGAATTTTATCCTCCCCTCACCTGTGGGTTTGTAGGCGGGTGGGCGAGTGTAAAATTCCTCGTATGACTTCCCGCTGGATTCCTGCCCCGACCTGTCTGCAACTTAACGTTAGGGTGAGGTCTTGGTTGGCCTGCCCACTCTTCCCCAATTGAGACCATTTAAGTGGCCAATTATTGACAACTTGGGGCCGCTTTCCACGCAAGCTCAATTTTCAGACTAATGGGAGGACTTCCAGCGTATGGGCAAAACCTGAAAATAAATCCGGTTCAGGTCCCAGGCGTGAAAGGGAGTGGGCACCACCATTGATAACCCCTTTTTAACATCAGGCAGCTTAAGGTCCGGTAACAATAGGACCTCCCCTCAATCTGCCCTTTCTGTGAAGATCCCAAAGCCCCTCTGTCCAACACCACCCCCTCAACAGACTATTCCCTCGGGTGAATGGAGCGGTAACTAGGGGGCATAACTATAGGGTTCATGGTGGGAGTTATAGGAAGGATGTCCGAGGTAGGTTTTTTACTCAGAGAGTGGTTGGGGTGTGGAATGGACTGCCTGCAGGGATAGTGGAGTCAGAAACTTTAGGAACATTTAAGAAGCTATTGGATAGGCACATGGAGCACACCAGGATGATAGGGAGTGGGATAGCTTGATCTTGGTTTCAGACAAAGCTCGGCACAAAATCGTGGGCCGAAGGGCCTGTTCTGTGCTGTACTGTTCTATGTTCTATGTTCTAACACTCCTCTCCTCCCTCTCTACCATGAGATTCCCAAAACTGACCTACTCCTGGAATCCAGGAACTTAAGCTCTGGGGACTAATTGCAGTCCCAGTCCTGACAACTGCAGCTCTGGTGCTGAAGGGACTAGAGAGGTGCTGGTCAATCAAATTAGGATAAGGTGGGACTTCCTCCGGAGTGAGGGATGGAGGACCTGCCTCCAGCCAATTAGCTCTCTTTGGCACGTGAAATCGCAGCGGGGCAGGCAATGTTGGCAGGGATGTGTTCCCCGCTGGAATGGTGGGAAGGGAAACTCTGCATACCAACAATCCGGGTGGCACGGTAGCAGAGGGTGACACGGTAGCACAGTGGTCAGCACTGCTGCTTCACAGCACCAGGAACCCCGATTCGATTCCCAGCTTGGGTCACTTTCTGTGTGGAGTTTGCACGTTCTCCCCGTGTCTGCGTGGGTTTCCTCTGGTTTCCTCTCACTGTCCAAAAGACGTGCTGGTTAGGTGCATTGACCCGAACAGGCGCCGGAATGTGACGACTAGGGGAATTTCACAGTAACTTCATTGCAGTGTTAATGTAAGCCTTACTTGTGACTAATAAATAAATAAACTTTATTTCCTCTGGAATTACCCTGAAATTAGGGTTAGGGGGTTATTCCAGAACTTGCGCACTTATCTCCTTCAGTGGATCAGTGGTATGATGAAACAAGGCAACTTATCGAGTTAAATAAACCCACAACATCCGTGACGATGTTAAAAGATGACCAATTTTCCACCTTTCTCGGCCAAAATTCCTTCCAAAATATATACCACAAAAATCAATTCATTGAATCATCTCTTTCTGGGACCTTGCTTCATGCAACTTAGTGTGTTGTATTTGCATAAATAGATGAAAAGCCCACAGCAGTGCAGATTTTTAAGATCTCTGATACACGGATCAACCTTGTGGCACTTCTCAAAACTGTCTCCAGACTTTTAAATGTCCTGTTTGAATCTTGGTGACTGGAATGTGATATTGTCATTTCCATCCCATCACTAAGGATAACATCCTCTGATTCTGACTTTGCCTCAGCTTTGCTGCTGACAACCTCATAGAATCACAGGATCACAAAATAATTCAGTGCAGAAGAGGCCCTTCAGCCCATCGAGTCTGCACTGACGCATGAAAGGCCCTGACCTGCCCACCTAATCCCACTTGCCAGCACTTGGCCCATAGCCTTGAATGTTATGGCGTGCCAAGTACTCATCCAAGTACTTTTTAAAGGATGTGAAGCATCCTGCCCCCACCACCCTCCCAGGCAGCGCATTCCAGACCGTCACCACCTTTTGGGTAAAATGTTTTACCTCAAATCCTCCCTAAGCTTCCCACCCCTCACTTTTAACTTGTGTCCCCTCGTAACTGGCCCTTCAACTAAGGGGAACAGCTGCTCCCTATACACCCTGTCCATGTCCCTCATAATCTTGAACATCTCAATCAGGTCACCCCTCAGTCTTCTCTGCTCAAATGAAAACAACCCAAACCTATCCAAACTCTCTTTATAACTTAAATGCTCCATCCCAGCAACATCCTGGTACATCTCCTCTGCACCTCCTCAAGTGCGTTCACATCCTTTCTATAATGTGGTGACCAGAACTGCACACAGTACTCCAGCTGTGGCCTCACCAAAGTTCTATACAACTCCATCATGACCTCTCTGCTTTTGTAATCTATACCCCAACTGATAAAGGAGAGTGTGCCATATGCCTTTTTCACCACCCTATTAACCTGCCTTTCCGCCTTCAGAGATCTATGGACAAACATGCCAAAGTCCCTTTGTTGTACGGAACTTCCTAATGTCAGACCTTTCATAATATACTTCCTTGTCAAATTACTCCTTCCAAAGTGTATCGCCTCACACTTTTCAGAGTTAAATTCCATCTGCCACTTATCCGCCCATTTGACCACCTCATCTATATCTTCTTGTAACCCAAGACATTCAACCTCACTGTTAACCATCCAGCCAATCTTTGTCATGCATGTCTTTGATAGCTTTAGATGTGCCAATGCCAACACACCTCTGGCTGGCTCCAGTTGGATGTGGCTATGATCTTAGTTGCTCATCAGCTGTCCTTTTCTAGTTTCTAGAACAAACTGTCCTTTAGTTCCTCTGGAACCTGCTTTCTTGCTCATCACTCCATTGCATTGCTTTCCTGCTTCTTGCAGAGATATGAGAGCTATCTTTAGTTCACTGAAAGCGACTGGCCCGGATGGAGTCCCCGGACGAGCACTCAGATCTCGCGTGGATCAGTTGGCGGGGGTATTCACAGACATCTTCAACCTCTCTTTATAACAATCTGAAGTCCCTATCTGCTTCAAGAAGACGACCATCAAGCCAGTATCAAAGAAAAACCAAGCAGCATGCCTTAATGACTATTGTCCGGTGGCTTTGACATCCATCATTGTGAAGTGCTTCGAAAGGCTAGTCATGGCACAAATCAATTCCAGCCTCCCCGACTACCTAGATCCACTACAGTTTGCCTATCGGCGCAACAGGTCCACAGCAGACGCCATCTCCCTGGCCCTGCACTCAACCCTGGAACACGCAGATAGCAAAGACACCAATGTCAGACTTCTATTTATTGACTACAGCTCAACCTTCAACACCATTATTCCCACGAAACTCATCTCCAAATTCCGTGGCCTGCGCCTCGGCACCTCCCTCTACGACTGGATCCTGAACTTCCAAAGTCACAGACCACAATCAGTAAGGATAGGCAACAACGCCTCCTCCACGATAATCCTCAACACCGGATTAGCAACGCAAGGACTGATTAAGGACAGTCAGCATGGCTTTGTGAGTGGAAAATCATGTCTCACAAATTTGATTGAGTTTTTTGAAGGGGTAACCAAGAAGGTAGATGAGGGCAGTGCAGTTGATGTTGATCTTATAGAGGTCTATAAAATAATGAGGGGCATAGACAAGGTAGATAGTCAATATCTTTTCCCAAAGGTAGGGGAGTCTAAAACTAGAGGGCATAGGTTTAAGGTGAGAGGGGAGAGATACAAAAGTGTCCAGAGGGGCAATTTTTTCACACAGAAGGTGGTGAGTGTCTGGAACAAGCTGCCAGAGATAGTAGTAGAGGCGGGTACAGTTTTGTCTTTTAAAAAGCATTTAGATAGTTACATGGGTAAGATGGGTATAGAGGGATATGGGCCAAATGTGGGCAATTGGGATTAGTTTAGGAGTTTAAAACTAAAAGGCGGCATGGACAAGTTGGGCCAAAGGGCCTGTTTCCATGTTGTAAACCTCTGTGACTGGTGTCCCACATGGCTGTGTTCTCAGCCCCCTACTATACTCCTTATACATCTATGACTGTGTGGTCAAATTCCCCTCCAATTCGATTTTCAAGGTTGGGCTGATGACACCACTGTAGTGGGTTGGATCTCAAACAATGATGAGACAGATACAGGAATGAGATAGAGAATCTGGTGAACTGGTGCCACAACAATAATCTCTTCCTCAATGTCAACAAAACAAAGGAGATTGTCACCGACTTCAGGAAGCGTAAAGGAGAACATGTCCCTGTCTACATCAATGGGGACAAAGTTCACCAACAACCTGTCCTGGTCCCGCCATGCCGACACTATACTTAAGAAAGCCCACCAACGCCTCTACTTTCTCATAAGACTAAGGAAATTTGGCATGTCAGCTACAACTCTCATCAACTTTTACAGATGCACCATAGAAAGCATTATTTCTGCTTGTATCACAGCTTGGTATGTCTCCTGCTCTGCCCAAGACCGCAAGGAACTACAAAATGTTGTGAATGTAGCCCAATCCATCACGCAAACCAGCCTCCCATCCATTGACTCTGTCTACACGCCCCGCTGCCTCGGCAAAGCAGCCAGCATAATTAAGGACCCCATGCACCCCAGGCATTCTCTCTTCCATCTTCTTCCATCGGGAAAAAGATACAAAAGTCTGAGGTCACATTCCAACTGACTCAAGAACAGCTTCTTCCCTGCTGCTGTCAGACTTTTGAATGGACTTACCTTGCATGAAGTTGATCTTTCTCTACACCCTAGCTATGACTGTAACACTACATTCTGCACTCTCTCGTTTCCTTCTCTATGAACGGTATGCTTTGTCTGTGTAGTGCGCAAGAAACAATACTTTTCACTGTATGTTAATACATGTGACAAAAGTAAATCAAATCAAATTCAGTTAAAACACAATCACAAGGTCTTTCTTTCCTAAAGTGGCCCTCTGTTTCGAAGCAATGCCTCATTCTTTGTCTGAGCTCGCGTTTACTTTACATGTTGTAAACTCTCTCAGCACCATACAGACACAGTTTGAACTGAAACCAAAACCCCACGCATATGGAAACACCTAGGGCTGGACTTTTCGGCCGTGCTCACCCATAAACTGGAAAATCCCGCCTGGGTTAACGGACCTTTGCATGGTCCATGTCCCGCCGACTATGATTCCCGTGGTAGGCGAGATGGGAAATGTGAATCTAACTGGAGTTTTACCCTGTCCGACAGGAACACAAAATCACACAAACATAGATCACTTAAAATTACACCTGCTTCCTGACAACTCTTTAAAACCTACCTCTTTGACTGAGCTTTTGATCATCTTTTATTTCTCAATGTCAAGTTGTGTTTGATAATGCTCCAATAAAGTGTCTTATGTTTTGCCACATTAAAGATAAAGTATAAGTTGTACCCTGTACCCTGTCCCACTTCCAGAAAATGCAATTGTGGAATGCCAGCCTAAGAGTGTAAATGCACCCAGTGAACCAGGAAATGTACGTCAAATCTGCTGATCGCTTGTTGTGTGTGCTGGCTACCTTGTTGAAAGCAAAACATTTCAGCAAATAAAACTCCTGCAACAATTCATACTCATATTTATGAATTAATATTGAATTATTTTATTGACCAGGTGTTGAATGAATTATCATTGCACGATGTTGCTTTGATTCACGGACAGTCGTCCTTATGGAAGAGGATTATCAATGCATTGCGATACCTACAGGTAGTTTCTTGTTTTGTTACAGTCTTGTCTATTTTTATACTATAACCAGAGATCAATTTTGTACTGGTTCTGAATTCAGATTGCTTTTGCTGTTTCTCCTGTAAATAAATGCAGAAGTATATCTTCTCTGAAGTAAGCTGTTCCTGTCAATGTTTCACCAAAATCCATGAGCTCAGCCTTCCATCCACTTTTACACTTTATTTCAACAGAATAGTGTACAAGTTTGTTAAGTGTCTGCACTGTATCAATGCTGGTTGGAAAATAGATAATGGGCTGGATTTTACTGAGTGGCACTGTACCCCCTCCCCGCCAACCCCCGCAGCTAAAAGATCAAGGGGGACCCCAGCCATGATGATGGCTTCCCCATAGTAATTTTAGCGTTGGAAGTGGCATTAGTTGCTTTAAGGCGAGACCTCTGCCTCTGGTGAGGAAGGCCTGTAGTTGACCAATCAGATGGCCATCAACTCTGCTCTCGGCAGTACCAGCTGAGAGCAGTTACCACTGCTGGGCTTACAGGCAATCCCACAGTGCTAAAGAACCCAGGTAAGCCTGGAGTCAGGGCAGGGCTAACAGGAGAATGACCTTTGAGTGGGTTATCTCCAATAGGCTCAGGGAGCTGGCAAAGAAAGTGTCCCCCCCCTTGCTCAATGTCAACCCACACAGCAAAAGCTGATGGATTTCCCGCACGATATGGACCTCCCCACGTCGGGGTAGAATACGCGCAGTGGCGGGACAAAGCCCTTCAGTGACCATTCATTGACCACTTAAGGGCTTTAATGGCCCCATGGGTGGGTGGCCACCAGACAACTCCCCTGCTCTCCTGTAAAATTTCAGACAGGTCAAGGGTGCAAGATTCCATGTATTTCCAAAATAGTCTGCCTGGATTAAAGGTTAAACGTTCCAACATGACAAGCACATGATATATTGCATTGCTCAGGGCTGCTCCCAGCATTCCATGTGTGAGGAATGCTGATGTCTCAATGATGCAGCTCCTCACTTGATGTTATAGAGAGCTACGAGCACTCAGTCTGCTCAGCTCACGTCTATCCTGTTTTATAGTGAGTTAGTGGCTTGTTACCCAGGTGTCACTTACCACTCACCTTTTCAGAACTTATCAGTTCATTGAGGCACTTCCTGTACTGCATCCATGCCCTCTTTCTGACTAAAAGGCTGCTGACCGCTGTGTCCGCCTCCACCTATGTCATAGAATCATAGAACCCCTACAGTGCAGAATGAGGCCATTCGGCCCATCGAGCCTGCATCGACAACAATCCCACCCAGACCCTATTCCCATAACTCCACGCATTAACCCGCTAGTCCCCCTGACACTAAGGGGCAATTTTAACATGGCCAATCAACCTAACCCACACATCTTTGGACTGTGGGAGGAAATCGGAGCACCCGGAGGAAGCCCATTCAGACATGGGGAGAATGTGCAAACTCCACGCAGACAGTGACCCGAGGCCGGAATTGAACCCGGATCTCTGGCACTGTGAGGCAGCAGTGCTAACCGCTGTGCCACCATGCCGCCCACTGTCCTTTGGGTCTGGCTGGGAGGATTTCTTCTTCTGAATGGAGGGGAGAGCACATTACTCCTCTCGGAGACAACATGCATCAAAGCCTGCAGCTCACGGTCCCCAAAGCTCTCCACCGCTGGGATATTCCTTGTATTATTTCTGGGTCTGTTGTAAACTGTTCAAAATCAGTGCTGTGTTTTTCATGGTGGGGAGGGCTCAGTGGGAGGTGATAGGAGGGAGACGGGAAAGTGAAAGAAAGGATGGATGAGATAACCAGGATGGAAGGATTAAGAAAGGTTTTGTGTTGGAGGTAATATATGCTGAGGAATAGGTAGTGGGCAGAAGGGAGCAGGTGCAAGGTACCATTCAGTATACATTCAGCCAGTGAGTATGAGTCAACATGGGGCCATAAGTCTGAAAATTCAGGTTGTGGAGGATATGGTTCACTTATTATTTTCTGCAAGTGGATATCGGATAGTGGCTCAGGATCTATGAAATCAGTGGCAGATTTGGGTCAGCACGGTGTCACAGTGGTTGGCACTACTGCCTCACAGCTCCAGGGACCTGGGCCAGGGACCAGGGTTCAGTTCCCGGCTTGGGTCACTGTCTGTGTGGAGTTTGCACATTCTCCCCGTGTCTGCGTGGGTTTCCTCCGGGTGCTCCAGTTTCCTCCCACCGTCCAAAGATGTGTTTGGGTTAGGTGGATTGGTTATGCTAAATTGTTCCTTAGTGTCAGGGGAACTAGCTAGGATAAATGCATGGGATTATGGGGATAAGGCCTGGGTGGGATTGTGGTCAGTGCAAACTCGATGGGCCGAATGGTCTCCTTCTGCACCGTGAGATTCTATTATTGTAGGATGCTTGAAGTAAAGAGGAGCTCAAGTTACAGGGGATAGGGGGGAGTGGAAAAAAAGATGAATGGCAGGCATTTCCGTCGGAAAGAAGGCAAAGGGGTGAGGATTAAGAGTTTAAAGGATTAAGAGTTTAAAGTTGGAGTAAGTGGAGGAATTCTGCTGCCAGCTACATTTCTGGCCAATGTCCTTTTATTTAAATTGCTTCCAGCTGCAATCACAAGAAGCTTCATGAGTTATAGGGAAGCCCTACAGAGGGCTGATGCTCTCCTCCCTGGTGGTAGAAAAGGTCAGTCAGGCAGCACTTTGGACTGGTGTGGTGGGGGTGGCGGTTTCCTGAACAAATTCCTCTCAATCAGAGAAGACGCTGACACTTCAACTGAGAATGAATTAAACGACAAGACGCTCAGTTCGTCTCCTCCGCCCCAACAGCACTTTTTCAGTGACAAAATAGATTGCATGAGAAGAAGGGAAACTACGGTGGGGGCGGGGGGGGGGGGGGGGGGGGGTGGCGGTGGAGGATTGGAGGGAGTGCTGTTGCCTTTGACACAGAGATTGATTTGGGAGGCCAGGAAGATCTGGAGATGGTAACAGCTGGTGTTGAGAGTCAGCCAGGGGACAGGGTGTCAGATTTGACCACACCAGGGACCTGGCACACCCAATGGGTCAGAGGTAACCCATGAGTCAAAGCTGACCGAGGCAACACCGCCTAAAAAATACCAAAGATTTCACTGATTTAACTTTATATTTTAAAGCTATTATTACTGGAGGCAAAAAAGGAGAAATTCCTAGCTGGCAGGATTATAAACTTTCAAATGTACGAAAGGGTTTTAAACCATTAGGCTGCATGGTGGCACAGTGAGCACTGCTGCCTCACAGAGCTAGGGAACCAGGTTCGATTCTGGCCTCGGGTCACTGTCTGTGTGGAGTTTGCACATTCTCCCCGTGTCTGTGTGGGTTTCCTCTGGGTGCTCCGGTTTCCTCCACAGTCCAAAGATGTGCGGATTAGGTGGATTGGCCATGCTAAATTGACCTTAGTGTCAGGAGATTAGAGGAGTAAATACGTGGGGTTACGGGGATAGGGCCTGGGTGGGATTGTGGTCAGTGCAGACTCGATGGGCCGAATGGCCTCCTTCTGCACTGCAGGCATTCTATTCTATTCTATTCCCAGCTGTCTCGCAGCGCCAGGGACCCAGGTTTGATTCCAGGCTTGGTCATTATCTATGTGGAGTTTGCACATTCTCCCCGTGTCTGCGTGGGTTTCCTCCGGGTGCTCTGGTTTCCTCCCACAGTCTGAAAATGTGCGGGTTAGGTGGATTTGCCATGCTAAATTGCCCCTTAGTGTCAGGGGGACTAGCTAGGATATATGCATGGGGTTATGAGGATTGGGCCTGGGTGGGATTGTGGTCGGTGCAGGCCCGATGGGCCAAATGGCCTCTTTCTGCACTGTAGGATTCTATGATTCAGTGGTTCTATGATGTTTATTCAAGGTTTTCCATCCTGGGGGCTCATGATTGGAGTTCAGCTGTCTCTATAGCACCTTCTAGTGGTTCACACAGATGTAACCTGTTGGACTTTAACCTGGTGTCGTGAGACTTCTTACTGTGCTTACCGCAGTACAACGCCGGCATCTCCACATCATAACACAGATGTGACAGGGAGATTGACAATGCAAGCTGTATTTGAGCACCATCTACTGGTGTTACAGGGAAATGTTTTCGATAAGTAAGTTAAGTATGGTCATTTAAGCTGTGGCGCCCACAAAGGAAATGTTTACACAGAATTTATCCAGGACTTATTCAGACGGACCCAACCATATCCCCAAAATCTATTAAGAATCAAACAAAAGTAATAGTCATTTCATGGAGCAGATATTTCTCAAATGCCATCATTAAAATGATGGCTAAACAGTGGTCATGTCATAGAACGGGATCAGGCATTGAGTCCACTTTGTAACAATACAATCTGAGGGATAAAAACGTACCAGTGTTAAGCGAATGAAACCCTTCAATTTAAAGCCCTGACAAATTGTGGCTTAAGGGTTGCCTGTGAAGATAAGGTGATCAGATTGCTGCGACCATATGTGCGGAATTTTCCAACCATCCACGTTGGTGGGATTCTCTGGTCCCGCTGCAGTGAACGGAGGTTGGGCTGAGCATCAAGTGTTCTGTCCTCGTTTGCAACTGCGACCGGGCACGAACGGCCGGAAAATTCCAGCCACCATGTTAGCTGGGTTCCAATGACTGGTGATCCAGGACTTGAAACAGCGACAATTTGCTTAGTACACTGAGCAGCTCTTATATGCTGCATGTCTGCCGTGCTTCGGAGAGAACTGCCCACACGTGACTCCCTTAAGTAGCCGCCTCATCGCAGCATCTACGTGAACGCCCAGTCCACAATCTTTACAATTTGGAAGAATGGATTAGTTTTTTGCTGCCTGTATTAGGCGATGGATCATGGCTGGTGAGCTATTAGTTAGTTTATGTAAAAGAAGCGCTAAGATGGAGTTTAAGTTAGATAAATGTGAGGTGATGCATTTTGGTCGATCAAACCAGGGCAGGACTTACTCAGTTAATGATAGGGCATTGGGGAGAGTTATAGAACAAAGAGATCTAGTGGTACAGGTTCATAGCTCCTTGAAAGTGGAGTCACAGGTGGACAGACTGGTGAACAAGGCATTCGGCATGCTTGGTTTCATTGGTCAGAACATTGAATACAGGAGTTGGGACGTCTTGTTGAAGTTGTACAAGACATTGGTAAGGCCACACTTGGAACACTGTGTACAGTTCTGGTCTCCCTATTATAGAAAGGATATTATCAAACTCGAAAGAGTGCAGAAGAGATTTACTAGGATGCTACCAGGACTTGATGGTTTGAGTTATAAGGAGAGGCTGGATAGACTGGGGACTTTTTCCCCTGGAACGTAAGAGACTTAGGGGTGTTCTTATAGAGGTCTATAAAATAATGAGGGGCATAGATCTGCTAGATGGTCAATATCTTTTCCCAAAATTAGGGCAGTCTAAAACTAGAGGACATAGGTTTAAGTTGAAATACAAAAAGGTCCAGAGGGACAATTTTTTCACAGAGGGTGGTGAGTGTCTGGAACAAGCTGCCAGAGGTAGTAGTAGAGGTGGGTTCAATTTTGCCTTTTAAAAAGTGTTTAGACAGTTACATGGGTAAGATGGGTATGGAAGGATATGGGCCAAACGCAGGCAATTGGGACTAGTTTAGGAGTTTAAAAAAGGGGCAGCATGGACAAGTTGGGCCGAAGGGCCTGTTTCCATGCTGTAAACCTCTATGATTCTATGACTCTAGAACTTATCTTTGGAATTTAATACAGGAAAGATTTTATTACAATATTTTTCAAAATGCATCAGCCTCTAACTCAGGATATATTGAGCCATATTTGAGATACTCCCTATATTTAAATTTGTTAATAGCAGTTCATTTGGGACCTGCTGTGTGGAGTCTGCACATTCTCCCCACGTCTGTGTGGGTTCCGTTCGGGTGCTCCGGTTTCCTCCCACAGTCCAAAGATGTGCAGTTTAGGTGCATTGGCCATGTCAAATTGCCTCTTAGTGTCCTGGTTAGGGGAATTAACAAGGTAAATATGTGGGGTTATTGGAGGTGGGACCTGGGTAGGGTGCTCTGTTAAAGAAATTGGTGCAGACTTGATGAGCCGAATGGTTTCCTTCTGCACAGTAGGGATTCTATGGTTCTATACCGAACATGCACCAGCCGAACATTTATCCAGCAGCACAGGATGAAACAAATACAGATTAATTAATATATGAACCTTCTTCATTTTTACAAAAGATCATCGTGTTACAGGATTGAATCTATCAGTTATTATTGGAGTTTAACCATATTCAAATCTCTTCCAGTATATGCTAAATGCTGAGTCAAGACTAAACAGATTAATGAAGAAATTGAAGACTTATCAGATTCAACCTGCAAACAAAGCGCAAGAACTTTACTTCAACATCGATCAGCAGCTACCTGAATATTTTGAGGTGAGTGACCGCTTTAAATTTGGCTGTCTGCTGTGGAAGCCAGTGATATAGGAAAAGTTAAAGTTTATTTAAGGCTTACATTTAACACTGCCATGAAGTTACTGTGAAAATCCCCTCATCGCCACGCTCCAGCGCCTGTTTGGGTACACTGAAGGAGAAGTTTGCATGGCCAATGCACCTAACCAGTATGTCTTTCGGACTATGGGAGGAAACTGGAGCACCCGGAGGAAACCCATGCAAACACAGGAAGAACATGCAAACTCCACATAGTGAACCAAGCCGTGAATTGAACCTGGGTCCCAGGCGCTGTGAGGTAGCAGTGCTAACCACCGTGCCACCCTAAACCTTGAAAGCTTTTTGGCACAGATGGAGACCATTTGGTCCATCATGAGTATGCTAGCCATAAAAGAGCAACCTAGTTTAATCTTTCTTTCTAGCTCTTGGTCCATAATCCTGTAGATCACGGCACCTCAAGTGCATATCCAACTAGTTTTTAAATGCATTGAGGTTTTTGCCTTTACCATACCTTCCACACTCTGAATTCCAGATCCCCACCACCCTCCAGATGAAAGAACTTGGCCGAAATCTTCCATTCTCGTTCACGGCTGAGATTTTCCAGTGCCCCTGAGAGCGAATAGAGTTTTGGCTGGAACGCCAAATTTTCCATTCTCGCTCGCAATGGGTCACGCCACAGACGAGACCGAAGAATCCCGCCTCAACTTCCCTCTAATCCTTCTGCAAATTACATTAAATATACACTTCTAGTTATTGACTTCGCTTCTAATGGAAATCGGTCTTTTCTATCCAATCTATCTAGCCTCCTCATAATTTTATCCACCCAATTAAATCTCTCCTCAGCTTCCTCTCCTCACCCAATCCATCCTGTCTTTCCTCATTGCCTGGATTCTTCATTCCTGACAGCATCCTTGTGGTGAGGCAATGGCCTAGTGGTATAATCGCTGGACTATTAATCCAGAAACTCAGCTAATGTTCTGAGGGCCAGGGTTCAAATCCCGCTACGGCAGATGGTGGAATTTGAATTCAATTAAAAAAGTATCTGGAATTAAGAATCTGCTGATGACCATGAAACCATTGTCAATTGTCAGGAAAAAACCCATCTGGTTCACTAATGTCCTTTAGGGAAGGAAATCTGCTGTCCTTACCTGGTGTGGCCTACATGTGACTCCAAAGACACAGCAAAGTGGTTGACTCTCAACTGTCCTCGGGCAACTAGGGATGGGCAATAAATGCTGGCCAGCCAGCAACACCCACGTCCCATGAATGAGTAAAAATAAATCTCTTCCATACCCTCTCTAATGTGATCTCATCTTTCCTGTAATGCGATGTCCAGACATGTATGTAGCACTCCAGCTGCTCTTTTATACAATTCGAGCAAAAACCTCCCTACTCTTATACACTATATCTCAGCCAGTAAAGCTTTTTTGATCGTCTTATCTGCCTTTAAGGAGGTGTGGCCACACACTCTAAGATCCCTTTGCTCCAATACCTTTCTCAGAATCCAACCACTTTTTTGCACATTCCCGTGCCTTGCTTGTCCTTCGCTAATCCATTATCTCAGACTTCTCCACTTTGAATTCCATTTGCCATTTTTCACCCCAGCTTTCAAATTTATTGATATCTTCCTGTAATCTGCAGCTTTCTTCCTCAACATTAACCATATGAACAATTTCTGTATTATCTGCAAACTTCTTTCTCATGGTCACTACACTTAGTTTCAAAGCCGTGATATTAACCATTAATAGCAAGGGACTCAGTGCTGAGACCAGTGCAATCCCCTGGCCAACAGTTTTCTTGTCACAAAGATAACCATCGACCAGAACACTTTGCTTCCTGCCATAGAGCCAATTTTAGATCCAAACTGAAATTTTCCCTTGTAATCCATAATCTTTTCCCTTTCTGACTAGACTACCATATATTTGCTGTTCTGTCTTTTGTTAATTCATTTGCAGGATGTGGGTGCCATTCTAGAACCAATGCAGTCGCTGAGGTGTAGATACACTCACAGTGCTGTTAGGGATGGAGTTCCAGGATTTTGACCCAGTGACGGCGAAGGATCAGTGATACATTTCCGAGTCTGGATGATGAGTGGCTTGGAGGGGAGGAGGTGTTGTTCCCATGTATCTGCTGCTCTTGTCCCCCTGGATGGTAGTGATTGTGAGTTTACAAGGTGCTGCCTAAGAAGCCTTGGTGAGCTCCTGCTGTGCATTTTGTAGATGGTACACAGTGTGGCTGCCGTGTGTCGGTGATGAAGGGATTGAATATTTGGGGAAAGGATAGCAATCATGCAGGCTGCTTTGTCCTGGTTGGTGTTGAGCTTCTTCAGTGTTGTTGGAGCTGTACTCAGCCAGGCAAGTGGGGACTATTCCAGTACACTCCTGACTTGTGCCTTGTGCTATAAACTTGTGCTATAAACTCTTTCTTGTGCCTTGTGGACATACTTTGGGGAGTTAGGAGGTGAGTTACTTGCCGCAGGTTCCTAGCCATGACCTGCTCCAGTAGCCAAAATATTTATATGGCCAGTTCAGCTCAGGTTCTGGTTAATTGCAACCACCAGTAATCTCCCTCTGATAGTTTGGGCATATGTACTACACTCCCAACTCTTTGTTTGTTCCACAGTTCAGCATACACGGCTTCATTTGATGATCTTTCTGGAATATCATCCCTTTTCGTAGCTGCGATTGCTTCTTTATCCAATACTGTGACACCTATCCCCTCCTGTTTTATGTGATGTGACATTTTGAATCTACCTCTTGTCTTGATGCTGAAGATTTAAATGCATGGAATGAAGAAAGAAGGAACTGCTTAATTCGGACAGTTGACTCGCTATTCCTTTTGTGGGATGTGAATCCTTCTCAAGTGCATACAATGTATATATCTGTGCTATAAACTCTTTCTTTCATTACTTTTAGGCATGGAGTACATTATTATCAAAATCGAGTAGCTCTGGAATGTGGAATGCAGTTCTTGTCTCGGTTTTGTCACAGGGGAAAACAAGTATGTGTGACGTGTTTGCTAATATATATCACCTTTGCATTTCGTTGAGTCTAAGTCACAAATATGTTGCTATGTCTAACATCCAATCCCGCACTTCTATTATTAGTAGGCGATGCATAAAAGTGTCACTAATTGAGTAGTGAACTCCATGCTAAATCTCAATAATATTTAGCCTGGAGTAGCAAGATAGTGTGTTACCCAAATCTATCTGCAACAGTGGTGTCGCCAATTCAGAGATCAGCGCCACATGTTTGGTATCCATAGCGATGCCGTGTGAGCTGGGGGTCTATATTTACAGCTTCCAGCCGCAGCCTATCCAGTGCGCCCTCTTGAAAAGGGCACCCACACAGGACACCCCCTCCCTTTTGCATCATAAGTAACTGATCCGAAGTAACCCTGGGGTCATACAGCCCACAGGCTGAAGTGATGCCAGGCTTTGGACCGTGCCCTGAAAGAAGTGCTGAGCTGCAAGGTGGGAGATGCATTTCAAGGGCCAGGCAGTCACCTCGCAGGCAAGGTGATTTTGAACAGCTTCTGCTATTGGAAAGTCTCTGAAAGTACGTGGACTGGTTTTGGAGATGTTTTGGTGAGTTCATATGTTTGCCAGTGTTGCCATATCCTCATGAGGATGGCACTGGAGTCGGTAACCTCGCCACGCAAAGGCTGCCACAGACATGGGGTTGTGACATTGGGCTTCCAACCAGACAAGGCAATGGAGCAGAGACTGTGGAGAGGGCGCCATGCCATCTGCCAAGTTGGACCCAAAATGCTCCATGCTGCTTGACAGTGTCTTGAGGCTGTGTGGCAAGATGCCAGTGCACCAGCATCTCAGAGCAAAGGACCCCTGTGTCCAATTAATGACAGACGATTTTTTAGCCCCAGTTGTTATGATACATCTTGCAAAGAGATTTTTTTCACTTTCGAGGTGGGAAAGGGGAAGTGGTGGCCTAGTGGTATTATTGCTGGACTAGTAATCCAGAGACCTAGGGTAATGCGCTGGGGACCCGGGTTCAAATCCCATCATGGCCTCCAAGGGCAACTAGGGATTGGAAATAAGTGCTGGCTAGCCAACGATGCCCATGTCCTATGAATGAATTTTAAAAATGGTGAAATTGAAATTCAATAAAATTTAAAAGTCCATGAAACCATTGTTGATTGTTGTAAAAACCCACCTGGTTCACTAATGTCCTTTAGGGAAGGAAATCTTCTGTCCTTACCTGGTCTGGCCTACACTGGACTCCAGATCCACAGCAATGTGGTTGACTCTTAATTGCTTCTCAGGGATGGGCACTAAATGTTGGCCCAGCCAACGATGCCCGTATCCCATGAACAAATATAAAAAAGGACTGATATTGTCCAGTTGCACCCCATCATAGAGAAGCAACGACTCTGGTTTGGACTATTAGCCTTTAGTAATGGGAGCAAGCTGTGTAGAAGTAAACCAATTTGTGGGCCATAAAATTGGGAAGATTTACTCAGAAAAATATCAGATATGATGATGCTACAACATTGGCATACCTTTGCTTCAATAAGTTATAAATTCCCTTAATCTTCCGTAACATTCATTTGACAGAGTGGACCTCCGAACTTTTGGCTGATGTTGCCACGTTGTACAGCACCTGCTCAGATGTTGTATCTGCTGACATTCCATTATGTATAGAGGCAAGTTGAATCTCTGATCATTTCTTCTCACTGAACATTAGCCATAAAAGGAAATTCAAAGATCAAAAAATGTGAATGGACATAAGGAAGGAAGAAGGCGTGGGAGATTTATTTTGCAGTTTATGAAGATAAATGATTGAAAAAATAACAAATTGCTGTTGCTCCTCTTGGGTTTGTGGGGGGGAGTTGGAGTTAGACGTATTTGCAGGAAAAAATCCACAGTTTGTGAGAAACTCGGATCACTGTTGCAAAGCCGAAAGTGATCATTCCAAGCTACATAACTTTATGTCTTGTGGTACAATGGGTAGCATCACTGTGTCCAAACCAGAGGCTTGATGGGCAAGCAAAGTAAGCTCATAACGTGGCCAAATAAGAACAGTACAGCACAGGAAACAGGCCCTTCGGCCCTCCAAGCCTGTGCCGCTCCTTGGTCCAACTAGACCAATCGTTTGTATCCCTCCATTCCCAGGCTGCTCATGTGACTATCCAGGTAAGTCTTAAACGATGTCAGCGTGCCTGCCTCCACCACCCTACTTGGCAGCGCATTCCAGGCCCCCACCACCCTCTGTGTAAAAAACGTCCCTCTGATGTCTGAGTTATACTTCGCCCCTCTCAGCTTGAGCCCGTGACCCCTCGTGATCGTCACCTCCGACCTGGGAAAAAGCTTCCCACTGTTCACCCTATCTATACCCTTCATAATCTTGTATACCTCTATTGGATCTCCCCTCATTCTCCGTCTTTCCAAGGAGAACAACCCCAGTCTACCCAATCTCTCCTCATAGCTAAGAGCCTCCATACCAGGCAACATCCTGGTAAACCTTCTCTGCACTCTCTCCAATGCCTCCACGTCCTTCTGGTAGTGCGGCGACCAGAACTGGACGCAGTACTCTAAATGTGGCCTAACCAGCGTTCTATACAGCTGCATCATCAGACTCCAGCTTTTATACTCTGTACCCCGTCCTATAAAGGCAAGCATACCATATGCCTTCTTCACCACCTTCTCCACCTGTGTTGCCACCTTCAAGGATTTGTGGACTTGCACACCTAGGTCCCTCTGTGTTTCTATACTCCTGATGACTCTGCCATTTATTGTATAACTCCTCCCTACATTATTTCTTCCAAAATGCATCACTTTGCATTTATCCAGACTAAACTCCATCTGCCACCTCTCCGCCCAATTTTCCAGCCTATCTATATCCTGCTGTATTGCCCGACAATGCTCTTCGCTATCCGCAATTCCAGCCATCTTCGTGTCATCCGCAAACTTGCTGATTACACCAGTTACACCAGTTAGCTTGATTATCAGCCTGCAAATCCTTCCAACACATGCCATTGGCAGATGGTCAGAGCGGGAGAGACTCCTGGTCAGCCAAGTGATGGAAAGAAAGTTGGAACCTCTACCATCACTGCCCATTGCTCCAAAGGAATTACTGTAGGATGCTACCCCCGGATGGTTAGGAACATGGCCAGGCGGTGCCCATGGGGGGTGGTGGGTTTGGAAGGGATGGGAGAAGGTCTCCTCGTTCACCAGCAGATCGGGAAGGCCTGTGCAATGGCGCATGAGCACTCTGAAGCCGGCTTCATCAGCATACTTAGGCTCCACCCCACCCCTGCTGGTGCAAACCCCCAAGCTGTCAAAAAAACTGACAGAGAGCCGGAAGGGGAGGTGATGGCCTAGTGGTATTATCGCTAGAATATTAATCCAAAAACTCAGCTACTGTTCTGGAGACCCAAGTTCGAATCCCGCACGGCAGATGGTGGAATTGAAAGCAATAAAAAAAAATCTGGAATTAAGAATCTACTGATGACCATGAAACCATTGCCAATTATCAGAAAAACCCATCTGGTTCACTAATGTCCTTTAAGGAAGGAAATCTGCCGTCCTTACCTGATCTGGCCTACATGTGACTCCAGAGCCACAGCACAGTACTTCTGAAGCTGTATAAGGCTCTAGTCAGACCCTATTTGGAGTATCGTGAGCAGTTTTGGGCCCCATATCTAAGGAAGAATGTGCTGGCCTTGGAAAGGGTCCAGAGGAGGTTCACAAGAATGATCCCTGGAATGAAGAGCTTGTTGTGTGAGGAACGGTTGAGGACTCTGGGTCTGTACTCGTTGGAGTTTAGAAGGATGAGGGGGAATCTTATTGAAACTTACAGGATACTGCAAGGCCTGGATACAGTGGACATGGAGAGGATGTTTCCACTAGCAGGATAAACTAGAACCAGAGGGCACAACCTCAGGCTAAAGGGACAATTCTTTAAAACAGAGATGAGGAGGAATTTCTTCAGCCAGAGAGTGGTGAATCTGTGGAACTCTTTGCCGCAGAAGGCTGTGGAGGCCAGGTCATTGAGTGTCTTTAAGACAGAGAAAAATAGATTCTTGATTAATAAGGGAATCAATAGAGGGGGGGGGGGGGCAAGACGGTAGCACAGTGGTTAGCACTGCTGCTTCAGAGCTCCAAGGACCTGGGTTTGATTCCTGGCTTGGGTCACTGTCTGTGCAGAGTTTGCATGTTCTCCCCGTGTCTGCGTGGGTTTCCTCCGGGTGCTCCAGTTTCCTCCCACATTCTGAAAGACGTGCTGGTTAGGTGCACTGACCCGAACAGGATCCAGATTGTGGCGACTAGGGGAATTTCACAGTAACTTCATTGCAGTGTTAATGTAAGCCTTACTTGTGACTAATAAATAAACTTTACTTTACTTCTATCAGGGGTTATGGGGAAAAGGCAGGAGAATGGCGATGAGAAAAATATCAGCCATGATTGAATGGCGGAGCAGACTCGATGGGCCGAGTGGCCTAATTCTGCTCCTGCATCTTATGGTCTTATGGTCAATGTGGTTGACTCTCAATTATCCTCGGGCAACTAGGAATGAGCAATAAATACTGACCAGCCAGCGATGCCCATGTCCCATGAATGAAAAATAAGGTCGCAGTGCCGAGCACGCCTAAAAGACCAGTGTGGGGAGCTCCTGTTTTCACGTTGTTCTGAGATATTCCTGGTCATTTGTGTGATGGAAAAAATGTTGAAGCTTCTACTCAGACAATCCATAGCTCCAAGCTACGATGTGCATGTAAAAGTGCCGGTTGCCATAGCAACATGGACTTCCTGGGCAGGATTTTCTGACTTCTCACGCCCTGCTGTCGCTGCAAGTGAAGATGGATGATTTGGCACTCAGCCAAATCTCTGTTCACTGCAGCGGGACCAGAGAATCCCGCTGGCGTGAACGGCTGGAAAATTCCGGCCCCATTTTAATCCATCACCATTAACATGTGTTGTGGACAAGTTTCCAAATTATTTTGATACCCAAAGAAGGCTGCTTTAGTGACTGGAAGCCAGTGTCCAGTGGCATACCACAGGGATCTGCGTTGGGCCCCCTATTATTCATCATTTATATAAATGACATTGATGACTATGTGGGGAGTGGGATTGGCAAGTTTGCGGATGACACAAAGATTGGACGGGTGGTTAACAGTGAGGTGGAGTGTAATGGGCTTCAAGGAGATATAGACAGAATGGTCAAATGGGTAGATAAGTGGCAGATTAAATTTAATCCTGAAAAGTGTGAAGTGAGTAATGAGGAGTAATTTAACAAGAAAGTACCCAATGAATGGTAGGACACAAGGAAGTTATGTGGAACAAAGGGACCTTGGCATGTTTGTCCACAGATCTCTGAAAGTGGAAGGGCATGTTAGTGAGGCGGTGAAAAAGGCGTATGGGACACTTGCCCTTTTCAATTGAGGCACAGATTACAAAAGCAGGGAAGTCATGTTGGAGTTTTATAGAACCTTGGTGAGGCCACAGCGAGAATACTGTGTGCAGTTCTGGTTGCCACATTATCGGAAGGATGTGATTGGAGGGTGTGCAGAGGAGCTTCACCAGGATTCTCCCTGGGATGGAACATTTAAGTTATGAAGAGAGGTTGGTAGACTTGGGCTATTTTCGTTGGAGAAGAGAAGACTGAGGGATGACCTGATTGGGGTATACAAGATATGGTCGGTGCAGGCTTGGAGGGCCGAAGGGCCTGTTCCTGTGCTGTAATTTTCTTTGTTCTTTGATGCATTTGCAATGTGTGAGCGACCTGCTCATTCCCATTTACCACCTAAAAAGAAAAATCTGAAAATTACCCTCAGAGAGCTTAGCTTTTGAGGTCATTATTTTTTTTCTTTCTTGTGATTTTACTTTTTCAACATTAGGCAATCGCTGAAGCAATCCAAACCCAGGACCAGTGTACCGAATTTCTAAAGCGGGATGCCGAGGTAAGGAACAATTCTGGATATCGGATAACATTCAGCTTGGAAATTTGATGTATTAATAATAGTAACTGAATTTTGGTAGCTTCTGTTCAAAGCTGATCACCCAGGCTGATTGAGTTTTGAACAGCGTGTATAATGGGTGTGGATATGTAATGGACAAGGTGTATAACATACAGGGTAAAAAACAGGCAGTGTATTGAACAGGTAGTGCATTGGACAGGCAGTGTAGGAGACAGATGGTGTAGGGGACAGGTCCGATGTCTCTGACATCCGTCATTATTTGAATTTGATTCGATTTATTATTGTCACATGTATTAGTATACAGTGACAAGTATTGTTCCTTGCATGCTTTACAGACAAAACATACCGTTCATAGAGAAGGAAAGAAGAGAGTGCGGAATGTAGTCTTACAGTAATATCTAGGGTGTAGAGAAAGATCAACTTAATGCAAGGTGGTCCATTCAAAAGTCTGACAGCAGCAGGGAAGAAGCTGTCCTTGAGTCGGTTGGTACGTGACCTCAGACTTTTGTATCTTTTTCCCGACGGAAGAAGGTGAAAGAGCGTGTGCCCTGGGTGCGTGGGATCCTTAATTATGCTGGTTGCTTTGTCGAGGCAGCGGGAACTGTAGGCAGAGTCAATGGATGGCAGGCTGATTTGCGTGATGGATTGGGCCACATTCACGACCTCTTGTAGTTTCTTGCGGTCTTGGGCAGATCAGGAGCCATACCAAGCTGTGATACAACCAGATTCAAAAGGTTACTCTTGGCATGAATCAATTCCGGCCTCCCAGATTGCCTGGATCCATGAAGGTTCGCCTACCGCAACAGGTCCACAGCAGACGCCATCTCCCTGGTTCTACACTCAACCCTGGAACACCTAGATAACAAGGGCACCTATGTCAGACTAGTATTTATCGACTACAGCTCAGCCTTCAACACCATTATTCTCACAAAACTCATCTCCAAACTCTGTGGCCTGGGCCTTGGCACCTCCCTCTGCGACTGGATCCTGAACTTCCTAACTCACAGACCACAATCAGTAAGGATAGGCAACAACACCTCCTCCAAGATCATCCTCAACATCAGTGCCCCACAAGGGTGTGACTTCAGCCCCTTACTATTCTCCTTATACACCTATGACTGTGTGGCCAAATTCCCCTCCAACTCGATTTTCAAGTTTGCTGATGTAGTGGGTCAGATCGCAAACAATGATGAGACGGAGTACAGGAAAGAGATCGAGAATCTGGTGAACTCGTGCGGCAACCATAATCTCTCCCTCAATGTCAACAAAATGATGGATAGTCATCGACTTCAGGATGCGAAATGAAGTAGAATGAGTCAAGAGCTTCAAGTTTTTATGTATCCAGATCACCAATCCCCAACCTGTCTTGGTCTCCCCATGCCGACGCTATAGTTAAGAAAGCCCGCCAACGTCTCTGCATTCTCAGAAGACTAAGGAAATTTGGCATGTCCGCTACGACTCTCATCAACGTTTACAGATGCACCATAGAAAGCATTTTTTCCGGTTGTATCACAGCTTGGTATGGCTCCTGCTCTGCCCAAAACCGCAAGAAACTACAAAGATGGTGAACGAAGCCCAGTCCATCACTCAAACCAGCCTCCCATCCATTGACTCTTCTACACTTCCCGCTGTCTTGGACAAGCAGCCAGCATAAATAAAGACCCCACACAGTCCGGACATACTCTCTTCCTCCTTCTTCTTATAATACATGTGACAATAATGAATCAAATCAAATCAAATGGCCCTTTCCCTGTTGCTGATGCATTTACTGCATCCCAGTATGAAAATATACTCTCCATAAATGGAGATAAGTGTCACAATTCTGGAAAATCAAAAAAGGTTCAAATGTGGCAGTTTGCGCCCATGTTCAGTGTGAGCACAAAGGCGAGATGGACGCAAACTCGCACGAAAATTGGAAAAGGAGATTCTCACTGGCAAAACCTCATTTTCCAATTTTCCCTGTCTCTTGCCGGTGATGTAACTTGGCGAGAACCTCACTTAAATGCATTTTAATGTATTTGAATATCATTAGCAGGCTTGCCTGCTATACGTTCCCCCCACGTTTAGAATTCTATCAAACCAGGCGTGCAAAGATAATGATTTTTCCTCATTTAAAATGCCATAGAGTAGAAACAGGATTTGCATGGAACATTCAAAATTGTATTTTTTTAAAAACATATGGTGAGACTGAAAGCACTAAAGTATTTAATTGCCATGCAATCCTGAGAATTCTGTCTGTTTCTCTGCAAAGTTTAGTCTTTTAGTCTTGGCCTTACTTTCCTCAGATCCTTCCAAAATGCCACATCACTGCAGTTGGGTGGTGATCTACATGATTTGGGATGCTTCTATTTCACAGAATGTGGGCATTGCTGGCCAGGCCAGCATTTGTTACCCATCCCTATTGCCCTTGAGAAGGTGGTGGTGAGCTGCCTTCTTGAACCGCTGCAGTCCATGTGGTGTAGGTACACCCACAGTGCTGTTAGGGACAGAGTTCCAGGATTTTGACCCAGCGACTGTGAAGAAGCAGCGATATATTTCCAAGTCAGGTTGGTGTGTGGAAGGGAACTTCCAGCTGGTGGTGTTCCCATGCATCTGCTGCTTTTCACCTTCTAGGTGGTAGAGTCATGGATTTGGAAGGTGCTATCGAAGAAGTCTCGGTGAGTTGCTGCAGTGTATCTTGTATATGGTAAATGCTGCTGCCAATGTGCGTCAGTGATGTAGAGAGTGAGTGAGTAAGTTGGTGGATGGGATGCTAGTCAGGGAACCTGCTTTGCCTTTGACAGTATCGAGCTTCTTGAGTGTTGTTGGAGCTGCACTCATCCAGGCAAGCCGAGAGATTTCATTACACTCATGACTTATGGCTTCTAGAGAGTGGAGTGTCTGACCTGTTCTTGTAGCCACAGTATTTATGTAGCTAGTCCAGTTCAGTTTCTAGTCAATGGTATCCTGAAGGATGTTGATAGTGGGGGATTCAGTGATGTTAATGCCATTGAATAGGGAGATGGCTAGGTTCTCTCTTGATGGAGATGGTCATTGCCTGGCACTTGGGTGGCACTTACCAGGAAACTTACTTTAATGCATGATTGCATGCAATTAAGTATTTAAAACGTTAATTATGTTGAAAAATATTTGGGGTCCAATTGTTACAACCTTTCTTTATCCAGACTGCAATATCTTGGCTGCTGTCTCAGGAGAGCGGAGAAGCTGGTCATAAATTCCAAACGTTCCTGCAGAAACATGGTTGTCGCTGCCTCAGGGAGGTGAGTATATGGTTACCAACCAGGCACTGTATATGTTTAATAAAAGTACTGGGTGTAAGATTGCAAAGATTGGTTAAAACAAATACCGGGAAAGTGAACAATTCATCATCAGAAAATGCTGGAAATATTTAGCAGCATCTTGGAGAGAGAAACAGAGTTTCGATTTCAGATCTGTGACATTTCATTAGAATCCCTACAGTGCAGAAGGAGGCCATTTGGCCCATCGAGCCTGCACTGACAACAATCAAACCCTATCCCCATTTTTACCCCACGTATTTTCCCTGCCAATCTCCCTGACTAATGGACAATTTAGCATCGCCAGTCAACCTAACCCACACATCTTTGGACTGTGGAAGGAACCCAGACCACCTGGAGGAAACCCACGCAGACACAGGGAGAACGTGTAAACTCCGCACAGCAAGTGACCCAAGCCAGGAATTGAACCTGGATCTCTAGTGTGTGAGGCAGCAGTGCTAACCGCAGCACGATCAAAAGTTCTGATGAGAGGTCACCAGCCTGTTTCTCTTTCCACAGAAGCTGCCAGGTATTTCCTGCATTTTCTGATTTTAAACTTTCAGATTCCGCACTGTTTTTGTAACATTTTATCTTCTCCTGTGTTCAACTTTGTATTTTGCTTAATTACAAAAAGAAAAACTGGGTGTGAGTTATCACAAAATTCACACTGGCTGGAATGAAACTTGTGGAGAGTTTAAGCACTTATAGTTTCTCACAGGGAAAAAGGGAAATCTCGGCTGCGGAATGGAGTGCTGCAGTGATTTAGATCCCTGCTATGTTACCAGGAGGCATGGAGGTTAAAGTGACCCGGCCACTCCAGAACTTTCACAGCTGACAGGCAGGAATAGAGGTTTAGATTTTAGGCTGCCTGAAATCACCATGCCAGAGGTGATCTACAGGTCTGCCAGAGTGAGAAGGGGCAGTTGAGCCACGAGACCCCCATCCCCGGGCAAGACTGGTGAGGTCAACACCTTGTTCCCAGTCCGAGATCACCTAACCCCCAGGACTCTTGAGAGAGCCTTCCTCTGCAGCCTGGCAGTGACAGAGTGGCGAATGACAACGGGACTTGTCTCCTTGATCTCCCCTTGAGCCCAGGGCACCAGATCAGGGTGTCAGTGACAGGTTGCCAGGAGCAGTGCATTGTTGACACTGCCAAAGGGCGTGGCCTGAATGGGGGGGCCTGAAGGGGCTGAGTGGGAGGGTCTTTGAGGAAAGGGAGTCTGAGAGAGGAGGGTGCCTATGTGGGTGGTCTGAGGAGAGAGGGGGCTGGGTGGGGATCAGGTCACGGTGTGAGGGGAGCGGAGTGACCCATGACCGGAGTGGAGGGAGGGAGGATGCCCATCTTTTTTGAGGGATTGGTGGTTCTCCCCTGGACCCTTGGGGTCCAGCACACCATGCCCCTGCTTGTGGGTAGTACATGTAAAGCCTGGCGCCATTCCCCCTGTGGGCAGGGTGACTGACGGGAAGCTGGTGAATGGCCTGTCAAACTCGCTAATGACATTCAGATTATCGGGTTTGCATAATTATTGGGTTGCCACTATTGGGTCAGTGGGGCGGTGAATCCCGAGAGCCCCTATGCCCGCTGGGAATCCTGATTTTTGGCAGATGTCCCATTCACCAGGGCATCGGGATTCATGGTTGCACAGTGGTTAGCACTGCTGCCTCACAGCTCCAGGGGCCAGGGTTCAATTCCAGCCTTGGGTCACTGTCTGTGTGGAGTCTGCACTTTCTTCCCATGTCTGCGTGGGTTTCCTTTGGGTGCTCCGGGTTTCCGCTCACATCCAAAGATGTGCGGGTTAGGTGGATTGGCCATGGTAAGTTGCCCCTTCGTGTCAGGGGCATTAGCAGGGTAAATACATTGAGTTACGGGATTAGAGGCTGGATGGGATTGATGTCTCTGCAAGCTCAATGGGCTGAATGGCCTCCTTCTGCAAGGATTCTATGATTCCCGCTGGCTGTCTGAGAAGGTCAGAGAATCTTCCCCTATGCTTCAGAAGGTCGTGACACTGACCCTCAGATATGCAATAAATAAATACACATCTGTCTTTTCTCTTGGCAGGCTGAATTGCATGAAAAGTCATGGGCAAGTGATCCAATAAAGATACTCTCAGCAATCCAGAGAGCTTTGCAGAGCAGAAAATCAGTTGCTAAAAAAGTAGAAATGTCTCCAGAAGAGGCCATTGGTTCCATAACATCGTCTGTTACATGGATTCAAAAGTATGTGAAAATATTAACAGCAGTGAGTTTAAAACCCAACCACGCTCCGAGTGAAAATATCTTTCCTCAGTTCTCCTCCAATCCTTCTACCAATTACTTGTAATGTGTGCCCCCTGGTTACAGAACCCTCTGATAAAGGAA
The DNA here is from genome assembly GCF_964213995.1 of Mustelus asterias. Lineage (NCBI taxonomy): Eukaryota > Metazoa > Chordata > Chondrichthyes > Carcharhiniformes > Triakidae > Mustelus > Mustelus asterias. The sequence continues at coordinate 16,579,151 of NC_135804.1, read as the reverse complement.
ACAGGGTCTTCCTACCTCTCAATCTAGGCCCCTCATAATCATATGCACGTAAGTGAAATCTGCTCTCCACCTACTCTGTTATAAAGTACACAACTCTTGTTGGCACAGTGGACTTGCCTCCTTGAACTCCCCTCAAGCATCAGGCCAGGGAGTCAGTGGCAGGAGGTAAGAACATAGAACATAGAACAGTACAGCACAGAACAGGCCCTTCGGCCCACGATGTTGTGCCGAGCTTTATCTGAAACCAAGATCAAGCTATCCCACTCCCTATCACCCTGGTGTGCTCCAAGTGCCTATCCAATAACCGCTTAAATGTTTCTAAAGTGTCTGACTCCACTATCACTGCAGGCAGTCCATTCCACACTCCAACCACTCTCTGCGTAAAGAACCTACCTCTGATATCCTTCCTATATCTCCCACCATGAACCCTATAGTTATGCCCCCTTGTAATAGCTCCATCCACCCAAGGAAATAGTCTTTGAATGTTCACTCTATCTATCCCCTTCATCATTTTATAAACCTCTATTAAGTCTCCCCTCAGCCTCCTCCGCTCCAGAGAGAACAGCCCTAGCTCCCTCAACCTTTCCTCATAAGACCTACCCTCCAAACCAGGCAGCATCCTGGTAAATCTCCTCTGCACTCTTTCCAGCGCTTCCACATCCTTCTTATAGTGAGGTGACCAGAACTGCACACAATATTCCAAATGTGGTCTCACCAAGGTCCTGTACAGTTGCAGCATAACCCCACGGCTCTTAAACTCCAACCCCGTGTTCATAAAAGCTAACACACTATAGGCCTTCTTCACAGCTCTATCCACTTGAGTGGCAACCTTTAGAGATCTGTGGATATGGACCCCAAGATCTCTCTGTTCCTCCACAGTCTTCAGAACCCTACCTTTGACCCTGTAATCCACATTTAAATTAGTCCTACCAAAATGAATCACCTCACATTTATCAGGGTTAAACTCCATTTGCCATTTTTCAGCCTAGCTTTGCATCCTATCTATGTCTCTTTGCAGCCTACAACAGCCCTCCACCTCATCCACTACACCACCAATCTTGGTGTCATCAGCAAATTTACTGATCCATCCTTCAGCCCCCTCCTCTAAGTCATTAATAAAAATCACAAAGAGCAGAGGACCAAGCACTGATCCCTGTCGCACTCCGCTAGCAACCTGCCTCCAGTCCGAAAATTTTCCATCCACCACCACCCTCTGTCTTCGATCAGATAGCCAGTTACCTATCCAATCGGCCAACTTTCCCTCTATCCCACACCTCCTTACTTTCATCATAGGCCGACCATGGGGGACCTTATCAAACGCCTTACTAAAATCCATGTATATGACATCAACTGCTCTACCTTCATCAACACACTTGGTTACCTCCTCAAAAAATTCAATCAAATTTGTGAGGCACGACTTGCCCTTCACGAATCCGTGCTGACTATCCCGGATTAATCCGCATCTTTCTAAATGGTCGTAAATCCCATCCCTAAGAACCTTTTCCATCAATTTACCAACCACCAAAGTAAGACTAACCGGTCTATAATTACTAGGGTCATTACCAGGTAAGTCAGAGGAGGAGGAAAGAACACAACTTTAGGGGCAGCACGGTAGCACAGTGGGTAGCACTACTGCCTCACAGTGCCAGGGACCCAGGTTTGATTCCCGGCTTGAGTCACCGTCTGTGTGGAGTCTGCATGTTCTCCTCGTGTCTGCGTGGGTTTCCTCCGGGTGCTCAGGTTTCCTCTCACAGTCCGAAGGACGTGCTGGTTAGGTGCATTGGCCATGCTAAATTCTCCCCCAGTGTGCCCGAACAGGTGCCGGAGTGTGGCGACCAGGGGATTTTCACAGTAACTTCAATACTGTGTTAATGTAAGCCTACTTGTGACTCATAAATAGACTTAAACTCTGGCCGACCCAAACTTTCCTCATAACTACAATTTTCCAGTCCTGACAACTTCCTTGCGAATCTCCTCTGCGCCCTTTTCCAAGGTGGATACTCTGGAGAGTAAATGGAATGAGGATTGTTTAAAATGGGACTGTGTAATTGCATTGAATAATCATCATTGTAGTGTTCTAACATTGTGTGATGTCACTGCTGTGGAGACCCTCTTGGGGTATTTTACTACATCAAAGGCATTATGTAAATTGTGATTCTTGTTGTTATAGATGTGTCCTGCGCTTGATCTTACCGGTGGCTAGAAAAGCCATTGCCAACAGAGAATTAGTGAAAGCTGAGGCAATCAGGATGAGCAATGTTTTCAAGGTTGCCTATTGGAATCTGGCTAAACTGATGTTACTGGAGGTGAGTATCCCAACTCACTTGTGCAACAGAACTGTGCATAATGCAAAACCGGGATGATTTTAATTTAATATCCCTCTCATTTTTTAAAAATTCATTTGTGGGACATGGGCACCGCTGGATGCCCAGCATTTATTGGCCATCCCAAGCTGCCCGAGGGCAGTTGAGAGTCAACCACATTGCTGTGGCTCTGGAGCCACCTGTAGGCCAGACCGGATAAGGACGGCAGATTTCCTTCCCTAAAGACATCAGTGAACCAGATGGGTTTTTTCCTGACAATCGACAATAGTTCCATGGTCATCAGTAGATTCTTAATTTTTTTTAAAATTGAATTCAAATTCCACCATCTGCCGTGGCAGGATTCGAGTCCGAGTCCCCAGGACATTAGCTGAGTTTCTGGATTAATAATCTGAAGATAATACCACTAGACCATTGCCTCCCCTGCTCACCACGAGCAATGAATAGATAACAGTACCACACTCACATGAGTCAAATCCTGGTCAGATCAGTAACGAGCAAGGGAACCACCGAATCGCATGACGCAGCTCCATTTAATGAGCATGTCTGTTGGTATAATAAAGTTCATCCTGATTATGTGGTTGCACAAGAGTACTGCGAAACATTTCCATGCTAGATGACAGCAATGGGTTCATTCTAGTCACAAATGGGTGGCACGGTGGCACAGTGGTTAGCACTGCTGCCTCACAGCGCCAGGGACCCAGGTTCGATTCCCGGGTTGGATCACTGTCTGTGTGGAGTTTGCACATTCTCCCCGTGTCTGCGTGGGTTTCCTCCAGGTGCTCCCACACTTGAAAGATATGTGGATTAGGTTGATTGGCCGTGCTAAATTGGCCCTTAGTGTCAGGGGGACTAGCTAGGGTTATAGAACATAGAACATTACAGCGCAGTACAGGCCCTTATGGGGATAGGGCCTTTGTTGGGATTGTGGTTGGTGCAGACTGGCTGGGCCAAATGGCCTCCTTCTGCACCACAGGATTCTATGAACTGGTCGCAGCTTTATCCACTGGCGTTGGTCAGGAGGCTGCAGGTAGGCCAACAACAAGCCAGCAGAATTTTGAAGGGCCAGAATAAATATCCACGCAGCTCTGAGCTCCACAAAAATTATTGAACTGAACGGCCTGTTCTTTCTTCCTGCAAAAGTCTCTTTCTAAACTACTGGTTAGGTCACTCCGTGCCTGGTGCAGAGTGCGTTCCGTCGATCATCCGCCTCTTAAAACTCCAAAATTACATTGGTCTTCTTCATACATCTTGATTAAAATATGACTAAAACAGAAACCCGTGCCCGTGCAAAGGCCCCATTGAAAATGGGGAGTACCATATCAGGAACAACGCAATTTTAGCATTGCACTGCCATTTTTGGACTGGTACTTTCCCATGCCTACCCAGCAGAGGCTGTGTTAGCCAACTGCTTTATTTGCCCAGTTGCTTTCACCGGAACTACAAGTGTGAACATTGAAAAAACACACACAAGCAGCAAAGTAGAACTGCAGTTCAATGTACTGTCAACGACTGCCATTGAATGGTAACTATTGAGTGCACTTTTCAGTCATTCATTGGTTGGATACCTGTGATTTACACAGAACCCCAAAGCAATTTTGAACTCTGTCCGCCGCACACACTCTGCCCATTGGTACCAGGCATTGAGTGGCCTAACCAGAATTCTTTAAAGGAACACTGCAGGAAAACTCAAGGAATTTTTTTAAAAAGATTTTTGTGTGCTGGGATGAGCTCCTGAATAAATGCAAACTCTCTCCTTTCCTTCCCTCACAGAGGGGTCTTTATTTACTTGTGAACTAAAAGGACACAGAACGTTGTGATGTATATACATTCATACACCACCAAAATTTTGAAAGACAGTAATAGCAAAATATGAAACGCGGCATGGTGGCACAGTAATTAGCACTGCAGCCTCACAGCACCCGGGACCTGGGTTCGATTCCTGGCTTGGGTCACTGTCTGTACGGAGTTTGCACATTCTCCCCGTATCTGCGTGGGTTTCCTCCGGGTGCTCCAGTTTCCTCCCACGGTCCAAAGATGTGTGGGTTAGGTGGATTGGCCATGCTAAATTGCCGCATGGTGTCAGGTGGACTAGCTAGGAGAAATGCATGGGCCTTATGGGGATAGGGCCTGCGTGGGATTGGGGTCGGTGCAGACTCGATGGGCCGAATGGCCTTCTTCTGTAGCGTAGGATTCTGTGATCTCCTCAGAGGCCGGTGTCCCTTCATCAGATTCTGTTTATGTATAAACGCTCTTCCACTTGCAAAGTGCTTCCGGTACGCAGTCAGTACACATTCCAGAGTGCCAGAAGACCTGACATTCCCATTTTTATATATGGGTGTGGCTCCTTGATTGGGTAGGCTTCAACTAGGGAGAACATACTCCACCTCATGGGTCTCGTTGAGGTCATTCCAAAATGGAGGAGATATTAAAAAGTGGCCTTGCTGCAAGAAAAAGAACACGAGCTTTGATGATAGGATGGAGTGAGAATCAATTGCATTGACAAATGTAAGGTCCCGATCAGCATCACTGCCAACACCGGGAATATACAGTTCAACTGGGAAGGTACAAAATGAATGCCAGCATGACTGATGGGCCAATGCACAACTGCATGGGCAAAGACAGACAGGAAAGATTGTTCAATAGTATTGATCAATCTGTAATCACTAAAGCTGTTATTTCACATGTCAGATAAGAAACTTGTGAAAGGGAGTGAACCAGTGACCAACAAATGGTTGTTGAAATGTTTTGTCATTTCTTGGAAAGACAACCTTAACAAAAAAAAATCAAGCAGGTAAGAACAGAAAATGCTGGAAGTGATCTGTGGCATTTGTGGAGAGAAGAACAGAGCTAAGGGGTGGAATGTAATGCTCCCGCCCCCCCCCCCCCCCCCCAACCCCAACCCCAACCCCCGCCCCCCCCCCCCAACCCCCGCCCCCCCCCCCCCCCCCCCCCAACCCCCCAGAAGACATGTTTGGAGGCAGGGAGTATTTAATCAGGCATTATGGTGTGGGGATGGGCCACAGTTAAGTCTAGGGTGGGCAGGCTGGTGGATGGCCATTCCACCCTGTCACCAATTGAAGCCCTTAAGTGAGCAATTAATATCCACTTAAGGGGCTCAGCAGCAGCTGGTATTGAGCCAGGGGAACTCACCATGCAGGGAGCCTGAAAAGCAAAGGCCTGGCGGATTTGCTTGCAGGCTCTTCGGGGGGGACGGAGATGGTCCCTTGTTGTCAAACATTTGGGGCAGAATTTTATCATCTCACCCACCACAGGAATTGTAGGGGACGGGACACGGGCAGTGCAAAGGTCCGTTGACCTCGGGTGGGATTTTCCAACCTTGGGGTGAGCGTGGCCGGAAAATTCTGCCCTTGATGTCTGATCTGAGGGATTCAGCCTGAGGAAGAGGTGGAGGGAGTGTGGAAAGCCATTCCGCTACACCCTTGCTACTAATCCCCATCCCATGATCCCCATTCTGCCATGACTTCCTTTGGTTTGAGGTGCTTTGCTAATCTTGAACGTCTGTGCTTGAATCGCTGGCTGCTCCCATTGCTCCTGCTGGCATTACCCATGACAGACAACTGTCGGACTCTGATTAGCCGGCAGTTCTGGGGGAATAAATTCCTCACACGGGGGTCTGTAATTCCCCGCCTGAGTGGCACTTAATACAGAAGACCTCCAGAGGAAGCAACATGGGTCTCTCTCTTGTCAGCTCTCCAGCTGTCGAACAAGAACCCATTGCTGGGTTTAAATTCTGTCCAACGCTTCAGAGCTGTGACATTTCATGAGCACTGGGAAAAGATAGAAATGTATCAGGTGTTAAGCAAGTGAAAGATGAGAGGTTGGGAAGAAGAACAAAAGGATCAGTCTCTGATATAGCGGAGGGTCGGAAATAAATGACTGGCAGAAGGTGAAAGGCCAAAGGGAGTAGTAATGGAACAAATAAAGGAAGAAAAGATGTGTCTGGAGGAGGTGTAAATAGCAGAATAGCTGTCTTCTGAATGCAAAATGATGGAAACGAGATGGAAAGGACAGAAAAATCAAATTAGCAAGGAAACATGGAACAGAAAGGGGGCCGGTATTATGATCTGAAATGATTGAACACATTGGGCCCAATTTTACCATTTTGATTCTAAGGGCCCGATTTTACCATTGCGTCGTGCCCGTTTTTGGACGCGAAAATGTGGCAAAGTCAGGTGTGAGGCCATTAACGCGATCTGCGTCCGTGCAGATGGCCACTTTACCGAGACCCGGGAATGGCCGCGATCTGATTCGCGCCCGAAATGGGCGCAACGGCGATTTAAATGCATTTGCATGCATTTCAATTGAATTAATGAACGGCCCGCCCAACTTTATCAGCATTTCCCTCATTACCGCCACGTTCGCTGATCTGGAACCGCGCCAAAATGGACATGCTAAATAAAAAGTCTGAATCGGGCGCTCCAGCGGCTGAAGAGGTGAGTTCAGCGCTTCCAACGGTTCTCTGACTCAGATCGGTGGTGGCGGGGGAGGAAGACAGGTCAGATCATTCTCTGGTGGGGGGGGGAGGGAGGAGGAAGGCCCGATCATTGCCTGGTTGGGGGGTGGGGGGGGGAGGAGGGCAGATCATTGTCTGGTTGCGGGGGGAGGGCAGATATACTTCTGGGCAGGGGGGTAGGGAGTGAGGCCAGATCATTCTCGGGGGGTTGGGGGGGGGGGGGGGGGTGGGAGGGTAGTGAGTCCAGATCATTCTCTGAGGGGTGGGGGGGGGGGGGGGGGGAGTGAGGCCAGATCATTCTCGGGGGCGGGGGGGGGCAGTGAGGCCAGATCATTCTCTGGGGGGGGGGGAAGGGAGGTGGATAACATGTATCTCTGGGGGACGGGGGAAGGGCAGGGGGTCCACTGCCACTCTGCGGACGATCGGTGGGGGGGAAGGGGGCAGGGGGTCGCGGTCAGTCTGGGTAGCAGGGGGATGGGTGGATAAGGGGGACAGTGATGTCTGTGGGGACCATCGCTTCCGCTTTTCGCTCCTGGGCCGCTTTCTGCGGCCCGGGAGCGATCAGACACGGGGGCACTTTTTCAAGTTTGTTTCTAACTGCGCATGTGCAGTTCAGAGCTCCGATCGTTTCGGGCGCGATAAGCCCCGCCCACAACGCGATTCAGACCCGTGATTTTTTTTTCCAGGCTAAGTGCTGATGGGACTGAGAACAGATTTCCAAGTCAGATCTGAATTGCACCCAGATTCAGCACTTCGGGCCTGATTTCACCATTTCCATTCTAAGTGCTGAATCTGGGAGTGTTTCAGATCCGCCTTTTAGACCCATTCTCAGGCGCCCCCATACTCACTCTGCCTGAAAAAATAGAAGTGATTCTGAATCGCGTTGCAGAAGCCTGTGGGCGGGGTTTAACACGCCCAAAACATTGCAGCTCCGATCAGAGCCTCCAACTGTGCATGCGCAGAAAAAAATAGAAAATTGCTCCCCTGTCACATCGCTCCTGGGCCGGATTATGCCTCCCCCCTGGCCCCCCCAGACATTGCCCCACCCTCACAACATTACTGACCCTCTTATCCCCCCATCCTCCTGCTACTCAGACTGATTGGGGCCCCTGCCCCCCTTCCCACCCCCACCAATCACCCCCAGAGTGGCAGCAGACCCCTCTTCCACCCCCCACCGATCACACACAGAGTGGCAGTGGACCTCCCTTCCCTCCACACCGATAGCATGCAGAATGGCAGCAGACCCCCCTCCACCAGAGAGCGATCTGACCCACCTCCCTTCCCCCTGACCAGAGAGCGATCTGACCCACCTCCCAAACAGCCCCCCTGACCAGAGAGCGATCTGACCTGCCTCCCTCCCCCCCCACCAGAGAGAGATCTGACCCACTTGCCACCCTCCCACCAGAGAGCAATCTGACCTGCCTGCCTCCCCCCACCAGAGAGAGATCTGACCCACCTGCCTCCCTCCCACCAGAGAGCCATCTGACCCACCTCCCCCCCCCCCTCCCCCCTCTCACCAGAGAGCGATCTGATAAAGGGGAAACGGGCGCAGAGGCGGTCGCGGACTGTGCTACTCGCCTCACGCCTGACTTTGCCACGTTTTCTTGCCCGAAAATGGGCGCAACTTGATGGTAAAAGTGGGCCCAGTGTTGTATCCAGCTGACTGTAAACTGCCCAGTCGAAAGGTGAGGGTCCGTCCCTCAAACTTGCATTGAGCTTCATCAGGACACTGGCAGATGAAGGGCAGAAATCGGAGGCGGAGAATTATATTGACAGCCAGCTAGAATCTTGGGGTTACCAAAGAATCTTGGGGTTACAAAGCATTTGAAGCATTTAGATGAACATTTGAAACACCACAGCTACGGACCACGTGCTGGAAAATGGGATGAGAATAGAGAAGTGCTTGATGATCGGCATGGACACAATGCGCAGAAGGGTCTCTTTCTGTAAGTCACCCAGGCTGCGGTTGGCCTTCCGAATGCAGACGAGACCAAAAACCTTGAGCAACTTGTTCTAGATAGCTAAAGTCAGTATGTACAATGGGCAATCTAGCTCTCCGGCCATTGCAAATGATGATAACTGTTAGAGTTGGTGCTGCAGGTGGAGATGTGGCAATATGAATAGTTTTTACTCCTCACATCGCACCCGCCTTCACCTAAATGGTCTCGAAGTCAGCAAAGTGGCTGTGAATTTTTTTTTTGCCACTTTCAACATCTGTTTCTGACAGTGGGGCGGCACGGTGCCACAGTGGTTGGTACAGCTGCCTCACAGCATCAGGGACCCGGGTTCGATTCCCGGCTTGGGTCACTGCCAGTGTGGAGTTTGTACGTTCTCCCCGTGTCTGTGTGGGTTTCCTCCGGGTGCTCCGGTTTCCTCCCACAGTCCAAAGATGTGCAGGTTAGGTGGATTGGCCATGCTAACATGCCACTTAGTGTCGGGGGACTAGCTAGGGTAAATGCATGGGGTTATGAGGATAGGGCCTAGGCAGCGCAGACTCGATGGATTGAATCGCCTCCTTCTTCACTGTTGGGATTCTATAATTTTATGAACTTTGGGGCATTTCATTACATTACAGACACTGGGCTGAATAATATGGATGGAGAGGTGGAGTGGAGGGCGGGCAACACTTCCTTGGTACTCTTACTGAACAGAATATTTTGATATTGACAGTTCCAATTGTCCTAGCATCACAGATTTTGGAGGTTTAACCATTTCCTTAACACTTTAGGGTTATTTGCCTGACGAAGACTTACTCTTCTTCCTGACTCACTCAGAAATTGGGCATGTTCTTCAGCGGAGATCACCAACCATGATCAGCAAGTAAGAAATCTTCCTTATTCGGGAAATCAGCTCAAATGTTGTTTGAAATATTGAGCTGTGATTTGGGTTTATTGGGGTGGATCTTTAAACACAGTTGTAGTTTCGAGACAGAAAGCCTTGTTTTATTGTTGAATTAATACAGACATTATCATCCCTGTGATGCAGAGCTCAGCGTCGGAGGAGATTACTGGGGAAGCAAATGGGCCTTCAGTTTAAGGAAATGAATATTGGAAAACCCGTGCCAGTTGAGCAATATCAGAGTGAAGCGTGTGGGAGACAGATAATTCTGCAAGGTAAGCAGTTTAGCGTTGATATGCCATAACCTGATTTGGGACAGAAAGTGAATTTGATATGCCTGTAGGTTTTGATACAGATTTTTCAGTTAAAGTCAGAGAAGGTTCACTTGACTGATAGCTAGGAGGGGGGTTGTCTGACGAGGGAGGTTTGGAAAGGCTGGGCCTGGACTTTATAAGATGGAGAGGCGATCTTATTGAAGTCTATAATATCCTGGAGGAGGGACGCTGGAAGGATATTTCCCCTTGTGGGAGGGACCAGAACTAGATAGGGGGCCACAGTTTTAAAAAAAAGCACAATCTTATTCAATGGTGAAGCAGGCTTGAGGGGCCGAATGGCCTACTGCTCCTAATTTGTATGTTTGTAAATATTAAGTTTTAGCACTCTTGGCACAGAGCTTTATGTGACTCAAGGACACCAAGGTTGATTTCATCAATTTATTAGACAGTGGATCAAAAGTTGAGAGCGCCACAGATAGGTGTGGTGATCTTGCTCCCTGAGGTGCACTCCAACCAGGAGAGGCGATGGCCTAGTGGAATTAGCACTAGAGTATTAATCCAGGAACTCAACTAATGCTCTGGGGACCCAGGTTCAAATCCCGCTAACAGCAGATGGTGGCATTTAAATTCAATAAAAAATATCTGGAATTAAAAATCTCCTGATGACCATAAAACCATCGTCAGGAAAAATCTGTCGGGTTCCCTAATGTCCTTTAGGGAAAGAAATCTGCTGTCTTTACCTGGTCTGGCTGACATGTGACTCCAGAGCATCAGCGATATAGTTGACTCTCAACTGCCCTCAGGCAACTAGGGATGGGCAATAAATGCTGGCCAGCCAGTGACACCCACGTCCCACCATTGAATAAAACAAAATTATGCAAATCTGGAGTGATTATTTGCAACAACACGCCACAATAGTTTTGCTTCTTAACTTTAATAACCTAAAGCAGCACTTTCTTTTTTCTATAGCAGGGCAATTTCTTTTATTTTGACTTCAGTTTTCAGCACTTTCATTATCCTGCGGGCTTCACTGTGACTGTTATAGATGTTATCAATACACGCACATGATTACATATCACGCTTCATTATCTGTAGTGGGACCATGTCATATTTTCCATTGTGCTGTTTCCCAGGTCAGTTGGAAGGTATAATTTGGCATTCTGACAGCTCAGTGCAAATCAAGCAAGAATGTGTCTTGGATTTGAGCCTATGACCAGTGTAGCCTCTAAGGACATCATTTCCAACTTAAATTTAATAATGTGTTCATGCTTGGATCATCCTCCGCATTGCCTGTACAGGGGCTGGTTTAGCCCATAAAATGTGAGTTTGTAATAGCTACCATGCTAAACCACCACTAACAAAACTCACATGGTGACTATCTCCCAACCGTCCTGTCCCGATTGGAAAAAATGCCTCATCCTTTTAAGTTTTGCCAGAAGCTTGCTCAACCTTCCCGCTCCCCCTATAAATAGGATCATGGGGTGTGGCTACCCACTCCAAATCATTTCCTTCAACTTGCATCCAATATCATTACAACCAATAGTGAGATTGAGTTGCAGAACTGTAGCTGAGTTGAAGATGCCACTTTGTGCCTTGCTGCAGAAAGGTGGTGTTACTTTGTTTATTTTTTGATTTCTTTGCCACTTCAGAGAATCGTTCAAACATTTTTTCGTAGAATCCCTACAATGCAGAAGGAGGCCATTCGGCCCAACCAGCCTTCGCTGGCAACAATCCCACTCAGACTCTGTCCCTGTAACCCCACCTATTTACCCTGCAATGCCCCTGACACTAAGGGGCAATTGAGCCTGGCTAATCAACCTAACCCGCACATCTTTGGACTGTTGGTGGAAACCGCAGCACCTGCTTGGTTGCTAATTTTACTCCTCTTTATTTAAAGTACCACTTTGCATTTAGGTCATCCATTATGCTTCAGGAATCCCTCCTCTTATGCTAAAAAGGAGGAGGCAGCTCTTGGAGTGAAGATCCCTACATGTGCATAGACAATCACTGAGATCTCCAGACTAAGAAGGTCCTGCTCTGAATTTGGCGCTGACCTTCTTCCCCCCCCTCATCCACCCTCAGCAAGAGCATGCCCCCCATTGCAGGAGCCTCAGACGAAGCTATATTCGAGGTCACCATTGCAGACGTCAGATCAGCCTTCTCGAATGTCAACCCAGGGAAAGCGACTGGCCCGGATGGGATACCCGGACGAGCACTCAGATCCTGCACGGACCAGCTGGCAGGGGTATTTGCGACATCTTTAACCTCTCCTTATACCAATCTGAGGTCCATATTCTGCTTCAAGAAAGCGACCATCATCCCGGTACCAAAGAAAAGCCAGGCAGCGTGCCTTAGTGACTATCGTCCGGTGTCTCGCCTCCCAGCCTCCCACCCATTGACTCTGTTTACACTTCCCGCTGCCTCGGAAAAGCAGCCAGCATAATTAAGGACCCCACGTACCCAGATATTCTCTCTTCCACCTTGTTCCATCGGGAAAAAGATACAAAAGTTTGAGGTCACGTACCAACCGACTCAAAACAGCTTCTTCCCTGCTGCCATCAGACTTTTGAATGGACCTACCTTGCATTAAGTTGATCTTTCTCTACACCCTAGCAATGACTGTAACACTATATTCTGCACTCTCTCGCTTCCTTCTCTATGAACGGTATGCTTTGACTGTATAGCGCGCAAGAAACAATACTTTTCACTGTTTACTAATACACGTCACAATTATAAATCAAATCAAAATCAATGTTATTATTGAAATCATGATCTTGGCTGATGACCAGCCACCCATTTCTGCCAGGGGAACCGAATTGTCTGCAGCAGCCAAGATCGCCATCGTTAGTACAACTTCCTGGCAGAAGATCCTTGGCACATTAGTCAAACAGCATCAAGAGTGCTGCATACCTTATTATCCTTCCCAAGGGAACTAAAGAGTGAGAGAGCTATCCCATTCTATAGATTGTCAGTGTTAAATATTGCAGGCAACCATCTCCATTATGCTAATAGCATAGTGCCTGGGCCTTGACTGGGGTCAGGGCCAGGGTAGCCTGAAGACTGAAAGTCTCATCTCACCAGACATCAAGTGGTGAGGAGAATCCCTCTCTGAGTGTTTCTGGCCTAAGGAATGGATACCTGTGAAGGATTGTGTTTACTTTTAGGTGTTGCCGTCTAAATTGGGAAGAGCAGGAGATATGAAATGTCCTTTGTTACAGGTATGACGGTGAGCCAAGGGACAGTGAAGGGGACAGCATGCGTCATGAAAACAATTATGGATACTGACCGCATCCAGCAAGGGGATATTTTAATTGTGACAAGCACCGACATTGGCTGGAGCCCATATTTCCCTCTGCTAGGCGGACTGGTCACTGAGATTGGAGGATTGCTTTCACACGGTATGAAGTATACAGAAATGTTTTTTAGAACCATAGAAAAGCTACAGTGCAGAAAGAGGCCATTCAGCTCATTGTGTCGCACCAGCAGAGAAAGAAGAAACTAGCTGCTCATTTTAATCCTCTTTCCAGCACATGGTCTGTAGCCTTGCAGGTTACTGCACTTCAGGTGTAGATCCAGGTATGTTTTAAATGGGTTGAGTGACTCAACCTCAACCACCAAGTTAGGCAGTGAATTCCAAATGCCCACCACCCTCTCGATGAAAATTTTCCTCATGTCCCTTCTAATCTTTCGACCAATCACTCCTCAAACTACCCAGCCTTTGACTTCAGGGTAGTAACCTGTTCCAGGGAACACGAGCTATGGAAACCAATGTAAGCATGTGTTACATCTGCCTTATGCATCTCTAAGTGTGGGGAATCTTCGAGTTTAAGTTACCATAATCTGCCCGACTAGCTTAGTCAGTAGAGCATGAGACTCTTAATCTCAGGGTCGTGGGTTCGAGCCCCACGTGGGGCATCATTGTTAATGGGGAGGTGATGGCAGAATGGTATTATCACGAGACTATATTAATCCAGGAATTTCGAACATAGAAACCCTATAGTGCAGAAAGGGGCCATTTGGCCCATCGAATCTGCATTGACCACAGGCCCTACCCCATATCCCTACATATTTTACCCGCTAATCCCCCTAACCTACGCATCTCAGGACACTAAGGGGCAATTTTTAGCATGGCCAATCAACCTAACCCGCACATCTTTGGACTGTGGGAGGAAACCGGAGTACCCGGAGGAAACCCACACAGACACGAGGAGAATGTGCAAACTCCACACAGACTGTGACCCAAGCCGGGAATCGAACCCAGGTCCCTGGAGCTGTGAAGCAGCAGTGCTAACCACTGTGATACCGTGCCGCCCTCATGAATTTAACTAATGTTCTGAGAACCCGGGTTTGAATCCCACCACAGCAGATGGTGAAACTTAAATTCAATAAGACAACTATCTGGAATTCAGAATCTATAAATGACCATGTAACCATTGTCCTTTATCGGAAAAACCCATCTGGTTCACTAATGTCCCTGAGGGAAGGAAATCTGTTGTCCTTATCTGGTTTGGCCTACATGTGACTCCAGAGGCACAGCAATGTGGTTTACCCTCAACAGCCCTCGGGCAATTAGGGATGGACAATAAATGCTGGCGAGCCAGCGACGCCCATTTCCCATGAATGAATAAAAATAAATAAATTGAGGGCGACTCGATGTGGCTCCAAGTATAAAAGGGTTTATTGTCAATGATAAATATTTATTTACAACAGAGGGTTTGACAGAACTAAAAATGTGACCATTCTCCACTCCTCCCTGGCTCCAACTGAGGATCCTTCCTGACCCGGGATACGCCCCAATTCACCCAATTGGCTCAGCTTCCTGTCTCGGCACTCCATCGTTTCCAGCCCGATCACATGATCCTTGGGAACGCCGTCTTGAAGGGGCCACGCTACCACAGTTACACTGCGGTAGTGTGGTCTTTGGGCCGTGACGTCTTTCTTGAATGAAATACAATTATTATTCCAGCAACTATAGTTTACGCACAGAGACAGGCATCATTGGAAGTAGAACTATCGGAAAAACAAGTGTGGGCCTTTCCCTTGGCCCCAATCGGTTGTACCAGTTATCGTGGTTCAAAAAACTCTTTTCAATAAATCCATTCAAAATAAATTTAAACTTTAACCTTTCCTGACCTAGTAGAAGAGGCAATATACGACATTAAATTCGTAGAGTTTCATGATTACACATGAGAAATTTATTCGAATAACAATATTGCTTCAAGTGCAGTCTGTGCCTTGGAGCAATGTTGGCCAAACCTTTTCCAAATTGATGGAAACCAAATATTAGTGGCCCAGCTGTTGTAACCACATGGTCCTTTGTCACAGACTAGTTTCCTCTGATTCTCGCTCTGTGCTCCTGATCTCAGCTACCATGAAAGATGTCCATCAAAGAGCAGGTGCTGCGTCCTTATTGGACCAGAGGGAAAAAAGGAACCTCAGTGGATCAATCATTTTGCCCTTCCTCATCTTTCCCAGCAGATAACTAAGTTGAAATATGAAGTACAGTTTTGGGATTAGGTACCTTGCCCTGTAGAGGTCTTGTGGTATATTGGGTAGCATCCCTGCCTCTGAACCAGAAGCTCCAGCTTGGAGTCCCACCCCAACACTTGATGGCCAAGGAACGTGCATCCGTAACTGGGCCAACAAGTTGAGTATCAATCTGCAAAATCGTTTCAACGCATGCCAATTAAAGTTTATTTATTAGTCACAAGTAAGGCTTACATTAACACTGTAATGAAGTTGCTGTGAAATTCCGCCAGTTGCCACATTCCGGCACCTGTTCGGGTCAATGCACCTAACCAGCACGTCTTTCAGACTGTGGGAGGAAACCGGAGCACCCGGAGGAAACCCACGCAGACACGGGGAGAATGTGCAAACTCCACACAGACGGTGACCCAAGCCGGGATTTGAACCCGGGTCCCTGGCGCTGTGAGGCAGCAGTGCTAACCACTGTGCCGCTCCACGGCAGATGGTAAGAGCGGGAGGGACTCCTGGTCAGCCACGCTTGATGTGGAATGGCTGCCCTTAAGTCCTAAGTCTCTGGTAAAAGCTCGCTATGGGAATGGATGAAAGTCTGTCTTGTGCACCACGCAGTGCAGGAGAGGAAAACAACAACAAACAAGACTTGCACAGACACACCATCGAAGGAGGTAAAACATAGAGAAAAAAGAATAGATAAACTAGCACTGTACACTTTGTATGAACATAAGTAAGTAGCCTGTATTACATGACGAATGTATACTTGATTATAACAGTGGACTTGTGGCTCAGAGTTTGAGATCTCAGGATCCAACATGAGATTTTTATTCAATCATGAAAATGCACCATAAATGTTGGTGAATTGCTGCAAAATTGTAACTTGTTCACCAATATCCTTCCTGGTCTACATATGACTATCATCTCCCGACACAGGATTGAATAGACATTAGAGTCATGAGGAATAATTTCCACCATGTGACATGCTGATACTTTTTAAAGAAAGGCCGGTATTTTACGACCTCACTCGGGTGAGGCTCATAAAATCCCGCCCGAGGCCAGAGGAGTATTCCGTTCTGTGAGCCTCGCCCGCCCCGGAATTGGGGCCAAAATGTTTTGATAATCTGATTTGTCATCCCAGTTTCAAGTTTCAGTGCGGACATTGACCTTGTTTACTTGGTATCTTAGGAGGCAAAAGTTCCACTGGTTTAGAAGACAATAGTTATTTCAAACTCAGGTCATTTTCCATTAATAGAACCATAGAATCACAACAGCGCAGAAGGAGGCCATTCGGCCCATTGACTCCCTGACAGAACATGTTACCCATTTTACCCAGGCCCATCCCCAGCCCTATCCCTGTAACCCCACACATTTATCCTGCTGTTCCCCCTTAACCTTCACGTCTTGGGACACTAAGGGACAATTTATCATGGCCAATTCATCTAACCTGTACATTTTTGGATTATGGGAGGAAACTGGAGCGCCTAGAGGAAACCCACACAGACACGGGGAGATGTGCAAACTCCACACAGACAGTCACCCGAGGCCAGAATGGAACCCGGGTCCCTGGCGCTGTGAGGCAGCAGTGCTAACTACTGTTCCACCGTGTAAGGGTAATGTTTTTTTTTCCTTTTTAGTACTGGAATACAATCTGACAGTTTCTAAATTTTCGATTTGAACTTCGAACTGATGGGGACACAGAAAGATCACAGAAATTCAATGCAGTTACATTACAGTTGAACGACATATTAGTGGTTAGCACTGCTGCCTCACGGCTCCAAGAACCCGGGTTCGATTCCCGGCTTGGGTCACTGTCTGTGTGGAGTTTGCACATTCTCCCCGTGTCTGCTGCACCGGTTTCCTCCCACATTCTGAAAGACGTACTGGTTAGGTGCATTGGCCTTGCTAAAGTCTCCCTCAGTGTACCCGAACAGGCGCTGGAGTGTGGTGACTAAGGGATTTTCACAGTAACTTCATTGCAGGGTTAATGTAAGCCTATTTGTGA
This sequence comes from Mustelus asterias, assembly GCF_964213995.1. NCBI lineage: Eukaryota > Metazoa > Chordata > Chondrichthyes > Carcharhiniformes > Triakidae > Mustelus > Mustelus asterias. Next base: position 16,561,760 of record NC_135804.1, on the reverse strand, counting down.
CTAATAAATAAATAAATAATAAATAAATAAAGTATTTCCATTTCTAATGAGTTATTTGCCTTCTTTACTCGACAGGAGCTGTAGTTGCACGAGAATATGGATTGCCGTGTATTGTGAGCTGCAGGAATGCAACAAGCCTGTTCAAATCAGGTATGCACATTAAGAGACCATTTTGAAGCTTTTTCCCCGAACTATGTCAGCTGCAAGTCACTCCCCATGAGGACCAAGGGCAGACTTTTCCAATTTTTTTGCCTAAGTGTCAACTCAGACGGGAAAAGCGACGTATAGCTCATCAGCCGCACTGCCAACCTTTTCCCGTCATTTTTTTGACACTTAGGCAAAACCAAACCAGGCTACCATGGCGTCGCACTGGTGAACCTAGCTCTGAATGCGCCACCAGAAAATATGGCTCTCAAAAAATCAGGATGTCCTTTTTTCAAGGACAGCCCGATGTAAAACAAAATAGAGAAAACAAGTACCCCGTGTAAACGGAATTTACCCTCCCCAAGCTCCAGGAACATAGAAATTAGGAGCTGAAGTAGGCAAGTCAGCCCCTCGAGCCTGCTCCACCATTCAATCAGATCATGGCTGATCTCTCCCTGGTCTCAAATCCACCTCTCTTCCCGTTCCCCATATCCCTTTAACCTGCTTTTTTAATCAGAAATATATCTATCGCATTCTTGAAAACATTTAATGACCCCTGAAACGGAGTCCCTCCGCCCCCAGAGGGAACACCCACCCAGAGTCAGTGCCCCCATGGAAATAAAACAACCACCATTACGGAACTCTCGGTGCTTCCCAAATGGAACCGCCCCCCACCCCCCCCCGAATTATATTGGGGCATCAGCCTAAATTTTGTGCTCAAGTCTTTGGTGTGGGGTTTGAATCCACAAACTTCGGAATCAGGGATGGAAATGCTATGTCTGAGGCGAAGTTGACCCTGTATTTAACATTCAAATTTACCGGGTGATGATTGTTGAAGTGTTTCCCTGGTGCATTGAGGTGCTATATGAATGTCACTGGTCTGGTAATCCAGAGAGGCCCAGGCTAATGCCAAGAGGTTCGGGGCAGCTGGTGGAATTTAAATTCAATGCACAGATCTGGAATATAATGCTCGTCTCAGTGATGGTGACCATGAAACTATTGTCAGTTACCATAAAGACTCATTTGGTTCACTTCAGGAAATCTGCCATCCTTATCTGGTGCAGGCCCACACTCTTAACCGTCCGCTGAAATGTTCAGTTCAAGGAAGGCCCACCTCTCATAAAATAATAAATGTGCTGATGCAATGGTGACATTTTCTGCTGCCCTGCCCCCACCGCTACCACATGCTTTGGCCGGCTGTGGGATCTTCCTGTGCCACCACTATCCCATTGTTTTGCACCCTTTGCCGCCAGGACTGGGGGGGAAAATCCCACCCAGTGAAAATGCAGCCTTACATCCCGTATGCATGCGCCTTAGAGGAAGCAACCTGCTGTCCTTATCTGGTCTGGTCTAGCATATTGGTGACTGTAGATCCACAGCAAGTGTGGGTCACAGCAAGACTCATAACTGCCTTCTGAAATAGCCTAACGAGCTACTCAGTTCCATTCAAGAAAGTGGGTCATTGCCAACTTCTGAAGAACAAATTGGGATGGGTAATAAATGCTATTCTTGCCAGTGACAACCGCAACATGTGAATGAATGCAGAAAATATATTGTTCTGGTAAACAGATTTCTTTTTGACTGTTTGCAGGTGACACAGTGATTCTCAGTGGGAAAAATGGATATGTACAGAAAGTTGAAGAAAATTGAAAATTTATGAGGTCTTTTATTACGTGCCTATTCTTGCAATTTAAGATTAAATATAAATAGCACAGTTTTAATATCAATGGATTTGAACTGTAACTACAACAATAGTATTTTTATTTATAAATATTTATTATATATTACAATCATGGAATCCTTACAGTACAGAAGGAAGCCATTCGGCCCATCGAGTTAGCACTGACTCTCCGAAAGAATGTTTTACTCGGGTCCAACAGCCATTTATCCTGGCTAATCCCCCTAACCTGCACATCTTTGGACACGAAGGGGCAATTTAGCATGGCAAATCCACCTAACCCGCACATCTTTGGACTGTGGGAGGGAACCGGAGCACCCGGAGGAAGCCCACACAGACACGACAAGAATGTGCAAACTCCACATGGACAGTCATCCGAGGCTGGAAGTGAACCTGGGTCCCTGGCGCTGTGAGGCAGCAGTGCTGACCACTGTGCCGCTGTGCTGCCCATTGCCACCTTGCCACCCATTGCCCCCGTGCATCGCCCCCATCCTCCTGTGCACTGCATATTCACTGCATATTTTATGACACAACACAACTGAAATGTCATCCTTTATGTTTTGAATCCACCTGCAATCACAAATATTTCCAAGATATAAGAGGAACAAAGCCTCATTTTTTGATTAGACACTTTACAGCCTTTTAACCCAATATCGGGTTCCAACAATTTCAGATCATAACATTGGAACACATACTTTTCTGGGTGACTGCTGTTGTTGGTGATTCAGATTTTTCCATCTGCACCTCCTCCAGGTGCATCCTTTCTTTCTTTACTTGTCCCATTTCCATCTCTTTTTGCCTCACAGCAGGCCGGAATTCTTTGGTGTCACTCAGCCAAATCTCTGTTCACTGCAGTGGGAACGGAAAATCCCTGCCGTGGCTGAGGTCAGGGAACTCCGGCCTTAGGGTGGGATTTTCTGGCCGTGCTCACCCCAAAACCAGAAAATCCCGCCCAAGGTCAACGCACTTTGCACGGTCCACCCCCTGCTTGCTATAATTCCCGAGGCAGGCGGGACAGGAAAATTCCCCCCATAATCTTGATCGTCATACATCCCATCGCAGGCCTCTCACTTTCACTCCTTCCTCCCTGTCCCTGCCTTTTAATTGATCAGAACCTGTTCCGTTTCTATCTTTCTCCAGTTGAAATGACAGATCAACAACTTGAAATGTTAAGTTTGTTCCCTTCTCCATAGATGCTGCCTAGATGGCTGAGTATTTCCAGCACTTTTTTAATTTGACCCTGACACTAGTTGATCAGAAACTTATTGCCTTTGTCAACAAATTATCACGGAGGTTGCATTGGAAATAAATGATTCTACCAGACTGACACAGAGCTTCAATTTCTCACTCAAATACAAAAGGTTGTGCCAATATGCAGTGGTCCTCCGCAGGAACACTTCCTTATCATTCTTCAGGAGGGGACAAGAACAGCGGAAAGCACAAGATCAGAAAAAACCATTGCTCTCAGAGATGAGGAGAATTTTTTCTCTCAAAGGGTTGTCCAACTTTGGAACTGTCTGCCTCAGAAGGTGGGCTCATTAAATATTATTAAGGCTGAAATAGATAGATTCATGTTAGGCCAGGCTTATGGGGGTATGTGGGAATGTTGAGTTAGAAACATATCAACCATGACCTTAACAATTGGCGGGGCAGGCTCCAGGGGCCAAAGAGCCGACCTCTGCTCTTATTTTACATGTTCGTGTGTGAGAGCAATTAGGATAGATAGGTTCTTGATCAATAAGAGGATCAAGGGTTGCGGGGAGAAGGCAGGAGAATGGAGATGAGAATCATATCAGCCCATGATTGAATGGCGGAGCAGACCCGATGGACCGAATGGTCTAATTCTGCTCCTATATCTTATGGTCTTATGGATCCGTAGCAAGATGCTAATAACCAAGCAGAGTTTCATTCTTATGAAAGCAAAATACTGCGGATGCCGAAACAAAAACAGAAAATTCTGGAAAGTCTGAGTAGCTCTGACACAGTAGCATCTCTGGTGAGAGAACGGGAGCCAATGTTTCGAGTCAGGATGACCCTGCTCTGACGAAGGGTCAGCTAGCTCTGACGGAGCATCATCCAGAGTCAAAATGTTGGCTCTATTTTCTCTCCACAGATGCTGTCAGACCTGCTGAGATTTTCTAGCATTTTCTGTTTTCATTGCACTCATTTCTTGCTTACCGAGACTGCACGCATCAGTGCAACAGCTGACAAATATGATAACATTCTTAAACCTGGCAGGCTTGACATAAAATGGCATAGAAAGTTCCAAGCATCAGCCTTTTCTAGTTGGAACAAGTCTTTTCTTCATGTCATCAACAGCATATGTCCTATATCATGTCCTATGTGGTCCTATAGGGATAGCCCAGGAAATTACCGAACGGTGAGTCTAACCTCAGTGGTTGTTAAGCTGATGGAGGAGATCCTGAGGGACAAGATTTATGAGCATTTAGAGAGGTTTAGTATGCTCAAGAATACTCAGCATGGTTTTGTCAAAGGCAGATCGAGCCTGGTGGAGTTCTTTGAAAATGTGACTAAACACATTGACGAAGGGAAAGCGGTAGATGTGGTTTATATGGATTTTAGCAAGGCGTTCGATAAGGTCCCCCATGCAAGGCTTCTAGAAAAAGTGAGAGGGCATGGGATCCAAGGGGCTGCTGCCCTGTGGATCCAGAACTGGCTTGCCCATAGGAGGCAGAGAGTGTGTATAGATGGGTCTTTTTCTAAATGGAGGTCGGTCAGCAGTGGTGTGCCCCAGGGATCTGTTCTGGGACCCTTGCTGTTTGTCATTTTCATAAATGACCTGGATGAGGAAGTGGAAGGATGGGTTGGTAAGTTTGCCGACGACACGAAGGTTGGTGGGGTTGTGGATAGTCTGGAGGGATGTCAGAAGTTCTCGAGGGACATAGATAGGATGCAAGGCAGGGCGGAGAAGTGGCAGATGGACTTCAACCCAGATAAATGCGTAGTGGTCCATTTTGGCAGGACAAATGGGATGAAGGAGTACAATATAAAGGGAAAGACTCTTAGTACTGTAGAGGATCAGAAGGACCTTGGGGTCCGGGTCCATAGGTCTCTAAAATCGGCCCCACAGGTGGAGGAGGTGGTTAAGAAGGCGTATGGTGTGCTGGCCTTTATCAATCGAGGGATTGAGATTAGGAGTCCGGGGATAATGATGCAGCTATATAAGAGCCTCGTCAGACCCCACTTGGAGTACTGTGCTCAGTTCTGGTCGCCTCATTACAGGAAGGATGTGGAAAAGATTGAAAGGGTGCAGAGGCGATTTACAAGGATGTTGCCTGGATTGAGTGGCATGCCTTATGAGGATAGGCTGAGGGAGCTCGGTCTTTTCTCCTTGGAGAGATGTAGGATGAGAGGAGACCTAATAGAGGTATATAAGATGTTGAGAGGCATGGATCAGGTGAACCTCTCGGAGGCTTTTTCCCACGGTGGAAATGGTTGCTACAAGAGGACACAGGTTTAAGGTGCTGGGGGGTAGGTACAGGGGAAATGTTAGGGGTAAGTTTTTCACACAGAGGGTGGTGGGCGAGTGGAATCGGCTGCCGTCAGTGGTGGTGGAGGCAAACTCAATAGGGTCTTTTAAGAGACTCCTGGATGAGTATATGGGACTTAATAGGATGGAGGGTTATAGGTAGGCCTAAAAGGTAGGGATATGTTCGGCACAACTTGTGGGGCCGCAGGGGTTGTGCTGTAGTTTTTCTATGTTTGTATTCATGTACACCAAACCTCTCCCACTAACACTAGCAAACATTTGCTGTAAGTTCAATCCATTGAGTATGGGAGTTATTGGAATGTGGGTCAGGTCAGAAGTGACACTGATGGGAGTTGGGTAAGGTTGCAGATTTGCAAAATTATGGTTGAGCACATTGCCACAGAGGAAGACGGTAGAATTTAGTGGAAATAGTTGACTCCTTGTGTAATTTTGCATGAAGAAGAAGCTTTGTCCCACAGAGTAGTGAGCCTCTAGAATTCACCACCAGTATTACTGGTGAGGTTGAAACTCTAAACAGTATTCCATATTGGATAAGCAGAGGAAGAAAATAGAGTTGAAAGGATAAGGGGACAGAGTGAATAAATGTGATTAGAAATAGTTCGTCATGTGCTGACATATCTGTACATCAGTATAATCATGACCGATTATTTATTTCACTTCGGGAATGAGAGCGTCACTGACAAAGCCGCCATTTTTTGCTCATCCATAATGGTCATTGAGCAGACAGCGGCGAGTCGCTTTCTTGAACTGCTGTTGTCCATTTTGTGCTATTCGGGTGCTACTGGTGTGGGGGAGGTGGTGAGTTCCAGAATTTTGACACAGCGACAGTGAAGGAATGGCAATTCCAGTCAAATGGATGGAGGAGAACTTAAAGGCGTTGAGTCATATTGAAGGGGAGGCCTAGTGGTATTATCGCTACACTATTAATCCAGAAACTCAGCTAATGTTCTGGGGACCCGGGTTCGAATCCTGCCACGGCAGGTGGTGGAATTTGAATTCAATAAAAATTCAATAAAAAATTGAATTCAATAAAAAATACCTGGAATTAAGAATCTACTGATGAAACTATTGTTGATTGTCGGAAAAACCCATCTGGTTCATGAATGTCCTTTCGGGAAGGAAATCTGCCGTCCTTACCCGGTCTGGCTTACATGTGACTCCAGATCCACAGCAATGGGGTTAACTCTCACCTGCCCTCGGGCAATTAGGGATGGGCAATAAATGCTGGCCAACCAGTGACGCCCATGTCACATGAATGAATTTTTAAAAAGAGCAAAACAGGCTGCAAATTAAGCCATTCGACCGACCAACTCTGCTCCACCATTCAATCAAGGCTGATATGTTTCTCAACATATCCAACGCCGGCATCTCCACATCATGTTTCTCAACCCCATTCTTCCGTAACCTTTGATCTGCTTTCTAATCAAGAACCTATCTATCTCTATCTTAAGAATGGCCTGGCCTCCACCCCGTTCTGTGGCAATGAACGCCATAGATTCACCACCCTCAGCCTGAATAAATTCCTGCTCATCTTGGTTCTAAAGGGTCGTCCCTTTTCTGAGGCTCTTACCTCGGATCCTCGTCTCTCCTACCAATCCCTTTGTTACATCCATCCTTGCCAGGCCTTTCAATATTCTGTAAGTTTCAATGAGATTCCCCCCCCCCCCCCCGACCTTTCTAAACTCCATGTCCTCAAACACCACTCATATGGCAAGCCTTTCATTCTCGAGATCATTTTTGTGAACCTTCTCTGACCCTCTCCCAAGACCAGTACATCCTTCCTCAGATATGGAGCCCAAACTTGCTCACAATATTCCAAATGTGGTCTGACCAGGGCCTTATAAAGCCTCAGCAATACATCCCTGCTCTTGTATTCCAGTCCTCTTGAAATGAATGCTAACGTTGCATTTGCCTTCCTCACTACCAACTCAGCCTGCAGGCTAACCTTAAGATAATCCTGAACTAGGATTCCCAAGTCCTTTTGCGCTTCCGATTTCTGAATTCTCTCCCCATTTAGATAATAGTCTACGCCTCTATTCTCTTCAATATCTCATTTATTGTAAAAGTTATGCATTGAATTGTTCGGACACGGGTTTAAAATAGTTGATAGTCTAAAGTCAATATGAAGATTAACTCTTAAAGATTACCCAGTTGCCAAGCCATTGTTTTTTAATCCATATACACAGATAATTGTTCTATTAACTTCATCATTCCAATAAAGTGATCGTATTTAAGTAGCATATTAGCAATGATATAATTTATGCTTTTTATAACCAATCTGTGTCATGTCAACTGTGATTATGGAGGATTACTCGTGAACTGTGATAAATTATCTGTATTACTAATTATATGTAATGGGTGAAGTTAGGATCGATGATTATTTTGATGGTGACGTGATGCACCAAAGATTGTGTTCAATAAAAATGTATGCAACATGTGTGCATTGTTTGAGATTATGTGGCAGATGGAGTTCTATATGAGGAAGTGTGAGGTTGTCCACTCTGCACCTAAGCAAGACAAATTGGAGAATTTTCTCAATAGTGAAGCACTAGAAATTGTGGAAGGCATTTTGTCCATAAACACACATCACAAAAACTGACTGCGTGAGAATATCTAATCAAAAAAGCCAATGGAAAGTTGACCTTTATCTTAAGGAGGCTGGAATATAAAGGGGTGGAAGTTGTGCTTTGTCTGACCCATCTAGAATACTTTATTCAATTTTGGTCATCACAGCTCAAAGAGGCTATATAGGCACTGGAGTGTTTTTTCGGCAGGTTCTAAATGGGTTAAAATTGGCAGAGAAGTTGCATAAATTTGGCTTATATTGCCTTGACTCTGTAAGCTTGAGGCATATTTTAATTGATGTGTTTGGCATGATAAGTGGATTTTATACAGTAAATATAGATATCGGCAGCACGGTGGCACAGTGGTTAGCACTGCTGCCTCACAGCATGAGGGACCCGGGTTCAATTCCAGTCTTGGGTGACTGTGTGGAGTTTGCACATTCTCCCCACACCTGCGGGTGCTCTGATTTCCTCCCACAGTCCAAAAATGTGCAGGTTAGGTGGATTGGCCATGCTAAATTGCCCCTGAGTGTCCCAAGATGTGTAGGTTAGATGGATCAGCCATGGTAAATGTGTGGGGTTACAGGGATAGGATGGGAGAGAGGATCTGTGTAAGATACTCTGTCAGAGAGCCGGTCCAGACTCAATGGGCCGAATGGTGATGATGATGAACTCAGCACCATGCTGAGGAACGTTTGCAAGCAGTATCCTGGGGCTCGGTGACTGGCCTCCAAAGCCACAGCCATTTTCCTTTGTGCTACATATGACTTCAGTCAGTGGAGACCTTTCCCCTGACTCTCATTAGCCTTCTTCATGTCACTTGCTGGTAGACATAAGATCAAATGGATGAGCGGAGGTCCTGCCCATTTTACTGATGGTCTTAGGAATATTCAGCATGAAAAGTTATTTTGTAAATTTGGGTCACACATAGAGAAGCATCTTATACTGGAATCAGTGAACTTGCAAGCAGACAAGAACACACAACACCACCATGGTCTACTGTTGAAATAATGGAGTGCTGTAAATGTTAATAAAGTGCCCTCTCACACAAGATTATTCATTTCAATGATGGACCTACACTGCTCCACCGGAATTATCTGTCAACTGTGAATGCCATTTTCTACCAAGTACTGTGTTTGCAAAGCTATTAATTATCTCTTGAAGATTATCAGTGGTCTCTTGCAGAGATTGCAAGAGCCTTCAATACCAGAACAGTTTAACAATAAGTTAGTGCGTATAGTACACTTACATCAGTAGTCAGCATTGTTTCTAAAGCAAGAGAAACATTTGTTTGTTGCATAACCCTCTTGCTTCAGCAACACATTCATCAAATTAAACTCTGATCTCTAAAGTAGAGAAAGACTTTCTTGACTTGTTCCATGCAAAATAAACTCAATTGTATATCATTCTAAACTGATGATTTAGTAGGTAATGCTTGTAGAAGCATCCTAACTGAAGGATCCAGTTGCCTAGTTCGCAGCTATAAATTTGCTTAACACTCAAAACATGACATGCGCGTAACAAACCTAGGAACATGGAAATCTAGGAACAGAAGTGGGCCATTGAGCCCCCTGAGCTTGTTCCATCATTCAATAAAATCAAGTGTGGCCTCCAACCAAACTCCACAAACTGCATTTCTTCCATATTAATCTTAATCATCCTCAGTTTTCAAATTAACAATTGAGCATCAGTTGCCATTTGTGGAAGAGAGATCCATCCTTTACGACCCTAACTTCACTCCTGAGGATCTGGCTATAATGCGTAGACCAGGTCCCATGTTGTACGCTCTCCAACCAGCCGAAATATCTCCACAACACGCATCAACATGAATGGTTTTACACTTACAAAAAAAAAACTTCAAGAGATAACGCAGCACTTGCATCAAAACTTGCTTTCATACACTTTAGACCACAGACCAAAAGATGTGGGAGCAGAATTAGACCATTTGGCCCATCGAGTCTGCTCTGCCATTCAATGAGATTATGACGGATCTGATGTGATACTTGATGACCCAGCCTCTGCAACCCTCTGCAGTAAAGAATTCCACAGTTTTACTAACCTCTGAGAAGAAATTCCTCCTCGTGACTGGATGAGAATATAGGGTAAGAAGTCTCACAACACCAGGTTAAAGTCCAACAGGTTTATTTGGTAGCAAATACCATAAGCTTTCGGAGCGCTGCTCCTTCGTCAGATGGAGTGGAAATGTGCTCTCAAACAGTGCACAGAGACACAAAATCAAGTTACAGAATACTGATTAGAATGCGAATCCCTACAACCAGCCAGGGGTTAAAGATACAGACAGTGTGGGTGGAGGGAGCATTAAGCACAGGTTAAAGAGATGTGTATTGTCTCCAGACAGGACAGCCTGCAAGTTCAGGAGGCAAGCTGTGGGGGTTACTGATGTGACATAAATCCAACATCCCGGTTTAGGCCGTCCTCATGTGTGCGGAACTTGGCTATCAGTTTCTGCTCAGCGACTCTGCGCTGTCGTGTGTCGTGAAGGCCGCCTTGGAGAATGCTTACCTGAAGATCCAAGGCTGAATGCCCGTGACTGCTGAAGTGCTCCCCCACAGGAAGAGAACAGTCTTGCCTGTTGATTGTCGAGCGGTGTTCATTCATCCGTTGTCGTAGCGTCTGCATAGTTTCCACAATGTACCCCAATTGGGCATTACTGGCTGGCCATCATTTATTGCCCATCACAGTTCCCCTTGAGAAGGTGGTGGTGAGCTGCCTTCGTGAAATTCTGCGGCCCATGTGTTGTGGGTTGACCCACAATGCCATTAGGGAGGTAATTCCAGGATTTTGACCCAGCGATTGCAAAGAAATGGTGATATATTTCCCAATCAGGATGGTGAGTAGCTTGGAGGGGAACTTGCAGGTGGTGGTGTTCCCATGTATCTGTTGCCCTTGTCCTTCTAGATGGAAATGGTCGTGGGTTTGGAAGGTGCTGTCTAAGGATCTTTGGTGAATTGCGGCAGTGCATCTTGTAGATAGTACACACTGCTGCTACTGAGTGTCAGTGGTGGAGGGAGTGGATGTTTGAAAATGTGGTGCCAATCAAGCGGCCTGTTTTGTCCTGGATGGTGTCAAGCTTCTTGAGTGTTGTTGGAGCTGCACCCATCCAGGCAAGTGGGGAGTATTCCATCACACTCCTGACTTGTGCCTTGTAGATAGTGGACAAGCTTCGGGGAGTCAGGAGGTGAGTTACTCGCTGCAGTATTCCTATCCTCTGACCTACTCTTGTAGCTACTGTGTTTATGTGGCGAGTGCAGTTGAGTTTCTGGTCAATGATAACCCCAAGGATGTTGATAGTGGGAGATTCAGTGATGGTAACAACATTGAATGTCAAGGGGCGGTGGTTAGACTATCTCTTATTAGAGATGGTCATTGCCTGGCATTTGTGTGGCGTGAATGTTACTTGCCACTTGTCAGCCCAAGCCTGGGTATTGTCCACATCTTGTTGCATTTGAACATGGACGGCTTCAGTATCTTGAGGAGTCGCAAATGGTGGTGAACATTGTGCAATCATCGGCAAACATCCCCACTTCTGACCTTATGACAGAGGGAAGGTCATGGATCAAGCAGCTGAAGATGGTTGGGCCTAGGACACTACACTGAGGGACTCCTGCAAAGATGTCCTGGAGCTGAGGTGACTGACCCTCCACACAACCACAACCATCTTCCTATGTACCAGGTATGACTCCAACTAGCAGAGAGTTTGCCCCCTGAAACTTATTGATTCCAGTTTTGCTAGGGCTCCTTGATGCCACACTCGGTCGAAAGCGGCCTTGATGTCAAAGGCTGTCACTCTCACCTCACCTCTGGAATTCAGCTCTTTCGCCCATGTTTGAAGCAAGGCTGTAATGAGGTCAGGAGCTGAGTGACCCTGGCCAAACCTAAACTGGGCATCACTGAGCAGGTTATTGCTGAGCAGGTGCTACTTGATCGCACTGTTGATGGCCCCTTCCATCACTTTGTTGATGATCGAGAGTAGACTGATTGGGTGGTGATTGGCCGGGTTGGATTTGTCCTGCTTTTTGTGTACAGGACATACCAGGGCAATTTTCCACATTGCTGGGTAGACGCTAGTGTCATAACTGTACTGGAAGAGTTTGGCTGGGGGAGTGGCAAGTTCTGAAGCACAAGTTTTCAGTACTGCTGCTGGAATGTTGTCAGGGCTCATTGCCTTTGCAGCATCCAGTGCCTCCAAAAAACCTACAAAGGGTTGTGAACACAGTCCAGTCCATCGCGCAAACCAGCCTCCCATCCATTGACTCCGTCTACACTTCCCGCTGCCTCAGAAAAGCAGCCAGCATAATTAAGGACTCCACGCATCCTGGACATACTCTCTTCCACCTTCTTTTGTTGGGAAAAGGATAGAAAAGTCTGAGGTCACGTACCAACTGACTCAAAAACAGCTTCTTCCCTGCTGCCATCAGGCTTTTGAATGGACCTACCACGTATTAAGTTAATTGTTCTCTACACCCTAGGTATTACTGTAATGACTACATTTTACCACCCCTCTTTTCCTTCTCTCATCGAATCCCTACAGTGCAGAAGGAGGCCATTTGGCCCATCGAGTCTGCACCGACCACAATCCCACCCAGGCCTTATTCCCATAACCCGTCATGTTTAGCCTGCTAATCCTCCTGACAACTGAGGAGCAATTTAGCACAGCCAATCAACTTAACCTGTGCATCTTTGGACTGTGGGAGGAAACCGGAGCACCCGGAGGAAAACAACGCAAACAATGGGGAGAACGCGCAAACTCCATACCGGCAGTGCCCGAGGCTGGAATTGAACCCGGGTCCCTAGTGCTGTGAGGCTGCAGTGCTAAACACTATGCCACCGTGTTGCACATGTACTCCTATGTACTCTATGGTATGCTTTGTATAGCGTGCAAGAAACAATGCTTTTACACTGTATATCAAAACATGTGACCATAATAAAAAAAAATCATGAAAGAAATTAGGAACCTGTCTGGATAAATGTGCTGTGGTTTGTGGCTCCATCTAATGGTAGACGTTTGCAGGTGCGACCAGATGCTGATTTATTAGCAGATATTCCAAAACGTTCGATGGAATTAGGAACACTGAAATCAGGAAATTTAATATATTACTGATGAAAGCCTGAAATGTTAAATTTATTTCTCACCCACAGATGCTGCCTCACCTGCTGAGTGCTGCCAGCAATTTCTATTTTGATTCCAGATTTCCACACTGCCACCTCACAGCACCAGGGACCCAGGTTCGATTCTTGGTTTGGGTCACTGTCTGTGCGGAGTCTGCACCATCTCTCCATGTCTGCATGGGTTTCCTCCAAATGCTCCAATTTCCTCCCACAGTCCAAACGACGTGCTGGTTAGGTGCATGGGCCATGCTAAATTCTCCCTCAGTGTACCCAAACAGGCGCTGGAGCGTGGCAATTAGGGGATTTTCACAGCGACTTCATTGCAGTGTTAATGTAAGCCTACTCCTGACACTCCATATAAATGATTTAGATTTGAAGGGTTGATCAGTAAGTTCAGGGACAATACGAAAATTGGTAGTGTGGTAAATAGTGAGAAGGATAGCTATAGGTTACAGGAGGATACAGACAGGCTGGTCAGAGGGCTGATCAGTGGCAAATGGAATTCATCTGGATAAGTGTGAGGTGATGCGTTTGGGCAGGACAAACAAGGCAAAGGAATATACGATGAATGGCAGGACCCTGGGAAGCACTGAGGATCAGAGGGACCTTGGTGCGTATGTACACCAGTCCCAAAGGTAGCAGGACAGGTGAGTAAATGATGACGAAGACATATGCTTTATTTGCCTTTATTGAGAAGGCAGAGAGTTTAAGAGCAGGGAGGTTCTGCTGGAACTATATAAAATGTTGGTTAGGCCACAGCTGGAGTTTTATGTGCAGTCCTGGAATCCACATTATAGGAAGGATGTGATAGCACAGGAGAGGTTGCAGAGGAGATTCAGCAGGACGTTGTCTGGGCTGGAGAGTTTTAGTTATGAAGAGATTGAATAAACTGGGCTAGTTTCCTTGGAGCAGAGGAGACTGAGGAGGGTCATGGTTGAGATGTATAAAATTATGAGGTGTGTGGATAGACAGGAAGAAAGTTTTCTCTTTCGTGGAGGGATCAATGACCAGGGGGCATAAATTTAAGGTATGGGGCAGGAGACTGAGAAGGTATGTGAGGAAAAACCTTTTCACCCAGAGAGTGGTAGGAATCTGGAACTCATTGCCTGAAAGGGTGTAGGAGGCAGAGAAGTATTCAGATGTGCACTTGTGATGCCAAGGCATACAATGCTCTGGGCCAAGTGTTGGAAAATGGGATTAGAATAGTTGGGTGATTTGTATTTGACCAGCGCAGACTCAATGGGCTGAATATCCTTTTTTTGTGCTGTAAACCTCTATGACTCTTTAGGTAACTCACCTCTTGACTCCCCAATGTCCGTCCACCATCTACAACGCAAAAGTCAAAAGTGTAATGGAATATTCTCCACTTGCCTGGATGAGTGCAGCATTCAACAAAACTCAAAGAACTTGACACCATCCAGGACAAAGATTCCCATTTGATTGGCAGCCTATCCACCAACATTTGCCCCTTCTATCACTGGCAAACAGTGGCAGTGTGCACCATCTATAAGATACACTGCAGAAACTCACCAGGATCCTCGCGCTGCATATTCCAAACTCAAGACTGCTACCATCTAGAAGGACAAGGGCAGCAGACACATGGGAATACCACCACCTGGAGGTTCTTCTCCAAGCCATTCACCATCCTGACTTGGAAATATATTGCCGTTTCTTCACTGTCATTGGGTCAAAATCCTGCCACTCCGTCCCTAGCAGCCCTGCGGATTGCCTATATCTCAGAGACTGCAGCAGTTCAAGAAGGCAGCTCACCAACTTCTTCTGAAGGGCAATTGGGGATGCTGGCCTAGCCAGCGACACCTACATCCTTTGAATGTATTAAAGAAAAGCCACTGGATATCTGCAAGATGATCAATGGAAGCCTTTAAGGTGCTTCTAGAATTGGCATGGCTAAAGGGTCAAATGACATCTTGTCATTTCTAAAGTGCATAGAATCCCTACAGTGCAGAAAGAGGCTATTCGGCCCATCGAGCCTGCACCAACAACAATCTCACGCTGGCAGTACCCACACAATCCCTCACATTCACCCTGCTAAACCCTCTAACCTACGCATACCAGAACACTATGGGCAATTTAGCATGGACAATTAACCTAACCCAACATCTTTGGACTGTGGGAGGAAACCGGAGCATCCAGAGAAACCCACGCAGACACGGGGAGAACATGTAAATTCCACACAGACAGTGACCCAAGCTGGGGCTTGAACCCGGGTCCCTGGAGCTGTGAGGTGGCAGTGCTAACAACTGTGCCACCGTGCTGCCCATATATGCAGGTTAGGCATAATCAGTATTCCAGATCTGACATAGTAGGAATATATTAGGTAAGGTTGAACATATCTTGGGTGCACTCAAGCCTCTTCTAGCCTCTTTGGATTCAAATGTCAAGCAACTGGGATGGCATCTGAGTCACCCAGACCTGTGAGGTAGTGCCTCAGCTGGAAGGCTGGAAGGCTGGATCAGGGACAGGTGATTAGCGCAGACGCAGCTCTGGCCATGACAGTGGTTTTCGGGTAGTGATTGGGAGATTTACCACAGTTGCCCATTACTCCTTAACCTGTTGGATCTGTCTGCCCACAGGGAGAAGAGGATTGAATGAAGGAGCCAATACTCTCTGCTGCCATCTTGATGGTGAGGAACTGATTGAAGAGGAGAAGAAGGGCACGGCGCTATCTAGCACAGCTTCTAGAAGAGACCTGGTCTGAGGACCATGGTCCAGGGGAGCCCAAACAAAACCCGGAGCATGAGAAGGACAGACCCATGCCACAGAGGTGATGCATAAGGAGATGGGGTTTACGAAAGACATTGATCCTATCAGGAGATGAGTGAGAGATGATGCCATGCATCTGCTTGCCATGAGACCTTGTGGCTCATATTTACCGCATTCTGCAGAAGGAGCTAACGCCCCATGGACTGGGAGAACATGCCCTGCAGTGCCCCTGAAGGTTACCGCGCACTCAATTCTTCTGCGTGTGGATCATTCCACAGATCCACAAAGGACTTATGTGGCACCTCTTAGTCCTCAGCACAGAAATGTATCAAGAGGTGACCTCTACAGTAAGTGGGGAACCCATTGCTAATCTCACCTATGACCATATTTAGTCTCCACAGCAGAAAATTGCACCTATAATAATTTATCGGTGCAGAATTTGGCCCAATCATTTTTAGCTGTTTCTTCAGAGCGACACTGTGGCACAGTGGTTAGCACTGCTGCCTCACAGCACCAGGGACTCAGGTTCAATTCCAGCCTCAGGTCACTGTCTGTGCGGAGTTAGCACTTACTCTCTGTTTCTGTGTGGGTTTCCTCCGGGTGCTCCGGTTTCCTCCCACAGTCCAAAGATGTGTGGGTTAGGTCGGTTGGCCATGCTAAATTGACCCTTAGTGTCAGGTGGGTTAGCTGGGTAAATGTGTGGGGTTACGGGAATAGGGCCTGGGTGGGATTGTGGTCGGTACAGACTCCATGGGCCTCCTTCCGTACTGTAGGGATTCAATGATCTTTCTTGTGTCATCAAGGTATAAATGGGCTTTGCTGATAAATCTACAGTGGTCAGCTCCATTCACAATGCTTTCAATAATGAAGCATCCCGTGCCAACCTACAACAGGGGTCTGAACGACATCCAGACTTGGGCTGACAAACATCATGTAACATTTGTCGCACTTAAGTACTACGCAATAACTATCTTGCTGCACATAAAGACGGAGGTACCTCACCTTGACCCTCAGTAGCATCATTAAATGCAGCGTAATCTTAGAAACCCTACAGCACAGAAAGAGGCCATTCGGCCCATCGAGTCTGCACCGACCACAATCCCACCCAGACCCTACCCCCATATCCCTACATATTTACCCACTAATCCCTCTAATCTATGCATCCCAGGACACTAAGGGCAATTTTAGCATGGCCAATCAACCTAACCCGCACATCTTTGGACTGTGGGAGGAAACCGGAGCACCCGGAGGAAACCCACGCAGACACGAGGAGAATGTGCAAACTCCACACAGACAGTGACCCAAGCCGGGAATCGAACCCAGGTCCCTGGAGCTGTGAAGCAGCAGTGCTAACCACTGTGCTACCGTGCCGCCCATAATCGATATCCTGGAGGAGCACATTTATTTATCAGTGTCACAACTAGACTTACATTAACACTGCAATGAAGTTGGTGTGAAAATCCCCTAGTCACCACACACCAATGCCTGTTCGGGTATACTGAGGGAGAATTTAGCATGGCCAATGCAGCTCACCAGCACGTCTTTTGGACTGTGGGAGGAAACCGGAGAACCCGGAGGAAACCCACGCAGACACGGGGAGGACGTGCAAACTCCACACAGATAGTGACCCAAACCAGGAATCGAACCCTGTGAGGCAGCAGTGCTAACCACTGCGTCACCGTGTCGCCCTAACCAGAATAGTAACTGGAACAACCATATCAACACTGAAGGCTGGGTACACTGTGGCAATAACTCCCCTCATGTATCTGAATGTTTCTTCACCATATCTAAGGATGATTGAGGTGGAGATGCCGGCGTTGGACTGGGGTGGGCACAGTAAGAAGTCTCACAACACCAGGTTAAAGTCCAACATGTTTATTCGGAATCACAAACAGCGACCACTCCACTTACCTGATGAAGGAGCAGCTTTCCAAAAGCTTGTGATTCCAAATAAACCTGTTGGACTTTAACCTGGTGTTCGAAGGATGAAGTAAGAGACTGGCGGATTATTCAGCAGCTATTTGAAATGATGTAGCCGCAACAGTAATCAGGGGCCTCAACAGCAGCAGTTTGCTTGATCAGTGACCCTACTCTGAACTCTTATCAACCTCTCCCCCTTTGGAACACTGTGATTGCAATATACCTGAAGCATGTACTGCAGAATCATACTGCTATTAATTTAACAGCACCTTCCAGCCTTGCCAGGACAAAAACAGTCACAACAGTACCTCCAAGATATCTCTCCCAGTCTTGGTTTGGAAATATGCTAGGACTCTTTCATCATATTTGTGTTAAAATCTGAGCATTCACTGGAATATAGTGTTCAATTCTGGCCGCCACACTACCACAAGGATGTGGAGACTTTGGAGAGGGTGCAGAAAAGACTTACCAAGATGTTGCCTGGTATGGAGGGCATTAGCTATGACGAAAGGTTGGAGAAACTTGGTTTGTTCTCACTGGAACGACGGAGGTTGAGGAGCGACCTAAAAGAAGTCTTCAAGATTATGAGGGGCATGGACAGAGTGGATAATCAGAAGCTTTTTCCCAGGGTGGAAGAGTCAATTACTAGGGGGCACAGGTTTAAGGTGCGAGGGGCAAGGTTTAAAGGAGATGTACGAGGCAAAATTTTTGCACAGAGGGTGGTGGGTGCCTGGAACTTGCTGCCAGTGGAAGTCGTGGAAGCAGATACAATAGTGAGTTTTAAGGGGCGACTGGACAAATACATAGCTAGGATGGGAATAGAGGGATACGGTCCCCAGAAGGGTAGGGGGTTTTAGTTCAGTCGGGCAGCATGGTCGGTGCAGGCTTGGCGAGCCGAAGGGCCTGTTCCTGTGCTGTAATTTTCTTTATTCTTTGTTCCTTCATTCCCTGCCAACGCCACAAGGAGGCAGCAGTTGGTGGGGTACGACTGCTTTACCTTCACAAAGCAGTGAGGATGGAGAGTAAATATGGCGAAGCCAGTGTCACCCAGAATCAAGGACAAATTTAAACGAGATTTGGAAATAAAGTTGATAAATACTTGAAATCGGAAAAGTTTAGGGAGTACGAGTGAAGGACAGGGAAATGGAACTCAATTTTTTTTTCAGAACCAGCACAGGCACAATGGGCTGAATGGCCTCTTTTGGTACAATAAGATTCCATAATGACCTGGTTTACAGTCATGTGCAGATTATTGCACTTTGCTAATACATCAGGGCTGGAGCAGTGATGGAGCAAAAATCAATTCAAATTCCACCATGGTGGTTTGAGAATTTGTATTTGAATTAGAATTCGGGAAATGTGAGGCTCGTGTCAGCAAAAGTGGCCATGGAGTTCTTGGATGATTGTAACTTTGCCATTTAGGAAAATAAATCTACCATCCAGATTCCAGCCTTACACCTGAAGTAAGGTTGATTCTTAACCACCCTCTCAGCAACTGGGAATGAGCAATAAATGCTAGCCCACTGACACCACACCCATATGGACCTCATTTATAGAAGGCAGGGTTTTACGGCCTCACTTGTCCCGAAACCGTAAAATCCTGCCCGAGGTTAACGGAACTTCCCATTGTCCGCCCCTCGCCCGCTACGATTCCTGTGATGGGCGGGGTGGTAAAATTCCAGCCAGTATCTCAAATTGGCAATCAGAACATCTGACTTAAAAGAGCACTGGTCTCCACTTCATGACTCTTTCACCTGCAATTAGGATCACCTCATAATCTGAATAAAGACCAATTTGCTTTCATTAAAGGGTGGCACGATGGCACAGTGGTTAGCACTGCTGCCTCACAACACCAGGGACCCGGGTTCAATTCCAGCTTTGGGTCACTGTCTGTGTGGAGTTTGCACGTTCTCCCCATGTTTGTGTGGATTTCCTCCGGGTACTCCGCTTTCCTTCCACAGTCCAGAGATGTGCGGGTTAAGTTGATTGGACATGCTAAATTGCCACTTAGTGTCAGGGGAACTAGCAGGGTAAATATGGGGTCGGGGGTGGGTGGGATTGTGGTTGGTGCAGACTCGATAGGCCGAATGGTCTCCTTCTGCACTGCAGGGATACTATGAAATGAGGAGCCTCTGTCATATAAATGTGTTGGTGGACTTCGACTGCCACAATGAAAATTGATTTTGTTTGAAGCTTTCAAGGAATATAGCTGGTAGTCTGGGTGAGTTCTAGGTAAACACTGCAGATAGCAGTCTGTATGACAAAATGACTGATCGGAAAACAAAAGTGCAGAAGATTGCACCCTTGTTTCATTTTGCTTTCACAGGCATTTGCATGTTCCGTGAATTCCTGATGAGGGTGCTACTGATCTATTTAAATGTTCTGTGTTCAACATTGCACAGACTTGCCAGTGCTATAGCCCTGAATATTTGTATATTTCCAAATTTGGGCAAGAGATACAAACCTTCAGGGGGGATGTGAGGAAGAACATTTTTTTATACAGTGAATGGTAATGACCTGGAACTTGCTACCTACGAGGGTGCTAGAAATGGAGAAGATTAATGATTACAACAGATATTGGATGGGCAATCAGCAGAAATAAACTTGCGGTGCTAATTGGATAAATATGAAGGCAATCAATACTCAGTAACCAAGGGGACAAGAAAAAACACACAGAAGATGAAGCAATTAAAACATTCCTAAACATTTTCAATCATAGTGATTTACCAATGATGACAGATTAAAATACACTACTTTAAAAAAAACAAAAGCTAAAGCAGTTTGCTCAGAATCCTTTGTCTGCCGTTCCTTCCAACAGATTGAAATGTTCAGGATTGAAAAGGAGGAAAGGTACGGCAAGATGATATCATCTGTTCATCAAACACGAGAGAAACTTTCAGAGTTCAAGCAACTCGAACCCCCTCAATCTCATCACAAGGAACAGATCTTTACATAGTAAAGCTTATATCATTCATGGGTTCAACGGAGCAACCCATCGGGTCCTCTGAGATATCTGCACTCCTCCATTCCAATCTCTTGCCCAGCTGATTTCCATCACCTCAGCATTGGTGGCCATGCCTTAATTTTTCATTCATTCATGGGGTGTGGTCATCGTTGGCTAGGCCAACATTTATTGCCCATCCCTAATTGCCCTTGAGAGGACGTTGGTGAATTTCCTTCTTAAACCACTGCAGTCTATGTGGCGTATATACACCCAGAGCCTTCAGCTGCCTAAACCATGCATTTTTGAATTCCATCCCAAAATCTCTCCACTTCTATCGCCTCATTTTAGAACATAGAACATAGAACAGTACAGCACAGTACAGGCCCTTCGGCCCTCGATGTTGTGCCGAGCTTTGTCCGAAACCAAGATCAAGCTATCCCACTCCCTATCATTCTGGTGTGCTCCATGTGCCTATCCAATAACCGCTTGAAAGTTCCTAAAGTGTCAGACTCCACTATCACAGCAGGCAGTCCATTCCACACCCCAACCACTCTCTGAGTAAAGAACCTACCTCGGACATCGCTCCTATATCTTCCACACGAACCTTATAGTTATGCCCCCTCGTAACAGCTACATCCACCCGAGGAAATAGTCTCTGAACGTCCACTCTATCTATCCCCCTCATCACCTTATAAACCTCTATTAAGTCGCCTCTCATCCTCCTCCGCTCTAAAGAGAAAAGCCCTAGCTCACTCAACCTTTCCTCATAAGACCTACCCTCCAAACCAGGCAGCATCCTGGTAAATCGCCTCTGCACTCACTCCAATGCTTCCACATCCTTCTTATAGTGAGGTGACCAGAACTGCACACAATATTCCAAATGTGGTCTCACCAAGGTCCTGCACAGTTGCAGCATAACCCCACGGCTCTTAAACTCAAACCCCCTGTTAATAAACGCTAACACACTATAGGCCTTCATCACGGCTCTATCCACTTGAGTGGCAACCTTCAGAGATCTGTGGATATGAACCTCAAGATCTCTCTGTTCCTACACATTCCTCAGAACCTTGCCGTTGACCCTGTTATCCGCATTCAAATTTGTCCTACCAAAATGAATCACCTCACACTTATCAGGGTTAAACTCCATCTGCCATTTTTCGGCCCAGCTCTGCATCCTATCAATGTCTCTTTGCAGCCTACAACAGCCCTCCACCTTATCTACTACTCCACCAATCTTGGTGTCATCAGCAAACTTACTGACCCACCCTTCAGCCCCCTCCTCCAAGTCATTGATAAAAATCACAAATAGCAGAGGACCCAGCAATGATCCCTGTGGTACACCGCTGGTAACTGGTCTCCAGTCTGAAAATTTTCCATCCACCACCAGCCTCTGTCATCTATGAGATACAGTAAGAAGTTTAACAACACCAGGTTAAAGTCCAACAGGTTTATTTGGTAGCAAAAGCCACACAAAAGTGTGGCTTTTGCTACCAAATAAACCTGTTGGACTTTAACCTGGTGTTGTTAAACTTCTTACTGTGTTTACCCCAGTCCAACGCCGGCATCTCCACATCACATCTATGAGATAGCCAGTTACTTATCCAATCTGCCAACTTTCCCTCTATCCCACACCTCCTTACTTTCTTCATGAGCCGACCATGGGGAACCTTATCAAACGCCTTACTAAAATCCATGTATACAACATCAACTGCTCTATCTTCATCTACACACATATTACCTCCTCAAAGAATTCAATCAAATTTGTGAGGCAAGACTTCCCCTTCACGAATCCATGTTGATTGTCCCGGAATAAGCTGCATCTTTCCAAATGGTCATAAATCCTATCCCTCAGGACCTTTTCCATAAACTTACCGACCACCAAAGTAAGACTAAGAAGCTCCTTAAAGTCTACCCCCTAGGCCAAGCTTTTTGGTCACCCATCCTAAACTCTCCTTACATGGGTCTGTGCGGAATGCTGTTTGACAATGCCCTTGTGTAGCATCTTATTCTCTTAAAAGCACGACATAAAGTTAAGTTGTTGTTGGTTGAAAGCAATGTTCTGATGCGTTAGAATATCTACTCCCACTATCAGGCTACAGCTGTGATGTATCTTCCTCTTGGATACAGGAAATGCCTGGTTCACTTACAACTTCTGTGCACTTAATTTGTAATTCCTCTGCTCAGTGCTTCTTAAGCTCATACAGATCCCCTTCAGTTTCATCACACTATCAACACTCATGTCCAGCCGTTGCATTGTACTTGTACAATGATTTTGAAGTTGATGGAATGACTATGCCCCATTTCACACTTGTGGTGAAGTCCAATTATGCACAATTCAATGCTGGGAAACATCATTGTCCCCCATTTGGTTAGTCCAGGAAATATTGTATCCCACCCATCTTTCTCATACTGTCCACCATTTCTTTCCCCAGATACTTACCCAACTGTCTCTTGAATTTATTGATGTAATGAGTCCCAATGGCTCTCTAGATTTTATGGGGAACATTTTCCTGTCCCGCCTGACACGGGAATCGTAGTGGGTGGGAGACGGATCATGTAAATATCCGTTGACCTCAGGTGAGATTTTCCCCTTTTGGGGCGGGCACGGCCGGAAAATCCCCATGACTTCCCTGTAAAGGACTTAAACTGGAGTAGATGTGTGTTGATCGATATTTCCACATCTTTCTATTTACTCGACCAAAAACCACTGGAGAGGCTTTCTGCACATAAATTATCCTGAAATATGGAGTACAAAAGTGTATCATCCTCTGTATCAATGACCGAAGATGTTTTAATTTAATAATGCTTCAATAGTTTCCAATCAGTTGCATACAATACACTTAAATCAAGCTCCACGATGTCGTAAACTGTAAAATATTTCACTGTTAATTCTACACAGCCTTCCCCTCTAAGAGAAAGAGGTGACTGAAGTATGGTGTCCAGTAAAGAAAGGGATAGATTATTGAATTGAGCAACCAATAATCGCAACAGCTAAGCTTAAAACAGGAATAGTCTTAAGAATGCTCATTGAATAAGCCCATCCCCTATTCAGAATGCAGCTCCTGCACTGCCCAAGGCCGCAAGGAACTAGGAAATGTCGTGAATGTAGCCCAATCCATCACACAAACCAGCCTCCCATCCATTGACTCTGTCTACACTTCCCGCTGCCTCGGCAAAGCAGCCGGCATAATTAAGGACCCCTCGCACCCCGGACATTCTCTCTTCTACCTTCTTCCATTGGGAAAAAGATACAAAAGTCTGATGTCACGTACCAACCGACTCAAGAACAGCTTCTTCCCTGCTGCTGTCAGACTTTTGAATGGACCTACCTCGCATTAAGTTGATCTTTCTCTACGCCCTAGCTATGACTGTAACACTACATTCTGCACTCTCTCATTTCCTTCTCTATGAACGGTATGCTTTATCTGTATAGCGCGCAAGAAACAATACTTTTCACTATATTAATACACGTGACAATAATAAATCAAATCAAAATCAAATCAAAAAATCTTTGAATCTCTGTGAGGCTTCAAGTGCTTTCCATGAATAAGTCAAAAGGTTGTGTGGCAGAAGATCCAAGAATTGATGACAACTTTGCACCCTGGCATTTGCTGCTTATTTCCACGGGGCCTTGTTGCAGAACATCTCACAAATAGTCCCTTGTATCAGACAGGGTGTAGTCAGGAGCTCCATCCTGGGATCTGCTGAGCAACCAGTCTGCTGGGAGAAAGGAGGGATGCCGATGGTGCGATTTCCCGGCTGTGCTCATCCCGACACCAGAAAATCCTGCCCGAGCTCAACGGACCTTTCCATGGTCCACCCCATTCGCCTGCTCCTATTCCCGTGATGGGCAGGATGGTAAAATTTGCCCCCAAGTGCCTCACTGGGGCCCATCTAAAGACCCAGACCTGAATCAGCTTGTGGCTCTGAAAGGAAAAGTGATATATCAGTGGAACAACCCTCCACCTCCACACCCTGTGCACCACCCCCTCACCGCAGTAAAGTTGTCTAAGGTTGCTCAATTTCTTCTACATTTCACTGGCATAGTTTTCGGGCTTTATGTAATGAAGGTAACGTTCTTTGATTCATCTTAGATACTGTGCATGAATCAACAATGGCTTCTCAACAGCCCTTAAAGCCGGATCAATATCTTGTGGATTTGTTTGGACTTTTTTATGAATAAGAAACAAATTAGCACAATCAGGGTAATGGTTTCCCCATTCCTCGTAGCTAATAATTCCTGAAAACCCTTCTGGCATTCCTTAAAATGCTGATTCAAAGTTCACGATTAACAGAGGGCACTTTGGGGGTAATTCATCAATAGTTTCTGATGTCACTTGCCAAATATCTTTTGACTGCATGTCGTTCCCTTGAAGAATATTGTCTTTGGCATTCTCCCAGCTGCTTTTCTTAGTAACTTGCAGAATCCTCAACTTCAGCTGCTACACGCAAAGATCTCTGGAGTTGTCAAAACTTGAAAAGTGGAACTTTAAAAGCGTGACCTTGCTTGGGTGCCGAAGCCAGCTGCAGTACTGATCTTCTTTGATATATATAAGAACATTGAGAAAAGACCATATAGTCCACTGCAAGTCACTCCACCATTTGGTGAATTAGGTCACATTGCAGCTGGGTCAGAGGAGGTGGTGGCGTTATGGTATTGTTGTTGGATTAACAATCCAGAAACCCAGGGTACTCTCCGGGGACACCGGGTTCAAATCCCGCCAAGGCTGATGGTGAAAATTAAATCTGATTAAATTAAATAAAAATCTGAATTAAAAGTCTATGATGACCATGAAACCATTGTCGCTTGTCATAAAAACCCATCTGGTTCACTAATGTCCTTTAGGGAAGGAAATCAGCCATCCTTTCTTGGTCTGACCTACATGTGACTCCAGATCCACAGCAATGTGGTTGCTTCATAAATGTCCTCAGAGATGGGCAATAAATGCTGGCCCAGCCAGCAATGCCCACATCCCATGAACGAATAAAAAAAAGGGAAGCTGAGAATGATAGTTGAGTTTTGATCCTTGTGACCAGTACAAAACTCGCAGTCTGGAAACTCTTTCGGTGTTGGCCGATCCTTAAACAATAAAATGTATGAATGCCACAGATGAGGCGGTGGTGCAGTGGTATTGTCATTGGTTAGTAATCCAGCGACCCTGGGAAAAATCTGGGGGCCTGGCAGATGGTGAAATTAGAATTCAATAAAAATCCAAAATTTAAAGGCTAATGATAATTATGAAACCATTGCCAATTGTCATAGAAATCCATCTAGCTCACTAATGTCCTTTAGGGAAGGAAATCTGCCATTCTTACTTGGTCCGGCCTATATGTGACTCCAGATCCACAGCAATATGGTTGACTCTCAAATGGCCTCTTAAATGTAGGGCAGTTAGGGAAGGGCAATAAATGCTGGCCCAGCGAACGATGCTCAAATCCTGTAATTGAATAAAAACAACGCTCACCAGTGTCCATACTTACTCAGATATTCACCGGATATTTGACACTGCCTGTAGTTCAAATGTCAAAATCCACATGATTTGTGGCAGGCATCTTAACAGCTTGTTTGTGTCCAATTTTTAAAAAGTATTGACCTAAAGTTCATAATATGACATGTCTGTACTGGGCACTGCAATATTTATACCAACGCCAGCTCATTCATCCGCATAACAGAAATTTCCTCCATGCTGATTAATGTGCATTGCATTTCAGGACCAACATAGAGAGGTCCTTGGGGATGTATTAGCTAAGCAAATACTTTGTAATTAATCATCTGTTGCCAACCTTGAAAAGGCACAGATCTGTTCTTTCTTTTTTAGGAATAGAGATACACCATGAGAACATACGTTGGGATGGGAGAACGTGACCAGACGCCTTTAAACCAGTATACCTTGGAGTGATGTTACATCACACTTTCGATTTCAAATTAAAGGCAAAGATGGCATCTTAAGGAAGATAGCCAACTACAAGGGGAATTGAGCTGAGAACATTAAAAACAGCTGCCCTTGCTCTGTCAAGAAGTTGGATCTCATCCTCATCGCAGCTTGTGGATCCCGTACTGTCTGTGTGATACCAACTAAACTACAATCAGTACCCACTCATTGATACTGTCCCATCTGCTACCAGGGGGCAAGTTGTATCAAAAGTAGAACAGGCAAAACAGACCAATGACCCTTGTCGTCCTCTCTTCCTGAAAGGGCCTGCAACATACAGTGGGATCTGGGCGTACGGATCCCTGAAAGTGACAACACAGGTGGATAAGGGGGTCAAGAAGGCACACAGCATGCTTGCCTTCATTGGCCGGGGCATCGAGTATAAAAGTTGGCAGTTTTTGTTACAGCTGTATAAAACTTTAGTTAGGCCACATTTGGAATATTGCGTGCAATTCTGGTCACCACACTACCAGAAGGACGTGGATGCTTTGGAGAGTACCGCATGGTAGGTTGTTGCATAAGGTTAAATCTCATGTGATCCAGGGTGAGGTATCTAAATGGATACAAAATTGGCTTCTTGACAGAAGCCAGAGGGTGTTTGTAGAGAGTTGTTTTTCAAACTGGAGGCCTGTGACCAGTGGTGTGCCTCAGGGATCAGTGCTGGTTCCACTGTTGTTTGTCGTTTGTATTGATGGTTTGGATGGGAATGTTGGGGGCATGATTGGTGGGATTGCGGATGACGCTAGGATTGATGGCATGGTGGACAGTGAAGAAGGTTATCTCTAGTTGCGGCGGGGTCTTGATCAATTGGGCCAGTGGGCTGACAAATGGCAGATGGAGTTTAGTTTGGACAGATGCGGGGTGGTGCATTTTGGTGTATTGAACCAGGGCAGGACTTACTCAGTTGATGGTGGGGCATTGGGGAGAGTTGCGGAATGGGGAGATCTGAGGGTACATGTTCATGGCTCCTTGGGGGTGGAGTCACAGGTGGACAGAATGGTGAGGAAGGCATTCGGCATGCTTGGTTTCATCGGTCAGAACATTGAATACAGGAGTTGGGACATCTTGTTGAAGTTGTACAAGACATTGGTAAGGCCACACTTGGAATACTGTGTGCAATTCTGGTCATCCTATTATAGAAAGGATATTATTAAACTAGAAAGAGTGCAGAAAAGATTTACTAGGATGCTACCGGGACTTGATGGATTGAGTTATAAAGAGAGGCTGGATAGACTGGGACTTTTTTCTCTGGAGCATAGGAGGCTGAGGGGTGGTCTAATAGAGGTCTGTAAAATAACGAGGGGCACAGATCAGCTAGATAGTCAATATCTTTTCCCAAAGGTAGAGGAGTCTAAAACTAGAGGGCATAGGTTTAAGGTGAGAGGGGAGAGATACAAAAGTGTCCAGAGGGGCAATTTTTTCACACAGAGGGCGGTGAGTGTCTGGAACAAGCTGCCAGAGGTAGTAGTAGGGGCGGGTACAATTTTGTCTTTTGAAGAGCATTTAGATAGTTACATGGGCACGATGGGTATAGAGGGATGTGGGCCAAGTGTGGGCAATTGGGATTAACTTAGGGGTTTTCAAAAAAAAGGGCGGCATGGACAAGTTGGGCCGAAGGGCCTGTTTCCATGCTGTAAAACTCTATGACTCTATGACTCTATGAGAGGATGCAAAGAAGGTTTACCAGGGCGTTTCCTGGTCTGGAGGGTTTTATTTATGAGGAGAGTTTGGATAAACTTGGATTGTTTTCATTGGAAAGGCAGAGGCTGAGGGGCGACCTCATAGAAGTCTACAAAATTATGAGAGGCATAGACAGGGTGGATAGTCAGAGATTTTTTCGCAAGGTGGAAGGGTCAACTACAAGAGGGCACAGGCTGATGGTGAGAGGTGGTAAGTTTAGGGGAGCTGTGCGGGGAAAGATTTTCACACAGCGGGTGGTGGGTGCCTGGATCGTGCTGTCAGTGGAGGTGGTGGAAAAAGGCAGGTTAGCAATGTTCAAGGTGTACTTTGATAGACATATGAATGGGAGACAAACAGAGAGGATAGAAACAGTATACCAGCGAAGGCCTGTTCCTGTGCTGTATAGTTCTTTGCTCTTTAACAAAGAGTCTCAAGTTGAGAGACAGCTTCTTCCTTACTGCCTCACCCCTAGATTGTAACCTCTACAGCTGCCACCTGGTTGATTGATTGCCATATCTACAGACGAAGACACATAAAATGTCTAATGAGCCAGGGGAATCCCTCCCGTCCGGAACCAGAGAAACATGGTCCATATGCCCTTGCCTCAATAGCCTCATGACTGGTGTCAGCCATTGCAAAGCCCTTCTGCAGCAGTGGAGACACAGCCAAATTAATTCTGTTGACCGTGATGGTAGAGAGATATCCCAAATGATGAAACACCGCTTATAATGCCCTCTGCAACCAGAGTCATTCCGTTCTGAAAATCTGACTGTCTTCCATTCTGGTCACAGAGCCCGCGTGGAAGAGTGGTGAGAGAAGGTGCAGAGAAACAAAAAGAAGAAGGAGGCCATTGTTTTTGTAGTAGGTGGGTCTGGTATATAATGGGTTAATGTGGGACTGACCCACACAGTGATGTAAGAAGACATCTGACCCAGAGCTAGAAATGGACACAGTTGGGCGAAATTCCATACCTGTACATTTTACTGTCAATATGTCCATAGTTATGAGTTGTTAATAAAGACTTGTTGTCAACTGACTCCAGACAGGAAGCCTACGCCATGGTGTCTAAAGCAGGATCGTTCAGTTATGGTGAATGTGGCTGGAATCGTGTGCTGCCACCGGCTGTGAGGAGAGCGGGAGCACTTCATTATGTGGGAGGCCAAATTTCAGCAATGAGATTAAGGAATTAAGGTTAGGGTGGATCAAGCTTCCTGAGAGCAAGCAGTGGGAACCTATTCGTAAAGTATTAGCGTGTCACGTATACTCATTAAAATGACATTTCACCAGTTGAAGTGGTACATTTGCAACGGATAGGAAACGTGAAGAGCTTTCTTGGGCTGCGTGATTAGAATATGGGAAGGAGGCATTGATGCTTTGAGATTGGATGATGGCTATGCAAGGGGATTGGGACATGACTGACTGTGGGAGGGAGGGAGGGTGCTGGCTGTGTGAGGGGGTTTGCACCATGACTGACTGTGGGAGCGAGGGAGGGAGGGTGCTGGCTGTGCGAGAGTGTTTGCACCATGGCTGACTGTGGGGAGATGGGTAGGTGCTGGCTGGCTGAGAGGGTCCCCGCCATGGCTGATTGTGAGGGAAGGAGGGAGGGAGGGTGGGAGGCAGGATGCTCACTGCGTGAGGGGGATAGGAGAATAACTGGCTGAGGGAGAGAGGGTGGACCATATTGGACCGAAAAGGGCTTGTGGGGCATTGGTGAGCAGATGGCCGCAGCAGTTTAGATTATTCGGGGGTGGAGAGGAGATGAGGAGATGGTAGCAGAGTTTGGTGATATCCGGGCAGGTGATGGGGGCGGGGGAATGGATATCAGAATGTTCTAGCGGCAGCTGTAGCCCCAGAGTGTCCACTCACACAGCCAGACTGGTGCTGCTGGATCGCAGGGAATGAGTGCCTGTCCTGGTGCCTGTTAAATATGGTGCCCAAACCTTCATCCCTGTGAGGTGACAGTGAGCTTGTTAACTTCTTTCCTGTCCTGCTACACCATTGACTGCGCACCTTGTCCATGAATATCTCATTGGCTGGCTGCCACATGACTGCACTAGGCCAGCCGTCCCACCTGTGAGCGGAAACCCCAACGCACCTCTGGTCCCGCCATCAGGACACTCAATCCTACAGGATCCTGACTCGTGTGTGAGCAGGGACGAGGATTTTCTGGCTGATCTCAAATTTCTCCTACAACAATCAAAGCTCATGTTAGCACATCTGGATATGTTTGGCAGTAGTTGCAATGCATCTACAGCTTTGACTATCCAGACACATGCCATGAAGAGACTTCAGGACGGCAAGGTGGCACAGTGGTTAGCACTGCTGCCTCGCAGCACCAGGGACCCAGGTTCAATTCTGGCCTCGGGTCACTGTCTGTGTGGAGTTTGCGCGTTCTCCCCTGTCTGCGTGGGTTTCCTCTGGGTGCTCTGGTTTCCTCCCACACTCCAAAGATGTGCGGGTTAGGTGGATTGGCCATGCTAAATTGGCCCTAGTGTCAGGGGGATTGACAGGATAAATATGCGGGCTTACGGGAATAAGGCCTGGGTGGGATTGTGGTTGGTGCAGACTCGATGGGCCGAATGGCCTCCTTCTGCACTGTAGGGATTCTATGATTCATCGGTTAGAAAAAAATTATTTGTTTAAACCACTGCCTGCAATGAAAATTTTGTACAGCGAATGCATTCATATTAATTTATGAGTAATGTACTTCCACAGAGTACATAAACAATCCATCCCTGAGCAACCTACAAACAGTAACTTCAGTGTGTACCATCTACAAGATGCACTGCAGGAACTCACCAAAGCACCTCCCAACACACACAACCGCTACCATCTAGAAGGACAAGGGCAGCGAACAAGTGGGAACACCACCACCTGGAAGTTGCCCTTCAAGCCATTCACGATCCTAACTTGGAGTGATATTTCTGTTCCTTCGCTGTCGCTGGGTCAAAATACTGGAATTCCCTCTCTAATAACTCCGACATCTCAGAGACTGCAGCAGTTCAAGAAGACAGTTCACCGTCACCTTCTGAAGGGCAATTATGGATGGGGAATAAATGCCAGCGACACCCACATCCTGTAAATGAATAAGGAAAACACTTCTGAAGCATTTCCTGATCCCACTTTGCTGTACTGTGCATGCGCAAATGTTTTGCTCGCTGAGACACCAATACCTCTATAAACATCCATAAATAAAATTATCATAGAATCCCTACAGTGCAGGAGGAGGCCATTCGGCCCATCGATCCTGCACCGACTACCGTCCCACCCAGACTTTATCTCCATAACCCAATGCATTTACCCTGCTAGTCCCCCAACACTAAGGGAAATTGAGCGTGGCCAATCCACCGAACACGCACATCTTTTTTGGACTGTGGGAGGAAACCAGATCACTCGGACGAAACCCACGCAGACACGGGGAGAACTTGCAAACTCCACACAAACAGAAACCCAAGCTGGAATTGAACCTGGGTCCCTGGCGCTGTGAAGCAGCAGTGCCAACCACAGTGCCACCGTGCAGCTCCACCCAATCAACTATGCCAAGCAGAAATTACAGAATTTCTACTCATCTGCACATAACTATGTGACCCCAGGCCTGACTTTAACTCACCCAAAGCCCATTCACTTGAACAGAGTTAAAGTGAAGCCCACCTCGATTCTCTTTGCTGATGTTTGGCTGGCAGGACAAGAGAAAGTCTATGGGAGTCACAGGAGAAACTCTATGGGAGTCACCCCTGTTACCGTACAATGCTGGAGCTCCGCTTTAAAGGTGGGCTGATCCTTGTGGCGTTATGAGATTAACAGAAAGGCTGAAATCCGACATGTAAACAGAATACGCAGGAAATACACCACAGGCGTTTCAGCATCTGACGGAGGAAAGATCAGCTAATTTTTGGAATGGTTTGTGTGTTCCGACATTCTTCTCATTACATGAAAAAAATGACTCTTAGCCCAATTCCAGAATCTTACCAGCAGCTGATCTCTTCCAATCATCTTGACATTGATCTGCTTTTGATCTTTGCCTTGTTTTAGCTTCCTTGCATTTTTGGCTGAGGCGGCGCAAATATTTCTGGCCCCCTGGTTACTGCCTCATCAGCAATCAAACTCTGTTCTGCATCAGTAAACATACCTTGCTGACAGTTTCCTCAGGCATTACACTGAAACTTCTATCTTTACAGGGAAAGAGTTTGGGTACATTTTAGGAGTTGTCTCTCCTGTCACAGAGCTATGCTTGACACAATTTTGGATCAAATTAATTTTTTTAATGGATGCTGAAGTGTGATAGCCACAGCTCTGCTGAAGGTTGTACTATTGAGTAACAACTAGATTCAGACCTGACCTGCTGACCCCATTCAGCCACCCTGGCTGTTGTAGGCAAGTGCTCAAATCCTCACTTTATTGGAAGAGGTCGGGAAATAAGTTCTGGATTCAGCGTCACAAAGTTTGGCTACTTCAGAAGAACACACAGTGTTGAGCAGGAGTCGACGATGTGATGGTGCTTGCTCTGCCATTCAATATGAACCTGGCTGATCCCAGGCTTCAATTGCTATTTCCCGCCTGCTCCTATACCCTTCAATTCTCTGAGAGACCCGGGGCGCGATCTTACCTGCCGTTCACGCCACACTCCCGCTGCAGTGAGGTCAGAAAATTTGGCGGCCAACCAAATCTCCATTCATGGGATGGGAAAATCTCCATTCATGGGATGGGAAAATCCTGCTGGCATGAACAGTGGAAAGATTCCAGCCCAAGAATCTGTCTATCCCAGCCTTAACTATATTCCAAAATGGAGCATCCACAATCCTCTGGGTTATAGCAGAGCGAATGGCAGATGGAGTTTAATTTAGACAAATGCGAGGTGATGCATTTTGGTAGATTGAACCAGGGCAGGACTTACTCAGTTAATGGTAGGGCATTGGGGAGAGTTACAGAACAAAGAGATCTAGGGGTACATGTTCATAGCTCCTTGACAGTGGAGTCACAGGTGGACAGAGTGGTGAAGAAGGCATTCGGCAGGCTTGGTTTCAATGGTCAGAACATTGAATACAGGAGTTGGAATGTCTTGTTGAAGTTGTACAAGACATTGGTAAGGCCACACTTGGAATACTGTGCACAGTTCTGGTCACCCTATTATAAAAAGGATATTATTAAACTAGAAAGAGTGCAGAAGAGATTTACTAGGATGCTACCGGGACTTGATTGGTTGAGTTATAAGGAGAGGCTGGATAGACTGGGACTTTTTTCTCTGGAGCGTAGGAGGCTGAGTGGTGACCTGATAGAGGTCTATAAAATAATGAGGGGCACAGATCAGCTGGATAGTTAATATCTTTTCCCAAAGGTAGGGGAGTCTAAAACTAGAGAGCATAGGTTTAAGGTGAGAGGGGAGAGATACAAAAGTGTCCAGAGGGGCAATTATTTCACACAAAGGGTGGTGAGTGTCTGGAAGAAGCTGCCAGAGGTAGTAGTAGAGGCGGGTACAATTTTGTCTTTTAATAAGCATTTAGATAGTTACATGGGTACGATGGGTATAGAGGGATATGGGCCAAATGCAGGCCCATAGGGGTTTTAAAAAAAAAGGGCGGCATGGACAAGTTGGGCCGAAGGGCCTGTTTCCATGCTGTAAACCTCTATGACTCTATAGAATTCCTTAGACGCACAATCCTTCTGGGTGAAGAAATCTCTCCTCGTCTCAGTCCTAAATGATCGGCCCCTTATCGTGAAACTGTGCCCCCAAGTTTTAGATTCCCTGACCAGCAGAAACAATCTCTCAGTGTCTGCCCTGTCAAGCCCCTTCAGAATCTGTTGCGTTTCAAAGAGATCGCCTCTCATATTTCTAAACATCCACCTCCATAATGTTTCTTGTGGCCCACCTTTTGTGGTCTGTCTCCTAACTTGATCATTCCAATGTTCCCTTTGATGGACTCCTATCCTCCCCCCCCCCCCCCCCCCCCCCCCCTCCCTCACAGGTTTAAGATTATCCAAAACCTCTGCTTTTCATATCTTAGCCGTAAATCAGACTGTGCTCACATCAACTGTACAGTCAGGAAATACCAGCTTTTCAATACCTGCCTGCTCTCTGACAACCAACCAGCCTTCATAGAAACATAGAAAATAGAAACAAGAGTCAGCCATTCGGCCCTGTTCTGCCATTTATTATGATCATGGCTGATCATCAAATTCAATATCCTGATCCTGCCTTCCTCCGTATCCCCTTTAGCCACAAGACCCAAATCTAATTTCTTCTCAAAATCACAGAACATTTTGGCCTCAGCTACTTTCTGTGGTAGTGAATTCCACACATTTACCACCCACTGAATGTAGAAATTTCTCCTCACTTCTTTTTTAAAAGGTTTCTTGATTAATAAGGGGATCAGGGGTTATGGGTAAAAAGCAGGAGAATGGGGATGAGAAAAAAATCAGCCATGTTTGAATGACAGAGCAGATTTGATGGACCGAGTGGCCTAATTCTGCTCCTATGTCTTATGGTCTTATGGTCTTACCCCTTATCTTCAAACTATGACCCCGAGCTCCAGATGATAGCTTTGATTCAGACATTAATGCAGGAGTTGTATGCTAGCAGAGAGGTGAGAGTAATTTCCCTTGACATCAAAGGTAACGTTCATTACAAACTCGAGCAAAACTGAGGTCAAGCAGGTAAAGGAAAAATCCTTCCAGTGGCTGGAGTCATATCTGACACAGAAGAAGATAATCACTGATTTGTTACACTCCTTAGGCCACTGTAGGAGTTCCTCAGGCAATAGTACACTGCACCAAACAACATCCAGCATTAAACTGTTCTCCATCATCAGAACAGGAGTGGACATGTTTGCCAGCAATCCTCCTGTGAATCCATTGAAAGCGCCTTTGATAATAAATTAGTTAATGCCAGCTGAACAACAGGGCCCGGACAACACTGGATTGGGCTGACAAGCGGCAGGTAATATTTAAATGACTTAAGTGACAGGCACTAACCATCCTTAACAAGAAAAGATTCAATCACAAATCCTAGACCTTCATTGGCCATAATATAACCAATCCCAATCATCAACGTCCTGATGTCAGAGTTAACTATGACAACTTGCATTTAAATAGCATTTTTAACAAATGTTGCAGAACGCTACGCAGGAACAACATAAACAAAATTTTAATCTGTGGGAATCGTTACTGTTTTACATCTATGACTAAGTTCACAATCTATATTTACCTTGCTTGCTGCTTCATCTTTACAGAGGTTGGTGTTTCTGCACTTCTAAGAGAGAAGAGCATAATTTTCATGTATTTAGCACTCAGTCAAGTTACAGGTCATTATTGTTGAAATCATTATTGCCATTGCTGTAAGTGCATCTGATAGAACCATAGCATCCCTAGAATGCAGAGGGAGGCCATTTGGCCCATCGGAGTCTGCACCAACTCTCCGAAAGAGCATCTTACCCAGATTCATCTCCCCCTGCCCTATCTCCATAGCCCTGCACATTTTATCACAGCTAATCCACCTAATCTACACAACCCTGAACACTAAGGGGCAATTTAGCATGGCCAATCCATCTAACCTGCACATCTTTGGAGTGTGGGGGGAAACCGGGGTCCCCCGGAGACACGAGGAGAATGTGCAGGCTCCACGCAGACAGTTATCTAAGGCCGGAATGGAAACCGGCATCCTGGCGCTGTGAGGCAGCAGTGTGCTAATGTGCCGCGGTGATGAAGTTCGAAGCAACAGTAATGGGCTTTGGTGCTGGCAGTCAATTTACTGTCCCTTGATAATATTTTTTTCTGAGAAAAAAGCAGAGGCCATTAATCTTTTACAACAGCTCAGTTGATATATGCCTCACTATTTCACCCACAGCGCAATACACTAATCTTATCAATATTTTTTAGGCGTCTCGGTTTTGATTTATTCGACATTACGTGGAATTACTGCCAACTATAATTTGGCCATAACTCAAATCGCTCTGGGTAATTCAATTGAGCACATTTAAAAAAACTTTGCTTTGGATTTTATGGACAGAAAACCATAGTCTGAACAGCAGGGTACCTTCCTGTTGTGTACGGCAATCTCAGGCAAACAGTTTCCCATCTCACATTTAAAGTGGATAGTGTTTGTAATACTAATTAATCTGGAGATGGCCTTTTGTAATAGTTATTATCAGATACTTGCAAACTAGTTCAGTCGTGCATTTTAATACTGCAGTTAACAGTTTGTTTTTGATGTAGACAACAGCTCAAACTCCCTGCTTGTTATTTTACACATTCGTTATACTCTGCAGTTTTCATTGAAGCAAAGTGGTTTTACTTCTAACATAGCTCAGGTCCAGGTAATGGTCTCATGCTGATGATAGCTGCAGCACGGGATGAAGTTCTTCGAAAACACTCTTTCTATCCAAGTGTATAACATCAATTAAATATTTTAAAGATTAAAGTAGGAGATTTTTAATCAGTAAGGGAATCAAGGGTTATGGGGTAAGGTGGGAGAGTGGAGTTGAGGATTATCATTTCAAGTCAGTCATGATCTCATTGAGTGGCAGAGCAGATTCAATGGGCTGAATGGCCGACTTCTGCTGCTATGGACAAAATCTTACCAAAAAAATGGCATATTTACAGGTCAAATCTTACAGCTCATTGTATTAACTTCCATTCCCACAAGCTTCACGCCGCTCCAGCAGCACATTCCCTCTGATCCACCCGCCACGTCGTGACTTAACTGCTGCAGACACTGGGGAGCTCCATGTAAATGGCTCCCGATCACTTATTCCCCAGTGACTGCAGGGGATGGCAGCCGATGACATCTCAGGCAAAAGGGCGTGGAAGTCAGCAGGCCACCTCAACCTCAACTGTGGATCCTGGGAAGACACTTAGATGCAATGGGAGGGCAAGGAAGATTAGGAAACCGTAGGCACTTGGTGGGCACAGGTGAATATGGGCACTATTGCAGTAAGGTCACCATTTTGTTTTGAATATTTGGCTACAAATGTCCCTTTGTTCACCCACCGAGCCTCCACCCTGTCTCTTCATGCCACCAAACTTGGGTAACCACTGTGCTCACCGAAATCTTCATCCCCGGGGAGTGTGAGAATGGCAGTGCCATGCCCCTCCCACCTTGCCGGCCTCCACTAAGGAAGGGCAGTCACTCAGCTGCGATATGGACAGGAACCCAAGAAGCAGGACGTGGGAAGTGCTGCCTGCATACCAGCCTTCACACCCCCTTTAAAGCAAAGGACGCCCAGACATGAAGGGAAGAGAAGGCCTGCAAGTG
Source organism: Mustelus asterias (assembly GCF_964213995.1). NCBI lineage: Eukaryota > Metazoa > Chordata > Chondrichthyes > Carcharhiniformes > Triakidae > Mustelus > Mustelus asterias. The sequence continues at coordinate 16,524,285 of NC_135804.1, read as the reverse complement.
ACCCCACCTGACCCCTTTCCCAAAAATGGTGAGCCTGGGACTCCCCACCTCCAGATCCCCCCCCCCCCCTCCCGCCCCCCCGAGCCCTCTCTGGTGTCCCCTGAACAATGCACTCCATGGAGGGTGCTGGCTGTCTGAGTGTTCACCACCCCCCACCCCCCCCTCGGAGGTGAATGTTTAATTTGATAGAGGGGATAGAATCCCGACAGTGTAGAAGGAGGCCATTCGGCCCGTAAAGCCTGCATCAACAACACTCCCACCCAGGCCCTATCTCCGTGACCCCACATATTTACCCTGCTAATCCCCCTGACACAAAGGGGGAACTTAGCATGGCCAATCAACCTAACCCGCACAACTTTGGACTTGGGAGGAAACCGGGGCACCCGGAGGAAACCCACGCAGACACGGGGAGAACGTGCAAACTCCATACAGACACCCAAGGCTGGAATTGAACCCAGGTCCTGGTGCTGTGTGGCAGCAGTGCTAACCACTGTGCCACCGTGCCACCCAAAGTGGGGACTCAACCAGCCTGCAGACATAGAGAGTGGGGTTTTACAGCCTTTCTCGGGTGAGACCGAAAGCTCCCACCCGAGGTCTATGGAGATTTCCGTTGTCGAATCCTCGCCCGTGCCCATTCCATGGCGGGCAAGTTGGTCGAGTTCTATCCATAGAGATTATAATTAATGCCGTAAATGTTAGAAACACGTAGCATCTGAGAAAATATCATATTTGGTTTCCGAGTATGGTTACTGTAATCCATTGATGGATGATTTGTGATTTCAACAGCGCAAACATGATACACTGAAGCAAATAAATCTGCAATAGCTTTATCTGGAAAGCATTCAATGTAGACACACAAGGTGGGACAGAGATTTATTTCCTGTCTTCTTGTTTTGTTCAAGAGGATGATTCCTCACACTGATAGATAGACAAAAATAATAAAATTCACTCACAACAATTTTATTTTGCTGACTGAAGTGTGTTCAAAGCAGGCGGACTGCAGATACTCAGATAAGATTGGAGCAAATGTTATTTTTCAAAACATTCATGCAATTCACTTTTGCTGATTATTAAAAACACCCTACTTTGGTACAGCCGCCATCTGGATATTCGATTCACCCCCCACCCTATCTGATACTTATGCCAATTGTATTACCAACTTTACAGCATGGAATAAAATATACCCCAGAGGGTAGGTTTTACTGAGTTATGTTCCTCTGGAATTCCATACCCCAGGAGCATGTGTTGGAAATTTGGGAGAGACTCATTGATTCTTACACCAAAATTCCACCGCCCCGCCCGCCACAGGAATCGGAGCGGAGAGGGGCGGACAACAGGAAGGTCCGTTGACCTCAGGCAGGATTTTCCAGTTGAGCGAGGCCAAAAATCCTACCTATAGAATCCCGACAGTGCAGAAGAGGCCATTCGGCCCAAAGAGTTTGCACTGACTGTCCGACAGAGTATCTTACCCAGGCCCTCTCCACCGACCCATGCCTGGAATCTCATACATTTACTATGGCTAGTCCCATCTAACCTACACATCTTGGGACCCTAAGTTTAAATTTATTTATTAGTGTCACAAGTAGACTTACATTAACACTGCAATGAAGTTCCTGTGTAAACCCTGTAGTCGCCACACTCCAGCGCCTGTTCGGGTATACTGAGGGAGAATTTAGCATGGCCAATGCACCTAACCAGCACATCTTTTGGACTGTGGGAGGAAACCGGAGCACCTGGAGGAAACCCACACGGACACAGAAGAACATGCAAACTCCACACAAAGAGTGACCCAAGCCGGGAATCGAACACAGGTCCTTAGAAGCTGAGAGGCGTGGTGCTAACCATTGTGCCACTGTGTCCCAGTGTAATTGAGCATGTCCACTTCACCCAACCTGCACATCTTTGGTTGTCAAGGAGTCTGACGGGAGTCACTAATGGTGGGACAATGTAGCAACCCAACACTGACCTCCAAGTGCCAATTTGCGTTCTCAGCAGGATTGGGAATCCGCATGATTCTTTATTGTGTAGATCATGGTTTGTGATTTCTTTTCATTTGAATTCATTCAAAATTGACAAAACTGCTACAGGAGATTGCAGAATTTTAGGGGAAAATCGCATCCAGTGCAAATCCAATTTCCACGATACTTTTCACTCATTTGAAAAGCTTTGTGTTAGAAACTGCTCTGCTGTCACAATTGGCCCCCAGAAAGAATTAATCATTGAGATTGCCAACACTCTAGGATTGGCCTGCAGGAATGGAAGATTAATCGCCAGGACACAGGCTCTGGAGAAAAATCAAATGAACATTAAAAAGGATTTTTTTTTTTCATTTTCTTTGAATATTTCTCTTCACCAGGTCCAAAAATATTGAAAATGGGGAGGAGGAAAGGTTGTTTGGCTGACGGTCACACATCATTTAATTGGGTAATGAGTCTTTTTGCTTTCCAGTTGGCATGGGAAGACAGTGCATCACAAGGATGGATGTGTTAGCCAACTGATGACTGGAACATGTGGGCAATCATGCGATTAAACTTTCAGGAATACATTCAATCATTTGGCAACGCTAAATAATCACCATTTGAGAGTTTCCATGAATTGCATTTGTTTACAGGCCTTCAAGGATTCTCTAAGTATTAAACTAATTCCCTTGGGCTCAGTTGTGAGGTACATATTAGAAGCTTTTGAATGTAATCTTGAAAAGGTGGTGCCCTAGGCCTATCCATCTTCAATTGCTTCATCAATGACCTCCGTTCCACCATAAGGTCAGAAGTGGGGATGTTCGCTGATGATTGCACAATGTTCAGCACCATTTGCAACTCCTTAAGAAACTGAAGCAATCCATAGCCAAATGCAACAAGACCTGGACAATATCCAGACTTGGGTTGACATGTGGCAAGTAATATTCGTGCCATGCCAGTGGCCATCTCCAACCAGAGAGAATCTAACCATCACCTCTTGACATTCAATTGCATTATCATCGCTTAATCTCACTCTATCAACACCCTGAGGGTTACAATTGACCAGAAACTGAATTGGACAAGCCACATAAATACTGTGGCTACAAGAGCAGGTCAGAGGCTGGGAATCCTGTGGCAAGTAAATCACTTCCAGGCTACCCAAAGTCTGTTCACCATCTCCAAAGCACAAGTCAGGAGTGTGAGGGAATACTCTCCAGTTGCCTGAATGAGTGCAGCTCCAACAACACTCAAGAAGCTCAACAGCCATCCACAAACATCCATTCCCTGCCCCTCCAACAAACAGTGGCAGCCGTGTTGCACCATCTACAAGAAGCACTGCAAGGTTCCTGAGACAACCCCTTCTAAACCCATGATCACTTCCATCGAGAAGGACAAGTGCAGCAAACACATGGGAACACCACCACCTGGTGGTTCCCCTCCAAACTACTCACCATCCTGACTTGGAAATATATCGCCCTTCCTTCACTGCCCCCAACAGCACTGTGGGTGTACCTATACCACAGGGACTGCAGGTTCAAAAAGGCAGCTCACCATCTTCTCAAGGGCAACTAGCAATGGGCAATAAATGTTGGCCGAGCCAGTGACACCCACATCCTGTAAATTAAAACAAACCTGAGGAACTGCACCACAATACAGCGAGCAAATGCTTCTGTATATTTGTTAAAAAGCCATTTTCAGTCATTTTAAATTGGGTTCGCCACACGAGTGAACAGGACAGTCTAATTAAAATGCTTAATTTTTGCAATAGCCCCATTTTCAGCTGCTAAACACCAAATTATTACTCTTAAATAGAACAGTTTTTAAAGTAATTTTTAAAGGTAACCTTTAAAACATTGCTTAATTCATGACAATATACATCCTTGCTAAATTCACCAAAAAAATTCCCAGTTATGGTAAGACTTGGAGTGGTAGAATAGGGGAGTGATTTATTCATCTCCTCATGTGGTCATAGCATTACTCAATAATCCCACATGTGCATATCTAAACACTGGTCATCATTTGTGTGCAGGCTGGGCATGCATCAAGCTTGCCATGTTCTTACCTCTGAAAATGATGTCTGTGTACATAGTTCAACAATGTCTTTATATCTCCTGCTGCTGTTGCCCCGATGTCAGATGTGTGTGGATGCAAGCAGCACTCAAGGGAAGTTAAACATATTGGGTGGGATTTTCTATCTGTGTTCGCCCCAAAACAAGAAAATCCCATCCAAGGTTAACGGACATTTGCATGATCCACCCCCTCCGCCCACTACAATTCCCATGGTGGGCAGGACGGGAAAATGCCCCCCATTATGTGAATGGTAAGGAAGATTGTAGATGCAGTTTTATGATTGGAATATTTGATTGGATTTGATTTATTATTGGCACATGTATTGGGATACAGTGGAAAGTATTATTTGTTGCGCATTAGACAGATGAGGGTGCAAAATTTAGTGTTACAGTCATAGCTGGACTGAAGCTCTACACTATTTTTATAGTTGTGAAGAAGTTATTTGAAAAAATGGTGCATGTAACTTTCCAGACTTGCTCCATCACCTTCAACCCTCGCATGGTCACCCACCAATTTCCCCCAATCCCCCTTGATCCACCCAGTGTAACAATTCCTCTCCTCTGTCACCCTTGAACCTGGCTCCATTATCCTTGAACCTGTAACTTGAACCTGAATATGCCTTCTCTCCCCAGCCTACACCTGTTAGCATTCCCATGTCCACCCTGACCCCTCCTGTTATCTTAGCCACCTTTTTTGTCAGCTTCCATGACCCCCGTTGAGGAAACCTTCAGCTACCCAAAAATTACTATGGACCTGCCACCCTGCCGCGTCCCACTGCCCCCCTCACTGTAATTGTTCAGTCTGCTGCCCAGTGCCCTCAGTTCAATCCCCAGGACCTCACCATAGACAGCACTGATCATGTCCTCTTGGTCCATCTTTCTCCCACCATCCCTCACTTACTGCCTCCCTCTCTGCCCAGGGTGGTCTGTCATCCTTCACTAGGCAGCCTCTCTCCCCCTCCTGGACAGCCTTCGCCCCCCCCCCCCTCCCCTCCGCCCCCCGTGGACAGCCTCCCACCATTCCCCACTAAACTAGTTTTATGTGTCCAGCCTCTTCTCGATCCTATATCCTGCCATCCGGACGCACAGTGGCATAGTGGTTAGCACTGCTGCCTCACAGCGATAGGGACCCGGGTTTGATTCCCGGCTTGTGTCACTGTCTGTGTGGAGTTTGCACGTTCTCCCTGTGTCTGCGTGGGTTTCCTCCGGGTGCTCCGGTTTCCTCCCACAGTCCGTGAGACGTGCGGGTTAGGTGCACTGGCCATGCTAAATTCTCCCTCAGTGTACCCGAACAGGCGCTGGAGTGTGGTGACTCAGGGATTTTCACAGTAACTTCATTGCAGTGTTAATGTAAGTTGGCTTGTGACACTAATAAACAAACTAAACTAAACACTGATTTTTGGCCTGGCGGTAAATGAAGTTTCTGCCTGCCACACTGCCCTCTGCTGGTGGGCATGGAAAATTCCGCCAGCTGTGGTGCTGATGATAGTCGCACTGACACAGCGTGAAAGGCTCCACTCCTGAACCACTCATTGGGCAGGATATTACAGCTTCACTCATCCCCAAAACCATAGAACCCCACCCAAGGACCATTCCATTGTCCGCCCCTCGCCCGCTCCGATTCCCATGGCGGGTGGGGTGGTAAAATTCCAACCATTATCTCTAATTGCTCTGAAACATTCTGAGGAACTTTATTCTGTTTTGGGGACCACTGGGACAAAATCTTTGCCTTTCGTTCGTATCTTTAGAGTCACAGAGGTTTACAGCATGGAAACAGGCCCTTCGGCCCAACTTGTCCATGCCGCCCTTTTTTTTTTAAAACCCCTAAGCTAATCCCAATTGCCCGCATTTGGCCCACATCCCTCTATACCCATCGTACCCATGCAACTATCTAAATGCTTTTTAAAAGACAAAATTGTACCCGCCTCTACTACTACCTCTGGCAGCTTCTTCCAGACACTCATCACCCACTGTGTGAAAAAATTGCCCCTCTGGACGCTTTTGTATCTCTCCCCTCTCACCTTAAACCTATGCCCTCTAGTTTTAGACTTCCCTACCTTTGGGAAAAGATATTGACTATCTAGCTGATCTATGCCCCTCATTATTTTATAGACCTCTATAAGACCTTCTATGCTCCAGAGAAAAAAGTCCCAGTCTATCCAGCCTCTCCTTATAACTCAATCCATCAAGTCCCGGTAGAATCCTAGTAAATTATTAGCTCTAAGCCTTGTATTGTATCATAACATTAGCTAGAATGATACGATAATAGATAATGGGTCATCAATTTAATGTGATCCTCTGGACCAGTTGAATGATCATGAAAGTAAATTAAAATCTTCAGTGATCTCCAGAGTCTACGCACTAATAGAGATATAAAACATTTGGTGTGTTCTATTCAGTAGTGGGGTGGTGGGGTGGTGGGGGGAGTGGTCTTGACTTGATTAAAATAAAAGATTCCCAAATGTACCTTGTGCTCCCCTTGAACTCCACCTATCCGATAAGACCATGCTCCCACTTTGAGGATTCACACACAGGGCAAATGTGTTGCATTATGATCAACCCCAGTTGGGTTCCCCAAATATTATTGATCCAGATGAAACCCCTCGATTTGTCACTGCCAGCTGAAATAACCCCCAAGTTTCAGTGTTTTTTTATTATTGTCACAAGTGGGCTGACATTAACACTGCAATGAAGTTACTGTGAAAATCCCCGCGTCGCCACACTCCGGCACTTGTTCGGGAGAATTTAGCATGGCCAGTGCGTCTAACCAGCACGTCTTTCAGACTGTGGGAGGAAACCGGAGCACCCAGAGGAAACCCACACAGACATGGGGAGAACAGGGTCACAAACCCGGGTGAGAAGAGATTACTGACTTTATTAACTCACTCTCTGCTGGTAGCAACAAAGGTTTAATCTGACATGGTTTCCTTTCCTTTTCCAGACTCAGTGGCTATATTTAAAATGGAGACAATTTAACCAGGCTTACTTGAATTAATTTGCATTATTCTAAGTTTATTAACTGCCAAAAAGGCAAGGGGAAATAGTAAAACATACACATCAAACAGATTAAAGCTGAGAATCACATCCAATAGTAAATAAATATTAAAAAACGTTGTCTGGAACAGTCCTTGAGTTGTGAGGAGTCGATGATGAAGTGTTGCGGCCATTATGATTGTTTTCAGCAGAGTTAGCTGCTGCTGACGAACAGTTCAGCTCTCCTGCAGTTTGGTAGAGAATTCCCAGCTACCATCCTTCTGCTGGCTTATCTACTGTCACAGAAAGGAAGAGAGTTTTCGATGTTCCTGCAAAAGCTGGTTATCTTTGCAGAGGCCCTGTCTTGGTAATTGTATTTGTTTCAGTGTGGCAAACTATTCAGCTGATTTTCTCACAGCACACACACACACACCCTCACACACATGCACACACATACTGACAGACAAGACAGAACATCACAGGCTGGTAGCAAAGGGACTTGCAGATGAGAGGGCCATTATGTCTCTTTGTCCTTCCCAGAGATGGCAATCAGTCTTTGGACGGTTTTACAAAGTTAAAGTTAAATTTTATTTATTAGTCACAAGTAGGCTTACATTGACACTGCAATGAAGTTACTGTGAAAACCCCCGAGTCACCACATACCGGTGTCTGTTCAGGTACAGTGAGGGTCAATTTAGCATCGCCAATTCACCTAACCTGCACATCTTTTGGACTGTGGGAGGAAACCGGAGCACCCGGAGGAAACCCACGCAGACATGAGGAGAACGTGCAAACTCCACACAGACCAAGGCCAGAATTGAACCCGGGTCCCTGGTGCTGTGAGGTAGCAGTGCTAACCACTGTGCCACCCCCAAATACAAGTATTTTGTCTGGATGTGCAGGGCGGACTTCCATTCTTTCTGAGAGAAACTCCTTGTAACCATTCCTGTCAATGGCTGGTTGTACATTCTCAGCCAGTTTTGGGGAGTGACTGTGTCAATTTTTAAAAATATACACCTCAAGTCTTTTTTAAAGTCCAATACCCCCTTGTATATTTCCAGGGTGTTTTCTCCAGGGTGTTTTCTCCATCATTGTGACACTTCGCTTTCTCGCTGATTGAAATGAGTTTCGTTCTCATTTCCTTAGGGCGAGAAGCAGAAAAACTTTCCATTCAGCCGTTCATTCTTTCAGCAACCATCAATACCCAGATGATGTTTTTATCCTATCCTAAACTGGATAAGCTGCTTGCATTGTTGGCCACCTTAATTACAGATCAGCTTGGTATCAAAGCTTCAGTGATCTTTCCTCATCGCTAGCTCTGGTCACTAGCCCTATCGTTCCCTTGTTGTGACACTAGACTAAAGTCTCATCGATGGGATTTGAGTATTTTACTTGGCTGTTGGGATGAGCCATTCCAGTCAGGTGTAACTCTTTTCCTGCCTCTGTGACAGATGAATTGATGGGTTCGGTGTGTTCTAATCAGGAATGATGATCCTTAAGTTGAGGAAAATAAAAAGATTATCAAATGTGCCTAAGGCTCTGATCATCTTCCAATTCCTTTCTCCAACACAAAACAGTCTATAGAAGGCATTCTTACCCTATTAGGATACGATGGAGTAAAGCCTAAGGTTCTGAGGAATGGAGCCAACACTATTCATTCCTGATCAGAGTATTGGAATGAAGGAATAAATTTGGAGTTTCAAAGGAACATAATTGAACAAACATTAAAATCAAAACTCAACATTCGCAGTGTCCAAAATGGGGAAAAGAAAACAAACAAGAGTATTTATCTGAAATGAAAGATAGTTTATTGGATGAAGGGAACCTGATCCCTTTTTTGAACCTTTACTCCACCCTTACCTTTCCTTTACTTGCTTTTAGCATGAAACCTGTCAGCTCATTCGGTGCATTCCAGTCATAACAACGTTCTTCAGTGAAACACCTATTGAGTCAATGGGCTGGATTCTCCAGTCGTTCACGCCAGCCGGATTCTCCAGTCCTGCTGGCAATGCACCCCCACCCTTCAGGTTTCCCATAAGTGTGGGGTGACAGCAATGGGAATTCCCATTGACAGCGGTGGGACCAGAGAATCCCGCCACTAGCAAACAATGCGCCACGTCTCGCCAGCGGGAAACACACGGCTGGGAGGCTGGAGAGTCCCACCCAATATTTCTGTTTCAAGTTACAAGTCGAATTATTCAAGGACAACACATTTCCTTAATGGATGTGTTGCTTTTGGTGTAAATTCTACTTCCCTGTGAAGATAAATAAATCAGCATTTTGTTGCAAGCTGGTTCATTGTAGCATACCGATTGGCAGGGTCCCACCTTCAAAGAGTGATGATACTGACAAGGAAACAAAAAGTTTGGAGCTTGCTTTTAACTTAACATCTCTTAACACTTGCCATCCTACACGGTTCTCTCCACGCAGCTTAGTGAGATTATGCAGAAGCAGCCACAAATATAACAGGAAGGGCAACAAGTTGGTTTTATGTAGCACCTTTACTATGGGTCATTTTATAGGAGAATTTCGAAGCAAACGTTTAGCACTGTGCCATATCAGATGATATTAAGGTAGATGGTCAAAAGCATGGTCAAAGAGGTAGATTTTAAGGAGCACATTACAGTAAGAAATGGGGACGAGTGGTCTGAGTGGCAACCTTCTGCCTCGTAGGACGATGATCTGTGCTATGGTGGTCAGTTCTGTGTTAGGAATTCACTGGGGTGTCTAATAGGCTCCACTCTGGCAAGGCGGAATTCACTGGCCTTGTTTTCTCTGGGCCCTCCTCTAGGCCAGCTGAGCTTATTATTTCTGCTCATCTTCCAATGCCTTTCCAGAGAGTCGGCCTCCACAGGCCACAGCCACAGCAACTATCTCCCAGTTGTCAGCATATTTATATTTTGCTCACAGATGTCCAGTAGCAGAGGTATGAACATCCAGGAGGTTGTGACCCAGTGGCCAATTCAGCATCTAGAAGGTCTTTGAGTATATGGCCATTATCCATTCAACAAACATAGCTGAGCCAGTGCAGACGTTTGTGGCTTAACAATGAGTGTACGCTGAAAGAATTAACACGCTCCAGGACTTCTGAGTTGGTAATCTTGTTCGGCATGAGATATTGAGGGCATATCTGAAGCTCTTTGGCCTTTTCTCTTCTCTAGTATATGTTGTTCAGCTGTTTAGGAGTGCGCTGAGGATGCAGGATTGGTAAACTCACAGTCTGGTGTCCTCAGTCAGCTTGCTGTTGTTCCTCACTCTCTTACTCAGCTTGGACAATAGCAGTTGCAGCTTTTGCAATGTGTATGTTGATTTCAGCATCAAGTGACAGATTGCTGGTGATTGTGGAGCCTAGATATGTGGAACCGAGATATGTGGAGGTATCAACAATGTCCAGCATCATACTATCAATGCTGATTGATGGCGATATGACAAACTCCTTTACCATGACATTTGTCTTCCTGATGCTGATGGTCAAACCAAACTCTTTAGAAACATGAAAGATCCTATCCATTTGCTGCCGAAGCTGTTCCTCAGTTTGGGGTGTTTGTGCATTAGTTGCGTGAGTCAATGTTAATGGAATGGATTGTTAGTGGAATATGGCCAAGAGCTCATTATCAGGGTCAAATATGACACCAATGTTACAAACAATTTGGTTTAGCCTGAGCTAGTTGTCAGGCAGAGGGGTGGACAAAGAGGTTTTGTTGGGGGACAAACAAAATTTGGCAGGATTTTCATCCACCCCACTCTGCGGTGTGTTTTGTGGCAGTGGAGGTGACCTGCCATTGGCGGGCAGCAGGACCATCTAGTCCCGCCACTGTCAACAGGTTCTCCCATTGTTTGCACTGTCTGCCACTAAGGAAACTGCAGCAGGGGCGGTGGGGGATGTGGGGGGGGGGGGGGGGGGGGGGGGTGTTGGGGGGGTGGGGGGGGGGGGGGGGGTGGGTGGGGGGGGTGGTGGCAGGGGGAGGTGGGGTGCCGTCAACGGGACTGTAAGGTCCCTCCCGACGGGAATGGCTGGAAAATTTCAGCCAATGACTTTGTTGTTCCCTGGAAAACAATTCTGCTGAGCTAGTACTGGATTTCAGTCCTGAAAGAATCTTTCAGCCAACTTACACTAACAAACACTCCAGGCATTGACTGTAGAAAATTGTCCAAACTCTCAGTGGATTTTAATTTCCCAATGATTATTGGGCAGATAATTCAGGGTGGGGATGTTCCTTTTCTTATTGTTAATTTTTGCATCAGGGCCCTTTAAAAACGATGCCCTGATTGGTCAGGAGCTGAGGTTGCTGATGGAGTGGGTTCATTCAGAGCCAGTGTGACGCCGTGGGACCCGACCCCTTCCATTTTTTTTCTCAAAGCATTTAAAAGTACAACGGGTAAGTTCAGCAAGGCAGCCCATGGCTGCTATTCACTTTCCGCAGGATTTCTAGTCTCGTGACTGGCGTTTGTAGCCACAATGTTTATATGGCTGGTCCAGACTAGCTTCTGGTTCAATGGTAACTCCCAGCCTGTTGATAGTGGGGGATTCAGTGCTGGTAACGCCATTGAATGTCAAGGGGTGAAGGTTAGATTCCCTTGTTGGAGATGGTCATTGCCTGGCACTTATGTGGCACAAATGTTAATTGCCACTTGTCAGCCCATGCCTGGATATTGTCCCGGTCTTGCTGCATTTGGACATGGACTGCTCCAATATCTGGACTCCTTCAGTTAAACAAGGTTGAAGAATATCTCTGTTAGTAAACTATCAGTATGTTGGAAGAACCTCTGGCAAAATAGAAACCCAGTTTTGTATACCATACTGTAAACCAACCTTGACAGCAGAAATGAATGGATTTTACATTATATAACCACTGGGTGTCAGCATTCAACACCATTTTTCAACTCCTCCAAACAGTGATCGCTCCTTTTCTCTTCACAGAGCTCACAACTGTTAATATAAAAGCGAAATACTGCGGCTGCTGGAATCTGAAACAAAAACAGAAAATCTCAGCAGGCCTGACAGCATATGTGGAGAGAGAACAGTGCCGACGTTTCGAGCGGGGGATGTTTTTCACGCAGAGAGTGGTGGGTGCCCGGAACGCGTTGCCAGAGCAGGTGGTTTTAGCAGGCTTATTAGCAATATTTAAGAGGCATCTGGATGGGTAATGAATAGGGAGGGAATACAGGGATATGGACCGAGTAAGGACAGAAGGTTTTCTTTTAGTTTTCTTAGTGTAATAGGTCTGCGGAGGCAGAAGTCCCTTCACCAAAATCCCTTTATTTACAAACTCTAACAGCAGTACACAGAGTGCTAATAGTTAGCAGTCTATCTCTGGGGGGTTTCAGAGGAATTGACACTCTGGATTAAGTACAAGGCAAAGAACCCTGATTGGCCCATTGATTGGATCCTTAATCAGGGAGTTCATGCTCCAATTGGCCAACCTCAATGGCCTGATTGAAGGGCAGAAGGGCCTGTTCCTGTGCAGAACTTTTCTTTGTTCTTTGTGTCTGGTTGACCCATCGTCACAACTGTTAATGCTTCTTTAGCACACACACATCTGAAATACATTATTCACCTGTGCACAAATGCAGAGATAGATTTTATTCAGAAAGTTGCAAGAAGTGCCCGGGAAACTGGAGAAAGGATTTGACAGTTTAGTGCACCGGGAGTATTCTTTGGGAGAGGTACCTGCTTTCGGAGTGCAACAGTGGACTATGCTTAATGTTGCACAGGACTGACACTCAAATGAAGGGAAACGACTGTCACGTTCGGAAGCTGTCTCCCGCCCAACTCAAAGTTCGAATACTTTGCACTCCTTGCGTCAGTAATTCTGCAGCTAATTCACTTTCTGTTTCTGCTTTAAGTCGTGTCAACATCACAGACTAGTATCCATATTCCACCAACATTCATCGGGGTAACTCGAGCTAGACCAGGCACGACCTGCTGAAGGGCGGCACGGTGGCACAATGGTTAGTGCTGCTGCCTCACAGCTCCTGGGTTTGATTCCCGGCTTGGGTCACTGTCTGTGTGGAGTTTGCACATTCTCCCTGTGTCTGCGTGGGTTTCCTCCGGGTGCTCCGGTTTCCTCCCACAGTCCGTAAGACGTGCTAGTTAGGTGCATTGGCCGTGCTAAATTGCCCCTTAGTGTCCCGGGATGTGTAGGTTAGAGGGATTAGCGGGGTAAATGTGTGGAGATACAGGGATTAGGCCTAGGTGTGATTGTTATCGGTGCAGACTCGATGGGCTGAATGGCCTCCTTCTGCACTGTAGGGTTTCTATAATTCTAAGTGTTGGTCCTGATCATGAAAACTTTCAAATGGAAGGAATGTGTCTGTGTTTTAAAGCTTGAAAGCGGTGTCCTGAAGATTCCCAGTGATGGAGCTGTGACTCTTTCCTTTGGCAGCTTGTTCCACTGTGGGCTTGTCCTTGGGAAGAATGATTGTCCATACATTCTCTTTGTAGCCTGTGTGGATGGCTTCCTCGTATTTTGTCATTGCCGGAGGACACCAGGAACTTGTTTCTAGCCACTCCCACCAGCCCACTGCGTATTTTATAATAACATGATCAACCTATCATCCTCCTGACGAAGGGTCACCCAGACACGGAGCATTGGCTCTCTCCACAGGTGCTGCCAGACCTGCTGAGATTTTCCAGCATTTTCTGTTTTTGTTTCAGATTCCAGCATCTGCAGTATTTTGCCTTTATATTATCCTCCCTTCTTTGCTGTAATGATTCACATATTCCCAGGGCACGATCTTAACCGATCATTCGCGCCACGCTCCCGCGAGGTCCGAGAACTTGGAGGCTGGCCAAACCTCCCTTCACTGCAGCGGGCTGGGAAAATCCCACTGGCCTGAAGGGTCGGAATATTCTGGCCCCAGTCTTTCATCTAGGGTGTGGCACTGGTTTATCTCTCATTCTGATTCATACAGCACATCTTTGGGTTACTTCAATTTTATTTGTGTTTCTCGCCATGTGAGGATCCCACAAACAGCTGCTGTGAGAGATGGCAATACATAGAAACTACAACACGGAATCAGCCCATTTGATCCAACCTGTGTTGATATTTATCCTCCACAGGATCAAATCACATTTCCTGTGTTATTCCCAGATCTCTTCAGTCCCTTTTCGTTCATCCACTGATCCAATTTAATCCTGATTATTGAGATAACATTGGAGTGAATTTAATAGTCTCACAGCTCTCCCTGTAAAGAGATTTCTTCTGATCACCATTCCAAATCTTCTACATTTCATCTTGTATCTAAGCCCTCTTGCTCGTAACCTCTCAAGAAGAATGGGTGGCACAGTGGCAGAGTGGTCAGCACTGATATCTCACAGTGCCAGGGACCCGGGTTCGATTCCCGGCTTGGGTCACTGTCTGTGTGGAGTTTGCACGTTCTCCCCGTGTCTGCGTGGGTTTCCTCTGGGTGCTCCGGTTTCCTCCCACAGTTCAAAGATGTGTGGGTTAGGTGGATTGCCAATGCTACATTGCTCCTTACTGTCGGGGTAAATACGTGGGGTTACGGGGATAGGGCTTGGGTGGGATTGTTGTTGGTGCAGGCTCAATTGGCTGAATGGCCTCCTTTTGCATTGTAGGGATTCTATGATTCTTTGAAGAACATTATGTCATGAGAAATTGGAGCAGGAAATGGCCATTTGGCCCTTTGAGCCTACCCCACCATTCAATAAGGTCATGGTTGATCTGATTGCTTAAATCCACTCCCTCATCAAACAACAATTTGTCGAACTCAGCCTTGATGAGCTTCCCTTCGCTGTACACTGGGGAAGGGAATTTTCAATAAAGGGAATAAATTTCTTCTCATCGCCATCTGAACAAAGAGATGCATGCCCTTCCAGATGCCCTCTCGTTCTGGAGTCTGCCATGAAGGAAAACATCCTCTCAGCATCTACTCTGTCAAGCCCTCTCAGAATTTGTTTCAAAATGCGTTATTCATTTAAGGGATTTGGGCATCGCTGGCTGGGCCAGCATTTATTGCTCATCCCTAATTGCCCTTGAACAGAATGCTATATGCCATTTCAGAGGGCAGTTAAGAGTCAACCACATTGCTGTGGCTCTGGAGTCACATGTAGGCCAGACCAGGTAAGGACGGCAGATTTCCTTCCCTAAAGGACATCACTGAACTGGATGGGTTTTTCCAACACTCGACAATAGTTTCAAATCTGCTCAACATTTCCTCATAAGACCAGGAATCAGCCTTGTGCATGTTTAGAACAGCAATCTATTGGAAGAAATCTGTTTCTATCTGTCCTTTCATTATTATAGAATCCCTACAGTGCAGAAGGAGGCCCTTTGGCCCATTGAGTCTGCACCAACTTTCCAACAGGGTGTTTTACCCAGGCCCTGTCCCCGCAGCCCAACAAATTTACCCTGGTAATTCCCCCTAACCTACGCATCTTGGGACACTAAGCGGCAATTTAGCTTGGCCAATCCACCTAATTTGCACATCTTTGGAGTGTGGGAGAAAACAGGAGCACCCATAGGAAACACATGCAGATTCAGGGGGAACGTGCAGACTCCGCACAGGCAGTGACCCAAGGCCTTATCTTAAACACTTTCACCACATTACCCTAGCTCCATTGCTGTAATGTAAAAAGAGGCTTTTTTTCCCTCAAATCTTTTTGCTTGCATTCTTTCCTTTGATGTGGGATTACACCTCCTCAAACAGCCTCAATCACAAATCCAAACCCTGAAACAGCTTGTGACAGCATGTTTCGCAATCATACGCTATCATTGAGAAGAAGAGAATGCTTTGCAGCTACATAAAATGCATGACAACCACCTTATTAACCTGTTTGGAACTCCTGACACCTACTTAAAGAATATCATGGCAAGAAATTGTCTTTTTGAATTTACGTCAAATTGTTTACAAGAAAAGATTAAAGTTTGCAATAAAAGAACGCAGGAGTACAATCTGCAAAATGATCGACAAAGATTCTGAATGAAACATGGAATGGCTGGGTTCATAGCTAAATGTTTATGTCTAATTCCTATGTTCTTAAGTAATCGTGCATCAGGAACACGGCCACTTATTTTTCAACCCCACACATTTTCTTCCTGACTCTGATCGTGGGAATAGGGACGGCCAGTGCAGGGGGAAAATATCTCTTCCTTCTTGTTACATAAGAAATCTCAGATTACCAGGTTAAAGTCCAACAAGTTTATTTGGAATCATGAGCTTTCGGAGCCCTGCTCCTTCATCAAGTGAGACTCACCTGATGAAGGAGCAGCGCTTCAAAAGCTCGTGATTCCAAATAAACCTGTTGGACTTTAACCTGGTGCTGTGAGACTTCTTACTGTGCCCACCCCAGTCCAACGCCGGCATCTCCACATCATTCTTGTTCCGTATCATTCATGAGTTTCTGTCAGCTTGAATGTTACACCATGCAGAATAACTTTCATTTGATTTATTATTGTCACATGTATTAGTATACAGTAAAAAGTATTGTTCCTTGCGCGCTATACTGACAAAAGCATCCCATTCATAGAGTATGTAGGGGAAAAGAAAAGGAGCTCGAGTCCATCCATTCCATTGTGGAAGTGATAGCCAGCTCCAAGACAGTGCTAGCAGAGCCAACTGCAGTAGAGTGTCTCCTAGCCTCCACTGTAGTCATGTTGGAAGCCACCAAATCTCACAGCGCTGCAGTGAAAGTTCAAACTGAGGTGATGAGATTCCATGTTTGGTGCCATACAGGTTCTGACTGCTGCCACCATGGCTGTGAATCCCCGGACTCAAAGGACATGCAATCTCTCGCAGCATCCAGAACACATCGCTAGGATTACTATATCCTGCCCTGCGTTAGTGACAGTAATGCCCTGGACCGCCATTTTGTTCTGTTCTCTAAGAATGATAGATCTTCTGCTCCTAGCACTGCCACTTTGCCAGTTGCCTGTCAGTCAGCCAGCCCAGGCTACTGCTGCCCATGTTGGGGTGGTGTAGCCAGATGAAGCCCCCACAGCCCGGGCCGTTGCTGCCCATGTTGGGGTGGTGTAGCCAGATGTCAGGCCCTCACAGCCCAGAGCTATTCAAGGGTATCCTGAAAGACCGTCTGCTTTCTCACCCAATAGAAGGCAGTCACTTTCCACCAAACATTAGGCCAGGTAAAGGCACCTGTAAGACAGGCATTAACGAATGCACCAGAATAAATAGT